>NC_044303.2:49016199-49672761 GCF_007474595.2 Lynx canadensis | reverse complement strand
CATTTAGAAAAGTGAGTAAAGGCATACATGAGACTGTAAATTTGGTTACTTATGGGGAGAAAATTGGGAGTGTGTGAGGGGTAAAAAAAGGACTTGTACATTTTACTCTGTATTTTTATGTTGACTCTTTTTTGCTGAAATAAATTAATGAGCTACTTATGTAATATAGTTTCCAAAGAGTAATTTTAAATGTGATCACAGCGCTTCAAACACAGTGAGCAAATCACCTATTTTATCTTTTGCTCTGTGTCAGAGTATGCCCAGTTTTCGTTGTTTTTGTTCTATCATTTACTGTGTAGCACAGATAAGAAAGGGTTAAGCCATCTAGGTCACTTTTAAATGCCTGGATTCTTGCAATCAAGGTGATCAAAATCCGCTTCCACCTTAGCCCTCTGCCACCATTCATCAAACAGGTCCTGCTCTGCTGAAGACAATCTTGTTTCACAAGTAGGGAAATACCCAGCTGCAAAGGGTTTGCACTGAGCTGGTGGGAAGAAAGCTACTGAGGATTCCACCAAAATGAGGAGAGCGGTGTCTGGCTCCCACGTGGGTCATGGGGTGTGCTTTCTTTCCTTCAGTGAAGCCTTCTCTGAATAGCTGGACGTCCTGGAGATTAGTGAAAAATGTCCTGGCACACAGAGAATTCATTGGAAATGAGTGTTAAACTAATTTGAACACGGACGAAATCAGCATCGGGAATTCTGGAATTCCACAGGAGCCAGCCTGGGCTGACTGCCTTTCTCATTTCATTTGTGTTGTCCGAGCTCTGCTGTCACACCTTGTGATGTCTCACTTTCCTTCAGTGCCTGTTACCAAACCGCATTTTTACAACGTTGAAGGAGTTTGCTGCTGGCCCCAATGCCTGGGGGTCTTGGTGAGCATAGGAGATGTTTCTTTCCCTTCTTCTTTCCTTTTAGCCCTCCACATCTCTGACTCCCTTCAGCCCAAGCCTTCTGCACTACCTCAAGCAGGCGTATTAGGGATACATCATAAAATGGGACCAGATAGCACCAGAGTCCCTTAATCTTTCTAGGAAAGAGTAAAGTTCATTCCTTTGTCAGTGTCTAACTGAATCTTCTGTTTGTTTGCTTTTCCCTCCCTGAACATCATTCTGGGAATCACAGATTTGACCAGATCATTCCCTGATGCAGGTGGGAATAAGAGCTCATAGAGAAATTTGGGAAGCAGTCAGAGGGAAGCACTCCACAAAGCTAGCCTCCTGGGTGAAGGGTTTGCCCATTTTTCCATTTATGGACTCCTGTTGGAGGACCAGGAGGTATCAATGTGAAAATGTTTTTATTTTTTTAAGAATTTATTTATTATTTATTTATTTATTTATTTAGTTATTTAGAGAATGTATGCCTGATATTAGGAACTGGGAACAGGCATAAACCATGCCAAATTACCAAGTCATTTTCCCACATATACCTTTATCAAAGTGCTTATAAAACTCTTGGTTTCACACCTTAAAATGAGACTCTAAACTTGAAAAAGATGCATATGAAAGTTATAGTCAAAGAGTTAAGCTATAAAATCCAATGTGGAAAGTTAAAGAGGCAGGGTTGTTAACTTACATAAAAATTATTATTGCTCTCAAGGCTAGAGAGATACAGTTGTAGATTTCTTGTGGTAAACCTGTCCAGGTCATATTCACTTTCTCTAAGAATAGATACCCTTCTCCGCACCACCAGCAGCCAGCCCTGTTTGCATCATAGAACCTCTCCCTGGCTATGTTGAGTGACCAAAAGAGTAGACACTTGGCTCAGGAATGTTCCATCCAGAGGCTGGGGTTAGGCCAATAGGGATTTTATTTGTGAAATACACCCTCTTGTATTTACACTTTCCAGCAGTCCTGTTTCATTTTCTCAACTCATTTTGCTGTTTTTGCCCAGAGAAGGGCAGGGGGAATGGAAAAGCTTCTAGCTTTTCCAGGCTAACAGATTCAGGTTCAGGTGTATGTTTTTTGTCTTGTAGAGGAGTTCTTTATTCATGTCACCAGAGCCACAAGGCACTTCTTGGGCAGGAGAGGAGAAATATCTGATCAAGGAGTCAGAGCGGATAGTCCTTAGTAGGGTGCTATAAGCTGGTAAGGTGGCATTGTGAGAATTAGAAAAAGATACCCCCTTTTCTTGGAGGGAGAATGGTAGGTACAACCTGGCCAGTTAACCAGTGCCTTATTGTGAAAGTCAAAGACCCTTTTCCTCCAGACTGAGGCAGCACAAGGCCAGGGCACATGGCTTGGTGAATATAACACAGATTGGATTTTGGGTCTCATTTGCTCTCCTGGCCAGAGGTCTTTGTGCAGGTACACTTGCCCCTGAACTGTATACAGAAACTGTGTGCATGAGAATCACTTCCCACTGCCTTCACGTTCCACGGTGGGGTTTTGAAAGTGACTGAGATTTCCTAGGCTATTGGAGAGGGTGAGGAGGGCTGAGGGACATGGTGGTGAGTGCAGGGACAGCCACTTTGCATAAGGCACTAGGAAGGAACTAGGAAGGACAGATTCTATAGAGAAGTTACACAGATGGCCAGGGCTCCAGGATCACCAGTTTGAGAAACACTTACCTGCAGCTATCACTGGGTTCTTGGGTTTTCATTGTATCTTGGGCTTTGGAATTTTCCTTGAATTGGAGCTGTGAATTTTCACCAAGGGGTTTCACTAAATAGAAGTTATTTGGCCACATAGTAGCAACTTTTACTCCCACAATTTGCGCTTCCATTTGGATGCAAGCTTCTCCCATATTCTCTGTATGGTTACGCTTTCTGCAATGTTCCTTTTATGCAGTGCTATAGTAATCAGCAATCTCATTCACTCACACCAATGTAGTCAAAGTTATACCATGTTTCTACGAGATTCATATATTCTAGTCCTCACCGGGTGTCCTGAATTCCTTAATCATCGATACTGATTAATTCATAGTGTTTCTAGTTAAGGATTGGCCATGTTAGACCTGCCAAACTGAAAGAAAAGATGTGAATTGAGGCAAGCTTGAATTTCCAGAAATCAAGTTGATTCGGGAATAGCAGAGGAATTGCAGTTTAGGACACACAAAAGTGCAGCAAGCTACAGGATACTCCAATGGGATTTTGGGCAGGTTTCTTTTATGGGCAAAGAGTGCAAAAGTGTGTGTGTGGGGAGGGTCCAGTGGGTCCATGCAGTGAGTTTATTGGCTAGAAGATGGGGAGAGATTCTTGGAGATGCTCATCGGTCTGAAGAGAAGTTTCAATTTCCACAAATTAGGCATTGAGAGGAAACCAATCCCTCAGTCTTTGAGTTTTGTTTTTTCTGAGGGCACATGGGTGAGATTCTCTGTTCCATATACTTCAGTGCCATTTAGATTAAAATCCTTTTGCAGTCGTCCTATGACAGGCTTTGAGAAAAAAATAGTTCTCCTGTCAAGTAAGTTTGGAAGACTGCATAATATACTTTTCTCTCTTCATAGGATCTTTTATTTCACATTATTAAAATCATGTTAGAGTTTATGAATATTACTCTAATAGCCCTTTAAACTCAGTTTAACTCAGAATGACTGAAACTTACTTGACTCTGAAACTCTTCATTCCTGTGGAACCCTTCTAGAAAAATAATTGGCCAACATTGTTCTGATATTTTGGGTTCTTGCACTGATGATAATGAAGCATCATTTTGTTTTGGACCTTAAAAAATTGTATACTTTCAGAAGGTTTATTTTCTTACTTGGGGAAATAATTTCTCTGTGTTTTAAAACAAGTGACGGTTTTCTCAAGTGACCATGTTCTCAAGTGACCTGTGCTGGTTTGCTTTTGTTTGTAATACTTTCTCAGTTGTGAATAGATTATGATTTACCATCCTTCTATTCTTTCAAATGGAAAATAATTTGGGGGAATATTTTTATCTCTTCACTTATGCTTAGGTAGCCATTTGCCATGTACAGAGTATTTTCACATTATTATATTATTGATCATTACTATGACACAGTCATTTTAAACAACCTTGCAAATAGTATTTAAAAATCATTAGGGCCATTATATTCTATTAGTCTGCAAAAATTTGAAATGGCTGACTCCTCCATATCACAGAACTAAGAGAATATAAAATTTTGCCTGTAGCAAAAATGCTCAGAGCTTTTATTTAAACACAGATTGTTAGACTCCAGTGAAACTAATGAGAAAAGAAGTTAAAGAGTGGGAGACTTGTTTACTACTGTTAATGTTAGAAATAATGCCTTTCAAAAATTGTGCTTCTCCTAATTTATTTTAATTTCTGGTCATACCATTTTTCAAACCCATTATATAGAATATCTTCCTCAAAGATTCTCTAGTAACCTCCCAGTCATGATATTCTCTAGTAACCTCCAGCAAATAAATATGTAAGTAAAAATACCTTGTTTGCTATCTTTAATTTACTCAAAAACTGTGAGAAGGAATATTATTTTTAAAACTGTTTTTTAGTTACAGATTCTAGGATTCTTGGTTGGTTTATTTTCCTGGTTTCTATGAGAAATAAAACATTTGTTGAATGACTCCATAAGTATAGCAACTCCTGAAATTTATACCTTTCATACCTCTCCTCTGTTATCTTTTTTTTTTTTAATTTTTTTTTCAACGTTTATTTATTTTTGGGACAGAGAGAGACAGAGCATGAACGGGGGAGGGGCAGAGAGAGAGGGAGACACAGAATCGGAAACAGGCTCCAGGCTCTGAGCCATCAGCCCAGAGCCCGACGCGGGGCTCGAACTCACGGACCGCGAGATCGTGACCTGGCGCAGTCGGACGCTTAACCGACTGCGCCACCCAGGCGCCCCTCCTCTGTTATCTTTTTAAAAAAATGTTTATTTATTTTTGAGATAGCATGAGCAGAGGAGGGGCGGGGAAGGTGGGGGGGGACAGAGGATCCTAAGCAGTTAATGCTTGACCTTAGCCAGTCCCATGCAGGGCTCGAACTCATGAACCATGTGAGATCATGGCCTGAGCCAAAGTCAGATGCTCAACCGACTGAGTCACCCAGGCACCCCTCCTCTGTTATCTTTAATGCATAATATGTTTATGTTAAGTCTGAACCAGTTGCAGTTAGCTCTTAATGATTCCTATTTAAACAATTTTTACAACTTTATTAAGGTATAATTGACAGACATGTTTGGTTAAAGATATAATTGATGATTTTTGACTATGTATACATATATGAATTGGTCACCATAATGAAGATAACAAATTTTCTTTTAGCCCCCCCCAAAAAGTTTTCTTGTACCCCTTTGCAATATCTCTGTCTCTCCCCTGTCCCCGGGCAACCACTGACCTATTTTTTGTCATTAAAGTTTGGTTTGCATTTTCTAGAACTTTATAAAAGTGGAATCAAACAGCATATACTTTTTGTGTGTTTGGCTTCTTCACTCAGCATAAAGGTTTTGAGATTCTTTATGTTGTTGGGTGTATCAATAGTTCACTCTTTTTAAAAAGATCTTTTGAGCATAAAATATATTTTGAGCATGTATTGTTGCTGAGTAGTATTTTATTATATGGATAGTTCACATTTGTTTATCTGTTTGCCTTTTGTTGGGCAATGGGTGTTTTGCTATTGTACATGAAGATGCTATGTAAAATATACCTAGCATTAGAATGCTTGGATAGTGTGGTAGGTGTGTATTTTTTGAAAAGAACTTTTGCAGTGTCACTTGTGATAATATCTCAATGAGTTGCAATCAGATATCAAGCATAAATTCAAAAAATATCTTTTGCATGTATTATATGCTGGGTACTGTGCCAAAAGCCGAACATACGATGGAATCAAAAACAGACAGCTTGCCTATATTCATATGCTTGTAATTAACATTAAAAAACTGTAGTTAATTAAATAGCTACTTTAATAATTGTGTAACTATACATTGACACACATGCTTTGAAGGAACGAAAGTGATTCTGTGAAAGACTATAATACAGTAAACTGACTTCTATATTTGGAGTCAGGGAAGGATTCCTAGGGCAAGTGATAATTAAGGATGAATGGGGCAAAATTAGGCAAAGAGCTGAAGGGTATGGAAGGTGGAAGAGCATTTCAGAAAGAGGGAACATGATGTGTAAAGTCTCTGAAACAGGTGCCCATTTGAGGATCTGAAAAAGTCTGAGTGGCTGGAATAGAAGGAGATAGGAACCAGATAATGCAGGTTCAGGGAAGTCCTATTCATGATTGGACCTTTATTTCAAGATAATGTGAGAGGGTTTTAAGCAGGAAGATGATGTGTTCTGATTTGGATTTTGAAAAGATCGCTCTGGCTGCAATATAAAGAGCAGACCAGAGGGGGAATCAGAATGGATGTGGAAGACCAGCTAGGAGGCTACTGTAGAGGTGCCGGCACAAGCTGAGGTGGTGTGCAATGTAATGCCGTAAATAGACGGACTAGAGAGCTGTTTGGGAGGTTAGATTGACAGATACTGAAGATAGCTAGGATAATGTGTACAGTGCATAAAAGGCTCATGGTTTTCAGTTTTTACAATGGTGCCATTTGCTGACATAGAACAGGGCCAGATTTAGGGGAAGAGGCCAAACTTGGTTTGAAAAGTTCAGTTTGAGGTACATTCGAATCATCCTAATGGGCGTGCCATACAAGATGAGTCATGAGCTCAAAGGAAAGGCCTGGGCTAGGAAAGACATTTGTGAATAATCAATACATATATAGAGATGGTACCTAAAGCTGTAGATCTGAATGAGATTGGAGTGGGGAGGTTGTATAGAGAAGAGATGAGGACCGTGATAAACTTCGAAGAGCCTATGGGAACCCCAGTATTTAATGGTCAAGTAGGAAAGGAGAAGACATTGGCCACAGACAAAAGAGAAAAGCTAAGAAAGTATAGACCTGGAAGTTCAAGATTGAAGCCCAAACTGGAATAGACAATGAAGCCATTACAAAGCACTTAAGAAACTAGAATGTATCATAGAATTGAAGGAGCACTAGACTGAAGATCAGGTGTCAATAAGGTACTTGTAGTTCTTGAACATGTATTATGTGCCAGGTACTTAGGTTAACTCTTGTCTCTCCCATTATCCCCGCCAAGAACATTCTATTGTCCCTACACAAATATGAGAAGATCAGAATCAAAATGATAATATCAAATAAGGAGGACCTGGTGCCATACCCCAGAGAGAGCTAAACGCAGAATGATTGCTTTTGAGGATTCATGAATCTGGAAGTAGTGTCTTTCCTTTGATCGTCAAAATTTCATTTTCAAATTGAATCACAAATTATCTTCCATTTACTTCCTCAAAGTAATATGAAATCCATGTGAAAACTGAGGTTAAAAACACTCTAATTAGGTAGGGAAAAAAACTCTAAATGTAACATTTCAAGTACTTCTCTTCTCAAAAGTTTAGTGACTGTATCTCACAAATTTAAACTCTCGTCCAGAGTATTGGTGTTAATTCAAAGAACAGATGCTTAAGCTCTGAAGGGCATGAAAATCCACTGGTTTTGCCATGGGCACACAGTAATTAATGGTAAAAGGGGCCATATGTTAAAACCTTCATGGGTAGTGTGTGAAGCTGTTTTGTGGCTTAAATGAAAGGACTTGGACCCACATATCCATTTTTTTTTTCTCCCTGTGCATTTTACTATTTCTATGTTCTTGCAGCTAATTACCAGAAGCACTTGCACCGTTCCTTCCAAACAGCCTCAGCATCTTTTCCTCCTAGATCCTGCTGTAAAGTTGAAATGCCGAATTTATGGCATTGCAATCATTTTCATGGCAACAGACTGTGGCATCGTAAAAACAAGATTATGATGACTTCACTGCAGGATCAGACAGAAGGAGGAAACCGAGTTCTATGCAGGAGAAGCTCTTTTTCAGACACAAACTGCTTTGATGACAGCAGGGGAAAATACAGAAAATTATTGCCAATGTAGGAAAAGACCCCCAAACTTGTCATACAAATGTTTCTATTAACTGTGCCCAAGTTGCAGGTGTATTTGGAAGATCTGAGTCAACGCTTGGATATTTTTGAAAACAGATGTCCAGCCATTGAAACTTTTGTGGATATTGGATATTTTAAGGGCTGATTTGTTAAAAATAGGTTTTCCTTAGCTACTGTTTGTTCAGTGTTTGAAAAGTGAGCAAAAAATATTTTGTCAGGTTTCTGAGGCCTGAAAATTATAGTATATTTGAAAGTTGAACTTCCAACAACGTTTGTTGACATCTTTGTAACTAAGTTTAATTTTTGGTTCAATTAGAAAAAATGCTTCAAATGAATTACCATGAAAATCGTGTAGTAGTCTACAGTTATACTTTGAATCAGATTCAAAATCACTGTGTTCATAGTGTTTTATCAGATATATTTCTATTATATTACTACAGCAGTTCTTATTTTTTAATATTTGAGTCCATTTATCTTTTTTTTATACTTAATTTTTTTTCTATTGAGAGGTGTATTTCACATTCCAACAACACTTTGTGTGTAACAACCTCTCTGTATGTATTGTGGTTGAATTTAACTCACAGTATTGACTGCTTTCTATGAGCCAGGCATTGTCTTTGTCCTTGGTTAGCTCACTGTCCAAGATTGCATAAATTGTAGTGTTATGTTACAGCATTCTGCTGTAAGGGTATATCTGTATGCACAAGAGCTGTAGAGGAATAAAATACTCTTCCCTTCCTTATTCTCATCCAACACACAGCCAAGAGGCCATTGCCTAACTTCTGAGACACTGCCAAAGTGGATTTTTAGGTAGCATGATGCAAAAATTATTGGGAGTTCATACTGGCAACCTGCCTTGGCATAAATGTCCTAATGTCTAACATACCTTGAGATTTTGCCTGAATGTGTAGAAGTAATGGGGCACACATGTAAGAGCTGTGTTTATTCTTGTCTCATCTTTGCCTACTTTTGGAAGTTTTATGTGAAGGAGCTTATTACAGAGAGATTCAGGGAATAGATTTGGTGGGCCAATAGATCTGTGTCCTGGTTTTGGGTTATACTTTATATATAACATTAGATAAACATTCTCTTAGATATTAAGATGTTGATCCAGCTTTCTTTTGGTACACATTTCTTTTTTATCTTTTCCAATTTCCTTTTGGAAGAGTTTCTCAGTTTAATCTTCCAGCTCACAAATTTCTACTCTGTTTGCATCCTACTGTTTATCCCATTGCTCTATTTAACAATTCCAGCTGTTATATTTGCTGTTCATAATACTTTCAGTGGGCTCCTTTTCTTATGACTTTCTATTGATGTTTCACATTACTAATAACTTCTCAAAGATATTTAAAGCCTTGCTTATTTTAAATCCTTTGTCATTCCGACAGTTCTACTTCAGATATTGTTGTCTTTTTAATAATTGTGCTCCTCAGGTGTCTAGGTATTTTGTCTTTTGAGCTCATGCCCTTGCTGTAGATTCCAGCTAGCTACCATTGATGACATTTTACCTAACACTTGGGTTCAGTTTTCATTGTTAAACACTCAGGGAGAAGTAACAATGGGAGAAGACAGTTTGTGCTCTAGTTAGGGGAGGATTGAGGAGTGACAGCTCTAGAGCAGCTGGTTAGTCCCCACTTAACTTCATTAACATTCTAGGCACACAAAGCATTGGCCTTAAGCTGATGTTACTATGAGGCTAGGGTTTGGACCACTTCAGTAAATCACCAGGCAAAGACTGTCCCTGGACAAGACTTGGGAGAGATAAAAGCAGAATTTAAGAGCTCTTCTCCAGCTTATCCTCTGGTCACCCACTCCTCCTTTACCATTTCAAGTCAATTTTTAGTGTCCTCCTTCTCACAGTTTTTGATAATGATAGATTAATAATTTCCTTTCTCTACAAGAGTTTTGCTATGGGTGATTTTTGAAAAAGGGAACAAGCACTCTCTTAGTAGCTACTTTCTCTTTTGACCTCATAATGTTCCAACAAAATAGGAGTTGTGGATTCTGCCTCTAGACTGTATGTCTAGTGGGAAGGACTCATGAAGGCAGGGATTGTGTTTTCCTTGCTGCCTATTTTTCTTCATTTGTGTCTGCTCCCAGCCCTTTCATCTTGATTCTGTGTGTTAGGATGTAGGTTAAGTGTGACTCTCAAGGTAGAAGTTTATTTTTCTCTCATTCCAAAGGCTGGTAGTAAGTGATTTAGTTCTGATATGGTGGTATTGCTTCACAAAGTCCTCAGGAATCCAGTCTCTTTCCACTTCGCCTTCTGTCATCCCTAGTCTGAGATGGTGACACCACCGCAGGATTGAAGAGGATTAGCAAATGATTAATCCAGCTATTTCTTGGGGGAATGTTCCAGGTAGTGGTTCACAAAGCTTGTTTTACATATCAGCCACAACTTAAATGCATGGTTGTTTCTAGTTTAAAGGAAGCTAGAAAACTAGTCTTTACCACGGCCAGCCACATATCAGCTAAAATTTTATAATTATGGAAGAGGGGAAGAAAAGGTATCAGGAGCAGTTAGTAGTTTCTGTTACATCTTCTTTTCTTTCTGACTTAATTTATCTTGTCTTCCTATTTTCATTTGTTCTTTCCTTCTCCTTCATTCCTCCCCCAATATTATTTAGTGCCTGGTGTCTACCATAAGCTGTATTAAATATTTTATAACCTCAGTATTTTATTCTGCATTGCCACCATTCTTTGGGAGAACAAATATACTTTGCTGTATTATGAGTAAATCTCAGAGAGAAAAAGTACAGGTTGGATGCAGAAGTTATGTTTCTTGTATGAAACAATTTGCTATTTTACAGATAAAGAAATAGACCCAAGGCAACTCTGTCAAAGATTCAGGTTGGATTCAACTTCTGCAACGTACTAAGCTGTTAAAGACATTCAACATTTATTCATTCACCAAATATGTCATACAGTCTGTCCAGTAGTAGGACTCAACAATAAACAAGTAGTCACAATCCCTGCTCTCAACTAGATGAGATCACAGCCTAGTTGAACATTCAGGCCATTAAACAAGCAATTAGAGACAGCAGATATACTCTGATGTGGTAGGTTGGGAAACTTCATAGTTTTTCCCACTAGGCTACATTACATCTCAGACAAAACAAGTAAAATCTTTCTTTCACTATGTAGTACTTCTCAGTGTAGCAAATGTTTTCAATATAGTAAGTAATAAAAAGAAAGCTCAGGAGATTTGCAGGCAGAGGGAAATCATGACTTGAGTCACAGAGGTAGATTGGAGGAAAATAATCAATTTGACCAAGCCTAGCTATGTTTTGGAGAGTGGAAAGAGATGAATTTGGAGATATGGATGTCACACCCTGAAGAAATTTAATGGCAGATGAAGGTGTTTAGATTCAGATAACAAGGACCTTTTCCAGGCTGACATCCAGATAAATGACTTATGAACATGGCATTTTAGCAATAAGATGGAGAGGCAGGGGCCTGGAGACATCTAGGTTGAAGACTCTAATGTTGAAAGGAGAAGTGAAGTGGTAGGTAGGTGGCGATGTGAAAGCTCTTAGGCAGAATGGTTGGAGTTGAAGAGCAGCTATGGTGTCCACTAGTGAGAAGCTCTGCTATCCTTTTTTTTTTTTTTTAATGTTTATTTATTTTTGAGAGAGAGAGAGAGAGACAGACAGTGTGAGTGGGGGCGGAGCATAGAGAGAGGGAGACATGTAATCAGAAGCAGCCTCCAGCCTGATGCGGGGCTTGAACTCATGAACCACGAGATCATGATCTGAGCTGAAGTTGGACGCTTAACCACCTGAGCCACTCAGGTGCCCCGAAGCTCTGCTATTCTTGGGCATAACATCTGGTACACTCTGTAGGGGAGGAAGTGTACATCCTCAGTGAGGATTTTCCAGCAGTTGTATGGACTGTCAGAACCTGGAGTGCATGTTTTCTCATCTTCAGTGGTGGCTATACTTGACTAAAGGGGGAAAAATAGAGTGATCTTAGAAGAGCACTGTACCATTCTGTGTATTCAGGAAAAATGAGAAGCCAGTGTGGTTTATATTGGGATCAGATCATGCAAATGTTATGCTATGCTTATTCATGACTTGGGCATTATGTCTAGGAGAGCCCTGACATGGGTATGCTATAGGAACTCCGTCATTTAACACCTGCGCTTATTGTTCCAACAGTAATTACTAGGTGGCCTAGAGAAAAATCTCTTGAACGTAGTAAATTCTTTTAATGCTGATGTCCATGACAGAAACACCTATCACTTGGAAAACATATTTTCTATTTTTATGCAATATTATTGACATATAACATTGTGCTAGTTTTAGGTGTACAAAATAGTTATTTGATACATGTATATATTGTGAAATAATAACCACATGAGTTTAGTTAATGTCCGTTACCATACATGGTTACTTTTTTTTTTTTTTTTTTTTTTTTTTTTTTTTATGAAAAGAACTTGGAAGATCCACTCTCTTAGCAACTTCCAAGTATACAATGCACCATAGTCCCCATGCTATACAATAGATCCCCAGGCCTTATTTATAACTGGAACTTTGTACCTGAAAATAGAGGTTTTCAAAATCCATTGTCCTCGGGATAAACAACCGGTTTGAGTACCTTATTCAAATATGAAGCAAGGGACACCTGGCTGGCTCAGTGGTGGAACATGCAACTCTTGATCTTGGGGTTGTGAGTTTGAACCCCATGTTGGGTGTAAAGACTACTTAAAAATAAAAATCTAGGGGTGCCTGGGTGGCTCAGTTAGTTGAACTTCCAACTTAGGCTCAGGTCATGATCTCTCAATTGACGAGTTTGAGCCCTGTGTCAGGCTGTGTGCTGACAGCTCAGAACCTGGAACCTGCTTCGGATTCTGTATCTCCCTTTCTCTCTGCCCTTCCCTGCTCATGCTCTGTCTCTCTCTGTCTCAAAAATAATTATAAACATTAAAAAATTTATGGAGAGTGTTATGCTAAGTGAAATAAGCCATACAAAGAAAGACAGATACCATATGTTTTCACTCTTATGTGGATCCTGAGAAACTTAACAGAAGACCATGGGGGAGGGGAAGGAAAAAAAAAAGTTAGAGAGGGAGGGAGCCAAACCATAAGAGACTCTTAAAAACTGAGAACAATCTGAGGGTTGATGGGGGTGGGAGGGAGGGGAGGATGGGTGATGGGCATTGAGGAGGGCACCTGTTGGAATGAGCACTGGGTGTTGTATGGAAACCAATTTGACAATAAATTTCATATTAAAATAATTTTTAAAAATCTAAACAAAAATTAAAAGTTCAGAATCAACTAAAGGATGGCAATCCTTGTGGAGAATATTTTCTATTCCAATTTATTTTGGGGATAGAATTATACATCCTAAATCCCAATAAATGAACAGATTATCAAGTTTCAATGTGAGCTTTATAAACTTTGATTTTAACCATTTTGAGGCTGAGGGGAAGGGGAGGAAGAACAAATAGCCAAGGCAGTATTAGTATTTGTGTGGAGAGCATAGTATTGGATAAAGTGAACAGAAAGTACTTTCCCCTCTGGATATGACTTACTTGATTTTTGCTCTCTATTTTTTTTATTTGAATCATTCATAAAATATCTTAGCTGTAAATGAGATCTGTTTTGTTTTAATGAAATGGAAATCTGTTGAATTCATCTATCTTCCTTACTGCTTAAGAATTGTGTTCAGCTGCAAGAAATGGAGACTTGAAACACAGTGGGTTCAAACCCAAGGAATTTTTTCTCTTTCAGAAAAGAGTTCTGAACCAGGCAGTTCTGAGATGTCCCTGGTGAGTAACTCCTTTTGGTACCATCATATTCAGAAAATGTCTCTCACCCTTGAGTTTACCTCAGAGTCTAAGTTGGCTGCTGAGATCTAGACATCGCCTTCACATTCTGGGGAGGAGGGAAAAATTGGATACCCTGAGTCAGCTTCCTTTATACTTCTTGAGAGTTGCCTACAGTACTTCCGCTCTTGTCTCATTGACCAAAACTTTGTTATGTGACCACACCTATCTGCAAGGAAAACTGGAGAATCCAATTTTTTTTTCCTTCTGCGACATAGTTCTCAGCCAAAGTATTAGCATTCTATTATTATAAGGTAGAGCTAAATACCATCATTAAGAAAGAAAGACAATATTGTAAGGTAACTAGCAAGCAGTCTCTTCCCCATTTTGGGATAACCTAATTAAGGGAAGTAGGTCCAAAATTGCATGGCTGGCAAAGCAACAAAGCATGACTTTGTGCCAGATTAATTTTATGAGAGGAAAATATGTGGAGTAAGAAAGAAAAAAGACATAGATTTCAGAGGTTGAGTATTAGAATATTTTCAAATTGACCAGTCTGGAAAGCCTTCCATCTACAATGTGGACAGCTGAGCATTGGCAATGAAGCAAGTTCATGCTAAGGGAGATTGGTAGGGCTGATGCATGCTACATACTTCCATGGGGCATCATTCACATAAATATATGTGTGGTGCTCCTGGAATCATGTACACACAACAGCCCTGGGCAGCTGTCGTTAGTGTGTGTGTGTGGGGGGGGGGGGCTTCTGACACTGCAACCTGAAACTATTCTTTTTCTCTTTTTAGTTTTTTTTAATGTTTATTTATTTTTGAGAGACAGAGTCAGAGCATGGATGGGGGAGAGGCAGAGAGAGAGGGAGACACAGAATCCAAAGCAGGCTCCAGGCTCTGAGCTGTCAGCACAGAGCCCGATGTGGGGCTCGAACCCACAAACTGTGAGATCATGACCTGAGCTGAAGTCAGACACTAAACTGACTGAGACCCAGGTGCCCCTGAACCTATTCTTTAACTTAAGGTTTTTTAGCAGAAGCTGGTAGTTCAAAGTGGTCTAAGGGCTCACTACATGGTTTCCTCAGTTCATTGTTTCTTCGGCAGGGAAACTTAGAAGTGTAAGAAAAAAGGGTGAGAGGAAGGATAGAGGATAGGATGCCAAGTAGGCTTCTGTTTCAATGGCTAGAGGTATGTATGGCTAGAGGTCTTTATTGCCTGTAGCTCCATACAGTTTAGAGAAGAAATTAGACATCCTGACCGGAGCTTTACATTTTCATTAGCATCTTGGACTTCCTATTTGAGAATCTCTGTTACAGGCAATTTTAGTCTTAAACTGAGGGGTTTTATATAAGTTTAGAAAGAAGGAAGGAAGGAAGGAAGGAAGGAAGGAAGGAAGGAAGGAGGGAGGGAGAGAAGGTAGGGAAGAAGAAAAGAAGATGAAAAAAAGGAGAAGTAACAGTGATGTGTGGGAAAAGGTCTATTGAACTTGGAGTCATACAATATCGGTTTTAATTCCAACTTTGTCACTTGATAGCTGGGTGATCTTGGTGAAATTATGTAATATCTTTGAGTTTCAATTTTCTTATGTATGTAAAGTAATTATAATGTAACAATCCCAAGGTTGTTGCAGGTGATAAAGGAGGTAGTGTATAATGCACACTGAGGCAGACAGTATAACCAGAAAACTAAAGATGCACAAAAATCCAACGTTTAGGCTAAACTGGATTTAGTACTTCTTGCCAATATCCTCAGTCCTGCCAATTAACCTTCCATCCCATGTGCCTAATGGAGTCCCCATTTGGCCTTCACTTCTAGATCTGTGTCCTGAGTGGAGCTGGGGAAAAATCCCACAGCTGTGAATATTGTTACCATAAAATTTCATGGTTACCAACCTCACCTGGGTTCTTGTGTTCTTCCTGTCTTTCTGTGACTTGCTCTCCTTGGTCCTCTGGAATATCTTTAAAAAAGTCCTCCATGCTCTCAAAACCACTTCCCTTTTCTTCTCCGTCCTTGTCTTTCTTTTCCCTGGTCCTTCCCAACTGACTTCACTTCCCATTCACAGAGAAGTTAAATGCCATCTTGACTCTCTGCTGCCTTTTAATCTGCAAACGTAACTCTTTTCACATCCATCCTTTCCTCCTTAATTCTTGTTAATGGGAAAGGTGGCCTTCATCCAATAAGCAAGTTATCTTCATTTGTTTTAGAGGTCAATCCCTTTTTGCCTTCTCAGGATTCTTGCCTCATAATAATCCCATCTCTTTTCCATCTTTAAGCTTTTTTTTTTTTTTTCATAGTGGCTCTTTCCTATAAGCACTTAGATAAACCTCACCTTTCCCCATTTTAAGAAAAAAATATCTTCCTGGGCAAAATTTTCTATTCCAACTACTGTCCCCCATTCTACTCACTGTTCCATTGCCCAAAGCCAGCCACATAACTAGGCTTAGGGTCAGTAGGATAGAGAAGTCCTCTGTCTTATAAGGATTAGTAAGGAAAGTGAATAATTTAAAACCACAAGGGACTCTTAATGATAGAGAACAAATGGGGTTGATGGAGGGAGGTAGGTGGTAGATGGGCTAGATGTGTGATAGGTATTAAGGAGGGGGCTTATTGTGAGGTTGTTGGATGTAAGTGATGAATCACCAAATTCTACTCCTGAAACCTATATTGCACTGGGTGTTAACTAAAATTTAAGTTAAAAAAATAAAAATAATAAAATGCAATCTACCACATCCTCTTTCTTGGTAGACTTTTGGGAAGAGTTGTCTACATTCAAGCATCTCTATCTCTAGACTTTTTTTCTTTTCCTAAATCTATCCTTCAGTTTGGTTTCTGTGTCTTCCACTCCAGTGAACTGCTCTTGCTGAGGCCACTGACTATTTTCTTGTTGTTAAACCCAAAGGACATTTTCAGTGTATACAATACTTGACTTTTGCCAGCATTTGAGAATGTGGACCATTCCCATGTGGAAATTCTTTCCTTGGCACCCAGGACTGTACTCTCCTGTTTTTCTCCTTTCTCTGCTTATTCTCATTGTCCCTCATGAGCTCTTTCCTTTGGGCAACCCCTTAGACGTGGTCCTGTTTTGTCTTCTGTGCATCCCTTTCTCACATTATACATCTTTCAATGATCTTGTCTATTCTAATTTTTTCAGTCATGTTCTACATGCTTGTAGTAAGTTAGATGTAAAACTTATATGCACGAAAGCATAACTTTTCTTATTTTTAAAAAATGTTTATTTTTGAGAGAGAGATAGAGACAGAGGAGAGAGAGCGGGCAGGTGAGGGGCAGTGAGAGAGGGTGACTCTGCTGTGCTGACAGCAGAGAGCCAGAACTCATGGCTCAAACTCATGAACTGTGAGATCATGACCTGAGCCAATGTTGAAAGCTTAACTGACTGAGCCATCCAGATGCCTCTAGCTTTACTTAGTTTAATAACTAATACAGTTGTGCTCAATTTTCTTTCCCCCAGTCCTGGTATTGAAAGGGGGAAAATTAAACTAGATGGTTAAATTAACTGATTCTCTTCAAGTTCTAATGTCTCTTTCAGATAAATATTATATCAACTCAGTCTTCCTTTTAATGCTGTCCCTTCCCTCTCAAGCTTCCTTCCTTATCATTGTCCACCTCTCAAGAGGGAGTCTGGATGTATGTGTAGTCTTTTCCTGCTGATGGAAGCATGCAGAGTTTATTGAACAAGCTGGGTTCAGTTGGGTGGGAGCTGAAAGCTCTCACTACTATCCCATTCAATTCTACTCTCTTTTCTTGTTATTCTACACTCATTGGAAGAAATTTTGGGCAGGACTCAAGATTTTCCCAGTCGTATTTTGATAATAAAAAGTTCAGTCCAATTTATTAATCATATAACACCAAACTCCAACCCAATTTGTTTTCTCCACCCCTACTGGTTGGTTATGCTTCAATCAAATAAGTATTCATAGTTTTATGATAACACACTTCAAAAGAAATTTTATAAACATGATCACAAGAAATAAAAATTTAAATTTAAATATGTATTTTCATTGAAGAAAAGTATGGGAATATAAGATTGGAATATTTTATTGAATCTCTTTATTGAATCACCCAAATAATTTTTCCTCACATAGTTTTGAACTTTCCACCAGTCTTATTCCCATTATAATTTTCTTCAATAAAAATACAAATATTTTCATTTCCTGTAATCATAAGGTACTATTTAGAAAATTTCTTCTGAAGTGTTTTATCATAACAATTAATACTCAGTTGGTCAATGCATAAAAAATATTACATATTTCGATAGATACATCCTCACCATGCAAGTAAACTTTTATCAGAAATGCACTTTCTAGAGAGATGAGGCCTTTCTTCTTTTCCTTATCTTCCTCTGCCTCCTCTTTCTTCTTCCAATCTTGATAATGGGTGAAGGTTTGGTGGACTAGGGCAGTAAAAGAAAGTATTGGGCCATGAGGAAATATGCGGTTACAAAAGATTCATTGTAACTCTTAATGGCATTATTTGCAGTGAAATCTTAATGCCTTCCCATTAAGTAAATCCAAATAAAAGAATTACATGGTAGCAGGGAGTAACAGAGGAGAGAAGAGGTTAATGAATGACAGTAAGCAGTAAAAATCAAATAGATAATTAGAGTACTCAATAATTTTGGGACAAAAGCTAAAAAAAATTCTCTTAATCTGAATAAGTATTCAAGAAAATATGATACTCTATCTGTATATTCCTTTTACTCAAAGATATAATATGAATTTGTTATCAGTAAACTTGAAATTTGTCATCCTTTTATTCTTGAAATCATGTAAAATATGCTGCGAGACTCAAACCTGGGCTTGAGGAACAGCAGCTTAACAGATACGGATATGTGTATCATCTCTTTGGGATCAAGGAGTTGCTCACAACCCAACAATACACCAGAGTTGAGTTAGGGATGGTGGGACATTTGCCTTTCTTGTGAAAAAGGAAAAAGGGATTCTGTGTGTGTGTGTGTGTGTGTGTGTGTGTGTGTGTGTATGTGTGTGTGTGTGTGTGTGTATGCATCAAATTAATTTCTTAAAACCATATGTGGCCATGTAACCTTTCAGAAGTCTTGGTGTGCTCCCAGGCACTGTTTTAGGGAGTGACCTCTCCGTTTAGGATGTGAGGAGTCCCTGAGGACGACTGCATACTCATATACAGTATACTCACATATTTGGCTTCTGCCAAAACTGAGCAACAGGAGCTACCACGTATAACTTCCCATTTCACGCATATATACATTTCCCTGGGAGGGGAATCTCTAGCTCTCATTGGCTTTATTAAAGGGTCCACTTTACTCAAAAGAGTTAAGCAGTGCTGACTGGCAAATTGACCTCCTTTTACAATCCTATTATTAGGCAACTGTAGATGCAACATATGACTCTAGATTACATACCGTACATAACATTTCTGCCTCGTTTTGGTTCTGCAGACCAAATGGTCTGCTTCTTGTTAAGTTCTCCCCATATCCACTGGGGACTCAGCTGCCATTCCACAGGGCATGGAGTGCAAATTAGTTATTCAGGCTCCATCAGCAAACAGCGAGAGCACTGTGCAATCTGTTACCCGGTCTAAATATCTGTGGCACAAACAATCACTTAAACATGATTATAGTTATTTGATGCTACAACTTAATTCATGATAAATTGTATGTATTTATTATCTCTCTGCTGGTTTTTATAAGATCTTGTTGCACAAAGGACTTGGTTTGTTTGAAATCATATATCCATTGTAATTTGCACAACGTGCACACCAAACGTGGGATGTTTTTTTAGGAAGGTAAAAAGACCAATAGCATAACTATGTTTTGTTTTATTTAGAAGAATGCTGCAAAGCCAGGAATGTTTAAGGAATATGCTTCTGGATATGTACAGAAGTAGCTGGAGAGGGGGGAAATACTCATTTGAAAAATTCCTTAACCTTGCCTGAGACCTACACAGGTAAAAAGATGACACAAAGGAAGGGAGAAAGTGCATCCTAATCTAATGGAACTAAGGGAACCACCAAGCTGTCAATTCACTGAGCTGTAGATGTAGAAACAGAATGGAGCCTTTCAATTCTGCTGCCTTCTCCCTGGGGTTAGAGACCGGTTGCCATGGATATTCTGGATTCCAGCAGCTAATGGGAGGGAGATCTGTAGCCTTGGCATCCTGGGGACCCGCCAGGGTGAAACATGAAATGGAGGCCTGTGGGTGTGGTGGTGGAGGGCTGGGAAGCAAGAGGTCATAGGGCTGGTTTCCAGCAGAGTTAAAGCTGATTTTATTTCAAGTCACATTCATTTTGGCAATCTATATTTTCCTGAAAAACCAGACCTTTTCATCCCTCCCCTACTGAGCAAAGAGAATCTTCATCTCCTTAAAATGGTTACTATCACAGCACTAAGTAGTGTATGCTATAATTAGATGTGCAACCATGGTTTGGAGAAGGATATTTTTTTTTTTGGTGGGGGGGAGAGGGAAAATAATTTTATTTTGGTTCAGAGATTAAACTGTTTAAAAATACCCCATATACACAGCAAATAAGGTGAATGAATAAGAAAGTTTCTGATTTATTCTGATTCACCTAAAAATATTATTTGTTATGTGGCCCCTTCTTTCCAATAACTCATTTCAAGGTCAGCCCGTTTGCTTCCTTGTGTCTGCCTTTCATTCTGCCTTGGTTTTTAACCAGGTCACAGCAAAACCACTTTCCCTCTCTATAATCTCTTGGAGAATTTCCCTCTCTGACTGGATAATCGAGCACTTTAAAGTCAAGTTCTTGGACAATAGTTGCTAATTCTGATAAGCTGGAAGTGGCTCTGCCCTGACCTTTTGAGCTGCCTTCTCAGTGGAGCACTGAAACAGTGATACAGTCCTCATTAGATGATTTCAGTGAGCAAAAGATTCAGCAGTAGCTGGCCATGCCTTTCTCTTCACATTCCTTCAGACTTCACTGAAGGAGTTGCTCCAATGCAGATCAAATAAGTCTTAATCACCAATGCTGCCTGACTAGGTGGAGAGGTATAGGTTGAAAAACAGGACTGTTCTTGGTTTTAATGTCTGTCTTGCCTTTGAAAATATCACGTGGTCTTTGCTTGGCACTCACCACGTAGCTGGTTGGCAAGAGCAAGAGAGGAAAGTTGGTCTCTGTTAATCCCTGCATCCAAGAATAGAACTGCATGTTTAATATTGTCAACCTCATGGAAAGGATGAGGAATTGGAATCATTTCCCTGTAGGCCAATTTAAGGAAGTGCAGTGGTTGGGAATCTGAGAGAAGTAGTTGCCAGATCCAGTGAGCATGTGTTGGCCAAGGGTACACATTAGAGTTCTGCCAGTTAACAACAACTACTGTGATCCTTCTTCTACTGACTTCTACTAAGTCCCCTTCTTTCTACTGACCAATCTTTTGCTTTTTCTACCTTTATTGCCTTAACCCATTAGACATTAAGGTAAATGCCTGAAGATCGTCTACCAGAAAAGCTTTTTTTTTTCCTTCCAATTTAAGGAAGGCGCAATTGGTCATTCACAAAATCCCACATCCATACATCTGTAGCTATTGCCACAGCTCAGAAGGACCCTGTCTTTCTTTACGTGTGATGTTTCATAGCATGCTCATGTCTCTAAGAATCGGGCAACATCCAGAGAATTGGAAAGCATAGCCTGAATTGCGGTAGAGAGTATGCGAAGTGAGCTTGGAGACTTTCTCTAGTTACTGACAGCCAACGCACCTCATTAACGTTCTCTCAGAAGGAGAAAAGACCATTCTTCTGCTTAATTTTTCTAATAGCTGGAGGAATAAAGACTTGGATTCAAGTTCTGGCAGTAGTAGATATTAATGATGTGGTCATAAGAAATTAATAAAATATCTCAAGAATCTAACTTTTCTTAACCACAAAGTAATGGACTATGTGATATCTCAGTGTAGTTTCCAATTTCTGATTTTAGATAGGAGATTATTTACATAACCTAGAAATGAAGAACTTTCCTTATCTAAAAGAAACCAAAAGAGAGGTTTGATAAACTTGACAGCACAAAATAGAAAACTATCTCTATATCCAATAAATATCCAAATGTTATCAATAAAATTAAAAATTAAATATTCATAACAGGTGACAAAGGATTAATGTCTTTATTATATAAAATTCTTCAAGTCATTAAGAAAAAGTAGTTGAAGGACAGAGAGAGACAAATCACAAAAGTATCAAAAATATAGTCTATGGTAAAAAGAATGTTCAACTTCAGTGATGAAAGAAAATAAAAACAATATACCATTCTTAGCTTGCAAAATGGCAAACACAAGAAGATGTATTTAGTGATAGTAAGAATGCGTTGAAGGTAAGGACAGTTATTCCTTCAACCCTAGCCTTTTGAAAAATCATTGGTGATATTATAAATTGCTACATTCTTTCTGCTAGTTATTTTGTCAATGTTATACAGCAATGCCACTTTCAGAATTTATCCTAAGGAAAAAATAATGGTGTGTAAAATATTTGTCTGTAGTTTGTTACTCATAACAAATATCAAAAAAACCTAAATGTCCAACATTGGGGACTGGCTAAATAAATTATGATACATTAACATAATGGAATATTATACATTAAATTAACAAGATGGTACACAACTGCTTCTATTTGTATGAAAAGATGTTTAAAATGTGTTGTTATTTGAAAACATATTATCAAATAAGACACAATCTATTATTGAATTATTAAAATAATTATGGATACATGTATATGTAGGCATAAAAACAATCTTGAATGAGACAGGTGTATTACTGGTATTAGTGGTATTAGTGGTGACTATGTATAGGTAGAAAAACTTACGGATTTACTGGCATTTTAATTTTTTAATTTTAATTCCTATATAATTGGCGTGCAATGCTATATTAGTTTCAAGTGTACTCTTAATCCCCTTCACCTATTCTACCCATCTCCCCACCCACCTCCATTTGGGTAACTATCAGTTTGTTCTCTACATTTAAGAGTCTGGTTTTTGTTTGAATCTTCTTCTTTGTTCATTTCTTTTGTTTCTTAATTTTTTATATGAGTGAAATCATGTGGCATTTGTCTTTCTCTGACTGAATTATTTCACTTAGGATTATACCCTCTAGATCCATCCATGTTGTTGCAAATGACAAGATTTCATTCTTTTTTATGGCTGAATAATATCCCATTGTCTGTATCCATGTCTATGGCTATGTCTATGTCTATATATCTATATCTATATCATTTCACCTCTTCTTTTTTTGTTTTAGAAAATGTTTAATTTTTAATGTTTAGTTTTTAATCTTTTAATTTCATTTAATCCAAGTTAGTTAACATGTAGTGTAACAATGATTTCAGGAGTAGAATTTAGTTATTCATCACTTACATATAACACCCAGTGCTCCTCCTAACAAGTGCCCTCCTTAATGCCCATCACCCATTTAACCCATCTCCTCACCCAACACCCCTGCAACAACCTTCAGTTCTCTGTATTTAAGAGTCTCTTATGGTTTGCCTCCCTCTCTCTTTTTATCTAATTTTTTCCTTCCCTTCCCCTCTGTTCTTTTTCTTATTCCACATATGAGTGAAATAATATATTTGTCTTTCTCTCATCGACTTATTTAGCTTAGCATAATACACTCTAGTTCCATCCACGTTGTTGCAAATGGCAAGATTTCATTCTTTTGGTCACTGAGTCATACTCCATTTTATATATATACCACATCTTCTTTATCCATTTGTCAGTCAATGGACATTTGGACTCTTACCATAATTAGGCTATTGTTGATAGTGCTGCTGTAAACATTGGGGTGCATGTGCCCCTTCAAATAAGCATTTTTGTGTGCTTTGGATAAATACCTAGTAGTGCAATTGCTGGGCCATAGCGTAGTTCTATCTCACCTCATCTTAATCCATTCATCTTATCAATGTACACTTGGGTTTCTTCCATAATTTGACTTTTGTAGATAAAGCTGCAATAAACATAGGGTGCATATTTTTTGAATTAGTGTTTTTGTATTCTTAGGGTAAATAAATACCTAGTGTGGAGTGTGATTACTGGATCATATGGTATTTCTATTTTTCATTTTTTGAGGAACTCCCATACTTTTTCCCACACTGGTTGCACCCGTTTGCATTCCTACCAATGGTATATGAGGGTTCCTTTTTCTCCTCATCCTTGTCAACACTTGTTTCTAGTGTTTTTGAATTTAGCCATTCTGACAGAATATGCATTCTCCCTGTGGTTTTGATTTGAATTTTCTTGATGACGAGTGATATTGAGCATCTTTTCATGTGTCTGTTGGCCATCTGTATGTCTTCTTTGGCGAAATGTTTGTTCATGTCTTCTGCCCATGACATTGGATTCTTTTAGGGGTGTTGAGTTATATAAGTTCTTTATATATTTTGGATGCTAACCCTTTATCAGATATGTCATTTACAAACATCTCCCATTCTATAGATTGTATTTTAGTTTTGTTGATTGTTTCCTTTGCTGTGCAGAACTTTTATTTTAATGTAATCCCAATAGTTTATTTTTGCTTTTGTTTCCCTAGCCTCAGGAAACATATCTAGAAAAATGTTATTATGGCCAATGTCAGAGAAATTGCCTGTGCTCTCTTCTAGGATTTTATGGTTTCAGGTTTAACATTTAGGTCTTTCATCCATTTTGGGTTTATTGTAAGGAAGTGGTCCAGTTTCATTCTTTTGCATGCAACTGTTAAGTTTTTCCAACACCATTTGTTGAAGAGACTGTCCCCTCCCATTGCATATTTTTGTCTCCTTTGTTGAAGATTAGTAGTGAGTTTATTTCTGAGCTCTCTATTCTCTTCCATGGATACGTGTATCTATTTTGTGCTAGTACCATACTTTCAGTTTGATTGTGTCATCTTCAGTTTCTTTCATCAGTGTTTTATAGTTTTCAGAATATAGGTGTTTCACATCCTTGTTTAGACTTATTCTGATGAACTTTATTATTTTTAGTGCAATTGTAAATGGGATTGTTTTCTTCATTTCTCTTTCTGCTACTCCTTCTTTCTGCTTCTTCATTATTGGTGTATTGAATGCAACAGATTTCCATGTATAGATTTTGTATCTTGCAACCATACTGTATTCATTGATCATTTCTAGTAGTTTTTTTGATGCAGGTTTTTGGGTTTTTTTTTTGTTTTTGTTTTTTGATGCAGGGTTCTCTACATACAGTATCATGTTATCTGCAAATAGTGAAAATTTTACTTCTTCTTTACCAATTTTGATGCCTTCAATTTAATTTTCTTGTCTGATTTCTGTGGCTAGGACTTTCAGTATTATGTTGGATAAAATGGTGAGAGTGGGCATCCTTGTCTTGTTCTTGACCTTCAGGGCAAAGCTCTCAGGTTTTTTACCATTGACTATGATGTTAGTTATGAGTTTTTCATATACAGTCTTTATTATGTTGAGGTATTATGTTCCCTCTAAAACTGGTGGTTGAGGGTTTTTATTATTAATTATGCTATTACACTTTGTCAAATGCCTTTTCTGCATCTATTGAAATGATCATATGTTTCTTATCCTTTCTCTTATTGATATGATGTATAACATTGATTGATTTGTGAATATTGAACCACACTTGCATTTCAGGAATAAATTCTGCTTGATTGTGGTGATTTTTTTTGAATGTGTTGTTGCATTTGGTTTGCTAATATTTTTGTTGAGGATTTTGCATCTATGTTATTCAGAAATATTGACCAGCAGTTCTCTTTTTTTGTGGAGTCTATCTGGTTTTGGTATCAGGGTAATGCTCGCCTCATAGAATGAATTTAGAAGCTTTCCCTCCTTTTCTATTTTTTGGAATAATTGAGAAGAATAGGTATTAATTATTCTTTAAGTGTTTGGTAGAATTCACCTGTGAAGACATCTGTTCCTGGACTTTTGTTTGTTGGGAGTTTTTGTTTAAATTACTAATTCAATTTTATTGCTGGTAATTGGCATTTTAAAAATTTCTATTTCTCTGTTTCAGTTTTGGTAGGTTATATGTTTCTAGGCATTTATCTATTGCTTCTAGGCTGTCCAACTTGTTGGAATATAATTTTTCATAATATTCTCTTATAATCCTTCGTATTTCTGTGCTATCAGTTGTCATAGCTCCTCTTTCATTTATGATTTTATTTGAGTCATCTCTCTGTCTCTCTTTTGTTTTGAGTCTGGATAAAGGTTTATCAATTTTGTTGATCTTTTCAAAGAACTAGGTCCTGGTGCTGGTTTTGGGTTTTGTTTATTCTTCTTTCTCTAGCTCCTTTTGAGGTGTTTTTTTTCTTCCTGTGTTAGGCCTGTTTGCTGTAAACTGTAGAATTGTTTTTGTACTGTTGTGGTTTTGTACTGTACCAAATTTTGTACTGTTGTGGTTTCATTTTCATTGTCTCCATGTATTTTTTTAATTTTCTCTTTGCTTTCTTAGTTGATCCATTCATTGGTTAGTAGCATGTTACTTAACTTCCATGTATTTGTGTTCTTTGCAGACTTTTTCTTATAGTTGATTTCTAGTTTTATAGCGTGGTTAGAAAAGATGCATATATGACTTTTACCTTTTGAATTTGTTTAGACTTGTTTTGTGGGTTAGCATGGGATCTATTCTGGAGAATGTTCCATGTACACTTGAAAATAATATGCATTTGCTGTTTTAGGATGGAATGTTTTGAATATATCTGTTAGATTCATCTGGTCCAATGTGTCATTAAAGGCACTGTTTCCTTGTTGATTTTCTGTTCGGATGGTCTATCCATTGATGTATGTGGGGTGTTACTATTATTAGTAACTATTAATAATAGTCCTCTACTATTATTATATTAGTATCAGTTACTTCCCTTATGTTTTTTATTAGTTGCTTTATATATTTGGATACTTCCACCGTGTGGGTGTGTGCATAAATATTTACAACTGTTATATCTTATCGTTGAATTGTTCCTTTATCATTAAATACTGTTCTTATTTGGTTCTTGTTACAATCTTTGTTTCAAAGTCTATTTTGTCTAAGATAAGTATTGCTACTTTGGTTTTCTTTTCACTTCCATTTGCATGATAAGTGCTTTTCTATTCCTTCACTTTCAAGATGTAGATGTCTTTAAGTCTAAAATAAGTCTCTTGTAGGCAGCATATATATGTCTTTCCTTTTTGTTTTTGTTTTTTTTGTTTTTTAATGTTTATTATTTTGAGGAAGGGGGAGAGTGAGCAGTGGAGGAGCAGAGAGAGAGGGAGAGAGATAATCCCAAGAAGGCTCTGCTCTGTCAGCACAGAGCCCAATGCAGGGCTTGATCCCACGAGTTCATTACCTGAACTGAAATCAAGAATTGGACACCAGCTGAGCCACCCAGGCACCCCAAGTGTCTTTCTTTTTAATCCAGTATATCACTCTGTGTCTTTTGATTGGAGTGTTTAGTCCATTTACATTCAAAGTAATTATTGATAGGTATGTACTTATTACCATTTTGTTATTTGTCTTATGATCATTTTTGTAGTCCTCTCTTCCTTTGTTTGCTCTTGTCTCTCATGGTTAGTTGGCTTTCTTTAGTGATATAATTGGATTCCTTTCTCTATTTTTTTCATATGCATTACTGGTTTTTTATTTGTGGTTATAATTAAGTTTGTATATGACATCTTAGACATTTAGCAGTCTGTATTAAGTTGATGGTCACTTAAGTTTGAATCCATTCTTTACTCCTCTCCCCCACCACATTTTATGTATATGATGTCACACTTTACATCCTTTTATTTTGTGATTCCTTTGACTGATTTTTATAGATATACTTATTTTACTGCTTTTGTGCTTCCTACTTTTCTTACTCCTTATGGTCCTTTTTTTCCACTAAGGGTCTCTCTTAACATTTCTTATAGGGCTAGTTTAGTGGTCATGAATTCCTTTAACTTTTGTTTGTCTGAGAAATTCTTTATCTTTCCTTCTATTCTGAATGATAGCCTTTCTGGATAGAATATTCTTGGTTGTAGGTTTTTTTTTGTTTTGTTCCCCCCGCCCCCCCCCCCCCCCCCCAGCACCGTGAATGTACCATGCCACTCTCTTGTGGTCTTCATAGTTCCTACTGAAAAATCTGCTGATAGCTTTATGGGGTTTACCTTGTGTGTAACTGTTTTCTTTCCTACTGCTTCTTTTAAAATTCTCTATCACTACTTTTTGCCATTTTAATTACTATGTGTCTTGATGTGGACCTTCTTGGGTTGGTTTTGTCGGGGGTTCTCTGTGCCTCCCTGATCTAGATTTCTGTTTCCTTCCCCAGATTTGGGAAGGTTTGAGCTATTATTTTTTCTTCTTTTTTTTTTTTTTTTCGACGTTATTTATTTTTGGGACAGAGAGAGACAGAGCATGAACGGGGGAGGGGCAGAGAGAGAGGGAGACACAGAATCGGAAACAGGCTCCAGGCTCTGAGCCATCAGCCCAGAGCCTGACGCGGGGCTCGAACTCACGGACCGCGAGATCGTGACCTGGCTGAAGTCGGACGCTTAACCGACTGCGCCACCCAGGCGCCCCGGGCTATTATTTTTTCAAATACATTTTCTGCTCCCTTTTCTCTCTTTCCTCCTTCTGGGATCCCTATAATGTGAATGTATTGTGGTTGATGGTGTTGAGATCCTTTAGTCTGTTTTCATTTTTTTATTATTCTTTCTTCTCTCTCCTGTTCAGTTTGGTTGCTTTCCACTGGTCTGTTCTCCAGGTTGCCCATCCATCCTTCTGCTTTGTCTGGCCTACTATTTATTCCCTCTAATGTATTTTTAATTTCAGTTATTGAGTTCTCATCTCTGATTGGTTCTTTAATATGTTCTTTATTTCTTTGTTGAGGGTCTTATTGAGGTCCTCCACTCTTTTCTTTATTATGAGTATCTTTATTACCATTACTTTAAATTCTCTGTCAGGCATTTTACTTCTCTCCCTTTCCTTTTGTTCTCTTCCTGTGATTTTTTTTTTCCTGTTGTTTCATTTGGAGCATGTTCCTCTGTCTCTTCATTTTGACTAACTTTCTCTGTTTCCATGTGGTAGGAAAGTCAGCTACATCTCCTGCTCTTGAAAGTAGTGGCCTTATGAAGAAGAGGTCCTATAGTGCCCTGCAGTGCAATGTCCTCTGTTCACCAAAACCTGATGCTTTAGGGGTGTCTTTTATGTGTGTTGCATGCATCCTATTGTGACCGAGCAGTGTTTGCCTTTGGCCCTGTCATCTGCGGTGGGTTCTCTGCATGTTATGGGCAGGGTTTGGTCCCTATGAGGTTATGGGGCCAGTTTGGGGCCACCTTGGCCTTGAGTTGAGTCAGACCTGGTGTTTGCCAGAATTGTGGTAGCACCAAACTTCAGGGCAGTTTCCTTATGTTGCCCTTGAGAAGTTTTCATTGATTGTTGGGGTCTGCAGTCAGACCAGCTGCCTGCCCCCTGCCATTGCTGTTGACACAGTTGGATGGTGTGTGTAGTTATCTTCCCCTCTCCCAGGGGCAGGAGTCATTTTGGAATGGTGCTGGCCCTTTTTGCGGCTACTTGCATGCTGCCAGGCTTGTCACACATTTTGTATGGACTCCTGCTGAGGGAGGGTCTACAGGTGATCTTGAGGGTGGGGTGGGGCATGTAGTGCCATCAAGGTCTGCTGGTCTGCTGTGGAAGGGGAGCAATAGCCGCCTAGGAAACTCCTGCCAAGGCTGGGATGCAGGGGGTGTGTCCACAGGAGAACATGGGGACTGGGCATCTTTTGGAAAGGTAAGTGGAGAATGTTTGAGCTGTGATGGTTCCTGCACGTGTCCCTGTATCTAGGCTAGGGGGTGAGGGAAAGAAATGGTACCCACAACTCTTTTGTTCTCAGAGAAGTCTCCTAAAAGATCCCTGCTCCTCTAGTTACAAGATTTGTAAACAAATCTCCCTGCCATGTACCCCAGGTATTTTTCAACCTGCTGCTTCTATGCTGTATCTCAGCAGGTCTGATGGTGTGCTGTCTCTTTAAGGGTGGGGATTTAGATTCCTCTCATGCTCCTAGATCTCCCAGAGTTGAACTCACTGATTTAAATTTTTTTAAAGTTTTTATTTACTTATTTTTGAAAGAGAGACTGAGAGAGTCGGAGTGGGGCAGAGAGAGAGGGACAGAGAGAGAATCCCAAGCAGGCTCTATACTGTCCTCACAGAGCCCAATGTGGGGCTGAAACCCATGAACTTTGAGATCATGACCTGAGTGGAAACCGAGAGTTGGGTGCTTAACTGACTGAACCACCCAGGTACCCCAAGCCCACTGATTTTTAAAGGTTCACATGTTAAGCCTCGGTAATTATAAGAACTTGCAAAATTAGCACCCCCCTGCCACTTATTTTCCAAGCCAAATGTTATGTGGATTTGTCTTCCCAGTGTGGACTCCCCATGCCTGGGGTGACTGCTGTGGGATCTCTTCCTCTCCTCTCTCTGTGCCCACCATATCTCTCTTTACTGTGTGTAGTTCTGTGTCTCTGTTTAACTCTCAACTGTGTCTCTGCATTTCCTACACTCTCCATGTGTCCTCTACATTTATCTTTGGAGAGTCTGTTCTGCCAGTCTTTGGGTTGTTTTCTGGGTTATTTACACTGGTGCAGATGTCATTTAGTTGTAACTGTGGGATGAGGTGAGCTTAGTATTCTGCTTTGCCATCTTCTTCAGAAGTTGGCATTTTAATTTTTAATTTGTGTTTTCTGTAATGAAAATTTACTGCTTTTGTATTATAGAGTGAAAACTTCATGTAATAAAAGACTTAAGATGCTATGATTTTAGAGGAATTCATGCTTAAATAATTCTAAACTGGCACTCATGTATATATAGAATTGTGACAGTAGTTGCGGATTAATTAAGAAATCTGTAGTAATGATGTCAATAAAAGCAGTACGTTTTTTTCACACATATAATTCAAGACACAGACATAATCGATGTTCATTTAATAATTTCAGAAGTATATAAGGGGATATGTGAACAAGTATTCCTCATGTCAAATGTGAAGAGAAATAGATTCCTTAGAGCTGTATGTGTTCTCAGATCTGCAAGAACAATTACACAGGCTGGAGCAATAATGAAAAACATTTATGGAATTTGATTCTAAATAATTAAAAAAATCACATAGTAGAGTGAATATACAGTATTAATATTCACATAACAAATGCTATGAAAGTTTGAGAGGAATATTCTTCACAATGTTTATTTTAGATTTTCTCGTGTATATTAGAAATGGCTTACTCTCACAGTCTAGTAAAATTTATCTATATAGATTGACAAATCACTTCAAAATACTCATTGAAGAGTTAGATTACTCAGCATGGTTTTTTTTAATGCAATTTTTTCTTTTTTAAAAAATCTTTTCATTTGAGATTTTCTAAAGTTTGGCCTTTTACCGTATCTAACTCCCTCTTGCCACCTGGGTCCTACAATCCCATCCCTAATCCTTGGAAATCACTCGTCTGTTCTTTATTTCTAAAATTTATCATTTCTGGGGCACCTGGGTGGCTCAGATGGTTGAGCGTCCAACTTTGGCTCAGGTCATGATCTCCTGGCTTATGGGTTCGAGCCCTGTGTTGGGTTCTGTGCTGACAGCTCAGAGCTTGGAGCCTGCTTTGGATTTTTTGTGTCTCTGTCTCTCTCTGACCATACCCCACTCGTATTCTTTTTCTTTCCCTCTGTCTCTGTCTCTCTCAAAAATAAACATTAAAAATTATTTTAAAATAAAATTTATTATTTCAAAATGTTATATAAATGAAATTGTATAGTATGTAACTTTTGGGAATTGGCTTTTTCACCTCAGCATAATGCCTGGGAGAGCATTCATGTACAGGTTTTTGTGTAACTTAGGTTTTTATTGTTACTTTTTTTGGAATTAGAGTCTAATAGTAGTCAATTGTTGGGTCATATGGTAATTGTATGTTTAGACTGATAAGAAAGTGTCCAACCATTTTCTAGAGTGGCTGTATCATTTTATATTTCCACCAGCAGTGTATGAATGATCTAGTTTCTCCTCATCCTCAGCAGCATTTGGTGCTATCACTATTTTTCATTTTGGTTTTTCTGATACATGTGTAGTGATATCTCATTTTTTTCTGTAATTTATTTTTTATAATTTACATCCAAGCTAGTTAGCACGTGGTGTAACACTGATTTCAGTAAATTCCTTAAGCCCCTTACCCGTTTAGCCCATCTCCTCTCCCACAACCCTTCTAGCAACTCTCTGTTCTCTATATTGAAGAGTCTCTTATGTTTTGTCTCCCTCCCTTTTTTTATATTATTTTTGCTTCCTTTCCCTTATGTTCATCTATTTTGTATCTTAAAGTACTCATATGAGTGAAGTCATATAATATTTGTCTTTCTCTGACTGACTCATTTCGCTTAGCATAATACCCTCTAGTTCCATCCATGTAGTTGTGAATGGCAAGATTTCATTCCTTTTGATTGCTGAGTAATACTCCACTGTATATGTATAACACATCTTCTTTATCTATGTATCTATCACTCGATATTTGGGCTCTTTCCATGCTTTGGCTATTATTGATACTGCTGCTATAAACATTGGGGTGCATGTGTCCTTTTGAAACAGCACACCTGTATCCCTTGGATAAATACCTAGTAGTGCAATTGCTGGGTCATAGCATAGTTCTATTTTTAATTTTTTGAGGAACCTCCCTACTGTTTTCCAGAATGGCTGCACCAGTTGGCATTCCCACCAGCAGTGCAAAAGAGATCCTCTTTCTCCGCATCCTCGCCAACATCTGTTGCTGCCTGGGTTGTTAATGTCAGCCACTGTGACAGGTGTGAGGTGGTCTCTCATTGTGGTTTTGATTTGTATTTCCCTGATGATGAGTGATGTTTAGCATTTTTTCATGTGTTGCTTGGCCATCTGGATGTCTTCCTTGGAGAAGTGTCTATTCATGTCTTTTGCCCATTTCTTCACTGGATTATTTGTTTTTTTGGGTGTTGAGTTTAATAAGTTCTCTATAGATTTTGGATACTAACCCTTTATCTGATATGTCATTTGCAAATATCTTCTCCCATTCTGTCCATTGCCTTTTAGTTTCACTGATTGTTTCCTTCGCTGTGCAGAAGCTTTTTATTTTGATAAGGTCCCAATAGTTCATTTTGCTTTTGTTTCCCTTGCCTCTGGAGACGTGGTGAGTAAGAAGTTGCTGTGGCTAAGATCAAAGAGGTTTTTGCCTGCTTTCTCCTCGAGGATTTGGATGGCTTCCTGTCTTACCTTTAGGTCTTTCATCCATTTGAGTTTATTTTTGTGTATGGTGTAAGAAAGTCCAGGTTCATCTTTCTGCATGTCACTGTCCAGTTTTCCCATTTCGGGGTTCTCTATTCTGTTCCATTGATCTGAGTGTCTGTTCTTGTGCCAGTACCATACTGTCTTGATGATTACAGCTTTGTAATACAGCTTGAAGTCCGGGATTGTGATGCCTCTTGCTTTGGTTTTCTTTTTCAAGATTGCTTTGGTTATTCAGGGTCTCTTCTGGTTCCATACAAATTTTAGGATTGTGTGTTCTAGCTCAGTGAAGAATACTGGTGTTATTTTGATAGGCATAGCATTGAATATGTAGATTGCTATGGGTAGTATTGACTTTTTAACAATATTTGTTCTTCCTATCCAGGAGCATGGAACATTTTTCCATTGTTTTGTGTCTTTTTCAATTTCTTTCATAAACTTTCTGTAGTTTTCAGTGTATAGATTTTTCACCTCTTTGGTTTGATTTATTCCTAGGTATTTTATGGTTTTTGGTGCAATTGTAAATGGGATTGATTCTTTGATTTCTCTTTCTGTTGCTTCATTGTTGGTGTATAGGAATGCAACTGATTTCTGTTCATTGATTTTATACCCTGCGACTTTGCTGAATTCATGGATCAGTTCCAGCAGTTTTTTGGTGGAGTCTTTTGGATTTTCCATATAGAGTATCATGTCCATCTGTGAAGAATGAAATTTTGGCATCCTCTTGGCCAATTTGGATGCCTTTTATTTCTTTGTCTTGTCTGATTGCTGAGGCTAAGACTTCCAATACTATGTTGAATAACAGTGGTGAAAGTGGACATCCCTGTCTTGTTCCTGACCTTAGGGGGGAAGTTCTCAGTTTTTCCCCATTGAGGATGATATTAGCATTGGATCTTTCATCTATGGCTTTTATGATCTTGAGGTATGATCCTTCTATCCCTACTTTCTTGAGGGTTTTTATCAAGAAAGGATGCTGTAGTTTGTCAAATCTTTTCTCTGTGTCTATTGAGAGGATCATGTGGTTCTTGTCCTTTCTTTTATTGATGTGATGAATCATGTTAATTGTTTTGCGGATATTGAGCCAGCCCTGCATACTAGGTATAATTCCCACTTGGTTGTGGTGAATAATTTTTTTAATGTATTGTTGGATCTGGTTGGCTAGTATCTTGTTGAGGATTTTTGCATCCATGTTCATCAGGGAAATTGGTCTATAGTTCTCCTTTTTAGTGGGGTCTTTGTCTGGTTTTGGAATCAAGGTAATGCTGGCTTCATAGAAAGAGTTTGGAAGTTTTCTTTCCATTTCTATTTTTTGGAACAGCTTTAAGAAAATAGGTGTCAACTCTTCCTTAAATGTTTGGTAGAATTCCCCTGGAAAGCCATCTGGCCCTGGGCTCTTGTTTTGGGGAGATTTTTTATTACTACTTCAATTGCTTTACTGATTATGGGTCTGTTCAAATTTTCTATTTCTTCCTGTTTCAGTTTTGGTAGTGTATATGTTTCTAGGAATTTGTCCATTTCTTCCAGATCGCCCATTTTTTTGGTGTATAATTGCTTGTAATATTCTCTTATTATTGTTTTTATTTCTGTTGCATTGGTTGTGATCTCTCCTCTTTCATTCTTGATCTTATTTATTTGGGTTCTTTCCTTTTTCTTCCTGATCATACTGGCTAGTAGTTTATCAATTTTGTTAATTGTTTCAGAGAACCAGCTTCTGGTTTCATTGATCTGTTCTGTTTTTTGTTGTTGTTGTTGTTGTTGTTTCAATAACATTAATTTCTGCTCTAATCTTTATTATTTCCTGTCTTCTGTTTTTGGGTTTTATTTGCTGTTCTTTTTCCAGCGCTTTAAGGTGTAAGGTTAGGTTGTATATCTGAGACCTTTCTTCCTTCTTTAGGAAGGCCTGGATTGCTATATACTTCCCTCTTATGACCACCTTTGCTGCGTCCCAGAGGTTTTGTGCTGTGGTGTTATCATTTTCATTGGCTTCCATGTACTTTTTAATTTCCTCTTTAACTTCTTGGTTAGCCCATTCCTTCTTTAGTAGGATGGTCTTTAGTCTCAAAGTATTTGTTATCTTTCCAAATTTTTTCTTGTGGTTAATTTCGAGTTTCATAGCGTTGTGTTCTGAAAATATGCACGGTATGATGTCGATCTTTTTCTACTTGTTGAGGGCTGATTTTTGTCCCAGTATGAAGTCTCTTCTGGAGAATGTTCCACATGCACTGGAGAAGAATGTATATTCTGCTGCTTTAGGATGAAATGTTCTGAATATATCTGTTAAGTCCATCTGGTCCAGTGTGTCATTCAAAGCCATTGTTTCCTTGTTAATTTTCTGTTTAGATGAAATGTGCGTTGTTGTAAGTGGGGTGTTTAAGTCCCCTACTATTATGGTATTATTATCAATGAATTTCTTTATGATTGTGTTTCATTGATTTATATATTTGGGTGCTCTCACATTTGGAACATAAATGTTTTTAATTGTTAGGTCTTCTTGGTGGATAGACCCCTTAATTATGATATAATGCCCTTCTTCATCTCTTGTTATATTGTTTATTTTAAAGTCTAGATTGTCTGATATAAGTATGGCTACTCTGGCTTTCTTTTGGTGACGATTAGCATGACAGATGGTTCTCCATCTCCTTACTTTTAATCTGAAGGTGTCTTTAGGTCCAAAGTGGGTCTCTTGTAAACAGCATATCTTGTTTTCTTATCCATTCTGTTATCCTATGCCTTTTGATTGGAGCATTTAGTCAATTGATATTTAGAGCAAGTGCTGAAAGATGAATTTATTGCCATTGTGTTGCCAGTAGAGTTGGAATTTCTGGTGGTGTTCTCTGGTTCCTTCTAGTCTTTGTAGCTTTTTTTTCTTTCTTCTCCTTTTTTTTTTGGTCATCTCTTCTCTCTTCAGAGAGTCCCCCTTAAAATTTCTTGCAGGGCTGGTTTAGTGGTCACGAACTCCTTTAATTTTTGTTTGTCTGGGAAACTTTTAATCTCTCCTTCTGTGTTGAATGACAGCCTTGCTGGATAAAGAATTCTTGGCTGCATCTTTTTCTGACTCAGCACAATGAATATATCCTGCCATTCCTTTCTGGCCTGCCAAGTTTCTGTGGATAGGTCTGTTGCAAACCTGATCTGTTTTCCCTTGTAGGTTAAGGACTTTTTTTCACTTGCTTCTTCATGATTCTTTCCTTGCCTGAGTATTTTGTGAATTTGACTAGGGTATGTCTTGTTGATGGTTGGTTTTTGTTGAATCTAATGGGGTGGGGGTGCTGTGTGCTTCCTGGATTTTGATGTCTGTGTGGTTCCCCAGGTTAGGAAAGTTTTCCACTATTATTTGCTCACATTACCCTTCTACCCCTTTCCTCTCTCTTCACCTTCTGGGACCCCTATGATTCTGATGTTCTTCTTTTTTAATGAGTCACTCGTTTCTCTAATTCTTTTTTTTTTTTTTTTTCCAACGTTTTTTTTTTTTTTTTATTTATTTTTGGGACAGAGAGAGACAGAGCATGAACGGGGGAGGGGCAGAGAGAGAGAGGGAGACACAGAATCGGAAACAGGCTCCAGGCTCCGAGCCATCAGCCCAGAGCCTGAGGCGGGGCTCGAACTCACGGACCGTGAGATCGCGACCTGGCCGAAGTCGGACGCTCAACCGACTGCGCCACCCAGGCGCCCCTCGTTTCTCTAATTCTTATATCACGTTCTTTTGCCTTAGTCTCCCTCTTTTTTTCTGCTTCATTGTTCTCCATTAGTTTGTCCTCTATATCGATGATTTACTGCTTTGCCTCATCCATTCTTGCTGCTGTGGCAACCAGTCGAGATTGCAGCTCAGTTATAGCATTTTTTATTTCATCCTGACTAGGTTTTATCTCTGCAGAAAGGGATTTTAAACTGTTTTCAACCCCAGCTAGTATTCTTATTATCGTGATTCTAAATTCTAGTTCATACATCTTGCTTGTCTCTGTGTTGATTAAGTCCCTGGCTGTCATTTCTTCGTGTTCTTTCTTTTAGGGTGAATTCCTTCATTTTGTCATTTTGAAGGAAGAAGAGGAATTAATAAGGTAAAAAAAATTAAAATTAAAAACAACCCAAAAAAATTCAAGTAAAGGATGCTAGATCCTAGGTGTGTTCTGGTCTGGTTGTTGAAAGGAGCTTGATAGATTAGAGAAAAAAGCAAAAGATACAAAAAAGAAAAGAAAAGAAAGAGAAAAGGGAAAATATCTGAAATTTTTTTTTTTTTTTTAATTTTTGGGACAGAGAGAGACAGAGCATGAACAGGGGAGGGGCAGAGAGAGAGGGAGACACAGAATCGGAAACAGGCTCCAGGCTCCGAGTCATCAGCCCAGAGCCCGACGCGGGGCTCGAACTCACGGACCGCGAGATCGTGACCTGGCTGAAGTCGGACGCTTAACCGACTGCGCCACCCAGGCGCCCCTATCTGAAAATTTTAAAAGAATGCATACAATGAAATAGAATCAAATGAAGTGATGGAAGTTAAAAAATAGAATTTGAAAAATTTACAAAATAAAATATAGTAAAAAAATTAAAGAAAAATACTTTTAATAGAAATGGAAAATAAAAATAAATTTTTTCTCTTTCTGTATTCAAGAATAATAAAAGAAAAAAAAAAATGAATAGATGGACCAGCAAACAGACTGAAGTATGAGTGAAATTACATCGGTTTCTCCTAGAAGTCAAACTATGAAACACTTTATAGTCCATAATCTAAGCAGGCGGAGAGACTTGTGTTGTTCCTGACAAGTGACATTGACCCCAGTTGGGCGGGGCTTAGTGTAACAACTCTGTTCTTTGCTAGATGGTGCTGCTTAGCTTACTGGGGTGGATTGTTGTGGTGCCTGTAGGTGTGTATGCACATGTGCCAGAGTGGTGAAATTGGCATCACCCAGCTACCCAGTCTCTAGTATCAGAACTCTGTGCTCTCCTTGACCAGCAGTCATGTTCCCTCCTTTGTCCCCGGCTTCTGTCCACTCCCCACTTTTACACTGTCCATGACCAAGCCATTAGGTTGCCAGGGGGCACCTTCCTCCTGAGTTTTATCTCAGATGTGGCTGTGTTTCCCAACCCCTTTCTTCTGAGGGAGTGTGGCTTTGACCCACTGAAATCTTCTGCAGGGAGGGTCTCACTGAACAATGGCCGGGTGCTGGCCCTCCCCCAGGAACGTCGGGGAGATTGCTCTGCTGCTGATGCCCAGAGACTGTGACTGGGCGCCAGCCTGCCCCAGAAAAAGTTCACTCGATTGTGTAACAGCAGCGTTTCAGGGATTATGGAAAATCACAACACATCTGGCGCCAGACTTCCCCTTTAGCATCCTTGTTCTAGCACCAGTGAATGTGGTTGTTCTCCGGGGTCCACTGGGACCTTTGGCTGTGGGGTGGCCACAGAGCCTCTACCAAATGTCCTCTCAGCAGGGGAAACTCTTCTCCCTGTGTGGTCTGAGGACCCTGAGGACCTTGCTCTCTGCTCCTGGGGATTTGCCCTTCCCACCAGAGCACCACCAGGTATCCACCTGTGGAGTTTCAGACTCTGCATTCCCCCAGTTTATAGAGTCTTAATGGAATTTAAACCCTCTCCTTTTGTCCTCTCTCCCTTTTTTGTTCTCTCCGGCTACTTTTGGGCAGGGGGGATGCTTTCTGTACTCTCCCCTCGTCTCCATCCTCTCTCTGCAAGCAAAAACAGCTCCCTGCCCTCCACAGCTTTCTCCCCTCAGTTCACCTCTCCGTGACACATACCTGCTGAATTTTGTGGTTCAGGTTGTGCAGATTGTTGTGTTAATCCTCAAATCAGTTTTCTAGCTGCGCAGGATGGTTTAGTGTTGATCTGGCTGTATTTCAGGAATGAGAGATGCAAAAAAAAAAACCTTCCATGCTCTTCTGCCATCTTGGCCCGCCCCTTATTTGTTTTAATTTGTATTTATTTACCTGATTGCTAATAATGTTGACATATTTTCATGTGCTTGTCATCTATATATTCATAAATGTCTGTTATTATTTTTGCCTATTTTCTAATTGGATTTCAAAAAATTATTGAAATTTTAGAATTCTTCAAATATTCTAGATCTAGTCCTTTGTTGGATATGTGGTTTGCAGATATATTGTCTGAGTCTGTAGCTTATCCTTTCATCCTCTTTATGTGAGCCATTACAATGAAATGTTTTGCATTTAATGAGATTTATCAATTTATCCTTTTAGAATTGTGTTTTTGGTGTCAAGTCTAAGAATTATTTGCCTAGCCCTAAATCCCATATTTTCTCTTATTTATTTTCCTAAAGTGTTATGATTTACTCTTTATTTTTAAGCACACGATCCATTTTGAGTTCATTTTGTCTATGGTATAAAGCTTAGGTCAAAGCTTTTGGGTTTTATTTGCTCTAAAGATATCTAATTGATGTAGCACCACTTCTTTCAAAACCTACCCATCCTCCATTGAATTACTTTTTCACCTTTGTCAAGAATCAGTTAAGCATATACATAGGATCTATTTCTGCGTTTTCTACATTCCATTAATTTATAGCTCTATTCCTCTGTCAATATCATACTGTCTTTATTACTTTATGTATACAATAAATTTTTATATTATATATTAATTTCAAGGGCCACTGTAACACATTACCGCTAACTTGGTGGTTGAAAACAACAGAAATGTGTTCTCTCACAGTTCTGGAGGCCAGAAGTCTGAAAGCATGGTGTAGGCAGGGCAGTGCTTTCTCTGGAGACTGTAGGAAATAATTCTTCCTTGCTTCTTTCAGCTTCTGGTGGCAGTTGGCAATCCTTGGCTTCTTGAACTGTGGCTGCATCGTTTCAATCTCTGCCTCTGTCTTTACTTCACCTTTCCTTCTGTGTATACTTTATCTATGTGTCTGTTTCCAAACTCCCCTTTCCTCTTTCTTGTAAGGATATATGTGATTATAATTGACATCCATCCAGATGGATAAGCTCCTCTTCTCAGGATTTTTAACTTAATCACAACTTTTGCCATATGAGGTAATTTTCACTCTTTTGTCATAGAAGATATATTTATTGGTTCCAGAATGTGACATGTATTTTGGACAGCTAATATTCAGCTCCCTACAAATGAATAGTGTAATTCCTCTCAATTTATTCTGTTTTAAGTCAAGATTCAGATGTTTTAGTTTTTCGAGGTCCTGTACCTTTTTATGTAAATTTTGTTTTACTTTATTTAATTTTTTTAATGTTTATTCATTTGGAGAGACAGAGACACAGTGTGAGTGGGGGAGGGGCAGAGAGAGGGAGGCACAGAATCTGAAGCAGGCTTCAGACTCTGAGCTGTCAGCACAGAGGCTGATGTGTGGCTCAAACCCACAAACGGTTAAATCATGACCTGAGCCGAAGTTGGGACGCTCAACTGACTGAGCCACTCAGGCACCCCTGTTTTTATGTAAATTTTAGAATAATTTGTCTATGGCTACAAAAAACCTTGCTGGGATTTTGATAGGCATTGTCTTCTACATGTTCATTGATAATTCATAGAATGAGGATTGACTTCGTATGCCATAAACTTATATTAATTTATTATTTATTATTAATTTATTAATTTATTCCAGAAGGCTCTTTATAGTTTCTTTGGAATTTTCTACGTAAATAGTCATGTTTTCTGCAAATAGAAACAGTTGAATCTCTGCCTTTCTCCTCTGTATGTCTTTTATTTCCTTTTCTTATTGCAGTGAGTAGACCTTCCTGTAGTGGTGAGTAGACCACCACTACATTGAATAAGAGTGGTGAGAATGGATTCTTGCTTTATTCCCAATCTTCTTGAAAAAGCATTCAGTCTTTTACCATTAAATATGATGTAACCTTCCGGGGTTTTTTATATATGGTTTTTACTAAGGTGAAGTAATACTATTGTATTCCCAATTTGCCATGTACGTTTTATACATTGTTGGACTTAGGCTGCTATTATTTTATCAAAGATTTTTGCATCTATGTTCATGAGAGCTATTAGTCTGTAGTTTTCTTTTTTCTTACTGTTTTTGTAGTTTACATCTGTTTCATCTTGGATGAGTCTTGGTAGTTTTTGATTTTTAAGAAATTGTTCCACTTCTTCAAAGTTCTTGAATTTATGAGCATAAAGTTACTCATAATATTCCCTAATTATCTTTTTAATATCTATAGGAACTTATTACAGATCCTGCAAATCATGGTGATTTGCGTCATTTCTATTTTTATTTTGGTCAGTCCTATGAAGGATTTATTGATTTTGTGTATATGTTAAGAGGAGCTAGTTTTTTGTCTCATTCATTTTCTTTATTGTTTTCTTATTTTGAACTTTGTTAATTTCTTCTGTTTTATTATTTTCTTCCTTCTACTTGTTTTAGGTTTTCTTGCTGTTTGTTTTATTTTATTTTTTTAGGTAGGAACTTACATTATTAGTTTAAAATTTTTCCACATCTTTACTGTAAATATTTAATGCCATGTAGATTTTCCTCTCAGCATTGCTTTAGCAACAAAATGTTATATTTTTGTTTTCATTTGATTCTATATGTATTTAAAACAATTCCTTTGAGAGTCCTCTTTGATTTATGACTCATTTGTACATGCCTTATTTAATTTCAGTTCTTTTTTTTTTTACCCTGAGTTTGTTTTATGATCTAGTATATGGTCTAAGTTGGTGACTATTCCACAGGTGCTTAAAAAAATATGTATTTTGCTGTTGTTAGGTGGAATGTTCAATTATGTCCATTAAATTTTGTTGTTGGTTGTGTTGTTCAGATCTCCTATATCTTTGCTGATTTTCTGCCTGTAAGTCTTATCAGTTTCTGGAAGGAAGGTGTTTAAGTTCACAACTGTAATTGTGAATTTTTCTATTTCTCAATTAAGCTCTATTAGGTTTTGGTTCATGTATTTTGAAGCTCTTTTATTTGTTGAGTACACATTTAGGATTGCTATGTCTTCCTGGTACATTGATGACTTGTATCATTATGTAATGTCCTTCTTTGTCTCCAGTAATTTCCTTCGTTCTGAAATCTACTTTATCAAATAATAATTTGATCCTGATTTTTGTATTTAATGTTTTCATGGTATAAATTTTTGTCCTTTTTAATATTTAAAAAATTGTTTATTTATTTATTTTGAGAGAGAGAACATGCACGTGAATGTGTGAGCAGGGGAGGGGCAGAGAGAGAGAGGGAGAGAGAGAATCCCAAGCAGGCCCCACACTCAGAGTCCTATGCTGAGCTCGATCTCATAACCATAAGACCATGACCTGAGCCAAGACCAAGAGTTAGATGCTTAACCAACTGAGCCACCCAGGAGCCCCCTTTTCATCCTTTTACTTTACATATACTTTTAATTTTTTTTTTTATTTTTTAAAATTTACATCGAAATTAGTTAGCATATAGTGCAACAATGATTTCAGGAGTAGATTCCTTAGTGCCCCTTACCAATTTAGCCCATCCCGCCTCCCATACTTTACATATACTTAAGTCATTGAATTTGAAATAAGTTTCTTACTAACAACATGTGTTGGGTCATTTTTTTAAATCCACTCTGTCAATCACTGTGTTTTTAAAAAAATTTTTTTAATGTTTATTTATTTTTGAGAGAGAGAGAGAGAGAGAGCAAGCACATGAGAGGGGGTAGCACAGAGAGAGGGAGACACCGAATCCAAAGCAGGCTCCAGGCTCTGAGCTGTTAGCACAGAGCCCAATGTGGGGCTCAAACTCACAAACCATGAGATAATGACCTGAGCTGAAGTCAGATGCTTAACTGACTGAGCCACCCAGGCTCCCCTGTCAATCACTGTCTTTTGATAAGTGCATTTATATCATTTATATAAAAGGTAATCTTGATATTTTAGTGCTTACGTCTGCCTTTTAATGTTGTTTTCTCTTCTCTTATTCTTGTTCTTCTATTTCTCTTTTTTTGCCTTCTCGTAAATTACTTGAACTTTTTATTTTCTATTTTGGATATCATCTTGAAAGACTTACAGTGCATCTCTGAATAGTTTTCATAGTGGTTAATGTGGTTATTACAACATACAAATATGCTTATCACAATCTATTGGTATGGAAAACAGAGTGGCCCCTCCTTCAACTACTCCCCAAGATGTCCATGTCCTAATCCTCAAAACCTATGAATATATTACCTTCCATGACACATGGGGCTGTGGAGATAAGATTTAATCAAGAAACAGATGGGAAGATCATTCTGCATTGTCTGGGTGGGCCCAATACAATACATGTCTTCTTACTAGAGATAGGCAGAGAGTCATAAAAAGGGATATGCTGAGGGGAGTGGAAGTTAGAGAATCAGGTAGAGATTTAAAAATGTTATGCTGCTTGCTGTGAAGATGGAGGAAGGGGCCACAAGCCAAGGAATGCAGTTGGGAGTTGGGAGTTTTATCTGTTGTGTTCTCTCTGGGCCTAATTAATGTTTTCATTTTAGTAGGCTGTTTAGTAGGTCATTCTGTTTAGCATGCAGACCCTAGCCTCCTTTTGGGGGTTATTATTACAATGACAGATTATTTTTTAGACCATTTGCAGTATTGTTTCAGGCTGTTTGATTTAATCTTTTGTTGGTGGGACTCCCACTGGTACCTGCTGCTGCTGGCTAAGGGGAAGGAGAGGTTCTCTTGGGCTGAGCTGGCAGGTGTATCCCAATGAAGAAAAGTCTTAAGTCTGTATGGTTAGAGGGGCTTTCTGGACTGTGCTGCTTGCTGTGCTGGGTCCCTCTTCCAGCCCTCCTGGGCATCTCTGGTATCTTTCAATGGGAGAGGGGAGTCTTAGGACTACTAAGCAAGAAGAAAAATTCCTCAGGCCACTAATTGTTAGTTGGGCTCCTGAAGGATCTCTCTTGCCAGTTCTTATAGGTTTGTCTGATATTATCAGAAGGGCTCCCATTGATTAAGAGCAAGGAAGTGAAGCTAGCTAGGCTGGCTTTTGTTGCTGGCTTGGGGGTCTGAAAATGCTGGGTGCAAGTGACTTACAAGTTCTGACGTGGAGGAGGGCGGCACAGATCACTCTGCTGCTTTGTTGTTTTTCCAGCCATGGCGTTCCATGCAAGTTTGCCTTCTTACCACATTTCAGAGTTCTTTGCTTGTTCACTGCATTATTTACAGGATGTGTAGTGTCTAGTGGAAAGGAATAGGGACAAATGGGTTTGTACCTTCTTGTCCAGACCAGAAGTCACCTTTCAACTGTTGATACTACTAAATTGCTTTTCTCCTTCCCTGGGAGAGGATCTAGTGTACTTGAAGAACTGGAAGAAAATATTTGAAGTGGAATGAATGGAATATGAAGTGAAGTCAGAGAAGTAGGAGGGGCTAATTATGCAAAACATTATAGATCATGTTAAGGAGTTTACATGGGAAACTATGCTAAGGTTGTAAACAATGGGATGGCTTGATTTTTTTTTTTTTTATTTTAGAAAGATCGTTTCAGTGTCTGTGTGGAAAAGAGATGTTAGGGCTTAAGGGTGGAAATAGTGAGACATACAACTATTGCTTGTCATACTTGGTTACTTGAACAAAGAGACATGATGATTACTTGAACAAGGATAGAGCTAGAGAGAAGTAGACAGATTAGAAATAGATTTGAAGGTTATTGCCGATAGATTTTGTAATGGACTGACTACAGAAGATGGATGAAAGGGACATGCCACAATTGTTTCTCAAAGTCTTGGCTTAATGAACTGTGTGGGTAAGGAAAGGCAAGATAGGGAACAGATGTGAGAGGTATAGCAAGAATTGACTTTGAGATGGATTTTACATAATTAAATGGAGACGCCAAGGAGATGTCTATAAATATCAGAAAAATAGAATGGACTAGAAATACAAGAGGGAGATATCAGATCATAGGTGATATGGAAGTTATAGATCACCTAGGGAAAATACAGAGTAAGAAGAGTCAAGTGCTGAGTTCAGAGTCATGAGGCAAACTGGCGTTTAGTTGTTAGAGGAGGAGGCATGTGCCAAAGAAAATAAGAAGCAGCAGCCAGAAATAGACAGGGAGAAAGCCAAGATATATTTACCATCTCTATAAGAATTTATTTCACAATCTCATCACATTAATCATTCATAATGAATGATGATAAACAAAGCACAGAGTCACAAAAACACTCCTCCACATAATATAATGATGTTCCCTAATTATTCAATTACATTATTGCCAATTCATATAAAAATATCTGTAAGAGAAATTTCTGTATGCATACACTCAAAAATCTGTAAGATAATATAAGAAAATGTTAACAGACATTATATCTAGTGATGGAGTTGTGAGTCGTTTTTACTTTCTTCATTTCACTTTTCTAAATTTTAAATTTTGTCTGTAGTAAGCATATCAGAAAACATTTTCTAATTTTAATCTATATACTTTCTTTGTGAGGAAATAGTTTTCTATTAGTTAGAACAGGGGTAATTCATCTCAGTGTTATGGTACCGCATGATTGTATGAAGCATCCCAACTGTTTGTTTGTTTGTTTGTTTGTTTTTTTAGTTAGATATATACAATTTATTTGCTTCTGTTTTCTCAAGGCCTTTTTCGTAAGATTAGCATGCAGTTACTTATAAAAAATATTGTGAGACAGTGATGCATAGAGTAAAGAAGGTGAAAACTAAAGTTAAATTGTCTGTATTTGAATTTTAGCTCTGCCACTTCCCAGCTCTGTGACATGACAGATGTTGAAAGTAGGACTATTAGTATATATCTTGAAGTGTTATCTGAAGATCAAAATTAGATAAAATAAATGAGTGGCACAGTCCAGTTCCTGGCAGATGGTAGCTTATTGATATATGATGGTTGGTTAATAGCTCATGCTGTGGAGATAGAGAGTCTGGGTTTGAAATTAACCCATCACTTACCAAATGGGTCACATTCTGTAAATTATTTAACCTCTCTGTGCTTTATTTTCCTTACGTGTCAGGTCTTAAAAGCTAGTACTCAAGGGTTATTATGATATAATGTGTGTCCAACACTTAGAATAGTCCCTGGGAGTATTCACAAGTGCCCAACAAATACCATTTTGCATATTTCTTTTGTGATTAAGGGTCTTTCACTTCAGTGACTATATTTTAAACTCCTCATAGGGCAGGAATCAGTCTTGTACTTTTTAAAAAATACATAATGATTCATGTGCTCAAAAATGTTTATAATTTAGGATTATCATTCCAAATATTAATTCTCATGACATAAGGCTAGAGTAGGAGCTTTCTTAACAGATCTGCACTGAATTGTCTCAACAGGTTGATTGATGCTCTCATTCCCATATGGCTCGTAAGTTCTGATGCCCGGATGATACTGAGTATTCCTGGTACACTACAGGCCACTATTGCATGCCTGTCAGCACATTCCTGCTTCTAATAGTTGAGTTGTTTTCTTACCAAGGGACTGATTTATTTCCAAACCGGTTATTCCAGTTGTTATGTACTACAGTGACATATTTATTTACATATTGGATAAACTGCTAGCTAAACTTTGAGTACAAAAAGAAAAAGTGTTTCTTATGAAAATTAAGTTGAATACTTTGGAAAGATTTGATAAAAATGACTTCCTAAAAATTGCTTTCAAGTTAGGTGTGGGCAATGCAACAGAGATATACTGGGAAAACTATCTCACTCATATTGCCTTATAAATGGGTTTAGGTTCTCTTTTCTCTTGAAGAAATACAAAGTAGAAATCACAGACAATGGATGATGGGTATGTTATGTGTGTGATTTATGAAGGCACATATCTCCATCAGTAAACCTCCATACTGAAAAAAGTGCTCTTGGCCCAACATCTAAAGATTGGTATGTATTTATTTTTTCAAGTTAAAATGAAGTATTTAAGGTTTATATGAAACTGTTTTTTACTGATTCCCTGCTTTAGCCAACAGCCATTCATCTTGAAAAATAAGAGGTCTTCTAACATACTTAGATGTATTCAGCAGAAATTAAACTGAATATTTACTGATTTTGAATTCCAGTTTAATCACTTGCTAACCTTATGATTTTCAGCAAATTATTTATCGTCCTGAATCTTGGTCATTCATTTGTGGAAGGTATTTTTTTAATTAACGAGGGTTTTAAAAAAAATAAGACCACATATGTAAAGTACCTAGCAGAGTTCCTGGAAAGGGAATGGGAGCTTAATAATGTAGTTATCTCTATTGTAATGACCACTGAGTTTTTTCTCTACATCCATGACCTTTTCTAAGCTCTTGAGCCATATTTCCAAATGTAAACTACGCATAGATAACTATATCTCAAGACACCTTCACCATTCTCCTAGACTGAGTCTCAGATTAATTATCAAAACATCATTCTCCTGTCTTTTCACTCATTCTCAGACACAGAAAATGGCTACCAAATATACTTGATTTTAACTTTTAGAAATTCACTCTATTTTCTCTTCCTTTTCACTACTAATATTCGTCTCTCCCTTTCTTCCTTCTTAATGGTTCCAGTTTATTTAGTTAAATAAGAGCTATTTTATTTTCATTACTCCAAAGTGGGTGTAAGTAATTTCTTTCTATTTACTTAAATAACATTCCCAATTGTTTAGTTGGCTCAAGACTTCATTATTTCTCATAGTACATTCCCATCTCACTTCTTCCCAGTACACCCATTGCCAATATTATCTTCCCAGGAAACAAATCAGATCTGTGCACCACACACACACACACACACACACACACATTCATGCCTTGCCATAATATCCCATTTGGGATCCAGCCTCCGTAGTTTCACATGTAAGCCCATCATAATTGTGATGGAACTACTCTGTAGATTCAGCTCCTGTCTTTCTCCAACTAGACTCAACTTCCTGCTGTCCTCAAATATAATTTTGACAATTCTATGTTGTTCTTGTGTTTACTCTTCTATGTGAATTGCTCCATCCTTTGGAGCACTCATTTGGGCGAGTCAACTTTTATTGCCCAGGAATTGTTCCCATTCCCAAATATACAGCTTTGAAGGTACCTAGGGGATTCAGGGGGCTAATGCTGTATCTTGATCACTATCTGCACACACATACCTGATGATTTGCACATCTGTGGGCAGAATATAATTCTATCAGAGTTCTCTTAGGTTGACTTAGTGTCTTCTCACTAATTACTCTACATAGGGCCTCAAGTGACAATAACAGCTGGTTATGCAATTAAAACCTTTCGGCTGTGAGTGGAGAGCTCAGTTAGGATGACTGGAGGGGCACAGTGTATAACGTACTCATTGGTTTAATAAGATGGAAAGTATGTGGTTGCTCAGTTATGCAATTCATTTTGACTCGAATGGAAAAATCAAATTAACGGCAGGCAGGGATTATAAGAGCCGACAGGTGTGACATCCTCAGTGTTCCATGAAACCGAAGACTGTCCTTGTAGAGCCACAGGTATTTTTTTTCCCCTTATTTTCTTCCAGCATTTCTAAAGCTAAAATAAATGTTCAAAATATACTCTTTAGCAGCTAAGAGGATATTTTGGTTTTGGCTCTATCAAGTGCAGAATTTGCAAAAAGTAAGAAGAACCTTAGTAGTGGAGGCTAAAAAATAACCTACAGGAATATTACTGCACTGATCAGTGTTCTAAATTGCTGCATGTCTTGGCACAAGAAGATCAGAGATATACAGACATCTCATTTAGACTCATTCAGATAATTTTGATTCATGTCTCACAGAAAAATAGACTACCCTTGTTTTCTAACATTTTGGTAAAGGCTGGTATGATAAATTTATTTTCGAATGACTTGTAAGGAGAAAATAAAGAACAAATTTAAGTTCTTTTAAAAAATTGCTTATTTTACCTTATTTTAAATATTCCTTATTTAAAAAATTTATTTTAAATATTTTAAGAAATATTCCTTATTTTTGATTTAGGATGTTTTCTTAAAGGCACATTGGCCTAAAGATAGAGAATGTAAAAATTAGTAGTATAAGTTAATAATGGCCATTTTAGCATTCAAAATTCCTTGAAAATGCCAACTGCAAGTTATTATTACATGAAGACACCAACCTTCTAAAAATTTATTTAATGTATAATTTAAGGGAACAAATAAGTGGAAGTGGGAGAAAAACAGTTACAGAAAAATCAAACCACTTGACACTTTCATTTTAATTGTTGAAACGTTTTATGTTGATCTATATTTACTGAAATGCATACCTTTTAATGATTGGTTTTCCATACATGTAACTGTTTCTTTGCATTTGTAGCTATGCTGTGTAAAACATATCAGTTTTATCTATCCCCCTACAACTCCCTTTCTTTCACTGTGAGCCCCTTGAGGACAGGGATTATGTATTTGTCATTTGTGTGATCCCATCACATACCAGGATGCAGTTCCTGGTGTCCATCATTTTAATGAAGCAATTTATTTTATAAACACTTAAATAATACCTAGTATGTGGCATGTACTATTTTAAGCACCTTCTATATTACTCAGAATATTAACTAATTCTGTTCTCATAACAACTGTATTAGTTACTGTGTAACAAATGGCCCCAAAATTTAGGAGATTAACACAACAATAGATATTGATTATCTGACACAGTTTCCAAGGATGAGGAATTTGGGAGCAGCTTCACTGGGTGGTTCTCTTTTCTGGGTCTCCAATGAGACCATAGTCAAGATGTTTGTTGGGGCTACAGTTATCTGACGACAGACCAGGGCTGGAGGGTCAGCTTCTAAGATCATTCTCTCACATTCTTTTTTTTTTTTCAACGTTTTTATTTATTTTTGGGACAGAGAGAGACAGAGCATGAACGGGGGAGGGGCAGAGAGAGAGGGAGACACAGAATCGGAAACAGGCTCCAGGCTCCGAGCCATCAGCCCAGAGCCTGACGCGGGGCTCGAACTCACGGACCTTGAGATCGTGACCTGGCTGAAGTCGGACGCTTAACCGACTGCGCCACCCAGGCGCCCCCATTCTCTCACATTCTTGATAAGTTAGTGCTGGTTTCTGGTAAGACGCCTCAGTTCTTACCATACTGTTCAAAAGTTTAGGTGATTACCTGTGTTTCTGACCAACTGGCTGTAAATTGGAAGTTCCCACCACCCCACTCCTGAGTTCCATTAATTTGCTAGAGTAACTCACAAACCTCAGGAAAACAGTTTACTTACCAGATTACTGATTTATTATAAAAGCACTTAACTCAGGAACAGGCAGATGGAAGAGATACACAGGGAAAGACATGTGGAAAGGGATGCAGAGCTTCCAGGCCCTCTCTGGCACACCCTCCCAGTACTTCCCCACCCCCCAAACTGGAATATCTCTGAACCTTGTCCTTTTGGATTTTTGTGGAGCTTCATTATGTAGGCATGATTGATTAAATCATTGGCCATTGACTATCTATTCAACCTCCAGCATCTTTCTTCCCTTCCCTGGAGGTGGGAGTGTGGGAGAACCTGAAATTTCCAAACTTCTAATGAAATTGGATTCCCTTGGCAACCAGCTTCCATCCTTAGGAGTTTTCAAAAAATCATTTCATTAACAAAGTCAGGTGTTGTTGAAAGGGGCTTGTTATGAGTAACTAAGGATACCCGTAGTCACCTTTACCACTCTGAAGCTAGGAACTGAGGAAAACACCCAAATATTATTTAAAAAGATGCCTTTATTACTCCAATCATTTAGGAAATTTCAAGTGTTTTGGGAGCTATGTGCCAGGAAAGGGGACAAAGACAAAATATATATTTCATAAATTTATAAATCCCTGTATCACAGTTGATCATTGGGGGCCATTTTGGGGACTGGTCACACAACAGAGTATATGAAATTGGTGCTTCCTCATTGTGTAGTTGGGGAAATTAAGGCCCAGAAAGGTTAAATAATATGGGTTATGATGAGGATTAAATGAGATAATGTGCACACACACGTTGCAAAACATTATAAGGCACATACTAAGCAATAAATATTAGCTGGTATTTTCTCTGTAAGCCAAAAATCATTGCCTTTGGCAGTGATTTTCAGTGGGTCCAGATGGAAAGTTGTGGGTTCAGTTCCCATTTGATGGAATCATATTTCGTGACTTTAGCAGAGGAAAAGCTGGCATGTGATGTATATTGGTTTCCTAGTGCTGCTGCAATGAATTATCACAAATTTAGTGGCTTACGGTAACACTGATTTATTATATTACATTTCTGTAGGCCAGAAATTTGACACAAATCTTAATGGGCTAAAGTCAAGATGTTGGTAGTGGTACATTCATTCTGGAGGCTGTCGGGGAGAGTACGTTTTCTTGCTGTTTCCAGCTTCTTGAGGCTGCCTGAATTCCTTGGCTCATGGCCCTCTTCCTCCATCTTTGAGGAGGAGTCAGCAGTGTGGGATCTTCCAATCATTTTTTTCTCTTATATATTTTCAGCCTCTGCTTCTATGATCATATTGCCAACTCTGCTTTCTGTGACCTTTTTACCTCCTTCTTAAAAGGACCCTTGTGATTGGGTTCAACTAGACAATCCAGGATACTCTTCTCATTTTAAGATTCTTAATCACATCTCCAAAGTCATCTTTGTCAGGTAAGGTATCATTCACAGGTTCCAAGGATTAGGATATGAACATATTTGGGAGGTCATTATTCAGCCTACCATATGATAAATGCTCAGTTTTTATTTGAATCAAGGCTTTTGTTATGGTCACTGAACTCTCTCACACTAAAGAGTGGAAATTAAATCCATCTGCCTGTCTCTCCTGGGGGTGATTTTACTGTATTTTCTGAGAATGGCCTAAGTCTCTTCTTGCTAAAGGATTGTGGGAAGCAAGCAGAAGACACACTAGACCAAGTATCAGAGGCTGAGTTCTTGCACAAACTCTGCCTCTTTCTAGCTGTCGTACTTTGGGCAAATCATTTAGCATTTAAAGAATATGGTGAACAGAATTACTTGTCCTGCCTGGCTTCCGGGATTGTTGTGTTCATGAGTTGAATAATACAAAAAGACATGCTTTGTAAGTTGCAAGGAGCCAAACAGACATAAAATCCTGTTGGTTATCAGTGTATGCTATTTGAGGGGTTTACCTTAACACAGAACCCTAGGACTAGAGCAGACACAGCAGGGCCAATACAGTCTTTTTAAAAGAGACCTTCTCACAGTACTCACCCCTTTGTCCTCTTTGACCTGGCCCCATACCATCTTTGCTGCTAGTGAGTTTCCAAGACCCCCACGGATAGAGCCAGCACAGCTGTGAACATGGACAAGGACAAACTTGGACATTCTGAGGGTCTCTGTGAATGGGCAGGACTGTGAGAGGGGAGTATTATTTTATCTCATGCTTTTGGGAATTACATCATTTCCTACTATGTGGAGAGATTTTGTAATCAAAAGATATTTATATCCCTTAGGATCTTCCATGCTCTAATAAAAACAAAGACTTTAATTTGTGAAGCTGAGTTTAAATACTATGTTAATCAAGTTAAAATGTTATTAAGGGGCTTTTGTATGCCAGTTAGGGAGGGAGTTAAGTGTTGAATATTACTCAGATTTTTTTTTTTTTTATTCACTTATGTGTATGTCTTGAAAATAGGCATTTGGGGGCTGATAGAGATATGTGAGGTAAGAGATGGTCACAGAGTAGAGAGGGAAAGTCCCTGGTTGTGATTACGCGGTGTTTGTGTTATTCCTTCTTTTGTAAAAATGTCTCTGGGCTGCTTTGTATGTGTCTGTGTCAAGGCCCAGACAGAACCCCAGGACTTCCATTTAGTAATCCTTTCAGGGCCCACAGATACGAATAAAAGATAGCTGGTCCACCCCGTTTGCTTCTCTTCTCTAAGCAATTGTTTATACAGTGAAGGCCTAGAGCCCTGTCATCTGAGATAATGAGCTGATAAGGAGTTAGAGAATGGTCACACAGAATCAAAATGGTCAGGTCTGGGAAATCACCCAAGAGGTCCTAAATTTAGCCCTTCCATTGCTGCTTTAAAGCTTTAGAGCTTTAAAAGGTGCTTTTCACCCCTTTTCGGCCAGCATTTAATTTTCTTAAAATCATTATTGATTCGTCTCAACAATCAGTCCGTTTTCAATAGCTGTCGATTTTTTTACCCATGAATCCATCCTGCTCTGAGGCACTGCAGGGCTGGAGCCTCGGGCTTCTCCCCAGCAGCACGCCTGTCTTCCAGCCCACCAGGCAACACACACCACGGTGACATCAATCACCCAATGGGAGGCAACTGCAGATGATTGCAGCCTCTACCCAGTCACTCTCTTTTAACAAAAGACACAGAACACTTTGAATTTGTGGGAAACAACCTGGATTTTTGCCATGTCCTCCTTGAAATAGAGATTTCACAGAACTAAATCTCTTTCAAAGAGGGGAATTACTACCTGCCCTGAAGGGGGAGTTGGGGAGACTCCCAGTCCTGTTCCTTTGTCTCTCCATATAAAGGACAGCGAGGAAAGACCTGATCTTCATAATCTTGAGCGGTCATATAAAGATGTGTGAGAAAAAAAAATCTGTTCTTTTCAAAGCCTGCCTTTCATATTGCACGTCAACCCTCAATTTTTTAGGGAGCAAAAAATCTTGGTAAGAATTATCCTGATGCTTTGATTTTTTTTTTCCTCTTCCTTTTTGTTGCTGGACTTTGTGACATTTCAATACTCATTAACACTTTTCTTTCATATAGACAAAATAGGAGATGTTACTCAAACTAGACGATTTGACTCTGATTTGAGATAGTTGATGTATGTATAGATATGAGATGTTCATTTATCTGTGTCTCACACATCATTGTTTGCAAACAGATTTAAAGAAAGACAAACTCGGTTTCTCTGATTAAGCATCCATCATAATTAATTGGTATACATTATTTTCAAGAATGCTAGTATACTTGCTAAATAATCCATTTCTAACTGTGACATTCAGAAAACATTAAATAAAGCTTAAGATGCCATCTTTGGTTTAGAGGAACAAAAGTCCCACTTCCTAGCTAAAAGTATGCATCGTTTAATGGTTGAAGTGGTTGCCCTCTCAGGCATCTCTTAGAATAGAGGATATGTAAAAAAAAAAAAAAAAAAAACGTTGAAAAAAAGAATAGAGGATATGTTACCTAGGGGACAGTCCCATTGGATATGCAGGATAAGTAACCTCATTATGGATGCAATATGAAGGCGATAACCCGTTATATTAAGATAAAGGAATCTTTAAAGGAAAACTAAGGGAATTAACTACCAGCATGGCAGGCTACCTACCTTATACATTTGCCAGATTGCTTTTATTTTTGTGCTTTACAGTTAGCCAAGTCCATTTTAAGATTTAAGAACCATACATACTGTGTGTGTGTGTGGGGGGGGGTGTTGTGCATGTAAGGAGTGTCAGGTCAACCGAGGAGGAGGAGCCATTAACCTGGGCACTGAGCATGTTTGAGTCCCAAAACAGTTCCTTGAGCAAGTTCAGCTCCAGGTAAGAAGATGAGACATACTAGCCAAGATCTGGGGAAAGAAGAGATACATTTTTGTTTGCTTTTTGTTTATTTTGAGAGAGAAAGAGAGGGAGTGTGAGAAGGGGAAGGGCAGAGAGAGAGAGGGAGAGAGAAAATCCCAAGCAGGCTCAGCAGTGCAGAGCCCAATGTGTGCCTTGCACTCATGAGCCACGAGATCATGACCTGAGCCTAAGTTGGACACTTAACTGATTTAGCCACCCAGGCACCCTGGGATACATTTTCGTTATTAACTATGGAATATAGCATGCTACATGCATTTAACTTAGAATTCTACGTATATTTGCCAAGATTTCAAATAGTTACCTTCAAATTTGAAACTACAGTTGACAAAGTGAGACAGATGTGCTCCATTCACGTAGAACAGAAATGTGAAATAAACTGTTAACTAAGAGGTGGTTTAGAAGAAGTTACAAACACTTAATTGATCAGTGAGTATATGTCTCTCAAAGACTGGGCAATCTTAAGAAGAGTTCAAGGCAATATTTTCCTGAATTTATTTGGGAGTGTGGTATCTTCTGCATGGGTTTATCCTGAGGATTAAATTATGTGATGGGCAGAATTCATTTATCGCCTTTTCCCTCCATTCAACAAATTTTTACCTTGCTTTTACTAGCATAGCACCAGGTACCGGGGTTAGGGAAGTGATTGGAGTAAACTTTGCCACTACCCTCGAGCAGTGCACAAATTAAATAAATGTCTAGATCCTGGCAAATTGCTTGGCATATAGAAGGCTCAACAGATGCTATTTTCTTTTACTTTCTTAATTTTTATAATCTGGGCTATATTTGCAAAGAAACTTTTGAAAATGGTGAAACTCTGAATGATCCTTCATATGTGAAAATGAGATGTTTCTTTTATTCATCCAATGCCTACTGTGTGACTATGATATTACTAGTACCTATGTGAAATATGGTGTTATTCTTTGTTTAAAATTCATAATGTGGCTCATGTGCCTGGCACAGTTGTGTCATTAAGGGGATACAAAAGTTATTTGAAATGGCCTCTGTCCTTCGGATATACCTATGCTAGCATTGTGCAAGATTTTGTTGAGTTGTTAAATGCAGTGGTGGTCTGTCATGAGTTTCCTGTTTTGACTCTAAAAAAGCACTAATGATGCATTCCTTGTCTTTAATCTTTGTTCTCAGTGCTCCTTGCTTTGTCTGGTATTACCATGGGATGGATTTATCTGTTGCCTCGGTGGGCTGGAAGAGGCTTCCTAGGAGGCCTTACCTATTCCCCAGATTAGGTATGCTAATCAATGAACCTTCTAAAGAAAACACCCAGAGGCAAATCCTGACTCTACCGCACATTGCATTTCATTATGAATACTTTTCAAATGTGCCTCTTTCTGGTTGGAGTATCAACTGTGGCAATGTTACTTGGATTGCTTCTATATCCCCAGTACCTAGCACTATGCTGTGGCCAGTAGGGGCGTGGTTAACGTTAGGTGAATGGTGGAAAAGAAGAATAAATGAATTCTGCCCATCTCATAAAATATATGCCGTATTCTGGGGCGCCTGGGTGGCGCAGTCGGTTAAGCGTCCGACTTCAGCCAGGTCACGATCTCGCGGTCCGGGAGTTCGAGCCCCGCGTCAGGCTCTGGGCTGATGGCTCAGAGCCTGGAGCCTGTTTCCGATTCTGTGTCTCCCTCTCTCTCTGCTCCTCCCCCGTTCATGCTCTGTCTCTCTCTGTCCCAAAAATAAATAAACGTTGAAAAAAAAATTAAAAAAAAAATATATGCCGTATTCTAACAACCACAGAAGATGGAAGCTGTGGAAGACATTTGTCCTCTCTTGTGCAGCCCATACATCTGCCCTGAGGCTACCAAGCTTTTGATGATTCTTGGTGACTTGCTGTATTCTGATGATCCCTTTTTTGGGAGCAAGTTACACAATTTACAGATTGCAAAGTAGCTGAATTAAGTTGAAATTCTGTGTTCTTCTAAGTTTGGGAAATACCGAGTTAAGCCGTGTTAAAGTGATTGCTTTTCACTGTACTTCTCAGGGGTATTACTATTTAATGTGCGTGGTGCATCTCTAAGGAGGTGTGATGTAAAGTATTTTCAAACTTACTGGACTCTGAGACCCTTTTTTTCTTGGAGCAGTTTGTGCAGAGTTGAGGTTTATAACATACTCTTTGAGATGCACTGTGTTTGACTGTTCTAAGGAAAAAAAAAAGATTTCCTCAATAGTTAGGTGAGATAATTGAGCTCTATTGTACTTTCTGCTAAGTTCCTGCTAAGGAGATCTCAACTACCTTTGTCCTCAAAGAAAGAAAATCTAATCAAATGCTAACTCTGGTTAAATGACAGGAAATGAACTCCCAAGTGTTAAGAAAAGCCAGACAGCCTCCCAGAGGCATCCTCCCCACATGGCTGACCTCACGGCCAACCTGGAGCTGCCAACTAAATGCCTAGGGAGATTCCCATGGAAGCAGATGGTGCTGCCTGGGGACAGTTGTCCATAGCTTGGCATCTGGGCTCATGAGTGCTGTCCAGCTGAGGACTGTTCAGGCAGAATGCTGGGTGATAGGCTTCCTGCTGAAATCCATTAGCACTCCAGCATAGCCCATTCTTCTTTTCCTTAAAAAGGATTTGTACTCCCTGAAATCATATCAGAAATAGCTTCCCATAAATATGTACAAGGCAAATTGTGGCCTTTAAAAAAAACAAAAACAAATACAAGGATAGAAAGATGTTAATAAAGATGGGGTCACCTAGTCAGTGAGAGCTGATACTAGGACATAGCATAGTAGATGGGGAGAAAGGTTTTCCATGTTTCTGCCCTATATTCGTTACCTTCTTAGTGACTCAGTCTCTTTCCTTGACCCAAATTTCATTAGGCTGCTCTAAGCCTTCTTCTTGACTGGGTCTTGACCTTCCTTGGGCTTCTGTGTCTGTTTTTGCTAAGTTCAGTCTTGGTAGAAATCCTGCAGAGTCCACAGGAATCCTGCAGAGTAGGTTTAGAGAGAATCACCTCACCCTTGATTTCTAATCACCCTTATATCTGATAAAGCTTCTCACTCTCCATCCCTGACATCTGATCACTCTGGCCTGAAATTAGTAAGAATCCTATTAAGTCGGTGTAGCAAAAACCTCTCTACTCTCTGTGTCTCATCTTAGGAATTTTCCACCCATTGACTCCTTCCTTCTGCTCTTTGGCTATAAATCCCCACTTTGGAGTTGAGCCTGATTTCTCTCCTCTATTGCAATAGTCTTGAATAAAGTCTCCCTTACCATTTTAATGGGTGTCAGAATAATTTTTTTTCTTTGACACTGAACATGTTTTGTGCTTAGTTTTAATTAGCAAAAGTAAAAAGTGAATGTTTTCAGAAGGCATTCAGAAGGAGTGCCTTGTACAGAGATGCTAGTTTTCTCTTTAGCTGATTCAAAAATAGCTAGAATTTAATACAGTGGAAGCTAGGAGGTGAAAGAAGGGATGGTTCCTGAATTATACCCACAGCCAGAAGAGATATTTATGTTGTTCTTAATAAAAGGGCCAAGAATGTCAGTAAATATAGAATATTGTAAATATGGCCCATTATTTCTATAATTTTATGTTCCTAATGACTATTTTTCAAAATTAAGCTTAGTGTTAAATAAAATTTAAAACTTTATAAGGAAAATATAATAAATATGTATTTAAAAATCCTTCCCTATGCTTCATCTAGACAAACATTCAATTTGTTTGTAGTTCTTCTAGCTATACCTAGAGAAATTAGACATTTTGGTTTGTCTGGGACAGCCCTGGTTTATAGCAGCTGTCCCAGGACCCTGTCCAGCCTGTCATTTGTCCTAGACAAAAATGTCCAGTTTGAATTGTGAATTATTTGAATTCTCTAATCCTACCTGATGTTGGATATACCCAGGTGTTTTAGTGCATACACCTGTGTGAACTCTCATTCCTGTCATTGACTACAACAGACTCTTCCTCTGTATCATCTTGTGTTCTATTGGCTTCAATTGTCTTCTGAGCCTCTGGCCACATCTTTTACTGTAGCCTCTGAATGGCCAAATATTTGTAGCTCTACTCAGCCACTGGTGAAATAACTGATTCCATCTCAGTGCAACTTGATGGTGCCTTTTGTCATGCCTGCACCATCCACCTGCCTCCTCCTGCCCTGAGTTTTTGTTGCCCTTGAAGAATTAGACTCTACAAGACCCACTCTTCTACCACACATGGGCAATGTGGAATGTGGGGAGTTTATGCCCATGTGGCCAATATCGGACCAAAGCCGGAGAGGAGCAAGCACATAAGTTCTACTATTTTTTCCCTCCTGAGACCCAGCAGTTCCTAGGCTCTTTGGAAGAAAATGCCAGGGGATGGAGCACCCAGTTTCACCTGATGCCAACTGGTGGCCAGCTTGATAACATGCTACGATTTTCCTCTTTTTGCCTCATTCTGCATTTCCTCACTCTTGTCTTCCTGGGGTTGAATGTTGTAAGAGAATAGCAACACCAGGTTTTGGTTTGGGCTCTGGTTTCTAGCCTTCATGCTAATAAATGTAACCATAAATGTTTTAGCTCCACACCTACCTTTTTACTCCTTCCTCATCCCCTGATTCTGGGGCTGAGATTCTGAAAATTACATTTCCCAGACTCCTTTGCCAGTGTGCTTACAGGTTCTGCCAATAGGAAGACTAGAGAGCAATTGGAAGTTGGAAGAAAAGAAACAGGAAGAAGAGATTTCTGATCCCCTCCCCACCCCTCCACCCCATTTTTGGGAGTGTGGCCAGAACAGTGGTAGTTAACTCCAGTGGAGGTTAACTCTAGTCTCCAGCTGCTTTTGCCATTCCCCAAACCACACTCAGGTCAACAGAGGCAGCTGCACCCAGTGGGGCAGCCACTTCTGATCACCACTCCACGTGCCCTTCTTCAAGCTCTTAGGTGCCAGGCTCTACAGATTGCACCTCTTTCTTTATCTATGTGCAGACTTGGGGAAGTAGCTGTTTCCTCCAGTTTTTATGTCACTTGTGTTTCATAGGATTTGTGTGAAGATTAGATGAGTCAGTGCACAAATATCTGATTCTTATAATTTATAGTAATTAGATATCCTGGGAACACTAAATGAGTGAATACCGAACCATCATCTCTAGGGGAAACATGTACACACACACACACACACACACACACACACACGTGCGTGCGCGCGGGCTCGCGCGTGCACACACACTCTTCTTTTACATAGATTATAATCTTAAATCCTAAAAACAACTCATCCTGGTAGATTCTGTTTATTTTACAAAAGCGAAAATGAGGTATAGATCTAAGTGGTTTGCTTTGACTTACTTGTCAGACATAGTGGCTATGGTTGTGACTCAGTCCCTCTCCCATTGGACCCAAGGTCTAGTTTCTTGCACTATCCCACACCCCCTGCCTCTTTATCCTCTGCTTACCTCTGTATTAGCTGAACAGGAATGCTGACGGAGCTGCAAATCGCAGGAAATTTCAGGTACTTTACTTTTTTTTTTTTTTTTTTTTTGCTGCTCTGTGCCTGTCCTGAATGACCTTGAGAGCACCAGGACTAGTGATTTGGGGGTTACAAATGAATGTTATCGAATAGGAGGATTGTAAATATGGAATCCCGTGAATAATGAGGGTTGACTGTACTAAATTTAGAACTCTAATTGGCACCCAGTAAGTGTTCAATTAATGTTCACTGTTAATTCTGTTAGTTTCACTTTACATGTGAGAAAAATTTAGTTCACATAATTTGTGCATGGCAGAGACAGAATTCAATTCTTGTCCTCGTTCATCTGATTTCAATACTTATATTTTCAACCATTATATTATATTATTTCTACCTTTCTCAAAAATTCCTAATGTTATAACCTTTAGTGACTATATAATATTTTATCATTCTGATATTCTGCAGTGAATCTCTATATGCTTCTACCATTTTGCTTCTACTGAAATTCTCAGGAATAGTATTATGACTCAGATGATATAAGCATCTTCAGGGCTTCTGCTACATGTTGTAATTTTGTTTTTTGCAAAGGGGTTGTTTTAATTCATCTCATGGGCATTGATTCAGTGTATTTATTTTACCAAAATGATACCAGGTGTTCTAAAATTGTTACTACTGTTATCAGCATGAAATGATTTCTCAAAGTCGTCTTAATTTTCATACTTCCTGGAGAAGCATATTCCCCATATATATATTTTTTCTTTTTTCTATTTGTATTTTTTCTATATTTTTCTATTTGTATTTAAAATATCTGTGATATCTTTTCCTTCTGTAGTGCTTAAAGTCTTTCTGTTTGTCCTATATGTTTGTATTTTCTATATATTAAAGAGACACTTTAATATGTTGCATTATAATGCAATTTTTAATATTTTATTACACTTTTCAATTTAGGTGTTTTTTTTATTGTAAATGTGACTGTCCAGTTTAGTTTTTCACTGATTCTGTGATTTGCTTTGTTGCTTAGAGAAAGGCTTCATCAAAGGTCAGAACATAACTGGTAACAAATCAGCAGCATGACTGAATCATGGGGCCTTGGTGGTGCCATGAAAATTGATTGCCTACAACCATTTAATTTTATTAAAAAAATTTTTTAAATGTTAATATTAGAGAGAGAGGAGAGAGAGAGCGCGAGAGAACAGGGGAGGAGCAGAGAGAGAGGGAGGAGACACAGAATCCGAAGCAGGCTCCAGGCTTAGCTGTCAGCACAGAGCCTGACATGGGCTCAAACTCACGAACCGTGAGATCATGACCTGAGTCGAAGTTGGGTGCTTAACCAGTGCCCCTCTTCCTCTTTCTTTAAGGACACCAGTCCTATTGAATTAGGGCCTATGCATATAAACTCATTTAATTTTAGTTACTTCCTTAAAGCTTCTATCTCCAAATAGTCACATTGGGAGTTAGAGCATCAACATAACGAATTTGGGGGGATGCAGTTCAATCCATAATAGTAACCAACTTCATTCAGTAAATGCTGCCATGCCAGTACAGCAATGCTGTTGGAATTCTGATTTCAGTGGAGTTGGGGATTGAAGATTACAAAATTTAAGTAACTTTCCAATCTCTTCCCCTAGCTTTCAGACTGTGTTTTGGGTATGCGGATTTCTCTTCCATCTGTCCTCCACGACACCAACTTGTTCCTATCTTGGGCCTTCTATCTGCTCTCCTTCTTGGACTACTCTTTCTCTTGGTGTTTGATGGCCGGCACCTTCATCATTAAGCTTTTAGTTCTGCAGCCCAGCCAAAAGCACTTCCCTCAACTCTCCTCTGCCACAGGACTGATTTTTTCTCTGCATAGCTTTTACTATCTGCTGAAATTGGTTTCCTTATTTACTTACTTGTGTACTGCCTGTCTTCCTATCTGTAGAATATGCTCTTTATGAGAATGGGGCCTTTTCTGGTATGTTTCTTCAGCTCCTACTACATTGCCTGTCACATACTAGGCTCTCAAAATTATTTGTTGAATGATGGAAACCGTTACAAAAATTTCAAGTTGTTTCAAAAACAAAGTGGAAAGGGGTAACTTTGCAACAAAATTAATAGATATTGAGGTGATCATTTATACCAAAACACAATTTCTCTTTGAGATTTAGTCTGGTTATAGGCATGCCACATGCACTAAAGAAATGCTTGAATTATCCCTGAGGAATGCTCTCTCACTTTCTGAAATGTCAAGGCATCATACTCAATTTGTGTACTGCACAATTTAGTCTACGTTGATTGTTGTTTGGGAAAACAAGAAGGAATTAACTTTCTTAGGTTAAGATTTAAGAAAATAGAACTTTCCTTAAGATCACAGATAATCGCCATGCTAAGACTTAAGATGATTTGAATTCTGTAGCAGGCTTTACTATAAACAACAAAGAGTTCTAGCCTGTAGGTGCCATTCACTGGCAAATTATTCCTGAGGAATTAGTTACTGAGTTCTGTAAATGCACTTGATCCAACATAAACTTAAAGAGACTTGTCTCCATTTGATGGCTGTTTCTTCTAGAAGGAAAACATAAAACAATGAAGGTGGAAAAAATACAGCACATGAGAGAAGAAAATTTAAACGCACATGGCTTGTTAGTTGTCATTTATCTTATTTGTACCAAACATTTAAACAATAGACCCTATTTACTTTTTGATACACAGAACTGAATCATCCTTTCTTATAATTTTACCAATATTTCAATGGCTTACTTGGTTATATTTTGAAATCTCTATTATATATATTAAAATAATTATGTTTTGAGGACTAAGCCATATGTGTACATGCAGAGAATCAATAAGGTCTGTTACCAAAATCTTTGGTTTACATTATATTCAATTATGTATATGCATTTTTTTAAGCTTTTATAGGCTAGAAGATGTAAAAATAAAATAAAACATATATGCAATAATCAGAACCAATATATAGAACCATTCCAGGTAAGATACTTAATTTTATCTTTGTCTCTCTTTTGTGTTGGTTATTAGCTTTTACTAATCTAAATTAGGTTCATAGACAAACCAAAATATATACACCTTATTTTATAAGAATGAACTATGATTAAATTATAGGAAGCACTAATTCTTTCCTAACAGATTTTTGAGGTGATTAAATAAGGACATAAGTTGAACATCTTTATTTTGTTAGCTTTTTATATTGAGAGGGAAAATGGGGTAATAATTATGAAAATTTTAAAATACTAATCTTGTAGTTGATTCTAACCAGAATAGTTTCCTTGGATATGGGTTCAGACCTCTCTCTTTGTCACTGACTTGTTGGGAATTCAAAGATAGTCATTTCACCAATTTGCTATAAATTTGTCTCAATTAATTATAAAAGTATGGCAGCAGAAAGAATTAAGAGCTCAGGTGTGAGGGGCTTAAAAATCTGAGGAGCATGCAAAAGACTAAGAAATTTCTCCTCTTTACAATTCTTGATTCTCACAGGCTGAATTTATATAAAGCAGAAAAGAGCTAGCTAATACAGTTTAACTTAAATAAACAATTGGCTAGCTTAACAAGAAAATAAAGGTTAAATTGTAGGTTGACTAAACTGAATTATCTGGTTAAATTGGTCATAATAGCAGTTAAATTGTTTACTCTCTGATAAGTTCCCCAATGGATGCCTAGTGTTGCTTGGACAGTGATAAGCAACTGTCACTGTTGCTGCTTTTCCTCTGAGGGGGAACCCCTGATCCTGCAATCACTTTGGCTCTGTGTGTGTGTGCGTGTGTGTGTGTGTGTGTGTGTGCGCGCGCGCGCCTTTCTCTTAGAAAGCCCCATCCAAACTGTAAGTTAAGCTCTTCTTTATCTTCTAATGAACAGTAGAGGTCAGGCTGTAACTTTACTTAACCTCCCAAAGTTGTGGGGTCATGGGGAGAGGAAGTGTAGATGGAGAATAATTTATAGCCGTTACACAGGTTGGGATCCCCTGTCTGGCTGCCCCCTGCCTGGGTCCATCATTCCTTTCTACTTGCTTCTCCTTCTACCACAGATACTCCAGGTGTCTTCAGACCTTGGACTTCCCAACCATAATGATTCCCACACCCAGATAATGGGGCATGAAATTCCCTTATTTTAATCCGAGCTCCACCGAGTTCTCATTTCTGTCCTATGATAGATTTCTTCCCAGGAGGACTGACAATAGGATTTTTTTCCCCAAAGAAGATCCTGCCTTCGCCCTTAGAAGGTTAGTTTGGTTTCCAAAAACACAATTTTTCAGTGTATACCAACACATTTTTATAAAACTTGTTTTATTCATATTTGAATGATACCATGTATGGGATACCATTATCTATACCATCTGGGCTATAGTTAAATTTTTTAAAATATCTCATCAAGCTTTCAAAAAAAAGTCTTGGTGTATAATTTCACTCATTTAGTTAAGATTGCTTGAAGTAGCAGTGTATATTTGTATATTTTACCTAAGTAAATCTCCATATCTCATCTATACCACTTTCAATTTTTCATTATGCTCTCCATCAAAAAGTTTCCAAAGAACTTTGATATGTTTGTTAGTATTTCTATTATGATTCTTATAAAATGGGCTACTCTTCTATTTCAGTGCAAGTAAGAGAGTGGTTCAGTTGGTAGTGCCTGACTCTTGATCTCAGGGCCATGACTTCAAGCCCCATGTTGGATCTGAAGCCTCCTTAAAAAAAATTCCTCAAATGATTGAGTGCATGATGCCTAAAAAAGTGTGTCTTTTTCATTCAGTATGACAGGACAAGGAAGATAATTATTGAAGTAATAGAATCCCAAGATGCTGATTTTAACTTTAGGATTTACAGTGGAATTTACTTTTCACTTTAGAAAATGATGGCAATGAGTCCTTCATATTCAAATATACTAATATTGTTTTATTAAAAGATAATTGGGAAAACAAAGATAATTGGGATGGTTATTGGAACACAAAATGGAACAATAGGACACAAATAGCAAAAGTCTACCAGGAAATGTTGTCACTTTATATCCAGCCAGGTGATTATGCCATACTAATAATCTGAAGCCTGAGCTGAATGCTCTTTGCAGTCTACTAAATAAGATTCTAAAATCAGAATCCATGATTGTGATGGGTAAAAACAATTCGGTTGAATTTGCAATCAAGAAGGTGCCTTGAATGGATTTAGATTCCTTTATTCCAACGTAGAGTAAGGTGATTCACTGTGGCATATCCATCACTTACAAAAACTTACAAGTTGTAAATTTGAATAAAAGCTAAAGAAATAAACATCTCCTCAAGTCCTTTGTCTCTTTACCTTACTCAGTGTTCAATGGGGATACTGCTGATTTAGCTTAGGAAATCAAGGATTTAAATATATTCTGAGGTTTAAAGATGTTCTCAAGTATGCCAGATTCAGAAGGAGGACAGGGCAGGGCAGATGCTCGTTTGCATTTCTCACATCCAAGGCCAGTGAATGGAAGCCACTTGGAAAGACAAAGAGCCTCAGTTGGAAGGGCAAACCCCAATGTGCAGGCAGTCCCTGAGGTAAAAAAATTGAGCCCTCTGGAGAAGGATGAAGAGGCAAAGATGTGAGCAATCTGTTATGTGTTTAACAGGGATTCCAGGTTTCTTTCTGCCTCTGTCTCTGCTTCCTGCCAACAAGAGAGAGATGAGGCCTGTTGGAATACAGTGTAAAGTGGGGCAATGTGTCTCTAGAACCTTCTGCATCAATTCCACCTCTGTGCATTGGAATTTAACTCCAATCTTTTCCTACAGCACAGTCCTGGAAGTCAGTTGGAGGACATCAGTTTATGGGATGTGGTTGGGAAATGTTTAGTAGAACAGCTTAAGTAACAATGACAGCTAACAGTTGAGTGTTTACTGCTGTGTTAAATGTTTTACATACATTATTTCATTTAACTTTCATAACCACATGAGGTTGGTATGATAATCCCCATTTTAAAGATAGAGAAATTTTGGCTTACAGAGGTTAGACCATATATCTTTAATACAATATGGGGTTGAGATTTAAATCTAGATCTGATTCCAAATCCAAAGTTTTTAATAACCATGATCTACTGTCTCATTATAGCAACTAGACAAGTTAATGAGCTTGACTACTTATCTGATCCCAGTGTATTTCCTCTCCAGAAGACTTTTAGATGCAACATAGGTTTCTGGGGGCTCATTTTGTTCTTTTGCTTGAATCAGGTGCAAACCTGGGTAATTAAAGACAAATGTAAACAAGGGGAAACTAACTCTTGTCAGTCAGGCTTCCTAGGAAAAAATAAGTTTCAAAATTGGTTACATCGTGAATTTGTAGTATAGTGTTTGAAAAAAAATATTTTAAGGTCATTATATTGTTCCATAAATATAAACTGAATGACTAAGAAAAGAACCGATGGTACTATTACTATAGTTGCAGAGTTTAGTGAGATTATTAAAAGGTAGATAATGCTTGTGAATGGATAATGATTTTAATCTTAATTTATAACTCTTTTTTTCTGTGAATTAAAAAAAAGTTTATATCCAGTATAGTTAACATACAGTGTTATATTAGTTTCATCTGTACAATATACTGATTTGGCAATTCTAAATGTTACACAGTGCTCATCAAGATAAGTGTACTCTTAATCCCCTTCACCCTTTTCACCCATTCCCCCAGCCACCTCCCCTGTGATAACCGTCAGTTTGTTTTCTGTAGTTAAGAGGCTGTTTTTTAGTTGTCTCTTTTTTGCTTTGTTTTGTTTCTTAAGTTCCACATATGAATGAAATCATATGGTATTTGTCTTTCTCTGACTGACTTATTTCACTTAACATTATATCCTCTAGATCCATCCCTGTTGTTGTACATGGCAAGATTTCATTCTTTTTTATGGCTTAATAATATTCCATTGTGTGTGTGTGTGTGTGTGTGTGTGTGTGTGTGTGTCAAGGAAATGGTCCTGTCCAGCTCCTTTGTTCCTGGAGATGTCTCCCAATGATTCCTGCATGTCAAGCACATACTCTGAAATTAGTGAACAAATCTCCTTTCTGTATACTCCAGGCATTTTTCAAGCTGCTGCTTCTATGTTGTATCTCGGTGGGGCTGTTTGTTATACTGTCTCTTTAAGGTGGGACTCTGTTTCCTCTTACCCTCCTGGCTTTCCCAGAGTCAGCCCCTGACTTTTTTTTTTTTTTTTAATTTTTTTTTTCCAACGTTTACTTATTTTTGAGACAGAGAGAGACAGAGCATGAACGGGGGAGGGGCAGAGAGAGAGGGAGACACAGAATCGGAAACAGGCTCCAGGCTCTGAGCCATCAGCCCAGAGCCTGACGTGGGGCTCGAACTCACGGACCGCGAGATGGTGACCTGGCTGAAGTTGGACACTTAACCGACTGCGCCACCCAGGCACCCCAGCCCCTGACTTTTAAAGTTCCAGGTTTTAAGTCTTGCTGATTGTAAGAATTTGCAAAATTAGGCCCCTCTGGTTTTCAAAGCCAAATGTTATGGGGACTTCTTTTTGTCTGGGCTCACCAGTGTGAGAGTCTGTTTCTCTCCCCTCTTGGGACTATGGCACCCCCCCCCCCCCCCCCCCCCCCCCCCCGTAGAGGGCCCACAGGTCTGTTTGCTCCCGACAACATCTCCGCCCTTCCTGTCCTCTTCGATGCAGCTTCTTCTCTAAATTTAGTTGTGGAGTTTATTCTGTGAGTCTTTGGGTCATTTTCTGGGTTAGTTATACTGATGTGGGTATTACCTAGTTGTATCTGTGGGACAAGGTGAGTTTAGGATCTTCATACTCTGCCATCTTCCCCTGAAGTCTCCTAATTTGTAAGTCTTTTATCATGATCCCAAACCACTCAAGGTGACAACATTTGTCTCTTTTGCTGAATTCATATAAGCACATTTTTGTGATGAATTATGCACTACTTTATATCATCTTCATGGGTGTAAACAACATTTCCTTTCTTCCTTGCTGGTGAAACCCTAGTTTTCTTCAGGCAGCTAGCCCTTCCTTAGCAAGGGTGGTTATCTTAAACCCCTTCTCAGGGTTTCATTTAAAACATGTTATATGATCCAGTTTTGGTCATTTAGATCCAAAAGGAAGTCTGTTAGGTGCTTCTGGGAGTGGTTTCTTTGCTGTTACAAAACAGACCCCCAGGAAGAGATATGCTTTTCTTCCACTGGGTATTCTTATGTCTGATTACTGGAGTAGTGGCAGCCACCTTATAACCATGAGGGAGCTATTCTAAGAAGAACAGAGCAGAGTAGAAAGGAAACTATTGGGTCCTTGATGACCTAATTAAATTTCCAATCCAAAACCAATAGACTTATTAATGTATGAAATAAATATATCCTTGCTATGAATCACAAGTTTCATTTGTCTGCTATTTGTAGCTCAAAGCATCCTGATATATCTATTTCTTTGATCATTTAAACACATTTATATTATAGAAGAAACTTGTATTTGTTGCATATTGCCCTTCAAAAATGAGTCCAAGTTTACTGTCGTTTATCATTCTGTCAATTATGCATTCCCATAGGTAAGTAGATGATAAGATGACATGACCACATTTCTGCTAAGAACACAGGAGGAAATTCAGATGAGATAGAGAAATATGCAAAAATCAAAATATAAGATATGACATTAAAGGATAGTATAAACTTTATATGTAGTTAATACATTTAGAAAAAACTAAGTGCTGATATTTACTCTTTGTAACAATTGAGAAAATTGCCTTAGTAAAGTCATGTATTTATTCAGTTACTGCCAATTAGCATTTCCTGCACATTAACATTTTTTGTACATTATCATTTACGTTGGGCACTGTGCTCACACCCAGTTTTGTCATTCACTTTGTGCCTGGCAGAGACTATATAGTTAAGCAGGTGAGGCAAGATAAATGTATTATATTCACTTCTGTGCAACAAATTACCCCCAAACTTAGAAGCTTAAAATAGTTATCTCATCGTTTCTTTGGCTATGGAATCCAGCCATAGTTTAGCTGGGTCTTGTCCTTCAGGGTCTCTTAAAGGGCTGAAATCAAAGTGTCAGTCAAAGCTCAGTCTCATCTGAAGGCTTGATGGGGAAGGTTCTACTTCCAAGCTCATTCACATAGTTGTTGGAAAATTTCAGTTCCTCCAAGCCTGTTGAATTGAAGCCTTCATTTCCTTGCTAGAATTCAGCACATCAAAGTATATGAGCTGAGAAGGCAATAGATAGAGTCTGCTAGAAAGGTGGAAGTCAGTTTTTTATAATGGAATCAATAATGGCATTCCTTTACTTTTACTATATTCTATTATTAGAAGCAAGTCACTATGTCTATACTACACTCAAGGGGGGGGGGATTATACAAGATCTTGCATATCAGGAAGTGGGAATCATTGGAGGCCATTTTCTGAATCTACCTACTACAGTGCATGTATAAATATTTTCAGTATATGCTAATGGGTGATGTGTTCCAAGTGAGTAAGACAGAATAGGAAAGCACAAAGGAGAGGAAGCAATTCTGGCTGGAGGCACAGAGAGAAGATAGTTTTTGAAGAGCAGAGTTCTAGCTCCAGATTACATATTTTATTTATGCATCAGCTTGGATGGTACACATATGTGTCACAGTGGAAAAACAATTTGGAAAATTGCTTTTCTTGGCCAGAGGGACTCATTGAATCATGAATAGGGGGGTGACCCCTCAGAGAAGATCTGTGTGGGATTCATGAAGCAGAGTGGAGGGGAAGTGTAGAGGAAGGAGGGCTGCAGTGTTGAGAATGGGGAATAATAAGTGAAATTGTCTTTGGGTTGTGGAAGTGCAAGAAAAGGGTCTGTGAGAGGGACAATAAGAAGAAAGAACAGGTCTTGATGATAACTGAATTGCACGCTCATTGAAAAGGACAACTTGAAGATAACTCATTTTGACCCTGGAAGCCTGGACTAATGCTAGTCCTATTAATGAAACAGAGAATGGAGAGGTTGATTTTTTGGTGGGGTTGAAGTGGGGAGCTGGGAGTCCATTGGGAGTTTGAGGTGCTGTACGAGAAACTACCCCATTGCTACTCAGATGGGTTTATTTCTTTTTTGTTTTGTTTTTAAATGTTTATTTAGTTTTGAGAGAGCACAAGTGGGGTAGGGGCACAGAGAAGGGGACAGAGGATCTGAAGCAGAATCTGTGATGACAGGCTGACAGAAGCAAGCCCTATGTGGTCTTGAACTCATGGACCGCGAGATCATGACCTGAATGCTGAAGTCAGACACCCATCCGACTGAGCCACCCAGGTGCTCCAGAGTAGGTTTATTTCTTGACCAAACTAAGATTGGTAGAAGTCTTATTTTAGACAAATGGGCAAATGCAAAGCTAATAAACCACACTAATATCTGCTATTCTAGAGGACTGTGAAATGTATTACCATCATCATTGCAGTGCTGAAATTTTGTTTCTCAAATTCCCCAGACTGAATTTCTGCCTAAATAAATAGCCATCAGATGACATTATGGGTCAATTTATCATAGGGTATTATAGATAATCAATTTACAAAGCATTTGGGAAAATTTTCCTGTAGCTGTTTTATTGGCTACTATTAGTGTCACATGTCAACCATCTATTACTTTGGATTTGCAACGGCAGCTACTCTTTTACAAGAAATCTAATCAATTTGATGCATAGAGGTTTATTTTTGAGGTGAAATTCACACAACAGAGGAAAGCTTCTTTTGTTCCAATGAGACTATACCGTGGTTTTAGGTTCCATTAGTGTAGCAATATATAGTTACAATTGTATATAAGTGGGCAGAGCGATTCTGATCAATAAACTATGATGGTTTAATTCAGGAGTATGTTACAAAATGAGAAAAATGGAGTTTTGGAAAACTGCATTTTGTCCTTACAGTTGTAATACTATACATGGAAACAATCATCTCAGCCTTTTATAAAAGGCAAAACTGTCAGCCAAACTACACAAACTCCCCAGACTCCAGAGCAGAGCCTATGCCAGGGCTAATGTTGAGAGCAAATGTATCCATCTTGTTCCCAGCCTGGTAACAGAGTCTATGTGTTTATTGGAGCTTTGCCTCAGTCAAAGCCAGGAGTCTCTGGAATCTGTAACATGGGCAGTTCTTAAGAGAAGCTTAACAGAATGAAATAAAATGAAACTAATAGGATGACATCTAATTTATAGTTCTTTTCTTGCTTTTAGTTATGTGAATTAATTGGCATGTAAATAACAAAGAGAGGCCAAAAGCCTAGGAATGGTCTGGAAAAGTCTAAATCAAGACCTTGGATATAGATGCAGACATGTCTGAAAACAAAGGTTCTCTTTCAGTGTCTTAGGTAAAGAGCCTACACCACAGCGGGCACTTGGAAGGCTGAAGAAAGCCGGCTGGAAGCTCTTTGCCTATCAGTTGTGAGGAGACAGGAATTGAGGAGGTGGGTATGGAGGGTTACTCGTTGGGGTGACACAGGGAAGATATGAAACAGTGGAGGGCATTGTGTACGCTTGTAGAGTAGATAAGCCTGTGAAGAAGAAGGAAGTGGCTGTGAATACCCATGAGTGTGGGTTGCTGCTTGGCGTCTGGAGTTGACATACTTTTTGCATAAAGCAATGCTCTTTATTCACTTTTGTTCTTGGTTCTCATTTGACCATCCTCTCCCCTCCCCTCTGGCTCCACCCAGTTCTTGTGAAATTGTCTCTGAAGATGGAAGGGTTAGTATTCACCATTTTCTAAAACTAAGGAGAGCATCTAACAGAATGTGACAGCTGATATATTTGTATTTTCATCAGAATTTTACTAAAATATTATCTTACAAATAGATCTCACTATTATTTCTTCTTCAGAAATTCTCAATTTTTTTCTAGCATTTGAACTGATGAAATAGATGTGGAAACAAATGTGGCTAGTGGGATTGCTGACTATATAGTCTTTATGTGAGGAGAACCACAGCGAGGTGGTTGAGAGGAACCCAGCTATGACCTTTAGGCCCTATTTTTGTAAATTTCAGTCCCCCCAACTCCCTCCCTGCCATGACATGACATATTAAAAGTATAGCTTCCAGAAATTAAGGGCATGTTAAGTCCCAATTGTAAATGAAGACAAAATCCTCAGTCCACTAAAGCATATTTATGCACTTTCAAACTAGAAAGAAAGAGAAAAAAAATAAGCTTTTTTTCTTAGAAGATTATTACTTTCATCTTTTAATGATAATTTTTGGTTTATCTTTAATAGTTTTAAAAAATGTAGTCTTGCTATAGAATATTTGGAAACAGTAGAGTGCTGGAAAGATGAAAATTAAATTTAACCATTCCCTCCCTCCTTCATCAGAGATAGAGTGTTAAGGCTTTTATGTGTTTTTTCCCAGTCCCTTCTCTCTGTTACATCAAATTTGTCAAGAGTTTACAAAGTTAGCTCCATATTTCATAAATATTTTTGTGTCCTACTTGTTTTTTATAACATGAAGAAATTCCAGTGTCCTTACAAAGCTGTAGAATAACCTATTGTATAGAGGTAATATAACTTACTTAATTGTTCCCCCTTTGTTGGTCACTAGTTATTATCTGACTTTTGACACTTCTAAATAAAGCTGCTTATTTTCTCCTGTTGCCAGTATTCCTGATCATAAATTGAAGACCACATTCTTTCTTTAAAATTTTTTTTTTTTTTAATTTGAGTCTGGTTGACAAACATCAACATGTTAGCTTGTACAACATAGTGATTCAGCTTTTTATATGTTATGATGCGCTCATCACAAGTGTAGTTACTACTTGCCACTATACAGCACAATTACAGTATCAGTGCCTATATCCCCTAGGCTATGCTTTTTATCCTTGTGACTTTATTCATTCCATAACTGGAAGCCTGTATCTCCCAGTCCTCTTCATCCATTTTGCCCACGCCCTCCCCTCCCCTCTGGCAGCCATCAGTTTGTTCTCTGTGTTTATAGGTCTGATTCTGCCTTTTGTTTGTTTATTCAATTGTTTTTTTTTTTTTAGATTCTGCATATGAGTAAAATAATATGGTGTTTATATTTCTCAGTCTGACTTATTTCACTTAGCATAATAGAGCACATTATTTCTTAAGTTAGTCCAAGAAGTAGATTATTATATCAAAGGATGGAATAATTTTTAAGGTCTTAGATACCTATTACCATATCACTGTCTAGGTAAGTTGTACGTATTCACTCTTTTTTGTAGTGCATGAACATTCCATCTCACTGCACTTTTCTCAGAATTTATCATTAAATATTAGAAGAAAATTATATTTATTTTGGTTTAAATTGGTGTTTCTTTACTAACAAGTAAAATTGAACATTTTCTTCTCATAAAAATATACCGCTCATATTTCTTCTTTAGCAACTTGTTGATTTTATATGCTTACAGAGGCTCTTTCAATCTCCATTTTACTCTTCTGTTCAGAGTAGTTGGGGAGCTAAAATCTGTGTTTTTCCCTAGTCCCTAAATGTGAATTGGGTTATACCAATTAGATACATGAGCATGAGTTTTGAAAGGTGGAAGTGGAGACTGATGCCACTTTTCTGTAATGTGGTTGGTGGATTAGAGGCCTCCTGGAGGTATGGATGTTGGTGATGCCCAAATTCCACATTCCATTGTCATCACACCTTCATGAATGTGGTACACTTGTGATGTCAGCAGCAAAGTTCCCAGCAGAGCAAAATTTGCATCCTGGCTGCACTAATATGATCTTCAAGGCAAAAGCTGTATTGTGGCTCCCTGTTTCCCATTTCCCCAGCCATTTCAAATATTTTGAAAGGATCTAATATCCTCTCTTAAATTTTTCTGCTGGAAATATCTCAAGTGGTTTCTGTTTCCTGTGTTGAAACATGGCTGACACATTGCCTATTCCTTGAGTCTTCAAGATTCTTTCATTGTGGCATGTTTGCATGGGTCTATGTACATATTTTACTGGAGACTTTTAGTGAAGGTCTTTTGCAAAATATATTTTGCATAGCAATGCAAACAAAAGTAAGTATTTCATCAGCCTCCTCATTAAGGATTTTTAGCTACTATATTTTAGTGTTAGTATTAATGTATCTATTAGTATTCTTTATTCATTCAAAATTTATTTCTATTTTCTGGATTCCATTTCTTCTCTTTAGTCTATGCATTAATTCCTTTTATTATTTTTCAAAATTGTGAAACTTATTTATTTATTTATTTATTTATTTATTTATTTATTATTTTTTTAACGTTTATTTATTTTTGAGAGAGAGAGAGACAGACCATGAACGGGGGAGGGTCATAGAGAGAGGGAGACACAGAATCTGAAACAGGCTCCAGGCTCTGAGCTGTCAGCACTGAGCCTGACGGAGAGCTCCAACTCACAAACCGTGAGATCATGACCTGAGCTGAAGTCGGACGCTTAACCGACTGAGCCACCCAGGCATCCCTATGAAACAGATTTTAGCTTGTGACACATTTAGAAAACATAAAGGTTATAGTCATTTAGATCTTAAATATTTTTTACGTTTTACTATTGGTGTGTTTTTATACCTGTTAGAAAAAAGCTCCATGGGATGCTTGGGTGGCTCAGTTGGTTAAATATCCGACTTCAGCTCAGGTCACGATCTCATGGTTTGTGAGTTCGAGCCCCATGTCAGGCTCTGTGCTGACAGCTCAGAGCCTGGAGTCTGCTTTGGATTCTGTGTCTCCCTCTCTCTGTGCCACTCCCCTGCTTGTGCTGTCTCTCCTTCTCTCTCTCAAAAATAAATAAACATTAAAAAAGAAAAAAGCTCCTTATTTTTGTTTAAAAGTTTTTTTGGGGGGGATACTCATATCATTTATTTTTTTTCAGATGAGCCTGAGAAATATGGTTTTAAGTTCTCAAAAGTAAGTCATAAGCTAGTTTTGGAATTATTGACCTCTTATATTGCTGAATCCTTCCACCGATGAATATGGTTCACTTGCCACCTACTCAAATCTCTTCTTTATGTCTCTCCATAAAATATCATAGTTCCAATTTTCTTAAGATATTTGCATTTCTAAGGATTCTTCACAATCTATTTTCCATTATATTTTGAATTAATTTATTTCTGTCATCTGGGAAGGATTGGCTTCAGTGTATTTACTTACATCTGACTACTTTTTTTTTCCAGTTGATTCTTTTTAATCAAATTACCTTTTTAAAATCTTTAACAAACTTTTTCTGCCTTACTCTGGAAAGGCAATTCTTTACTTCAAGGTATAGGTATTTTTAAATTTTTCCTAAAGAAATAAGAAAGATGAATCTACATTCATTTATATAAAACTAACGCATTCCTATTAAAGTCTACATGCACATGGTTCTTTCTCTAGTAAATGCTGATGGGAATATAATGAGAATTTTCTCATCTATATGAAGAAGCAGGGCACAAATGCATAGACTTTTGAATGGTAGTGGGATATTTACAAACAGTTGAGGAAGACATTCTGGTAGAGGAAAAAGTATGGAGGTAGTAAAAAGATCAGTGTTTGCCAGGAGTTCAGGAGGAGGGTAGAGAAGGATGAACAGATGAAGCTTAGGGCATTTTTAGGGCAGTAAAGCTGTTCTGTATGATAATGTAAGAGTGGATACATGACATTATACATTTGTCAAAATTCATGGAACTGGGTAACACAGAGTGAGTCTTAATGTAATCTATGGACTTTATTTAATAGCTGCAGATCAATATTGCTTTGTGACTTGTAACAAATGTACCACACAAATGTACGATACTAATAATAAGGGAGACTGAAGTCAGAGGAGACAGAGTATATGGCAACTCTCCTTAATTTGTTAATTTTTCTCTTAACTTAAAACTGCTCTAAAATGTAAAGTCTGTTAATTAAAAGTAAAATAGTTGAAGAACACAATAGGAAAGATTTCACAGAATAGTGTTGCCAAATGCATAGTTCAGACAAAACTTGCAATGGGAACTCAGAGGAAGGAGGTATTATTACTTCAGGTGAATGTGGTAAGAAAGGACTGTACAAAATACATAGTCCGAGTGAGATTTTTGGAAGATTGGGTTAGAATGATGGAGATTTGCTGATTTGGCAGTGCTTGGTATGAGAAAACCATGAAAGCAGAAAGGTGTAAAATTTAAGACAGATGGCTAACAATTTGCCTCAAATACAACATTTTTATGGGGTGGAAAGTAGGTCTTATGTGGAGTTTAGGATAATATTTTTGAAGGCCTTGGATGTCAGGCTAAAATGTTTAGACTTGAATCTCTAAGTAACAGGAGTCACGGTAGGGAAATAACATAATCGAGGTGACATTTGAGTATATTTTAAAAACAGAACTCTCTGTGGTAATTGCAAAAGTTCTATGAAGATTCAAAAGGGGAAAATATCCTTGTCCCATGCCATCGTGTCAGGATGACACTTCTGGAGTTAGAGAATACCAAGAGCAGACACTGTTGATGATTTGCTCAGATCCGTTCAGGCCTCTTTTCCTTCCATGTGCACTGGCCCCCAGCTCCCATGGCTTTGTTCTAACAGCTGGTACCTTCAGACTAGCTCTAGCCAATGGCCTGGGGGCTCCCAGAGCTGCTTTGCCTGCACATGTATAGAGAGCCAGAGGCTGCTGCAAGATTCTGATTCTTCCTGACCCTCACCAGCCAGACCTAAGTCACATACCTCACCAGCTTCTTGGAACATTTCTTTCTCACTTACTTGTGTATGAAACCTTGTGTCAGAATCTGCTTTTGGGGTCCCTGACCCAGGAAAATTCTCTAGTAGCAACTTTTGTGAGAGTTTTCTTTAAAACTCTGAAAAAAATTCTCCATCTTTCTGGGCATCCATCTTATCTGCATGACGAGATGGCTGGTCCGTGACTGTGATCTCTAACTTCCCCTTTGGCTTTAACTCTTCTCCTGGGATTCAGGGTGGGGACTGCAGTCCTGAAAAGATAAGTCTCCATCTTTTTCCAGGGATGGCTCTGATTGTGACACCCAGGTTTTTAGGAATCATCGTTATTACCAGCTGAGATGAGAGCAATTAATAATACATTTGCTTTATTAAAACCATTTGCTTAAACAGTAAAGGTAATTTGTGAAAGAGAAAAATACATACAAATGAATGGGAGATTGTTAAATTAGGGAAGAATAAGGTGAAGGTGGAGAATTTTTATCATAAGGTGAAGAAAAAGATATCTGAGCAAATAAATGGAAACTGGACTGAAAGACTAAAAGACACACTTAAAATTTAAGCAATAAACATTTAAATGGGAAAAGGATGATTGGAAGCCAGTTTTAGTAAACAGATATAACCTACCTTATTGTCACTTTATTTTCCTCAAAAAAGGCATTACTAAGTTTCTGAGGATGTAGTTTTTATCAGAACTCAATCTTCTTGGGACTTAATGACAATAGACCTGAGAGGCAAAAAATGGAAGATCAAACTTCTGAGAAGCAGGATGACACTTGAACAAAAGTATGAAGAAAGCTGAGAGTTTCAGGTATTTTCTACCACTTCTTTCAATATTTCTCCTTCACATTCCTTCATGGTATCTGCTCCTCAGATGCCATGGCCAGCCACACTGTCTTTCCAAGTAACAGTTTCTTCTGCATTCCTGAATGTGGCCTCATCCCATTAAGGTTCTTCCTCTCTCCCACACTGTTTTTCCTTCCTCTGGGCCCACTTTCTCATATTAGTGGATAGCAATGGCTTATTAATTACCTTAAGAAATCTCTGTTGATGTGTTAGCTAGGTAACAAATTATCTTCTTGGACAGCAAGTTTTAACCCTTAAACATGAATGCTTAGCAATGTAGTCAATTATAGACCTGGCTACGGGAGGGGAATATTTTTTAACAAAAGTGGTATTTTTTTTCCTGGATTTTTTTCCTAAGAGGGATAATGACACAAATCTGTTCAAATAAATTAATGTTGCCTTTTTGATGACTGCCCCATATGGCAGGGAGACGATTACATGCCAACATGTAGGCTGACTGATGTACCTCACCAATCCCTTAACTGTATATTTGTGTTAACAGGCATAGAATAGAGAAAATTCATTTTTTATGGTTTTTTTAGGGTGACATCCACTGACCTATATACCTGCTAATCTGTGTAATATGTTTGTGTAAGAAATTGCAATTGTAGAAATTTTGCACCATAAGAAAAGGGGAAATTCTAGAGAGGAATTTTTCTTTTTCTTTTTAATTTATTTATTTAAATTCAGGTTAGCTTACATAAAGTGTCGTATTAGTTTCAGAAGTAGAATCCAGTGATTCATCACTTACATATAATAACCAGTGTTCATCCCAACAGGTGCCCTCCTTAATGCACATCACCCATTTAAGGCCATCCCCCTCCCTGCTCCCCTCCTTCAACCCTCAGTTTGTTCTCTGTATTTAAGGGTCTCTTATGGTTTGCCTCCCTCTCTGTTTTTATCTTATTATTCCTTCCCTTCTCCTATGGTCATCTATTTTGTTTCTTTTAAAAAATATTTTTTAACGTTTATTTATTTTTGAGAGCAGGCGGGGAGGGGCAGAGAGAAAGGGAGACACAGAATCTGAAGCAGGCTCCAGGCTCTCAGCTGTCTGCACAAAGCCCAACACAGGGCTTCAACCCACAAACTGTGAGATCATGACCTGAGCTGTAGTCGCATGCTTAACCGACAGAGCCACCCAGGTACCCCTGTCTATTTTGTTTCTTAAATTCCACCTATAAGTAAAATCATGTGTATGTTTCCTTCTCTGACTTACTTCACTCAGCATAATACACTCTAGTTCTATTCATGTTGTTGCAAATGGCAAGATTTCATTCTTTTTGATCACTGTGTAATATATATATATATATATGTATGTGGTATTGTTGTGGTGTATATATATATATATATATATACACATATATATGTATTTATATATATTTATATACAACATCTTCTTTATCCATTCGTCAGTCTAAGACATTGAGGCTATTTCCATAATTTTGCTATTATTGATAATGCTGTTATAAACATTGGGGTGCATGTGTCCCTTCAAATCAGCATTTTTGTATCCTTTGGATAAATACCTAGTAGGCGATTGCTGGGTCATAGTGTAGCTCTATATTTAACTTTCTGAGGAACCTCCATACGGTTTTCCAGAGTGGCTGCAACAGTTTGCATTCCTACCAACAGTGTAAGAGAGTTCCCCTTTCTCTGCATCTTTGCCAGCACCTGTTGTTTCCTGAGTTGTTAATTTTAGCCGTTCTTACCTGTGTGAGGTGGTATCTCATTAATGTTTTGATTTGTATTTGCCTGATGATGAGTGATGTTGAGCATCTTTTCATGTGTCTGTTAGCCATCTGGATGTCTTCTTTGGAGAAGTATTTATTCATGTCTTCTGCCCATTTCTTCACTGAATTATTTGTTTTTTGGCTGTTGAGTTTGATAAGTTTTTTATAGATTTTGGATACTAACCCTTTATCGTATGTGTTATTTGCAAATATCTTTTCCCATTCTGTCAGTTGGCTTTTAGTTTTGCTGATTGTTTCCTTTGCTATGTAGAAGCTTAGTGAGGTCCTGGGGATAGTTCATTTTTTATATTATTTCCCTTGCTGCCTGAGAAATGTCTAGTAAGAAGTTGCTGTGGCTGAGATCAAAGGGGTTGTTGCCTGTATTCTCCTCTAAGACTTTGATGATTTCCTGTCTTACATTTAGATCTTTCATCATTTTGAATTTATTTTTGTGTATGGTGTAAGAAAGTGGTTCAGTTTCATTCTTCTTCATGTTACTGTTCAGTTTTCCCAACACCATTTGCTGAAGAGACTGTCTTTTTTGTTGAGGATTTGTTGGCCATATTTGTGGGTCCATTTCTGGGTTCTGTATTCTGTTCCATTAATCTATGTGTCTGTTTTTGCACTGGTACCATACTGTCTTGATGATTACAGCTTTGTAATGTATCTTGAAGTCCAGGATTGTGATGCCTCCAACTTTGGTCTTCTTTTTCAACATTACTTTGCCTACTCGGGGTCTTTTCTGGTTGCATAGAAATTTAAGAATTGTTTTTTCTAGCTTTGTGAAGAATGCTGGTGTTACTTTGATAAGGATTGCAGTAAATGTGTAGATTGCTTTGGGTAGTACACATTTTAAAAATATTTGTTCTTCTAATCCATGAGTATGGAATGTTTTTCCATTTTTTTGTGTGTTTTGTTCAATTCCTTTCTTAAGCTTTGTATAATTTTCAGCATACAGATCTTTTACCTCTTTGGTAAGGTTTATTCCTAGGTATCTTATGGTTTTTTGGTGCAATTGTAAATGGGATTGATTCCCTGATTTCTTTTTCTGCTGCTTCATTATTGGTGTATGGAAATGCAACTGATTTCTGTATGTTGATTTTATGTCCTGTGACTTTGCTGAATTCATGTATCAGTTCTAGCAGTTTGTTGGTAGAGTCTTTCGGGTTTTCCACATAGAATATCATGTCATCTACAAAGAGTGAAAATTTGACTTCCTCCCTGCCGACTTGGATGCCTTTTATCTCTTTGTGTTGTCTGATTGCTGAAGCTAGGACTGCAGTACTATGTTGAACAACGGTAGTGAGAATGTTCCTGACCTTGGGGAAAAGCTCTCAATTTTTCCCCATTGAGGATGATATTAGTTGTGGGTCTTCCATATACAGCCTTTATGATGTTGAGGTGTGTTCCTTCTAGCCCTTCTTTCCTGAGGGTTTTTATCAAGAAAGGATGCTGTATTTTGTCAAATACTTTTTCTTCATCTATTGAGAGAATCATATGGTTCTTATCCTTTCTTCTATTAATGTGGTGTATCATGTTGATTGATTTGCTAATATTGAACCAGCCTTGCATCCCAGGAATGAATACTGTTGATCACGGTGAATATTTTTTTTTAGTGTACCATTGAATTAGATTTGCTTGTATCATTGAGAATTTTTGCATCTAGGTTCATCAGGATATTGGCCTGTAATTCTCCTTTTTAGTGGGGTCTTTGCCTGGTTTTGGAATTAAGGTAATGCTGGCTTTATAGAATGAATTTAGAAGCTTTCCTTCCATTTCTATTTTTTGGAACACTTTAAGAAGAATAGGTATTAACTCTTTTTTAAATGCCTGGTAGAATTCCCCTAGGATGCCATTTGGCCTGAACTCTTGTTTGTTGTAAGATTTTTGATTAGTGATTCAATTTCTTTGTTGTTATGGGTCTGTTCAAAGTTTCTATTTCTTCCTGATTCAGTTTTGGTAGTTTGTATGTTTCTTGGAATTTGTCCATTTCTTCCAGATTGTCCAGTTTGTTGGCATATAATTTTTCATTGTATTCTTTTATAATTATTTGTATTTCTGTGGAGTTGGTTGTGATCTCTCCTCTTTTATTTGTGATTTTATCTATTTGGGTCCTTTCTCTTCTCTTTTTGATAAGTCTAGCTAGGGGTTTATCAATTTACTTAATTGTTTTAAAGAACCAGAGCTTAGTTTCACTGATCTGTTTTTTTTGTTTGTTTGCTTCTATAATGTTTATTTCTGCTCTAATCTTTATATGTTCCCTTCTTCTGCTGGCTTTAGGCTTTATTTGCTATTCCTTTTCTAGGTCCTTAAGGTGTAATATGAGATTGTGTATTTGGGACCCTTCTTGCTTCATGAGATAGTTCTGAATTGCAATATACTTTACCCTTTGTACTGCCTTTGCTGCATCCCAAAGATTTTGGACTGTTGTGTTTTCATTTTCATTGGTTTCCATGTATTTTTAAATTTCTTTTTTAATTTTCTAGTTAACCTATTCATTCTTTAGCTGGATGTTCTTTAACATCCATGTTTTTGAGGGCTTTCCAAAGTTTTTCTTGTGGTTGACTTCAAGTTTCATAGTCTTGTGATCTGAAAATATGCATGGTATGAACCTGTTGAGGGCTGATTTGTGATCAAGTATGTGATACACTCTGGAGAATGTTCCATGTGCACTCTAGAAGAATGTGTATGTCTTTGTTGCTTTGATCTTCTTCTTTTTTTTTTTTTAATTTATTTTATATATGAAATTTATTGACAAATTGGTTTCCATACAACACCCAGTGCTCATCCCAAAAGGTGCCCTCCTCAATACCCATCACCCACCCTCCCCTCCCTCCCACCCCCCATCAACCCTCAGTTTGTTCTCAGTTTTTAACAGTCTCTTATGCTTTGGCTCTCTCCCACTCTAACGTCTTTTTTTTTTTTTTTCCCTTCCCCTCCCCCATGGGTTCCTGTTTAGTTTCTCAGGATCCACATAAGAGTGAAACCATATGGTATCTGTCTTTCTCTGTATGGCTTATTTCACTTAGCATCACACTCTCCAGTTCCATCCACGTTGCTACAAAAGGCCATATTTCATTTTTTCTCATTGCCACGTAGTATTCCATTGTGTATATAAACCACAATTTCTTTATCCATTCATCAGTTGATGGACATTTAGGCTCTTTCCATAATTTGGCTATTGTTGAGAGTGCTGCTATGAACATTGGGGTACAAGTGCCCCTATGCATCAGTACTCCTGTATCCCTTGGGTAAATTCCTAGCAGTGCTATTGCTGGGTCATAGGGTAGGTCTATTTTTAATTTTCTGAGGAACCTCCACACTGCTTTCCAGAGCGGCTGCACCAATTTGCATTCCCACCAACAGTGCAAGAGGGTTCCCGTTTCTCCACATCCTCTCCAGCATCTATAGTCTCCTGATTTGTTCATTTTGGCCACTCTGACTGGCGTGAGGTGATACCTGAGTGTGGTTTTGATTTGTATTTCCCTGATAAGGAGCGATGCTGAACAGCTTTTCATGTGCCTGTTGGCCATCTGGATGTCTTCTTTAGAGAAGTGTCTATTCATGTTTTCTGCCCATTTCTTCACTGGGTTATTTGTTTTTCGGGTGTGGAGTTTGGTGAGCTCTTTATAGATTTTAGATACTAGCCCTTTGTCCGATATGTCATTTGCAAATATCTTTTCCCATTCCGTTGGTTGCCTTTTAGTTTTGTTGGTTGTTTCCTTTGCTGTGCAGAAGCTTTTTATCTTCATAAGGTCCCAGTAATTCACTTTTGCTTTTAATTCCCTTGCCTTTGGGGATGTGTCGAGGAAGAGATTGCTACGGCTGAGGTCAGAGAGGTCTTTTCCTGCTTTCTCCTCTAAGGTTTTGATGGTTTCCTGTCTCACATTTAGGTCCTTTATCCATTTTGAGTTTATTTTTGTAAATGGTGTGAGAAAGTGGTCTAGTTTCAACCTTCTGCATGTTGCTGTCCAGTTCTCCCAGCACCATTTGTTAAAGAGGCTGTCTTTTTTCCATTGGATGTTCTTTCCTGCTTTGTCAAAGATGAGTTGACCATACATTTGTGGGTCTAGTTCTGGGGTTTCTATTCTATTCCATTGGTCTGTGTGTCTGTTTTTGTGCCAATACCATGCTGTCTTGATGATGACAGCTTTGTAGTAGAGGCTAAAGTCTGGGATTGTGATGCCTCCTGCTTTGGTCTTCTTCTTCAAAATTCCTTTGGCTATTTGGGGCCTTTTGTGGTTCCATATGAATTTTAGGATTGCTTGTTCTAGTTTCGAGAAGAATGCTGGTGCAATTTTGATTGGGATTGCATTGAATGTGTAGATAGCTTTGGGTAGTATTGACATTTTGACAATATTTATTTTTCCAATCCATGAGCAGGGAATGTCTTTCCATTTCTTTAAATCTTCTTCAATTACCTTCATAAGCTTTCTATAGTTTTCAGCATACAGATCCTTTACATCTTTGGTTAGATTTATTCCTAGGTATTTTATGCTTCTTGGTGCAATTGTGAATGGGATCATTTTCTTTATTTGTCTTTCTGTTGCTTCATTGTTAGTGTATAAGAATGCAACTTATTTCTGTACATTGATTTTGTATCCTGCAACTTTGCTGAATTCATGTATCAGTTCTAGCAGACTTTTGGTGGAGTCTATCGGATTTTCCATGTATAATATCATGTCATCTGCAAAAAGCGAAAGCTTGACTTCATCTTTGCCAATTTTGATGCCTTTGATTTCCTTTTGTTGTCTGATTGCTGATGCTAGAACTTCCAGCACTATGTTAAACAACAGCGGTGAGAGTGGGCATCCCTGTCGTGTTCCTGATCTCAGGGAAAAAGCTCTCAGTTTTTCCCCGTTGAGGATGATGTTAGCTGTGGGCTTTTCATAAATGGCTTTTATGATCTTTAAGTATGTTCCTTCTATCCCGACTTTCTCAAGGGTTTTTATTAAGAAAGGGTGCTGGATTTTGTCAAAGGCCTTTTCTGCATCGATTGACAGGATCATATGGTTCTTCTCTTTTTTTTTGTTAATGTGATGTATGACGTTGATTGATTTGCGAATGTTGAACCAGCCCTGCATCCCAGGAATGAATCCCACTTGATCGTGGTGAATAATTCTTTTTATATGCTGTTGAATTCGATTTGCTAGTATCTTATTGAGAATTTTGGCATCCATATTCATCAGGGATATTGGCCTGTAGTTCTCTTTTTTTACTGGGTCTCTGTCTGGTTTAGGAATCAAAGTAATACTGGCTTCATAGAATGAGTCTGGAAGTTTTCCTTCCCTTTCTATTTCTTGGAATAGCTTGAGAAGGATAGGTATTACCTCTGCTTTAAACGTCTGGTAGAACTCCCCTGGGAAGCCATCTGGTCCTGGACTCTTATTTGTTGGGAGATTTTTGATAACCGATTCAATTTCTTCACTGGTTATGGGTCTGTTCAAGCTTTCTATTTCCTCCTGACTGAGTTTTGGAAGAGTGTGGGTGTTCAGGAATGTGTCCATTTCTTCCAGGTTGTCCAATTTGTTGGCATATAATTTTTCATAGTATTCCCTGATAATTGTTTGTATCTGTGAGGGATTGGTTGTAATAATTCCATTTTCATTCATGATTTTATCTATTTGGGTCATCTCCCTTTTCTTTTTGAGAAGCCTGGCTAGAGGTTTGTCAATTTTGTTTATTTTTTCAAAAAACCAACTCTTGGTTTCGTTGATCTGCTCTACAGTTTTTTTAGATTCTCTATTGTTTATTTCTGCTCTGATCTTTATTATTTCTCTTCTTCTGCTGGGTTTAGGCTGCCTTTGCTGTTCTGCTTCTATTTCCTTTAGGTGTGCTGTTAGATTTTGTATTTGGGATTTTTCTTGTTTCTTGAGATAGGCCTGGATTGCAATGTATTTTCCTCTCAGGACTGCCTTCGCTGCGTCCCAAAGCGTTTGGATTGTTGTATTTTCATTTTCGTTTGTTTCCATATATTTTTTGATTTCTTCTCTAATTGCCTGGTTGACCCACTCATTCGTTAGTAGGGTGTTCTTTAACCTCCATGCTTTTGGAGGTTTTCCAGACTTTTTCCTGTGGTTGATTTCAAGCTTCATAGCATTGTGGTCTGAAAGTATGCATGGTATAATTTCAATTCTTGTAAATTGAAAATTATGAAGGGCTGTTTTGTGACCCAGTATATGATCTATCTTGGAGAATGTTCCATGTGCACTCGAGAAGAAAGTATATTCTGTTGCTTTGGGATGCAGAGTTCTAAATATATCTGTCAAGTCCATCTGATCCAGTGTCTCATTCAGGGCCCTTGTTTCTTTATTGACCGTGTGTCTAGATGATCTATCCATTTCTGTAAGTGGGGTGTTAAAGTCCCCTGCAATTACCACATTCTTATCAATAAGGTTGCTTCTGTTTATGAGTAATTGTTTTATATATTTGGGGGCTCCGGTATTCGGCGCATAGACATTTATAATTATTAGTTCTTCTTGATGGATAGACCCTGTAACTATTATATAATGTCCTTCTTCATCTCTTGTTACAGCCTTTAATTTAAAGTCTAGTTTGTCTGATATAAGTATGGCTACTCCAGCTTTCTTTTGGCTTCCAGTAGCATGATAAATAGTTCTCCATCCCCTCACTCTGAATCTAAAGGTGTCCTCAGGTCTAAAATGAGTCTCTTGTAGACAGCAAATAGATGGGTCTTGTTTTTTTATCCATTCTGATACCCTATGTCTTTTTGTTGGCGCATTTAATCCATTTACATTCAGTGTTATTATAGAAAGATACGGGTTTAGAGTCATTGTGATGTCTGCATGTTTTATGCTTGTAGTGATGTCTCTGATACTTTGTCTCACAGGGTCCCCCCTTAGGATCTCTTGTAGGGCTGGTTTAGTGGTGACAAATTCCTTCAGTTTTTGTTTGTTTGGGAAGACCTTTATCTCTCCTTCTATTCTAAATGACAGACTTGCTGGATAAAGGATTCTCGGCTGCATATTTTTGCTGTCTAGCACCCTGAAAATCTCATGCCAATTCTTTCTGGCCTGCCAAGTTTCAAAAGAGAGATCAGTCACGAGTCTTATAGGTCTCCCTTTATATGTGAGGGCACGTTTACCCCTTGCTGCTTTCAGAATTTTCTCTTTATCCTTGTATTTTGCCAGTTTCACTATGATATGTCGTGCAGAAGATCGATTCAAGTTACGTCTGAAGGGAGTTCTCTGTGCCTCTTGGATTTCAATGCCTTTTTCCTTCCCCAGTTCAGGGAAGTTCTCAGCTATGATTTCTTCAAGTACCCCTTCAGCACCTTTCCCTCTCTCTTCCTCCTCTGGGATACCAATTATGCGTATATTATTTCTTTTTAGTGTATCACTTAGTTCTCTAATTTCCCCCTCATACTCCTGGATTTTTTTATCTCTCTTTTTCTCAGCTTCCTCTTTTTCCATAACTTTATCTTCTAGTTCACCTATTCTCTCCTCTGCCTCTTCCATCCGAGCCGTGGTGGTTTGCATTTTGTTTTGCATTTCCTTTAAAGCGTTTTTCAGCCCCTCGTGACTGTTCCTTAGTCCCTTGATCTCTGTAGCAAGAGATTCTCTGCTGTCCTGTATGCTGTTTTCCAGCCCAGCGATTAATTTTATGACTATTATTCTAAATTCACTTTCTGTTATATTATTTAAATCTTTTTTGATCAGCTCATTAGCTGTTGTTATTTCCTGGAGATTCTTCTGAGGGGAATTCTTCCGCTTGGTCATTTTGGATAGTCCCTGGTGTGGTGAGGGCCTGCAGGGCACTTCCCCTGTGCTGTGGTGTATAACTGGAGTTGATGGGCGGGGCCGCAGTCCGTCCTGATGTCTGCCCCCAGCCCACCGCTGGGGCCACAGTCAGACTGGTGTGTGCCTTCTCTTCCTCTCTCCTAGGGGCAGGATTCACTGTGGGGTGGCGTGGCCCGTCTGGGCTACTTGCACACTGCCAGGCTTGTGATGCTGGGGATCTGGCGTATTAGCTGGGGTGGGAAGGCAAGGTGCACGGCGGCAGGGGGGGCAGGCTTAGCTCGCTTCTCCTTAGGTGATCCACTTCAGGAGGGGCCCTGTGGCAGCCGGAGGGAGTCAGATCCGCTGGGGAGGTTTGGCTCCGCAGAAGCACAGAGTTGGGTGTTTGCGCGGAGCGAGCAATTTCCCTGGCCGGAACCGGTTCCCCTTGGGATTTTGGCTGGGGGATGGGCGGGGAGATGGCGCTGGCGAGTGCCTTTGTTCCCCGCCAAACTGAGCTCTGTCGTCCGGGGGCTCTGCAGCTCACCCTCCCTTTGTCCTCCAGCCTTCCCACTTTCCGAGCAGAGCTGTTAACTTATGACCTCCCAGACGCTAAGTCGCGCTTGCTGTCGGAACACAGTCCGTCAGGCCCTTCCGCTTTTGCAAGCCGGACTCGGGGGCTCTGCTTGGCTGACGAGCCGCCCCTCCGCCCCGGCTCCCTCCCGCCAGTCCGTGGAGCGCGCACCGCCTCGCCGCCCTTCCTACCCTCTTCCGTGGGCCTCTCGTCTGCACTTGGGTCTGGTGACTCCGTTCTGCTAATCCTCTGGCGGTTTTCTGGGTTATTTAGGCAGGTGTAGGTGGAATCTAAGTGATCAGCAGGACACGCGGTGAGCCCAGCGTCCTCCTACGCCGCCATCTTCCCAGAATCCCTCGATCTTCTTCTTATTTTATTTATTTTTCTCTACTCAAAGAGTCCCCCTTAAAATTTCTTGGATGGCTGGTTTAGTGGTCACAAACTGCTTTAGTTTTTGTCTGGGAAACTCTTTATCTCTTCTATTCTGAATGAAAGTCTTGCTGAATAAAGAATTCTTGGCTGCACAATTTTTTCCATTCAGCACAATGAATATTTCCTGACACTCCCTTCTGGTATGCCAAGTTTCCATGGACAGGTCTGCTGCTAACCTCATATGTCTACTCTTGTAGGTTAAGGACATTTGTCCCTAGATGCTTTTAGAATTCTCTCTTTATCTTGTTATTTTGCAAGTTTTACTATGATATATCATGGTGTTGACCCGTTTTTGTTGATTTTGAGGGGAATTATCTATGCCTCTTGGACTTGAATACCTGTTTACTTCCCCAGGTTAGGGAAATTCTCAGCTGCAATTTGTTAAAATAAACTGCCCCCTTTTCCCACTCTTCTTTTTCTGGGACTCCTATGATGGATATTGTTTCATTTTATGGAATCACTAAATTCTCTAAGTCTCCCCTTGTGATCTGACAGTTTCCTTTCCCTCTTATTTTCAGCTTCATTATTTTCTATAATTTTATTTTCTATATCACCTATTCCAGAAAGGAAATTTTCAGTTTACCAAGATGGGCAATGGATTTCTTCAGTGTTTCTCAAATCTCACAAATGAGTTATTTATTGGTAAGGATGATCCCCAAAGCTTTGGACAGTGTGATAGAAAACATAGGTGATAGCACTAAGAATAATTATTGTGAAGTTGTGGAAGCAAAGCCCTGATTATAGGAGGCTTATAAGGAAACAGGAGAACTGGAGGAAATGAGTTTGCTTACTTATTGGGGGAAGTTCTGCTGTAAATAAGAGGAAAGAAATGCACAGTAGCTGGAGGGTATAGTGGGGTCATGAGAGGATTGTCTTTATTTTACTGTGGGAAAATAATTGTATTTTGTATGTTAGTGGGAAAAATCAGTGAGAATAAGTTGATGATGCAAAATAAAGAGGGAAGAATTGCTGGAGTGCTGATACTCAATAAATGAGAATGAGATCTGGCACATAAGTCATTGGGAGATTGAGTGTCCAATTTTAAGAGCATGGAAAGGGCACAGAAACGGGGGCAAGAACAGAGGATCTGGGCCCACATGCAGGACAGCAAGTAGATGTGATGGAAAGTTGTGGAATTCTCTAAAATTGCTTCTATTAACAAGGAAATCTAGGTTATTACACAGAATAAGGATGCGGGAAGATCTGGGAAGCTTGAGCAGAAGGTAAGGTAGGAAAGAACCATATGTTGATTAGAGTCTTGGGGATGAGGGATGGACTGAGTATCCTGGGACTGCCATGATATGACTGCCCTGACAGTCAGTTAGTGATGTTCAGGCCATTAACTGTGGCCAGACTGTCAGAGTTGGGCGTGAGAGTATTCCAGAATTTGGGGTATCTATCTTGATCTTTGCTGATGGAGTCTGGAGGCTGTCAGACAGATGGATTACATTCAATACACAGACTCCTCCTGACTCGTGACAATATGTTACATACAGTATCATTTCACAGTAAATTGAGATTAAGATTAGGTTTGCTGTCCTAATGGTTTTGGTCAGATATGCCCTGATTCTAGACTGGTTGTTTTGTGTCTCTGAACATAGTGATGCAGTTGGAATTAAATTGAACTTTGAAAAAAAGACCTCCTGTGTTAAATCTGGAGGTAGCCGCTAGACACAACTTAATTTTTATTAATTTCAGAAAATTATAAATATAGGTAAGTATTATAGCTAATAACAAAAATAAACTCTGCCATCCCATTGGGGGCATATTGTGGGTGTCAGAGGCAGTTCTCCAAGTCATAAATATTCATTGATTTATGTCCTTAAACAATGTTTCTGATGAAAATAGTTCAGCAGTTTCTTACCCCCTATTGGAAGTACCTTCAGATGAAGGCTGGGTAGTTTTTTAAGCCATATGCTTGGGGAGTGAGAAGGGTCAGGGGAAGAACATTTTGAGGGCACTCTTAGATCTGAGAGGAGAATTCAAACCAGACACAAATGTAAATATGAACTTTCTCATAGGAGAAGAGTAACCAGATATTATATCTGGTTTTGTCTTTAAACAGTGTTAATTTCAGTCAAGGGTGACTTTTTGGTTGGTTGAGGAGTGTCAGTAGCCACTGACTGTCCTGAGGAAACTCAGCCTTTGGCTAGAGTAGACGTGAAAGAATCATGAAAACAAATGCCTTTAGGATGACTTTCAACACGTGCAGAATTCTTCAAGTGAAGCTGATGTTATTAAACCATCTGCTGTAGGTCATTTAACACATAATCCATCCGCTAAAGGAAAGTACTGCCTTTCTAAGCCAAAAGCAAGGAGAAAATATGTCTTCATAAGACCATTTCAAATTAATGCTGGCTGCTCCTGTCACTCTAAGACAGGATCTAAAATGAACAAACATGCAAATACCTCAGAGATAAATTTCCTGAGTTCTCCCGAAAGACAGGAAAGGAAGGAAGGAAGGAAGGAAGGAAGGAAGGAAGGAAGGAAGGAAGGAAGGAAGGAAGGAAGGAAGGAAGGAAAAGAAAGAAAAAGAGAAAGAAAGAAACAGCATTAAAAAGTAGTAATGAAGTATGTTTACCCCCTTTTGAAACATGTTGAGTCTGAGAGCATTTTTGTCCTGTTTGTAGGTGAGGAGACTCTGGCAGTGAACATGGGCTGTGTTTCCAGCTGCCTTGGAGACACACAGCCAGGGACTGGGACATGTCATGAGTCTAAAAAGATTCTATACTTTCGTGGAAGGCTTTCCTCTTTCCATTTTAATGGAGCAGCCAATATTAAACTTTGCCTTTCTGAACTTCTGGAAACAAAGTACTACTAGTTGAAATTTTCCAATGATGTAATAAAATGTTCACGAAACAACTCTTATTAAGAAAATACTGAGTAATTACAACTTAGTCTTCATTTATGGTTCTTTCTGGAGTGTATTTTAAAGATTAAATAAGTGGAAAATTTTAGTCTAAAAAGAACTACTCCAATCCAAAGTTAACTTTAAATTACTAGAACTTTAAGTTGGTATAGAGCAAAGTATTTAAACTATATATAGGCATTTAAACTATATATAGTTTAATATTTAAACTATAGGCATTAAGATTCATTTATCACAGTAATTAGATTAGTGTTTTGTACTTATATAGGCATTAAGATTCATTTATCACAGTAATTAGATTAGTGTTTTATAGTTATTTTACCTGATAGGTAGATGAGATTAACAAATCAACATATGAGGGATGATCATATCAATTCAGTGGCATACTATGTAATTATATGCCCTCAAAATCAAGTGATTGTAGGAAAGCAAAAATTTGATTCAAGCACCCTGAACATCTGTGATGGTGATCAGCAGATTCATTGTTTGTTTCTTCCTTCCTTCCTTCCCTCCTCCCTCCCTTCTTTCCTCCCTTCTTTCCTTCCTTCCATCTTTTTCTTTCTTTCTTTCTTTCTTTCTTTCTTTCTTTCTTTCTTTCTTTCTTTCTTTCTTTCTTTCTTTCTTCCACTCACTCATCAAATAGTTTTGCATTTGTGCCATTTGTTAGGAAGAATGTAGCAGCAACCAAGGCAGACATGGTCTCAATGCTAAAAGGTCAGACTAGAATCAGATAGACGAATATTAAACCAGCAATTATAACAAAGTATGATGGGTCCTGTAATAAGACAAGTAGAGTTGATAGAGGAACATATAGGGAAAAACATGTAGGAACATGTAAGGAACAATCTAGGGATGGTAGATTGTCAAGGAAGCATTTTCTAGGGAAATAAGCATTAGAGACTAGACTCAAGACACTGGCACATACAAAGGGCTGCAATCCACACCCTCTCCTTTTATCTTACTGGAGGCATTTCTACTCAGAGGCCATCAGTGAGGAGTATTACCCAGGGACCAAAGATTTATAACCCTCTGTTCTTTAACTTATAGACTTTACCAGAGCTTATTTTTCTTATCTTTGCATATATTGGAGTATGTGGCATTCAGCATACAGGCATCTTGAGATTCTTGTTCTCTGTCTTGCCAAGTAGAGGAGGCGGTTGGGGTCATTGTGGCATCAGCTTGTATTAGTGATGTTCTGAGGAAAATGAATCATTATACTGCACTCTATGCATATGAACTCTGGCACCAGATCTTTTGCATATTATAGCCATCATAAATTCATATATGAAATCAAGAGTATCTTTATCTGGCTGCAACCTGGGGAAGTGAAGTGTATTTTAATTGCTTATATTTTGTTGTTTAGTGTTAGTGCTATCTAGGAAGAGCTGTGTGTCCAAATAAGATGTCTAAAGTAGTGGCTTCCTGAGAATGTGTATGATCATCTTGCAGAGGGGTCAGTGGAAACCTGTGATAATGATGCTGAAAGAGGTAGTTGGAAAATAACTTAAAAGTTTTTTTTTCTGCAGAAGTGAACAGAACTTGGGAAGAATCAGGAAGAGTTGTTCTGATTGGCAGGATTTGAGCAATAAGCCTATTAGAAAAAAATTCTAAAGCAGGAACAGATGTGTAGTGTTCAAGGGACAAAGTCATGAAATGTGGGAATTTGGCTATGATCCCAGAATAGGGAGGTCAGAGAATTTCATGAGGGGTATCCAGAGAGTATTACAGTTTGGGGGTTTGAATGGCTACAGGAGAAGTTTCAAATTGAATCTCTTGTGTGAATTTGGGCCTGAGTAACAAAGGGCATCAAGTCTCTAGAATGAAAATGGCTGCAAGAAATAGTTCGGCCTTTGACTGATGGTAGAATTTTAAGGGAACTTACAAGTTAGTCCCAGAGATCCAAATGTCACTACAGTTGTTAGTACAGCAATTTTACCAGCTGATGAGAAAAAGAGTGGCTGAACAAGGCTTTTTTTTTTTTTTTTTAAACTTCTACTAAGCTGAGTAATGATGTGAATTGGGAAGGGCTGGGAATCCTTGGTCTATGGAAGGAAAATTATTTATGAAACTCTAGATGGTGGCACTGAATGGTCATCCATGTAAGCAGTGTCTCTATTATATCTGGGGCTATATTTCATCTCAACCACCAAGTCCAGTCAGTAGCCAGTTATTCTAGTTAGCATGGTGCCATGACAACTATATGGAGTGTGGTAAGTCATCTTGTGCCATGTGAAGAGGCATGTCAAATGGAGACTTACTGATCCACACTTGATCCTCAACTTGTCCATTTCTACCATTAGCTAGCTGGAAAGTGGAAAGTACAACTTTTCAATAGCTGGAGACTTTTTCAGGAAGGGATCAAGAGTGAGGCCCAGAGATGTAAGTTGCTTATGTCTTCCTGAATTTGAAAGAGTGAATCTGTGTCATGCAAATTAAATAAGATATAAACTTCCCACTTAATTGAACTTAATTGGGAGTAAATTCTCAAGAAGATGTTTTCAATCCATCAATTCATCTCCTAGGGTAACTGTATAAATTGAGAAGCTCTCTGGGCTCGTGGTGACCTCTTTTTGGAGGTGTACGAGAAGTGCCACCTTGGCTTAGTGGAAGGGGATGCTACCCCATATTCTCAGCCAAAGGAAAGGCTCTTTAAGAGGATCCCCTTTTTGAGCTTTGAAAGCCACACCGTGTGGTTAGGAGACACAAAGGACTATCGGTAGGCCTAGGACTAAGAAAGCTCAAGTAAGATTGCAGCCTTGGATGGGTCTGACTGCAGGAAGCAATCAGAACATAATAATTAGAAGTGCAGCCAAGGTAGCTCTGTAGTCAGGGTCTGTTTGCCCAGAATTGTGAAGTTTCCTCATTCTGGGCACTTTCAGTAACAGAACTGGTGTAGTCATGGGCAAACTAGGATGGTTGGTTACCCGAGATATTGTGTTAAGTTTGATCAGCACTCCCAGTATTTGTGAAGGAAGGGAGGCCTGACTGTTTCCTCTAGTCTAGATATGAAACACATGGGAGAGAGAGCAGGCATTGGGTCATCTTGAGTCTAATCCAGTAGGGCCATCTGGAGAGGTAGGGGAATATCAGTAGAAAGTATTTTGAAGCATAGAAAGAGCTGAGAAAGGAGAGTAAGTGGCCTCTTGGAATAGATATTTATTTTGCCTGGGGCAGTACAACTGTAGGCCAGCAGTATCTAGCAGGGAGCCTCTGAAGGGCCAGTGAAAACATCCTTAGAGAGAAAAAGTCACCTTTATTTGTCTGCCAGGTACCACTTGGGGATGCAGCTTTCACCATCTGGCAGGCCCAGAGCATGGAAAGCCACCTAGTCAGGGAAAAACTGGCCCATCTTTACCCTCCCTCGTTCATCTCTGGCCAAGAATGAAATAGCAGCTGGAAGTCAAGTAGGAGCAGAAGTTTGTTGGATGAAATTGCAGAGAAGTACCGTGTTCCTTTCCCTTGTAAGAAGGGAAAAAGACATAATACTAAGTCAAGTGAAAATATAATATTGAGTCTAGTCTGGTGTTTTGATACCTTAGAGGGTACATTCTTATTTACCATGTTTTAAAGTAACCAGAATATACCTATTACCCAAGAATCAACAATAATGCCTTATAATAGAGAGTTTTTGTCCAGAGGTGAAGGAGGATTATGTCCACTGGGTGTAGTTAAAAGGGACCTGGGAGACAACAATCAAATTATACGATATTTGTAAAACGAAGCAGCTAGGCTATTGATATCCTAATGAGAACATACACAGTAAATAATACAGAAAATGCCAGGCCTATTCTGAGTTAGTAAGTCCTAACCTTGTCAGTTAGATATCAAGCATATTTCTACTTTAGTTTTATGTTTCCATTTTGGAAGAATCCAGAGTTGATGTCTGTGTGCCCTGCCATTTGGGTTCCTTACTTGGGAGAATCTGGTGTTTACAAGACCACACATACCAGCAATCTGTAAGCTTTTAACTTACCATTGAAGCAAATATGTAGGTATCTGGAAGGCCCACACTGCAAGAACAACTGCTAAAAAGCTTTGCTCTTTTCTGAAGAAGAGTCCAGACCATTTATCACAGCCAGAGGCAATGCATGAAATGACGGCAATAAACAAATGAATGAGTGTCCAATAAATCACAGTAGCCTGATTAATCAATAAAGGTATTGATTTTTTTTAGTGGTATTTCCCATCCCCTCCCCCTCTCTCAACCAAGGGATTTACACAGGCCACTGAAAGATAAATTTATCTTCCATTCTTGGGGCTTGTATTTGACCTGGTGTAATAGGAATTGATCAGTATCTAAATGTTGTTTTGGTTGGAATGTTATAATTTGCTGTATTACAATGTCTAAAGTTGCTTGTACAGGTGCCATCATCTCTAGTTACATATTTTTATAATACAGACTAATGATTCTTATCAGGAATCCTGTTGGAGCTCTCCTTTCCAATTATATGCTAATAAGGAATGATAATAATAGCAATAATGGTAACTTTCTCAACATGTCAGAGAAGACTATTGTTTACCAGTGGCTGGTGCTGTCTGTCAGAATCTTATGGAATGAAAAGGTCCAGTGCTCTGCTATGATGCCCAGTGCTTTATCTTCTTCCTGAGGAAGAAAGGTTTCCTCTTCCACAGTGAGAAGCATGGATTTTTTCTCACACCCCTGGTAGTGGGCATCATGTTGTATACTTCTCTTGGGGCAGAAGAAATGGGAGGACATTTTGCCATCACTGGCACCTTCCTAGCACAATCCCAGCTCCCTTCTGTCTCCATACTGGCCTCTCCATGAGGAGTGCTCAGCCTACCTCATGGGGCTGAGGCAGCCTCCTCATTCTCTCCTTTGTCCATAGCAGCCTCCAAGGACTCAGGTTTGGACTTGTCCAAAGTTTGAAGCAGTAAAATGTAAAAGACAAACAACCTAACCATGTGATTGTGTGTTTTCTTGTTTTTTGTTTTTGTTTTTTGTTTTTTTGTTTGTTTGTTTTTTTAGTGTGGAAAATAGCACTGGATATTTCCAAATGAATATTGATCCCTTATTGATCCCTTATAATGGTAGTTAACATACTTTGCATTTTTTACTAATTAGTTGGTCTTTTATCTTTGGCCGTAGATTTACATTCTGGTGTACCTTTGATTTTAATTTAAATGTTTATTTATTTTGAGAGAGAGAGAATCCCAAGTAGGCTCTGCAATGTCCCCGTGAGATTATGACCTGAACTGAAATCAAGAGTCAGATACTTTGCCTCCTGAGCCACCCAGTTGCCCCTATTTTTAATTTAAGAATTTTTTTGATTTTTGATTTTTAAATTTTTAATTTTTTTTATTTTTTAATACAATTTGTTGTCAAGTTGGCTAACACACAGTGTATACAGCGTGGTCTTGGTTTTGCGGTAGATTCCCGTGATTCATCGCTTACATATAACACCCAGTGCTCATCCCAACAAGTGCTCTCCTCAATGCCCATCACCCATTTTCCCCTCCCCTCCGCCTCCTCTCCCATCCATCCTCAGTTTGTTCTCTGTATTTAAGAGTTTCTTAAATGGTTTGTCTCCCTCCATCTCTATTTGTAACTATTTTTCCCCTTCCCTTCCCCATGGTCTTCTGTTAAGTTTTTCAAGTTCCACATATGAGTGAAAACATATAATACCTGTCTTTCTCTGACTGACTTACTTCATTTAGCATAATACCCTCCAGTTCCATCCACGTTGCTGCAAATGGTAGGATTTCATCCTTTCTCATTGCCAAGTATATAAACCATATCTTTATCCATTCATCAGTTGATGGACATTTAGGCTTTAAGAATATATCTTTAATTTTATTATTTATTTTGAGAGAGACAGAGACTGCACAAGTGGGGAGGGGCAGAGAGAGAGAATCCCAAACAGGCTCTGTGCTGCCAGTGCAGAGCCCAGTGTGGGGCTCAAACCCACAAAGCCATGAGATCATGACCTAAGCCAAAACCAAGAGTCAGATGCTTAATCGACTGAGCCACCCAGGTACCCAAGAATAATTCTTATATCTATTCTCAGTGTATACTCATTCCCTAGATGGGCATATCCAATTGCATGATTTAACTACCATTCATATGCTGGGGACTCCCAAATGTATATCGTTCTTTTATCTAAGCTCAAGACTCACATATGTAGCTGCGAATGTTGCATCTCCACTTAGATGTCTCATAGGCATCTCTACCTTAACATGAACAAAATGGAACACTTGGCATTCATCTACCCTCAAACCTATTCTCATCCATGCTTCCCCATTTCAGTGAGTGGCATCACTATTGACTCAGTTTTCTAAGCCAAGAATTACCCAAGTAATCTTCATGGAGTTTACAGTGAGACCTTTTACAGGGTATATCTAATTGTATCAAATTTATATTCCTTCAGTGTCTTCCCACAGATCTTAGAAGATAATTAACAGTCTTCATCATGGTAGTCAAGGCTATGCATGGCTTGGTGCCTACCTCTTAATTTTGCTGCATTTTAGCTATACTGACCTCCCTTCTTTCCCTGAACACATCATGTCTTTCCTGCCTTAGAATCTTTGGCTTTGTCTTCCTTCTGCCTGGAACTAGGTTATCTCATATTTCTTATCTCAGGTTAAATATCACTTCTTCAGAGATGTAGTTTCTAACTCTCTTATCCAAATTAGGTCCTTCCCCTTTTATTCTCAAAACATCTTTATTTCCTGCAGTCTGATAATCTCAATATGTAATTATTTTCTTCATTTATTTATTTGTTAATTTAGTGTATTCCCCATTTCTTTCAAAAAGTCTTTTTTTGAGGCCAGTGGCCACATCTCTCTTGTTGATCATGGATCCTCAGTGTCTAAGCCTAGCTAGGCTTCTAGAACTTACAGATGTTTAATATACTACTTGTTGAATAATGAAATGCCAAAAATGGTGAGTAAGCTTACTGGACAGCTGGCGTTCCTTTTTACCAAACCAAGATCTATTACCAAATGACTACAATACCTTGTGCTGGTGAAGGTGTGAGGCAGTTGCACTCTCCAGCATAGTCAAGAGAACTATAAATAGTGTAACTTTTCTGGAAGTCATTCTGGTAATAGAAAATATAAAATGTGTATGCTATATGATACAGCAACCCTACTTTTAGAAAGTAATCACAAATGGGAAGAGATTTATGCCTGAGGAGTAATAGTATAGAGCTATTCATAATAGCACCAAATTGGAAACAACCCAAACATCCATTAAACTGGTTAAGTAAATTATGGCACATAAGTACAAATGAATAATAGGTGACCATTACAAATGGTATAGATCTATATTATTGACATGGATGAATGTTCATGACATGTTGTTGAATGAAACTCTCAGATTACATGTATTATGTGTGTATATATATATATATAATATATATACATAATATACATAATAATATATATATTATGATTCATTCACATGAAGTTGTTTATATTGAACTATATGTATGTATGTGTTTCTTCAGAGAGAAAATGGAGGAATGTTTATTTAAATGTTAGTAGTGATCCAATCACCCACATGCCTGGGTGGCCCAGTCGGTTAAGTGTCCAACTCTTGATTTTGGCTCAGGTCATGATCTCATGGTTCCTGAGATTGAGCCCCTTGTCAGGCTCTGTGTTGACAATGCAGAGCCTGCTTGGGATTCTCTCTGTCCCTCTCTCTCTTCCCCTCCCCTGCTCACACACTAACATGCTTTCTTTCTCAAAATAAAATAAATGAACATTTAAAACAAAAAACACAAATGTTAGTAGTGGTTATATCTTGGTAGTGGAAATTAGAGTGATTTTTGCTTTTCTTGAGTTGTTTGGTTTTTACAAGGAGAATATATACCTTTTATGCTAGCAATAAAACTAGCTATTTATCAATCAATATACCAAACTTGCTGCCAGACTCAAATGGTAATATTACATCTAGAAATATTTAACATGTATTCACAAATAAGGTTTCTCTGTAGTTATGTTTTATGGTTTTTTATTTTGTTTTGTTTTAACAGCAGGTTTATCTAGTTAAAATAAAAACATGAAATTATCTTTTTTTTTTTTTTTTTTGGTGTTCCAGGACAGTAATACTACAGGAATGATCACATTTTTAAACCATTAAGATATCCATGTTAGATGAACAGAAGTGGAGGAAGTGGTATTTCTTTGGCAAATTTTCTAATTTTTAAAAATATTTATTTATTTATTTTGGGAGAGAGATAAGGAGAGAAAGAGAACACGGGGGAGGAACAGAGAGGGAATCCCAAGCAGCCTTCTGCACTGATAGGGCAGATCCTGATGTGGGGCTCCTCTCATAAACCATCAGATCATGACCTGAGCTAAAGTCAAGTCAGATTCTTAACCAACTGAGGGGCACTCAGGTGCCATTCTTTGGTACCTTTTAAAATATCTTCTGTGTGTATTGGGCTATTCTGTTACCTATTTGATTAGTCAGTTTCGGTGTTTCTTGTTTTTTAGGATATTTCTTATTTTCAGAGATACTGTGATAACATTTAAATGATTTTATTTAAAAAATATCATAATTCTGATTGTATTTCTGTTTTCTTGCTTTTGCTTAATTAGCCTTACCAAGATTTTATCTCTTGTATTGTTTACTACAAAATAATAACTCTTTAATTAGTTGATTTTACTGATTTCCTATTTTCTAACTAATTTGGTTTTGTGTTTAATCTTTATTAATGCCATGATTCTAGTTTTCTTAGGTCCCTTTACTAAATTTTTGAAGTACATATTTTGTTCATTTATCTTCATTTTTATTTAATAACAAAAGAGCAGACTAATGAATCTAATTTTGGAAAGTAAAAGTCAGTAAATCTCATTTCCCATTTTCCGTTACATGAGCTCCCACTGGTAAGGATGATCAAACAGAGGAAAACCAAGAGGCAAGTTCAGATTTTATGATTTAAAACACAGGGGTCTGATAAAATTTGGATAAATGATGATTTATAAATAAACAAGTGAGAATAAACATTGACAATACTTTATTTTCTTAGTAAGATTTAAGAGATATACTTCTTCTAAAACTATAGCTGAGGACAGAAAAAAGGAAGCAATATAACACCAGGAAAGATTTCTTAGTGTGTTTGTCTAATTAGTGTATTGTTGATTCCATCATGAAAAGAAAATTGCTTTATTAAAAGTTATGCTCAAATATTTCTATAAAATTCATGAAACAGTATATGGAAATTCAAGAAAAGAGACACGATGAATTTATATCAACTATTAATATAATAAAATTTATATGAGACAATTGGAAAAATGAAATAGAGGGGCACCTGAGTAGTTCAGTCAGTTAAGCGTACAACTCTTGATTTGGCTCAGGTCATGATCTCATGGTTTGTGGGTTTGAGCCCGGCATTGGGCTCTGTGCTGGCAGTACGGAGTCTGCTTGGGATTCTCTGTCTCCCTCTCTCTCTGCCCATCCCCTGCTCACACTGTCTCAAACAAATAAATAAACTTAAACACAATTAAATAAAAATTGTTAAATTTAAAAACAGTGCTGAAGATTCAAATATAAAGAGGAATGATGAAACCTAACTTAAATTTAGGTAAAGGCTATTGACATTTTTGGGTGTTAAGAAAAAATAGGAAATCTGTTGATATTTAGGCAGAACAATCAGATGGCCTATGAAGGTAGAGGCAAAAAGGCAAAATTTTCCTTGTATCTCTTATTAGCTGAGGACCCTTCTTCACTCTCTTGGAGGTAACTGCCTTTTCCAATTGGCAAGCACACCCGTATTAGGAATAGTTGTGTTCCCTGCTTGCTCAACTCACCATTTTGATCATGCCACATGGGAGCCAAGGATGTTCAGCAGGATCTGTGTGGATTCTGGAATCTGGCCATTTCCTGATATTAGTGTGACTGATTAAATTATTACTGCCTTCTAGGAGTTGATAACCCTCTTTCTCTTCTGCTTTGAGTTGAGGAGTGGGGAGGGATGTTAATGAATTTACACTGGAAAATTCTTTCAATTACTACTTATTAGCCTTTCTCATCACCTTCAGGGGTTGTAGGTTGTAGGTCTTTGCTTCAGTCTTGTTTAATCTTCAATATACATTATGAAAAGTCTTTAAAACGTTCTAGAATGTGAGTAGCACTCTTGCCCAATTTCCAGTGATAATTACTGATTATATTTCTTTGAATATTTGAATGGGAATCTGTTGAGGAGCTGGAATTAATGATGTGGATTCAGGTTGTTATCTTGGACCAGAAGTCTTCAAGATGACTTGTTGTGAGTCTTGTCTGTGTCCCATGTGTCCTGCCTGGGGGATGTTTGGAGAGAGAAAGGATGGTTTTAGATAGGTCCTTGAGATTTTTTTTTCAGTGAAATTACTTGTGTATTTAGTTTCTACAATAAATGCTATAAAATATAATGTATGTATTTAAGAATTTAGGAAAACTACTTTTGGGAAGCTAAAAATTTTTCATTAATCAATGTTTATTTAATTGTGAGCCATTTATGAACTGTTCTTACCTAAGTCAGTGTTTTCCATGTAACCCAAAGTTTGTTCACTGTGTGTGTGTGTGTGTGTGTGTGTGTGTGTGTGTGCGCGCTTGGTACTATTTCCTTTTTGTTAAAAAATTTAAGGGGCGCCTGGGTGGCTCAGTCGGTTAAGTATCCGACTTCAGCTCAGGTCATGATCTCACGGTTTGTGGGTTCGAGCCCTTTGTCAGGCTCTGTGGTGACAGCTCGGGGCCTGGAGCCTGCTTTGGATTCTGTGTCTCCCTCTCTCTCTGCCCCTCCCCCACTCACAATCTGTCTCTCTGTCTCTCAAAAATAAATAAATGTGAAAACATTAAAAAAAAAATTTTAAGTGAGGTTTATGTAGCAAAGCCGGCAGAAATTTTTATGCTTCTCAATTTTGTCACTGAAACGTCCCTAGATTTCTCGAACTGTTGGGAAGGTTTCTCATTGTGCATGTTAAAGAGCAAGAAAAGAAAATAGCATTTTTTTTTTAATGCTAAAGAGCATCTATTCCTCCTTGTATCTTTAGAATACTATTTGTACAATAACAGCAGGCTAACCTGTAACCTCAGTGTGGATTTGGAACTATTTGGGAAGACACAAATTGTTTTCTTTCATACAGTTCTAGCATAAAATCTATCATCATGCTGGATAAATATATATTATGTTTTGGAAGAGAAATATTAGAAACTATAAATAAGAAGAGACATAGACACTATATTTAGTACCCTAAAGGTGTGCTTCAGGTGGTACAATAATTATTTTGAGAGACTGTTCATACACAGACACACACACACACATTCTAGTGGTTTTAGAAAAGCAAATATATGACTTTGCAGAAGTGAATGTGGTACATTACAGCATCATTATGGCCATTGACTCTGATTGCTCAGTCCACACATCTGTTGCAGTTGGCCTTCTATGGCGATATTGCTTCTCTGTGTTAATTCCTTCCAGACTGAAAAATACAGGGCCAGTTAAGTAAAGTCTGAATTGTTGCACAAAGGAGCATTTGCTTATCAGATCTCATTGATTTCTTCCTTGCCTGTATTCTGGGAAAACCTCTGGTTGGAGCTTTATTAATCTGGTTCAAGGTTTTATGAGGAATGGATTAGTATCACTCTGGTTTGATGTATCCATTTCTATTTTCTGTATGAATTTCTTTTGATTTCTAAATTATAGGAATTGATAAATTCCAACAGCTAGTATCTCAAAACCAGCAATAAACATAAGTAAAGATCATTTCTTCATCTAAGTTATTCTTTCTTTCATTAATTGTACCTGATCAACAGTTCCATCAAGTTGCTATCCAAGATAGCATCTTGGAATACATTGCCATTCAAATCTTTGAGCTTAGATTTATGACTAGATCACAGGGTCACCCATCCATGAGCTCTAAAGAAGGAAAGGGGGCTCACAGTCATCTGTCTATGAAATGGCCCTACCATGTTTATTTTATTTTATTTTTTTAATATGAAATTTATTGTCAAATTGGTTTCCATACAACACCCAGTGCTCATCCTAACAGGTGCTCTACCATGTTTAGATGAAGAATTATGATATTCTGGATATAAAACTGGTGATCCTGAGGTTAATGGAATGAGGCATTTCCTTAACAACAAAATTTCTGTACCCTCTGTGTCAAGTCTATAAGGAACTTCATAATGCCATTCTTTTCTCCTTTTATAATTATGGTGGATGCATCTGCCCTTGTTGAGTCTTTAGATTGCTCAAATGCATCTTCTTCCTTCTTCTGACAAATCTGTGGCTTCATGTTTTTTCACTCTCAGCTTCCTCATTTTTATTACTGAATCTTCCAATTGTTCTTCATCCACTCCAAGATATTGAGCCAATGGCAACTACTTTCGAGGGCCCTGTCTAAGCAAGAGGGTGGCACACAAGACAACCAAGAGTGGCAGATGAAGGTGAGAGAAGAGTCTCATTGTGTGGCCGGTGGAGTGTCCAGTCCCTGTCCAAGTTTCTGGGGTTCTGGCAATGGTAGAAGCATTATACTTCACCTAGGCTTTGGGGTTTTAATTCTCTGTGTAAGAGTTATACTATGATCAACTTGGAAAGAATAAAAATCAGGGTCATTTGGGACTCTACTGATTAAAATGCATGTCTTTTGTACCTATAAACCAAATCATTTATACTGCACTCATTTTGTTTTCGGGTACTTTTATGTTAGATTTCTCCACTCTTTTATTCAAAAATATTTTTATTTTTATTTTTTTATTTGTTTTTTTTTTTAATTTTTTTTTTCAACGTTTATTTATTTTTTGGGGGACAGAGAGAGACAGAGCATGAATGGGGGAGGGGCAGAGAGAGAGGGAGACACAGAATCAGAAACAGGCTCCAGGCTCTGAGCCATCAGCCCAGAGCCTGACGCGGGGCTCGAACTCACGGACCGCGAGATCGTGACCTGGCTGAAGTCGGACGCTTAACCGACTGCGCCACCCAGGCGCCCCCAAAAATATTTTTAAATAACTTCTAAAATGGGAGTGAAGTAAAGTAGTCTTTAGAATTCCTACTCTTCACAATAAATTGCAATTATTTTTCTTCAACATGCAATTCTTTTGTCAGGTACCATTCTGTCACAAAGTTTTTGTTCTTTGGGCTTTGCTCAAGGGTTTGGCACTCTTTGAGTCTTAATATTGTGGCCAGTGAAATAAAAACCACCAAGACCAAACATCCTGAGTTTCAAAGCTTTTAGGAGCACAGACTGATTTCTCCACAGAGACTTCGGCCTAGAGATGACACTAACTTGGTCTCTGACGTAAGCAAGTTTGATTCCTGGCCATAAAGTCAATGGGATGTCAAAGGTAACCAAGTTTTGCCTTCCCTAATCCCATCTACTTCAGTTACAACCTAAATGTCTCTAGAGAAGAGGCTTCAAACACAATTTTGGCTTTTATGACATCATTAATCTAAACCAAAGTGACATGTGTTAGATTCTTCTCACTCAATTAAAACAAATACATCTTTTTTTGTTTGTTTACTTCATTTTTTAATTAAGTTTTTAAATTTCAATTCCCGTATAAACATACAGTGCTATATTGGTTTCAGGTGCACAATATAGTGAATCAACAATTCAACACATCACCCGGTTCTCATCACTGACAAGTGCACTCCTTAATCCCTATCACCTATTTCCCCCATCTCCCTACCCACTTCCCCACTAGTAACCATTGGTTTTCTTTTTTTTTTTTTTTTTTAACGTTTATTTATTTATTTATTTATTTATTTATTTATTTTTATTTTTTTTTTATTTTATATATGAAATTTATTGTCAAATTGGTTTCCATACAACACCCAGTGCTCATCCCAAAAGGTGCCCTCCTCAATACCCATCACCCACCCTCCCCTCCCTCCCACCCCTCATCAACCCTCAGTTTGTTCTCAGTTTTTAACAGTCTCTTATGCTTTGGCTCTCTCCCACTCTAACCTCTTTTTTTTTTGTTCCTTCCCCTCCCCCATGGGTTCCTGTTAAGTTTCTCAGGATCCACATAAGAGTGAAACCATATGGTATCTGTCTTTCTCTGTATGGCTTAGTTTTCTACAGTTAAGAGTCTATTTCTTGGTTTGCCTCTTTGACTGTTTTCCCTTTGTTTGCTTTGTTTCTTAAATTCCATATATGAGTTAAACCATATGGTATTTGTGTTTCTCTCGCTGATTTAGTTTGCTTAGCATTATACTCTCTGGTTCCATCCATATCATTGCAAATGGCAAGATTTCATCCTTTTTTTATGGCTGAACAATATTCCCTTCTATATATACACCACCTTTTCTTTATCCATTCATCTATCAGTAGACAGTTGGGCTGCTTCCATAATTTGGCTATTGTAGATAATGCTGCAATAAACATAGGCATACGTGTATCCCTTTGAATTAGTATTTTTAACAAATTCATTCTTTATTTTCATTTATAAACTGTGAATCTGTTAGTGAAAAACCTCGTTAAGGTTCCAAAATCTTGGAATGAGTCTTGGAGAATTAAAGCCTGGTTGAGTTCCATGAGTGCACAGTGAAATAGCCCTAGAATGATTTCCCAGTCTCCGAGATAAGTCCTTATGGTGGGTCCTGAATTGAACCTTACTTCTCTGAAATCAGACTGCTTGGTTGATTATTTATTTTTAGCCATCATAATTTGATCCATATTTCTTCAGTCTCTTGTAGAAGTCTTCAGTCCCACACATGGCCTCAGAACTGTTGTCGCTTTGCTTCTGGTACCCATTTTTGCTGGCCAGTTTCCATTTGATTCTTGAGGTCCACTGGTCAGCTTTCTCTGCCATCCTCTGAGCTCTAGCATGCTGACCTTTATGGATGAATGGTCTATCCTTCCTTGCACTCTAGTTTCCATTTGAGGTTGGACTATGGAAGGCACTGGCAGAAATTGCAGGGTGGGATGAGAGAGGTAGGGGTACTTATTTCCCAGAATCTCTTCTTGTTTGGTCATCTCTTGGTAGTGGCTGTGTTCTACTACCACATGTGGTAAGTAGTTCTAAACTACATATTCTGGGGGCACCTGGGTGGCTCAGTCAGTTAAGTATCCAACTCTTGATTTTGGCTCAGGTCATGATCTCATAGTTTGTGAGTTTGGGCCCCATGTCCAGCTAACAGTGTGGAACCTGCTTGGGATTTTCTCTCTCCCTCTCTCTCTGCCCCTTCCCCACTCATGTGCGCGCGCGCGCATGTGTGTGTGTGTGTGTGCGTGGACACACACACACACACACACACACTCTGTCTCTCTCTCCCTCTCTGTCTCTCAAAATTAATAAATAAACATTAAAAAATAAACTGCATATTCTGTCAGATAGTTTTTTCCTATTGCTGTAGGTCTCCCTGGGTTCCAGTTACCACTCCAGACTCTCCTGGTGGCAAGGTGAATAGTGGCACCCAGTGATATCCAGCTTCTAATCCTTGGAACTCATGAATATTATCTCATGTAAAAAGGGTCTTTGCAGATCGATTAAGTTAAGGATCTTGAGATGGAGAGATTATCCTGGGTTATCCAAGTGGGCCCTAAATATAGTTAAAAGTATTCTTTTTTTAAAAAGCGTTTATTTTATTTTTGAGAGAGAGAGAGTGCAAGCAGGGGAGGTGTAGAGAGAAAGGGGGACAAAGGATCCAAAGCAGGCTCTGTACTGACAGCAGAAAGCCCAATGCGAGGCTCGAACTCATGAACTCATGAACCGCAAGATCATGACCTGAAGTCGGACACTCAACTGATTGAGCCACCCAGTGCCCCTAGTTAAAAGTATTCTTAAAAGAGGAGGATATAGGGAGATTTGGTTACACACGGATGGGGGAAAATGTCATGTGTTAGAAGCAAAGTCAGAAAGAGTGGATGCTATACCGTTAACTTCGAAGATTAAAGGACCTCGGAACGCAAGGCATGCAACTCTAGAAGTTGGAAAGGCGAGGAAATAGATTCTCCCCTACTGGCTCCTGAGGGAGAGTGGTTCTGTCACCACCTTGATTTTAGCCTGGTAAGACTCATTTTGGACTTTTGGACTCCAGAAGCATAAGAGAAAAATTTCTATTGTTTCAAGTCACTAATTTTGTGGTCATTTTTTTTTCCCAGCAACAGTATGAAACTAATATACTCCCCTTGCCATTGTAAACCTGGTGGAACCTGTTCTTGCTGTTGCCAGCTCCAGGTTGCTTCACCACCCATCTTGGTCTCCCTTAACCTGCCCCCATCTCTGTAAGATGTCTCATTTATTACACTCTGTTGACTTACCTTTGAGAGAATGTCACTTATTTCCTGCTGGCTCCCTGACCGATACACCTTGCTTCCTCTGCTAAGGCCAGGAGAGCTAAGAACTGTGAGGGCAATTCTCATTTAATTTTCTTTCTTTCTTTTTTTTTTAATGTTTGTTTATTTTTGAGAGAGAGAGGGAAAGAGAGAGAGAGAGCAAGGGAGGGGCAGAGAGACAGGGAGACGCAGAATCTGAAGCAGGCTATAGGCTCTGAGCTGTCAGCACAGAGCCCAATGAGGGACTCAAACCCATGAAACATGAGATCATGACCTGAGCTGAAGTTGGATGTTTAACTGACTGAGCCACCCAGGTGCTCCTCTCATTTAATTTTCAATGAGTTCCCTGAGGGGAAAGACAACAGATTTTTGTTTTGTTTTGTTTTGTTATGCTTGTTTTAGTAAATGGATTAATTAGTGTAGGACACTGTCAGTCTGTATTTGGTAAAAGTACCAGTGGAGCAAGAAACAAAGGATTCTAAAATGATGTCATATACGTTTATGCAAATATACCATATGATGTAAGCTGCAATTGATGTCGTATGTCTTTCATAAATAGTCTTTATGTTGTCAAACAAGAGTTTACCTTACCAGCCACAATATGAAAATGAAATAATTCCTACTGAAAGAAATCATTTTTAAAATGTTTCCAATGGTATGTATGCTTTTGAACACAGGCTTTCTGAAAATCTATTCTTTTTTGTTGCTGGCTCATAAGTACCTAGTCTGGAAAGTGAGGATTGTCAGATGTTATTGCATACACACACAAAGTCTAACAGTTTATTTTGTGGTATTTTATTCCCACTAAAGACATTTGAAGTGAGTTTGTGGCTTGCAACTATAGAACATAAATATATTAAGTGATACTAAACTGAGGTCCAGAATTGGTCTGTAAGCTGAAGAACTTTTACACTTATGCCCTTACAGAATAACAAAACATACTATTCTCTAGAGGATTGATTTAATAGCTTTTTATAGATCTGAACCAAGCAATTATTCCAAAACCCCAGCAATTTGACCTTTCTCATCATTGTTGTTACTGCTATAAAAAACATTATATATGTAGTGCTAGGCACTGAGCAGGAATCTTGAGCATGTACTATCCCTAAACTCTAAGCTTTAATCTATTGCTGTAGCTCTTCTGTTCTGAAGAGAAAGAAGGTTCTCAGAGAACTAAAAGCAGCAGACAGGCCTTTGAAAGCATGTAAAAGGGTGCTTTATAAGTGTTCAGTCAAAAACTTATTTATCTTTCTTTTACTTTGTGGACCCCTGATTGATTGATTTTCTGCAGTTCTCCAAATAACATAATTTCTACTCCTTACATGAACAGTGGACTCCCATTCAACACTCTTCCTGAACATATTTTCTTTTCCTTATAGCATTTATTCCTTGCAAAATTATTCTGTTTAATGTATGTATTTAATGTATTTCATCCTGTTTAATGTATATATCCTGTGTAATGGTTTATGTACTTAATGTATCCTGTTTAATGTAATACGGTAATGTATTAATGTAAAATTATGTTTTGGAAAGCTGCCTTCTCCACAAGAATATAAACCTTATGTGGATTGGTATATACAATATCCCTAGATCTTTGGAAGTACTGGGATGCAAAGAAAAAATAGTTGTGAAGTGAATCACGATGCTATCAGCTTAGGGCCTTTAGATGGTCAAGTTGCTTGTGTCACAGGTTATTTGGTGACAGCTATGTTTATAGCAATATATATTTTCTGTGAAAGGAAATTCACTGGAGAAAAATACCTGACCATGTTGGGCCAGTAAGAGTGTCCCAGACAAATTTCATTATCAAAGTAGACCCAGAATTCAGGTCATGCACTATCCGTTCGGAGATGTTCCATTGCTCAGGAGTCAGGAATAAGCCCTTGTTACCATTGATGCTTTACTTTAAACAATTTAAAAACATGCTGTAACTCCCACCCCTGTATTCCCAGAGTGAGAACAAGGATTAAAAAGCTCCCAGAGTTTCCAATCTCAGTGGAAAATTGGCTGTCACATGGACCAAGATATATACTAACTGATTTTGCCATGCAATTGGGTTCTTAATGAAAGCAGCGTAAAACAAAACTGCACCCCTCTGTATTTCATTTGTGCATGTTGTACCTGGAATAAAATGTAACTTCTGTAAATCTTTAAGTTGGATTCAATAAAGCAATAATACTCTACTGTGCAAACTGACCATTTAGTTTAACGACTGATTTGTTATGCCATTAACTTGTCCCATGCCTTGTCTTAAGGCTCTTTGCTAACTGAGTAGTTGTTAACTACTGTAATGAACAGATTCTTCCAAGGGGAGAAACATCTTAAACTGGGAAGTTAGTGATATCACTGACTGACATCTTAAAGGTGACCATGGAATAATGAATAGATTTTAAGGTTATTAAAGTTTAATCGCAGAGGCATTGTAGGATCTTAAAAAAAATAATTTAGAAATAAAATCAGTGAAAGAAAAAGGCATGTAGAATCTTGTCAAGGTTTTGCAATTTGCACATTACATGTCAGGTTTCTTAGCTGCTACTTAAAAAAAATCTTAAACCACAATTACATGGTTTGAAAATGTAGTACTATTATTAGGAGTAGTAGCCATGGCATGCCTTCTCTCTTTTTGACCAGTGTCCTCTCTGATGTAAAAATATCCCTCACAGCCTCTGAAGGAATAGATGAAGCTATGGAGGCAGTCCATTTGGAATTAGAATAAGCTGGTGGGAAGGTGCAGCATCCTCAGAAATAAGTCCTTACAAATGGAGTAGGGAGTGGATATCCTTGTTAGTCATAAGCAGCTCAGCCTGGACATCTAACTGAAGGTATCTACTTGTCTTTATGTAGCACCATTTTATCAACTTTCATAGAAATGTAATGAAATCATTCACTTCACAGAAGAAACTCCAATGTCTTCTACATTGAGTTTTTTGTAATCCACAAGGGCTCCTTTCTCCTGTGAAGCAGAGTCATCTCAATATTCTTTTACAAAGCAAGCTATCTGACAGTTTTTGATATGTGATTTTCCAGGGTTGTATCAGTATCAACTCTTTCAAAAACATATTATATGAAAAAAATGAAGCCATAAAAATGTTATATGAGATCACCCATGAATATATACACATCACAGGAATGGATGGGTATTCTTTATTCTTGAAAAAAAGGCTTTCTCAGCATGGCACTAAAAGCAGAATTCACAATTGAAACTGTCATACACTTCTACATTAAAATTAAAAACTTATTTTTGAATGGAAGCTACTGCAAAGTTAAAAGGCAAACTAGAAATTGGTAACAATATTTCTACATAATAGATTAAATGTTAATTTGCTAAGTGTAAGAAGCCATCTTAAAAATAAATAAGAAAATTTGGAAACAACCTAGAAACCCAACAATGGGGGACTGATGAAGTAAATTATGGGCACCCATAAAATAAAAATATGTAGTCATAAGAAATGTAATTTTATATAGGACATTAAAAGGTACTCATACTATAGCTAAATGAGAGAGGAAGTTACATAGTAGACTATATTGTATGACAAATATGTTTTTATTTTTACTAAATGTTAAATGACTAGGGCAGAATTCCTGAAGGCTTAAAAATAAAATATTTATAATGATCATCTCTGGTGGTAATATTTTAGGTGATTTTCAGATGATGTTATTCTAAGTTATCTGAAAGCATGAATTGCTTAAGTAAAAGTGAAAAAAATACATCAAAACATATTAAATGCTCTGTAGATATATCATAGATATCAAGCTGCTGTTTAAAAAATTCTTCCACTTTTATTTTATTTTTGGTGAATTATCATTGAAAGCCTTTTTGAGTGAATGACTTTGCAAACCTTACTAAATCTTCCAGATGCTTGAGGGCATAAGTTTATATTTAAAGTTTTTGTAGATAGGTTATATGATGATCTAATACGTAGTATTCTGTCATTCTGGAATTTACAAATCAGAGGAAAAATGATGTAGGTACTGCTTGTTTCTGTGCACCACAGAGGACCACAACTCAGAAATAATGCTGGTCATACAGCACCATTGCTCATTTTGGTAATAAAGGCTCTGGCCATAAACCCTGCTCCTGCCATGGCTGTGCTGACATAGCTCCATGCCAAGAGCATAGTCAGGGAAATGATCACTGGAAAAAATGACATTAAAAACGTGCTGCCACAGTTTGACTACTTTTTCTACATGTCTCATTGTGGTCTACCACTGGTATTCTAAATAGGTACTGAATGGGCTAATTCTTGCTTTTACATAGTTTCCTCTATAACCCCCCCCCTCCATGGTAGAAGTATGGTGTTATATGTAACTAAAATAACTAAAAGTGGGGGCTCCTAAGCCTCTGTTCAAATCCTACTACTACCACTTGCTAATGTGTAACCTTGGACAAGTCACTTCGCTTCCCTATTCTTTGGTTTTCATATCTGTAAAATGGAGTTGATACTACTACCCACCTCATAGGGTTGAGAGGATCAAATGGGATAATAGATGTAAAGAATCAAGAGTGATTGGCTCATAATAAGTACTCAATATATGTTAGCTATTGTTATTGCCACACTATTGATAACTTGTCAAAAGCTCCCAAGTTAAGAGAATGTCCTTGATCATTGTATGATTCTATGAGTATCTGAAAGTCCTGGTTCACTCACATCCTTGGACTTCACACTATGAGCTAACCATCTGTAATTCAATCATTTCAACAACTTTAGAAGCTGACATTGTTTTCTATTTTCAGATGATGATATTGAGTTTCATTAGGACCAGTTTTTTTTCCAATACCCCATAGCGGGATACTCCCTCTATCCATTCTGTCTGGCTTCCTGTTACAACAGCCCCCAGAATTACAGGTGTGAATTCCGGTTTTTCTCCTGACCACCTTCCCTCCATCAGACCTGGTACTCTTCAGGTAGGATATGGAGAGTCCTGAGTATGGAGCAGATGAAAAGAATTTCTGGTGGTTCTGCTATGGCCTTTATCTAGTAAATAGATTCTAGTAAGTAGATCTTACTCAATTGTGGTGAACAAGTGCACTGAGAACTTCTTCTCCTCTTGATTTTAGGTACTGCCTTCTGTTCGGTCATCTCAGGACAGAATTCTTCCTGAACTCCAGTTTCTTCCCCCTCTGCCACACCATATCCATTAAGACTCCCTGCCCAAATATCTACCTATTATGTACCTAATTCCTTCTCCACACTCTGTTTTGTTCACCGTAGGACATCCATTGACAGAAACCACCTGCTTACTTGAGCCTCTGCCTAATGGCTGTTGGCTCCTTTAGTGTACTACTGGCCAAGGCAGATTTTGTTCCTGATGGAGAATCATTGGATCAACAGCATGCTGTCTGTATTAGCTCAGTTAGGTCTATGGGTCCTTCCAAATCTATCCATCTTGCCAAAACTAAGCTCCACTTATGGGATCTGTAATCTGTTCATGTCAGAATCCTCTTCTCAGTTCCTTTTGAGGTCACTGATGCCAGCCAATAGATGAACTCCTCATCCCCATTCTAAGAGGCCAGAGACAGGTGACATTATTGAGCTGACTTACCATTACCATTGGAGGATTTTCACATCTGTCCATGTGGGGATCCTGGGAAATTATTCATACAAAAGACACTTATTGCTTTTGAATAGAGGAGGAGGTCAACTGACCATCTCAACTCACACTGAAAAAGCCAAAGTGAGCTCATTTAACCTGAAATAATAAAATTGTTTATAAAATTGTATTGATATCTTAAGCCTTTAGTGTTTAAACATTTTTCATCAGCTGTCAAGAGAAAGATGTCCACAGAAAATAGAAAAGTCAATCCTCTGACTAAAGTGGAAACTGCATTATTTGAAATTCTCTTGCCTGTCTCCTATAAAACTGAAAACACGTAAAAGTAACCTCTTATTTGCATATAAAATAGCTACATAAAATTGGTCTACAGCTTATCTCATGCTGTAAACACAAGGAAAGGAGAAAATACACATTTGTATGTGCAGCTTATGTTGAAAAGTCTTATTAAACTTAAATTATGCATTTCCATTCTGGATAAACTTCTTCACTAATAGAAAGCTGCAGCCATTTTGCTTGGCGAAATATGCCAAAAGTTCACATGGTATGAAGCATTTTGCTATGTTTATACAAGCTGTTGGTTACATTCCAAAGCAAAGTATTTGATTAAAATACCCTTTGTTAGCCTCCTGTGGAATGTGGCTGCACTACTGAGAAAGTGTCATTATTTTTGAGGTTGGTAAATGTGAATCATAGGGTAGAGTGAGCAGGAGTAAGCAGAGAGACTGCATTGCAGACCTGATGCTGCTGAGAGCAGAGGAGGAAGGTAAGAGTAGGATTGGGCAGGAAGAGTCTCAGACCAGTGCAGCTCTGAGATAGGCTCAGCCAGGCTGATAAAGGAGCTGCAGAGTAGAGTGCTCATTAGAAGAGTACCCTGTTGGACAGGCACAGCCTGGAGAATATGCGGCCTCAGCATGAGTGCCTCAGCACATCCCAAAGCGTGGGGCTATTAGCTAAGTGCAATCTTTGCAGCATGTTCTCTCTTGAGTGGAGATTGGAATGTGTGCCTCCCTGCCTGTCTTGCTACCATGGTAGCCATTTGCTGCCTCCAAGCAGAGGTTCTTATATGCTATCCAGCTTTTCTAGCTGGTACTGGTGGAAAGATTAATCTGATACAGTATAATGTGCCATGGCCATTAGCAGACTGTTGAATTTCATTTTGTTTTAATACAATTTTTAAATTAGTTTGGTATCAAGGATTGGTAGTCATGAACCATTTCTCTCTGCAAGTTCTTCACAAAATGACATAAACTTAAAGAAGGAGTAAGGACAGTATTTTGTCTGATAAATTGGGTTTTTTCTCTTCTCCCTTATCAGGATAGAGCATTTTTGGTGCCTGCTACCCAACATGACCTAGTGATTGACTAGAAATGAAACTCCAGAGAGGAGAAATAATTGCTATATCATCAAGTCTTTGGTCCTCAAATATCTTCTCATTAATTTTTCCTAGTTCTAGCCTCCCTATTCTAGTTTGCTTTTTGCCACTACTGAGGTTAATGATGGCTTTCTAATGACTTGAGGGGGGTTGGGGAAGGGTGGATATAGGAAGGCAGTGGCATGTAAGTAATCTCTTCTCATACTAGATTGAGTCACTGAGGTCAAGAATTAATTTTTAAAGCTATCTTTCTTTATAGGGTGAAATACATAACAGGTACTCAATTCTTGAATGATTGAACAAAGAATTATGTAGATGTTGGATAGGAGCCTAGTGCAGTTCATTTGGGATGTATTTAGTAGTGGTAGAAGGATCTTGTGGTGCCCTCTAGATTGTAGTTCTCTTCCTCTCATGAGCTGCTAAGCAGGGGATGATTTTATAGTGGCTAGATGCTACCTGAAAGATACAGGAAGACTTAATATAAAGAGAAGAAATGGGGAGTGAAGCTTTAACGACAGGGAGCATAATTATAAAAATTAGGGAAAGTCAGTGATGCATTGGGTGATTGGGCAATGGTTAGTGGAATGTGTTAGATGAAGTAAAACAATATAATAAGATTGGAACAGTATGGGCTGGTTGGACAAATGTGGCCCATTGCCTGTTTTTGTAAATAAAGTTTTATTGGAACATACCCATACCTATTTGCTTACACATTGTCTGTGGTTGCTTTGTGTCACAACAGCAGAGATGAGAAGTTGCTAAAGCCAAAAACTTATTAGCAGGCCCTTTACAGAAAATACTTTTGATCCCTGGAATATAGGCTAAGAGTGGGCATGATGAAGACCAATGTCATCAATTTTACAATTTTGTCTGGAAGCAGGAAGGCTTTTTTGATTTCCATTAATATATTTTCAACATTTTGGTAACACTGGATCTTACCTCTTTTACCTATCTCCTAGGTATCTCTCCTCTCTTCAGTCTTCACTTTTCCTTTTTTCCTTCTTCATCTCCCCCTTCTACTGCATCTGCTTTCCTCTTCATCTTCTCATCTCCTTTTTCTTTTACTTTCCCTTCTTTTGCTACCTCAGGAACCTTAATTCCCCAAATTTTCTGCCAAGTTGTTAATAATATACAAATAGGGTTGAAATTATAGATTCAGTGTACTTAGGCTTTAATTGGTCTTCTTTCAAAGGTAGCATTTCTACTACCATGCTCTCCTAAGGTAGAGCACACCTGTATTCTCCCATGAAGTACAGAATCCCACGGTGCATTTCACACTAAATCCACTCACATCACTTGGTTTAGATGCATCTTGCTATTCCAGTTTATGTGAGTGTCACCACCTGCAGTTTAAATAATGGACAATTTCACTGGCTCAGTATAGCCTCTGGCTCTTATGTCATATTTCTTTGCTGTCTCCTATAAAGAAATACCTATTTTTTTCCTTCCCCAGGTTATTACAAATCAAGTCACTATTACAGAAGCACAGTTTTCTAGTCCCTTCAGTTTTGCTTCTATTGATTTTTAGGTCTATTTTATTTACATTGTTTTTAAAGTAATATGTGAGCATTTTCATTCCTACAGGTGGCTCAATGAAAGAACACTATGCTCTTTATGTTCAGCAAGCAATCTTTCTCATTTGAGATCCCTTTTTTAAATTAAGTAATACAGTAATTTAAGTAGTAAGTGCTTCCTGTAAGATATTTTATTATTGCATAACTTCTACCATGAATACTATCATTTACCATGAGGAAACCAAAATAAAGAGGATTCGTGTACGATCAATTAAGTTGACCCCAAATCAGTCAGACACAATTTCACATTCCCACATATCTGGACCTACATTCTATTCAATGAATATATAATTTCTGCTTAACAGATTGGAAAGAAATCACACAGTATCACAATTTGTTCCTAAATCGTTTATCAAAGGTTAACTTATGAATAAAGAAAAAGACATAAAAATATAGTGTAAGCAATTAAGATTTTTTTTGCAGTTAAGAATTTTAATGTGATTTGTTTATTTTTTATTATTTATTTTGTTTTATTTTTTAAATTTACATCCAAATCAGTTAGCATATAGTGCAACAGTGATTTCAGGAGTAGATTCCCTAATGCCCCTTACCCATTTAGCCCATCCCCCCTCCCACAACCCCTCCCGTAACCCTCTGTTTGTTCTCCATATTTAAGAGTCTCTTCTGTTTTGTCCTCCTCCCTGTTTTTATATTGTTTTTGCTTCCCTTCCCTTATGTTCATCTGTTCTGTGTCTTAAAGTCTTCATATGAGTGAAGTCCTATGATATTTGTCTTTCTCTAAGTTCGCTTAGCATAATACCCTCTAGTTCCATCCACTTAGTTGCAAATTACAAGATTTCATTCTTTTTGATTGCTGAGTAATACTCCATTGTGTATATACCACATCTTCTTTATCCATTCATCCATCGATGGACATTTGGGCTCTTTCCATACAGATAGTGCTACTGTAAACATTGGGTTGCGTGTATCCCTTCGAAAAAGCACACCTGTATCCTTTGGATAAATGCCTAGTAGTGCAATTTCTGGGTTGTAGGGTAGTTCTATTTTTAACTTTTTGAGGAACCTCCATGCTATTTTCCAGAGTGGCTGCACGAGCTTGCATTTAAAAATTTTTTTTAATGTTTATTTACTTTTGAGAGAGAGAGACAGAGGTGTAAGCAGAGGAGGGGCAGAGAGAAAGGAAGACACAGAATCTAAAGCAGGCTCCAGGCTCTGAGCTGTCAGCACAGAGCCCAACATGGGGCTCCAACTCACACACTGGGAGATCATGACCTGAGCTGAAGTCGGACGCTTAACCACTGAGCCACCCAGGAACCCCGGAATTTTAATGTGATTTAAAGTATTGATAATATAATTATTTATAGTAGCAAGCTCCTGTAAAAATTGCTGAGTAGGCCACATTAGAATGTTAAAGGGGGAATTTCATCTACTTAGGCAACATTGATATGTAAGATGTCATAATTATTTTTCTTTGAAACTGATTTTGAAGATCTTTATGAAGACCCAAGAAATGGTGGCTCTGATGAGTAAGAAGGAGGCATTAGTTTGGGGTTGCTGGTATTGTGAAGACTGAGAATTTCATGCAGATTCCAGTTTGAAGGTGAATGATCCAGAATGGCAGTTCAAGATTTCTTACTTCCTTTTTCTGTGGCTTTTTGGATCTGGTTTGGCTAATTCTGTAAAAAGTGATTTCTATGAAAGAGAAGCTGACAGTAGAGCTTCTGGCAGCCAGTGTAAACCACCCTTGACCCTTGAAAACCCTTCGAAGTCCCTTGAATTAAACAAGGTCACAAAAACGTTATTAATATTTATGATTTATAATTTTATATTTAAATTTAAGCTTAATGAACATTCTTAATACATTTTTTCCTTAGAATAAATTAATAGAAATGGGAGTTTGGTTCAAAAGTAAATATATTTTTAATGCTTTTGATACTCATTGCAAAATGCACATTAAAAATATGTAAAAATTTATACTCCATTGGCATTGTATGTGCGATCCTATTCCCTACTCTTACTCTTCCTCCAGCCCTCTAACATTTATTACTTTTCAAAAATATTTGTCAACTTGGTAGATAAAAATGGCAATGCATTTTATTAATTTGTTTCTTTGAAAATAGAAATGTAGGTGATTTTTCATATTTTTATGGCACATAAATATTCCCCACCTCTCTTGTGTTATTTGTTCAATTTGTTTAAATTCTCCATCTTTCTCACATCATTACTCTGTGTCTACCTGGTCTTAATCTATGTTTAGATAGAAGAACTTGTTCCAACAGATAAGAATGACAGAGCTGTTCAGACCAGCAAAGAAATTTCTAACAAGATTACTCATATGTAGAACAGGTTACCTTTTGAGGCAATGGACTTCTTGCTGGAAGCATCTATCTTTTAGGATTCCTTCAGTTGCTAGAAGTGTAGAATAGTTGAATTTGGCTGTCTTTTCTACCTCTGAAACCCTGGAATCCCTTGGAATGTTCGCATTATGGTTCATAGTTTTTATACTCTGTAGAAATAAAAATTAACTTTTGTCCTAATAGTTGAGTAGTTAAAACACTTGCTCCTTAGAAAAAGTAAGAGACAGTAAGGTAACTTGAAACTTAAGTGAGCCAGAACTCAAGTATCTATCCACAAAGGCCAGGAGAGGTATGTTCTTCTAAAATGAAATCTTGGACAATGACTCAGCATGTGCAAACTAGGCATTCATTATACACTGTTTTGAAGTAATACAGTGAGACAACACCAATAGCAATAATCTTCCTGATACTAAATATGACATTAGTTTTTTCCAGTTACAATGTAAACAGTGCATTTATAGTCCACTTAACACTAAAAGGTAATTTTCTCCTAATGAACAGAAGAGTTGTTAAAAGAAAAAAAAAAGTCATGATATACGAAGAGAGGTGACTATTTTTAATGGAATTATGCATGCTTGATTCTTATTACCATAATTAGCTTTTCCTCTGTTATGTGTTTTGTGGGTTTGTATTCTAGGAGAGTACTAAATCAATAGCAGCCTCATCAGCGTCTGAAAAAAAGTTCAAGCCAAATGAACTTTCCCATATGGATGTAAAATAAACTGCCATAAATTAGCATGAGGGTTTTTTTCATGCTCTTGTAGAGGCTGAAAGCACCAAGAATACATCTTTTTAGACATACAATTATATCACAGTTGGGGGGAGGGATGGAGAAGGTACCAAAGTAAAAATATGAAAGAACATGCTGTTGTGTCAACTTTCCTTATTTCTTTCCTTATTATTCTTATTTCCTATGAAGTAATTTGGAATCCTTCCTATAGTAAGATGCATTATTTTACAAGTTCAGGCAATAAAAAAAGGAAAAGAAAAGGATACAATATACCAAAATAAAATGTAAGAGCCAGGCTTTGCTAATGTCTCTCATTATGTATAGAGGGCCATTGTGAACTATTTTGCAATTATATTTTTAAGAAATTCTCTTAAGGCATTTTCTCCATTTGGTTGATTCTTGTAGCATCATCATCTTGTATCATTAATATCATCAAATATCACATAAAGGTCCTATTCTGCTTACAACATATTAGCATTACTGTAATATTAAGCTCACAGTTTGATGCTGATGCCAATGTTGGTGATAAATGTTACATTTACAGTTCTGGGCTATCCCCTTTGATGGTGTTATATTACCTCATTTAATTCTCATAACAATTGAAGGAGGCAGATGCTATTATTAGAATCCATTTTATAGATGAGAAAACTACACCTCAGAGAACTTAAATAATTGGACCAAAGTTATTTATCTAATAAAGATCTGGGAGAGTTCTGACTCCAGAGCCTACATTCTTCAGCAATGTGATTTGTTAGTTACCTACCAAACCTCTCAGAGAGAAAAATTTGAAAACTGATGGACATGAAGGAAATTTAGACAACTTAAACTGTATAGGCTTTTAGAAAACCAATGACTAAAATGTAGTGGGGAGCGCTAAGTAGTGAAATGGGGATGATGTTGACTCACATGGAGAAAAAGTCACCATTGGCAGTACTGTAAACGGGCCCAGTTTCAATTTGGAATTCTCCAAAGTTTTTGTTCCCATCTTTTCCCACCTGTTATGCTACTTTGCTCTCTTCCTCTGTTCCCTTCCTCAGTGAAATGGCCATTAGAGTTCAGACTTTGCTGAATTTTAGTGATAAGATTTAAGGTTTGCCCCTGATAAAAATTTTTGTTTGTGTATTATTCTTATGGTATAGATACAAGCCATAAAGGTTTACATACTGTAAAAATAAGCTAGAATTTTTCAAGCAGTCCCTCCAACACTCACGGAAGCTAATTCAAATTTTACAAAATGAGAGAAGTAAGGGACTTGATTGAGCAAGAAGTCTTTAAGAATTCTTTAGAGCTCCTGAGAAACTTAACAGGAACCCATGGGGGAGGGGAAGGAAAAAAAAAAAAAGAGGTTAGAGTGGGAGAGAGCCAAAGCATAAGAGACTGTTAAAAACTGAGAACAAACTGAGGGTTGATGGGGGGTGGGAGGGAGGGGAGGGTGGGTGATGGGTATTGAGGAGGGCACCTTTTGGGATGAGCACTGGGTGTTGTATGGAAACCAATTTGTCAATAAATTTCATATATATAAAAAAAATAAAATAAAATAAAACGATCAAATATGAAAAAAAAAAAAGAATTCTTTAGAGCTCAAGGCATCAACTTTCATCTCTTTGCAAATAGGTTGTGAACTACACAGGACCATAAGACTAAGATAGGGTCTGGAGGCTGAAGCTGCAGGGGACGATTGGGGTTAAACTAGGAGACAGGTTATTGGCAGTCATTCTTGCTGTAGAGGGCCTGGAACCCAGACAAGGGAACCCACTTAGGTTCTAACACTGGTTCTGTTAATGACCAGCTGAATTATCTTCAGCAAGATAATTAAGCTCAGTTTTCTCATTTGTATCATGGAGTTGATCGTGCCTTCTTCATTGTAATTGCTTACAGATTTGATGTCGGAATATCTATAAAACTCTTAGGATTGAACCATAGGAGATGTTCAGTAAATGGTAGTTTCCACCTTCCTTCACTAATCATACCTTTCTGGTGGTGAAAGTAAGATGTTACCCACAACTCAAGAGACTAGTAACAGGTTGGTGCCTCAAAGTTTTAGCCAGTTTGTAAGAGATCATCATTAAAATTATAGCTATTGTGGACTGAACATAATGTATCTTTCCTGAGGGATTCTGTGCTAGCTGTTTTTGTGTTATTTCTTGATTCAGTCTTACAATATGCTTGTGAGGTAGGTGCAATTATTCCATGTTTATGGAAGAGTAAGCTGAATGTGCATAACTGTTGCCTGAATCACTAACCACATACCTGGCATTCCCAGGGCTAATATTTATTTATTTATTCATTTTTTTAATGTTTATTTATTTTTGAAAGACAGAGAGAGAGAGAGCGTGAATGTGGGTGGGGCAGAGAGAGAGGGAGACACAGAATCTGAAGCAGGCTCCAGGCTCCGAGCTGTCAGCACAGAGCCTGACGTGGGGCTCGAACCCATGAACCGTGAGATCATAACCTGAGCCAAGTTTGGACGCTTAACCAACTGAGCCACCCAGGCACCCCTGAGGGCTAATGTTTATATCCAAATATTAAACTCAAAAAGTAGTGTTCTTTCCATTCAGTTGTGTGCTTGCATTGAAGGTCATTTTACTGAGATGATTACTGGAAAGTTTAGAGCACAAATCTACATTTTTTTTTTACCTTTTTCTTAATTTTTCCTTAGCTTTTATTCTTTCAGAAATTTGATTTTGTAATATTTGTTTCATATATACTATAGTATTCAAATATACAATATTTTGTAATATTTGATTCTGTATTCATATTCATGATACATGAAGGTTATAAAGCAAGATAACACAAGCACTTTGAATTAATTCCCAATTTAAGAACTAATATGTTTCTGGGACACCTGGGTGGCTCAGTCTGTTAAGCATTGGTCTTCAGCTCAGGTCATGATTTCTCAGTTCATGGGTTCAAACCCTGCTTTGGACTCTGTGCTGACAGCTCAGAGCCTGGAGCCTGCTTTCGATTCTGTGTCTCCCCCTCCCCACTTTCTCTCTCTCTCTTAAAAATAAATAAACATTATTTTTTTTTTAAAAAAAGAATACATTGCTAAGCATGTTAGACCTTCCTGTATGTTCTTTCCAGATCTTTTCTCCCTCCTGTTTGCTTTTCCCTTATTTTAGTCTCACTGACAAAGACAAATACCATATGATTTCACTCCTATGTGGAATCTAAAAAACAAACCAAAAAATGAATAAACAAGCACAAAGCAGAATCAGAGCTATAAATACATAGGGTGGGCTGATGGGTGCTAGAGGGAAGGATGATGGGGAGATGGACAAAACAAATGAAGAGGAGTGAGGGATATAGGTTCCCAGTTATGGAATGAATAAGCCGTGGGAATAAAACGTACAGCATAAGGAATATCGTCAATGGTATCGTAGTATTATTGTGTGGTGACAGATGGTAGCTACGCTTGTGGTGAACGTGGCATAACATATAGAGAAGTTGAATCACTGTTGTACACCCAAAACTAATGTAACATTGTATGTCAACTCAAATAAAATAAAAAGAAATTAGTTTCATTACATATGTAAGTATCTTTAGGCAATTCTTAACTTTGCTTGTTTTTTAGTTTTTTCAAAATGATTTCATATCACGTTCGGTCTTCTGTTTTTGATGTTTTGACCTGGTATTATGGTTCTAAGATCCTTTCGTGTGATAGCTTGTAGTCATGTTCATTTTCATCATCATATCATATTCCACTGTATTTTTCAAAATTTATTTATCCATTTTCTTTTAGATGGATATGGAAGTTATTTTTTTAATTTAAAAAAATTTTACTTGAAAGCACACCATTGTTATTGATATTCATGGGAATGTCTTCTGATGTACATGGGCAAGAGTTTCTTGAGAGTGTATGCTTTAAAGCGGAAATGTGGAGGCAGAGGGTATGCACATATTCATCTCTACTAAAATGTGCCAAATTCATTTTTGAAGAGGCAGTATCAGTTCATACCCTTATCAGCTGTATGTAAGAATACCCTTTGCTTTATGTTGTCTCTAAGCCTTGTCGGTAATGGACTTATAATGTTTTTCCCACTCTAATGAATGTTAAACAGTATCTTATTGTAGTGTTATGTTTATTTCTCTTATTACTAATGAAGTTAGGCTTCTTTCACAGTTTAATGGGTTGTTAAAGTTTTTTCTTCCATAAAATTACCTCTTCATGGTTTTTGACCATTTTGTTTTGGTTGCCTGATTTAAAAAAATCATTTGAATGAGTTGTGAATATATTTTGGATAGTAATGTTTGTAAATATATTCTCATAGGATTTGATTTATTTTTTCATGTTCTTCATGATGGCTTATAATGTATCATTAGTCTTCATTTTTATATAGTAGAATTTATCAACATTTTATTGTATGGTTAGTATTTATTAGTTTGATAAAGTCCAATTTATCACCTTTCCCTTTTATGGATTGTACTTTTGCTGTCAAGTCTAAGGAATCTTTGCCTAGTCCTAGATCTTGAAGATTTTCTAAAAGTTTTATAGTTTTACAGTTACACAAGTGTGATGGGTCATAATTAAGTTTGTGATCCATTTTGAGTTAATTTTTTATAAGTAAAGTTTAGGTTGAGATTCACATTTTGTGAAGGGATGCACCATTATTTTCAGCACCATTTATTGAAAAGGCTCTTCTTCCCATACCTTTGTTAAAATTTAGTTGAACACTTTTGTGTGAGTCTATCTCTGGGTTCTCTGTTTACTTCCATTGATCAATGATTCTATTCCTCCACTGACTATGCTGTCTTGATTATTGTAGCTATATAATAAACATTAATATCAGAGTGGTCTCTTCCCCTATCTTGTTTGTTGTCAAAATGTTTTAGGTATTCTAAGACCTGTGCCTTTCCATATGAATTTTAGAAGAAACTTGCTATGTCTACAAAAAATTCTCAATAGGATTTTGATAGGCATTGCATTAAATCTATAGATCAATTGGGGAAGGATTGACATCTCTACTATGTTGAGTCTTCCAATTCATGAAGACAGTATATCTCCCCACTTATTTAGGACATTGATTCATTTCATCAGTATTTCGTATTATCAGTGTATAGATCCTATACATATTATTCAGTATGTGAAAATGTGATTGATTTTTGTATGTTGATCTGTTATCTTTTGACCTTGATGAACTCATTTGTTAGTTCTAGGGTTATTTTTGTAGATTTATTGGGATTCTCTATGTAGATAACCATGTTACATGCAAGGAGAGTTTTATTTCCTCCTCTCCAATTTATATTCCTTTTATTTTTTTGTCATATTGCAGTGGCTAGATTTCCAGTAGAATATGGAATAAGAATGGGGAGTAGAGGGGCGCCTGGGTGGCTCAGTCAGTTAAGCGTCCGACTTTGGCTCAGGTCACGAACTCGCGGTTTGTGGGCTCTGTGCTGACAGCTCGGAGCCTGGAGCCTGCTTCAGATTCTGTGTCTCCCTCTCTCTCTCCCTCAAAAACAAATAAAGCTTAAAAAAATTAAAAAAAAAAAAGAATGGAGAGTAGATGTCAAACATCCTGACCTTGCTGATCTTACAGAGAAAGCATTCAGTCTTTCATCATTAAGTATGATGTTAGCAGTAGGTTTTTTTGGGGGTGTTCTTTATCAAGTTGAGGTTAGCAACTCTCTATTCCTAACTTGCTCAGAGTTTCTATTATGAATGGTGTTGGATTTTGTCAGTTTTTTTCTATACCAAATGACATGATTATATAATTTTATTAACATTTAAAAAAATTTTTTTGGTGTTAAGAAGCAAAGGAAAAGAAACAGAACCTTCACTGGGTTCTGGGCTTTTTAGAGGCCAATAGTAGTAGTTTATTATAGTTTCTGAACATATTAGAAAGTAAATCTGTATTGTAGATAGCCCTGCAAATCCAAAGCTGTAGGAGGTTTAGAAAAATATGGGTTTTAGCAGCAGGTATAAAATGATGACAGCACTAAAAGTCCAATGTTGAATTTTTTAAAGTTCCTTAAACATAACATTGGGCATGAGTCATTCATATGTTTCAGTCTTTAAAGAGATGGAAAATATATTTTGTCCCTAAGTTTTTTCTATTACTTTGTTTGTACTATGGAACCATTGGGTTGGTAGACTGAATAAAAAAGAATAATATAGACTTTTGTTGCCATCAACTGTTTGTAATTCTAATTCACATTTGTAGAATGATGCAATGCAAATGGTTAGCAAAAATTTCCTCAAGTTTGACATAAAATGGACTATTCTTCAGGAATTAGACAAGGCATGCCAAGGCAATGTCTTCCAGATCAACTTCAAGCCATGAAAAAGTTGCACACAAAGGTCTTCATTTACATTTTCTCTGTGTTATTCCTCATTACTCATTCAGGCAATATTCACTGGTCCCTCTTCTGGGCAGGATTTGGCCTGGGAAGGGGAGAGAATAGAAAGGGAAATGGGCAATGGACCTTGTATTAAGGAGGAAGAAAGACTCATAAACAACTCTGAGGTTGTGGCATAAGTGTAGCTAAGATATGGATGAAAAGTGACTTGGAAAAGCATCCAAATGCTTCATTTATGTGACAAGGTAAGCACATATGTTTGAAACAATTGTGACAATCAGAACCTTTCAGTTTCCATCTGGATATTTGTTATATTGTCAACACTGTCCGGTTTTGAAGATAAAGTCTTCATTTGGTTTTGTGACATGATAGGTTCTTTTTAGCTCATTTCTTGCCTTTCTTATAAAATGTGTTGTTGCACTTCCAATAATGCACTTTTGATGACATCACAGATGATGCATCCATTCGTCTTATATCACTCAACACACTAGGCCACATTGGCAGAAATCCTTCTTGCATTTATGCCACCTAATTTGAAAGCTACTGTCAAATACTTCAAGAAAGAGAAAGAAAGCCCAAGAGAATTAGGTGATAATATTATTCAGTGATATCTATTGAGAGCATTTACTTAATCAAAATAAAAGATGTGACACCTGGTATGTATCTATCACTCCCCAGCTGGCACAGAGGGAGGCAGCTGGCTTGGACTGTGAAATACCTTCCATTGCTGAGTCTTCCCTGAGTCATGGTTTGAGCAAGAAGGTGAGGGGAGAAGAAAGCTACTCCAGCTTAGTTCAGCAAGATTTCCCAGCTTCCTGACAAGTCACTTTGATGTGCTGTGCATTTGAAGTAAGTCCTCTCGTATTTTGCACCCCTCTTCACCCATCTCTTCATTATTAGCCCCCGTAGTTTATCAGAGGGAGGAAAGTCCTCTGATAATTATTTCTTCGAGGGAGTCTGAGAGAGTGAGACATGGAAGGAAGAAAACAAAGACAGGAAGAGAGAGACAACAAGAATGCTAGAAGGGGAAATGGGTAGTGAGTATAAAGCCATTTGGCATTAGAATCTACCTCACCTAGATTTTAGTTGAAATATACACCATTAAAATAACCAGGACTTGGCTTTATGAGGATTTTTCTGGCGTATTTTATACTCTTATCTTCAGATTCGTGAAGATAAATAGTCGTTGTGAAGATAAATCTTTGTGAAGATAATATCTTCGTGAAGTTAAATAAACAGTGTTTATTTATTGCATTTTATTTTTTGCATTTTAAAATGTCATTTTTAGAGAAATCCAGAGTTTTCCCATATTTTTATTTTACCTATTTTAGAAACTCTTTTAGAAACTCAAGCAATGCCACTGCCAATACACTCATACGTAAAATTAAGTTAATAGTAGTATCTATTTCATAAAGTTATAAGGAGGGAATGAACTAACATTTGCAAAGTGCTTAGAAATGCCTGGAAAAGTAAATGCTATTAGACAGGGCAATAAAAAGAATTTAAAAAAATAAAATATAAAAAGAGAATAATGAAATATTGAATAAAATATGCCTTGATAAGTTAGATTATTGGTCATCATTGTACCTCATCTATGTTGAATTATTTCCAAAATTGGGCTGATAACTCCAGAGAAGTTACTGTTGTTTCTGCCCCTTCTTGCCATAATTGGATGATGCTGAAGTTCCATATTGGTGTTACCTCTTATAGGCAACACAGAAGATACTAGTTTTAATTATTTCTGAACTCTTCTGTGGTGCTAAGGAGGACACTTGTTCTTGGTTACTTAGGTTTTGGCAAGAAAATTATTGTATTGTCTGGTGGTCTGGCTGAGATGTGGCCCAGGGTAGCCAGATGGTGACTGCCTTTATCCAGTTAAAAGTTTCTCTGGCTTGAAGTGCAATGAGAAACATCATTTGGCCCCTCTCTCAGGAAGAAATTCAAAGTTGTTTTAGATTCCATGTTTTCTTTCTGTGTTTCTTTTAAGTCTCTTACCATGTATTTCAGAAGCGGTGCCAGAATAAAGCACTTACTTCCTTGACTCATATATTTTCATTAATCATCACTCTTTCAGCAGAACCTGACCTAGAATGCCTCAGTGACAGATCTCTTGCTGCTGTTTTTGCAATAGGCTCAGAATATTAAGGCTGGAAATCTACCAGGGCCAGGGCTATTGATGACACCACTGCTAGTCCCTGGTTATTACCTGGCATTTTAGCTTATGGCTTGTATTTAGGCTTTAGGGATTGGTGGACTAACCATTCACTGTTGTAGATGGGCACTGACTGGAAGCCTGACTTCAGGTTTGCAAAATAATCACTATTTCCTGGTTACCAAGCCAACCTATTTTTAAAGTTTCCTGACAAGATGTTTGCAGACTCAATTAGAGCCTCAGTGCTGACGAAACTCAGGTCTGTGAATTCAAAATACCAAGAGTATGTCTAGTCAATCTAAAAAATATCTGTGGCTATTTAAATTCTTTAGACTGTTATCTTAAGAGCAAAGACAACAGTTGCTCTTTACTTTGTAATATTGAATGGTTAGACCAACAGTTAAGAGTACCTGGGGACTTGATTCTCTCCTATGTTCCATTAATGTGTTAATACTATATGAATTAAACTGTATTATACCTTTATGGTTTACCTGATATTTCAAGATCCTGTGGCTTAAAATGATCATAAGATGGGTTTCTGGATTTCAAACTTGGCTAGATGGCTGATTCCCCATATATCCCATTGTCTTCTATGAAGGATTAAAAGACAAGTGGAACGATGACTGCAATGTGTTCCGAGATGGCCATGTGTCTGATAGTATGCTAAGTGCATCAGTAATATGTTCTCTCATTTCACACCCATGTCTCTCCCACAAGGTAGTCATCATTATCTCCATTTTATTGATGAAGATGTCAGCACTTAGGTGACTTACTTAATCATACAGATAGTAAAGAGATAGAGTGAGATTTGAATCAAGGCTAATCCAAAGACAAAGCCTATACTTTTAGTCATTATGCAAAATTTGCTTCTTCAGTGGGAAAATTGCTCATTTTCTTTATTGAAGAGTTACCCAAACCTGTTGGAACATATGACAAGACTAGTGCATCAGTATGTCTGCTGTGATACTGGCCAAAAAGTTAAAAGGGGTCTAAATTCCATCTATCTAGAACTCTTTTAAAGTATCCACATCAGCATACCAACATTTGCACCTCATGCTTTCTCAAGAACTTATTAAAGTCATTGCATTTCTATGTATATGAATATGTCCATTAATGAAGAGAATCTATTCCAATGACATAATGTACATACAGCATTAATTTTTAACAGATGTGAGAGGAAATAGTCCACGCATAAGCTCCTTGGTGCCATCTTCCAGAAGCCAAACTTGAACATACCTTTCTCCCAATTATCCTTAGAAAACCCACTCATTTTCCCTTATTTTCTCTAGCAGAGTAGGAGGCCATCTGTCATAAATGTGTCATTACAATGAGAAAATTATGGGCACAAAGGATTAAAGACAGCTGAAAAATAAGTCTTTTTATTAATCAACTATTCATAAATATGTAGCTAGAGGGAGTTAAAAATTCACAGCAAGCAGGTATATTAGAAAAAATGGGAAATATAACAATGGTAATGCAACTACATATTTAAATGAGGATCTTCTATGTATCTGGGAGAGAATAATAGTAGTAGCAACTATTTAAAAAGGACTTTTATGTACTTTTTTTTTGAATAGGTGCATTGTTTCTTTAAATTCTTATCACAACCTTTTAAAAATTTTAATGTTTATTTATTTTGAGAAAGAGAGAGAGAGAGAGAGAGAGAGCGAGCGAGCATAAGAGGGGGAGGGGCAGAGAGAGAGGGAGACACAGAATCTGAAGCAGGCTCCAGACTCTGAGCTGTCTGCAGAGCCCGATGAGGGGCTCAAACTCAAGAACCATGAGATCATGACCTGAGCCAAAGTATGACACTCAGCCTGAACTGAGCCACCCAGGTGTCCCTGACCACAGCCTTTTGAGCTGGATATCATTTTGGTCATTTTTCCAAATGGAGGAAATGGAGGTTAAGGGTTATTTGGTATTTTTTCCAGTGGTACCACAGCCAGAATTCAATCTAGGTGTGCCTAAATCAGAAGCTCAGGTTCTTTCAGTTAAAGGCTCTGCAGTCATGATTAGCTGAACATATAGCACAGTGGTACAGTGATGGTGTAGGGGAACTTTTGGCTTGATAGAAATTTTCTGTGTGGTCAGTATGACTATAACTTTGAAGAGAGCAGATCATGGGCATAGGAGACAAGCCAGAATTGTGCCGTTGTCCACATTTAAAAAAATTAACTTATATTTTATATTATTTTAATTTTTCTTCATAATCTCTTTCTCCTTAATCTCTTTCCTTAAGAAAGAGACCATGAAGGAAGACAACTATTAACCTGATGAGAAATGAAGGCTGAAAATTATTTTGTCTAGACATGAAATTTTCCACAATGAATCTGCAATAGGACTTCCCTGGACATAAAGAAAATTCAATATATGGGACGAATATATTAGAAAGTGGAATTTAATATTTAATAATGAAGAAATTAAATTATATTCTCTTCATTCCTAGCATAAAGCATTATACCCTCAAACACTTTAGTGTGTGTTTTGTATTAACAAGAATATTATGCTACATAGGCACAATATAAATATCAAAATCAAGAAAATAAGGTTGGTATTACTATCTAATGTTCAGACCGCATTCATGTTTTGCCAAAATTCCTAATAATGCCCTTTATAGAAAAGGGATCCAGTTAAGAATCACACATCACATTTGGTTGTTATGTCCCTTTAGTCTGGAATAGTTTCTTCTCTTTTTTAAAATAAAATCTTATTTTATGTATTCATTTATTTTTACTTTTGTGACCCTGACACTTTCGAAGATTACGGAATGTCACTTTTTTTTTTTTTGTAGAATGCCACTCCCTGCAGGATTCACAGATTATTCATTATAATTGGATTTTGGTGATGTACCTTCAGCAAGGACATCACTCAGGTGATAACCGTGTTCTACACACCTGTCAGGTGGTGCACAATTTTGTGCACTTTCATCACATGATTAAGGTGGTATCTGCCAGGCTTCTGCATTCTGAAGTTATTTTCCTCACACTTTTGTAATTAATAAGTATTTTATGGAGAATTACTTTGAAACTATGTAAATATCCCATTTGTTGTGTGTTAAACTTTCAAAAGTTTTTCATTCATCTACTTATATCTGTACAGACTCATGGTTTTCTATTTTATTATTTAATGGATTCTATTTTATTATGATTAGTATTATTGTTAATCTTTATGCTAAGATATTCCCAGATTTTCCAGGGGCTTCTATGTAATTTTGATATGTCCCTATCATTCTATGAGCATAGCTTTACTTTCTGGAGAAAATGTTATACATTCAGCTTCACTTTCCCTACCTCACCCTTGTTATCAACCATTTTTCCATGTATTCCTGGTTCTTTTGTTGAAAAATAGTATTTAGAAGCCAAGATCTGGGCACCAGGTGTGCTCATTGTTATTGGGATATCACTGTTCCCAAGACCTCTCAGTGGACACACACATGCACGCGCGCGCGCACACACACACACACACACACACGTATGCATGCATGTATGTTTCTTTTTATGTTTCTGTTTATCTCATTAGATAGCTATTGGAAACCAGACCTGATCCTACCTGTTTTAATTCAACTGTTTGGAGTTCATTCTAGTTTTCTCACATTCGGTATTTGTAACTCTCTTTTCTTATACTGAAAAACTTGGTTCCCATTATCTTTGATTTATTTGTTTGATCACTTCTCCTGTATGTAATAAATTTCCAATGGCTCTGTCACCCCTTTCCCCTGCCCATATGTCTTTCTCATTCTGTCTGGGCTCCATGTCCTTGTGCCAGGCTGTTTTCCTATATGGGTGACCTCCATACCCTTCTTGGCCCCATTCCTGGCCAGCTCCATGCCTCATGGCTGTCTTTCTTACATTACCTAAGCTCTGTCACCATCAACCAGGCAGCCATCCTGGCAGATGCCCTCCTCACCCTGGTCAATGTCTAATTCAATGCACTGGACCTCCTTTCTTTCTGCTTCCACTAACCTCATCTTGTTTGAACTCTGACATCCTATACCAGGCCACCCTCAAGCATGGATGCCCTTATCACCCTGTTTATTTCTGACTCCCTAATCTTATCCCTCATCACCATCCTCATCACTCCATGCATTCTATCACCTTTCCCCAAGCGGATGTATATCTTGCCTGTCCCATCTAATGCCTTTAAGGCTGCATTATTCAGGATGGCAAAGGAAGAGAATGGGGGACAGAGGAAGTAGAAGAGAAAGTCAAGGAGGAGAATAATGAATACTTTTGAAAGAATATCATTGTCTTAGTTTAGGCTATTATAACAAATCTCTAAGTCACTGGGTGACTTAGACAACAAACACTTATCTCTCACAGTTCTGGACACTGGAATGTCCAAGATCAAGACTCCTGTGGATCTGATGTTTGGTGAGTTACTGCTTGCTGGTCTGCAGATGGCCATCTTCTTGCTGTATTCTCACATATTGGAGAGCAGAGAGCTCTGGTCTCTGCATATCCCTTTAATGTCATTAATCCTATTCATGCAGAGTCCACCCTCATGACCCAGTCACCTCCAAAAGACACCTCCTTCAAATACCATGATATTGGAGATTTAGACTTCAGCAAATAGATTTTGAGGGAACACAAACATTCAGTCCATAGAAATCATTAAGAATATGTGCTATTTTCTAGTTAAACTTTATCCTTCTGGGGTGTTTTACTAGAATAGAATAGCAGGGGCATTTTTGCTCAGTTCTCTTTACTAATTAAAATTCTAAAAGATCACAAATAAGCTACTATTATAATACTTTTAATAATACTTTATAATATAATTGCAAACACATTGTTAGTCTATGAAAATGTTAACTATGTTTAAAAGCCTCAGATTATAATCAAACAGCAACCATAGCTCTGTTTTCTTGTGTGTGTGTGTGTGTGTGTGTGTGTGTGTGTGTGTGTGTGTATGGTGTTGTAAAATGTTCAAAAGTGAGACATCTTGAAATGGGTATTATATATCTCTAAGCTGATTAGAGTTTTATTTGGAATCCAGTTAAATTCAAGGGAAAACTCTTTGTCAACTAAATGATTTCAAATGTTTCATTGCCTCTTTTGAAAGGAGACTTCAGAGTCTTGCAAAATTTATCTGTGCTCTATATGAATGAATGTATTCACTTTAAACAAAATAAACACAAGGTTCTACTCCATACCTGTTATGATTTCCCCACTATTTGAAGAAACACTTGTACGGGTGACAAAGGTTGTCTAGGGTTATAACCAGCCTTGAAATCTTGCTGCTTTGCACTCAGATAAGTATCTCTTTGCCCTTTAATTTCTGTATTTTCTTTTACATATTTTATGATAACTGGGAAACGAAACATAAAAACGCTCATTTAATTTTCTCTAGAAAAATGTAAAAACACATTCCTAGATATAGAACAGATGCACAGGACACGCATTGGAAATAGTATGAAAACTGTCATCTCAGCCCTCACAATCACATTTTTTCACCTGCTTGGGGAATTGTACATCTCTGGCTTGTTGAACACATTCTTGACTGCAAAATTGAAGACTGCCAAATCAGAAATGCTGCCTTAAGCATGTTATTTCTTAGCTTATATTTTATACTTGGACGAAAAAAGCATTAAACTACATACTAAAGCCTAATGGAATGGTGTTAAAGAATGGAACTGATTTTAAGAAGACATAAGTTGCAGAGATACCTTTGTAGAGCAATCAAGATTAATTTATAGAGTACTATTTAATGTGTAGATTTACTGAACTTGGGCAATCTAAGCCAAACTGCAATACTTAGACCACAAGCCCCTATAATCCTAAGAATATTTATAAATTTGAGAAAATACCCACATTAAGATGGTGCAGCTTAAATTATTTAATACTCAGCCCCTTGAGAAAAAAATTTGCTAAAAGATATTTTTTATCTTGAAAATTCTGCTTTATTATTACATTAAATGAACCAATAAAATATTTTGTACAATTGAAAATAAATGTTTTATATATGTTCTATCTTCATATACTTATATATATATACATATACATGTATATATAAGTATATATTATATACTTATACATATATATATACATATATGTATATATAAGTATATATATGTATATATACTTATACTTATATACTTATATATGAAGATAGGCAACTCTAAATTTTTAGATCCTAAAAATGCCCCAAGAACTAAAAATGGCTTTCAAGTAAAGCAACCTATAGCTGGCTTTTGTCAAGTGCTCATCCTATGCCGGTATGCTTTGTATACATTATCTCATTGAACCATCACCTCCATCCTATGAGGTAGACGTTTATATCATCCCTATTTTTCAGATGAGGAAACCAAGGCCTAGAGAAGCTGAGGAGCTTACCTAAGGTCACACAAGTGGCAAATGATGGAGTAGGGATTTGAACTCAGCAGTCTGATACTATGGTCATACTCTTAACCTTCATGCAGTAATATATGAGTGAGGGACCAAAAGAAAATGGAACCCGTATCTTCAAAATTTTGTTATCTTGCTTATGTCTCATTGATTATACTCTATCGGAGCATGATCAAGAAGAAAAAGTGACATTTTCCTGAGTTCATTCTTCTATGGAATCCTAGAAAGCAATTAAAAAGAATGTGAAATTAGGGTTGAGCTATTAAGGGAAAGGGGAGAATGCAAGGGAAAACCCAGCCTCTATGGACCCTGTCCCTACCGTGACTCTTGAGCCATGCCTGCACTCCCACGGGCCAGTTCCAGGCAATGCCCACTATAGTTAAGGGTACACAGTTTGGAGCCAGACACACCTGAATCCTATTCTAGCTGCACCATGTACCACTAAGACATTTTGGAAAAATGACAACCTCTCTGAGTTCCAGTTTTTTATTTGTGAGGAAAAAAAACCACATGATATAATAACACCTTATAGTGTTTGGGGATTAAATGAGCTAAGAGTGGCACTTAATGTGGTCGGTTCTTGTCCCCTCTCAAATTCCTGTTCACGTCGCCCTGTTGCTAACCACTGGCTGTCTGAACTCCTTATTTTCTTAGTCCTCTACAATGAGGTCTTGCTGCTGCAAATCCATTCTCTTCTTTCTACATTCATATTCATGTTTTGTGTGTGAAGGTTGATCTCAGTTTGACTTTGAAACAAAGCAATTGAGTGAGCCTCCTGGGAATGTTGGTGTCTTAAAAGCAAATGTTACTAACTCAGATCTAGCTTGTAAACTGTCAAACTGTATGACAATATGAAAATGATTTCAGGTAGGTTGGAGAGACATTCTTGGTAAACCTTCTCATACCAAAGTGTATTAACCATGGTCTGTTCTTTCAGAGAGAGGGCTGGCCTCCTCCATATCGGCCCCCCACCTCACCTGTGCGTCCTCTTAAAACCTGAACACTTTCTGCTCCAACACTGGAAAAAGAGGGTTTTCTGAAGATAAGATGTCATTTTGAAGATAAGAGAGGCTAAAGGTAAGAGCCCTTAAGAATAGGATCCATTTAGCTCAAGTCATGGAATTTACACGTGACAGGGTATCTTATAGTAGCATGAATGTTGTTACTAGAATCTCAGTATTAGTCATAATATGAAATATATGATATTCTCGCTTCTTGATGACTCATCTCTGAAGTACCACTCACTTCAGTATGCACATGCATATTGATGATTGACAGCTAACAGGGGAGGCTAGAGGGAAAAGAGAATCCATTCACTTCTTCCCACATACCATCCTTTAGAAAGAAAAATTAGCAGAATGGAAGCAGAAACCCTCCCTTTTTTTCTGGCTTGGATTCTATCTGTAGGGCCTGCTTCTTTATATTGTTTTCTGTGGTTCTATAAAAATAATTTAAAGGATAGTTGTCTTAGTTACCAGGCCAGACAGGACTACTTTTAAAAATGCAGTGATCTGTAGCACACCTTGGCCTTCTCATAAATTCAGCACAAGTCCCTTCACGATGTAAATTTTCTTGAAGTTTCAGAATTGACTGGGAGGGACCAGCGCCTTCCTGGCCATGGCTGACAAAGCTGTGACTTCAACCACCAGGTGATGCACCTGATTAGGTCCTTGGAAGAGCAGAGGATAAAGAGGCTTTGGAAACATAAACTCATTGTGGACAAGGAAGTGCCTCTGTGAGCATGACTGCAGTAAAATAGGGAATAAAGGAATGCAAATACTCCATAAAGTAACATGAGATCATGCCCTTTTAAAAAGCATTTTAAACCTGAAACTTTCTGTTAATGGACTATGAGATCAACTACCAGCCCATAGCTTCAGTAGGAACAATAGGTCAGCACTCAGAAGCAGAAATGAGGAAGAATCTAGGTACTAGGTAGGGCTAAATGAACTACTTTAAACCTATATAATATTGATTGTCCTAAAGGAATGGAGATGGCAATTCCTGATGAGTGTTGTCTCTTTGGAAAGACTCTTTGGCTTTTGTCTATAGGATATTACTTATTAAAACCTTAGTGAGAGGACTGTTTTTCCACATATGGTTTCAGATTTTGCTTCTCTTATTCCTGATTTGGTCTCTGCCTTGTATGGTCAGGGATTTTATTATTTAGGATGAAGCATGTTAGTTTGTAGAATTATCTGTCTAATATCCCCATCATTATTCCCTGCTTAGTATTCCTGGCCTTCCTCCCTGTGTTCTGTGAATCGTTATCTGATTCTGTTTATGTCACTATCATCTGCACCTCATGATTATATTTGTGACCTTGGTCATATCACTCACTCTTTCTGTCTTAGTACCTTCCTTTGATAAAAAAGAATGACAGTTACTTTTAAGCTCTTTAGAGAAAGATGTATGTCCTTAGTTATTTGTGGAATATTTATCAGAGTCTTGGGAAATATAAAACGGAGAAGTTACTTAAACAAAAAAATATGGCTTTTGGAAAATCTATTTTTTTGTTACCATCTCCTTTTCAAAAACTAGGCGGTTAACCCGAGTGTAACACCATGTAAACAGTTGCTGTATGTTTGAACATGTTACTGTGCTAGATCATACTCTAAATAAATCATGGTTCCTTTTCACTGGGACAGTGAACATGATTTGCCCAGAATATTGGTGATTTGTAAACAAATAAGCTAGACAAAATACAAGTATTGTCCTAATCACTCCAAATCCAGGGAAATTAACATGTCTTTGAATACAACATATAGTCAGATCCATCCAGTAATTTCCATCCATCCAGTAATTTCAACCAATATTTAAGCAAATCCAACCAATATAAATGGGATCAAATATTTGGGTGCTAGACTCTTTGCTGACCACTGGGATTACAAGAAGATTAAGCTCTTATTAATGAGTTTTTAGATTAATGGGGAAGAGAGATATTGTCCTAAAGGAAAAGAAAAGTTATTAAATGTTTTAAAGCAGGTAATGATTTATATAGCCTTGTATTTTAGAAATATTATTCTGAGTTTTTTTGTGAAGAACAGTTGGCAGGTGGAGAATCAAAGCAAAACAGAAGACAGAAGACCAATTTGTAGGCTATGGCAAATGAAACCCTGACAACAGGCAAGATTCTCTGTTAAGCACTGAAAATTCTAGAGTAACATATACAACATTTGCCGCTTTGTGGCCAAGGTAGTTAAGAGTATAATTAGAGATATATGGCTTAAAACCAAATGAAATTAGGGGCACCTGGGTGGCTCATTCCGTTGGGCATCCGACTTCAGCTCAGGTCATGATCTTACAATTTGTAGGTTCGAGCCCTGTGTCAGGCTCTGTGCTGACAGCTCAGTGCCTGGAGCCTGCTTCAGATTCTGTGTCTCCCTCTCTCTCTGCCCCTCTCCCACTAACACTCTGTCTCTCTCTGTCCCTCAAAAATGAAAAAACATTAAAATTTTTTTTTAAGAAAAACCAAATGAAATTAAATAATAATACTGGTCTCATTTTTCTTAGAAGCATGGGATATTTTTTGTCTTTGTATTTCATATCTGGAACAGAGCTGTTGCTCAGTAAATATTTGAAAGAATGAATGAGTTGAAAAACTGCCTAATAAACATATGACATGCAATTTTAAAAGAGTAAGAATTTTACATAAGGAAATAATTACTGTGTAGTGTGATGAGTTCAGGTATAGGGACAGAGAGCAGAGAAGACAAAGTGATTAACTCTGTTCACATCAGACAAGACATCTGATCTGAAATAGATTTTTAGAGGTAAAATAGTTGTTTTCCAGGAGGGCACAGGGTGAAAGATAATTTACAGAGAACACCATGTGCAAAGGTATGAGAGTTGTGAAAATATTTGCAGTTCTCTGCCTTCCTGTGTATTAATCTGGCTGGAGTATAAAAAGGAGGGGAATAGGGCTGAAAGAGAAGAGGAATTAGGTTGACAGAGACCACAGATGAAAGAACTTCAAATGCCACAGAAAGTAACTTAGATCATACCTTGTAGCCTCTTGTTTTAAAAAAAAAATTTAATGTTTATTTTTTTGAGAGACAGAGAGAGAGAAAGAGAGAGAGAGAGACATAGAGTCAGAAGCAGGCTCCAAGCTGTCAGCACAGAGCCTGACGCGGGGCTCGAACTCACAAACCGTGAGATCATGACCTGAGCGGAAGTTGGATGCTCAACCGACTGAGCCACTCAGGCGCCCCCATACCTTGTAGCCTCTTAAGCAATTTTGGGCCAAGGAGGGAACTGATCAGTTGTCCAGCAGCAATATGGAGGATGCATTGAAGGACAGGAGGCTAAATCAGGAAGATTAGTTAAATAGTTAGTGGGAAAGTTCCACTGAAGTGGAGTTAAGATGATGTGTTTTTTTTCTTTCTCCTTTCAAGATTTACTTACCTGGGCACCTGGGTGGCTCAGTCGATTAAGTGTCCGACTTTGACTCAGGTCATGATCTCACGGTTTGTGGGTTCGAGCCATGCATCAGGCTGTGTGCTGACAGCTTGGAACCTGGAGCCTGTTTCACATTCTGTGTCTCCCTCTCTCTCTCTGCCCCTCCCCCACTTGTGCCTGCATGTGTGCACTCTCTCTCAAAAATAAATAAACATTAAAAAGAAAAACAAACCAAAAACCCCAGACAAACAAACAAAAAACCAATGGACCCAAAACAACCTAGACTGTATTGTTAGCAAAGAAATTAGAAGGTCTCTGTAACTCTGAACCACCATCTGTGAGGGTGATTGAATACTATTATGGGAAGACACCAAGAAAGGATCCCCTTGACTGAATATTTCAGACAACACAGCAGAGCACTGCCAACTAAGTGAGACACCCTGAGGCAATGTTACAAACCACTACAGTGTGTAGAAACCTAAGTTCTGAGGTCAGGGGAAGGGGAGAGACAGTTTGAATAGTAGTGTAAGTTTGCTATCTGAAGCTAGCTATCTAGATAGCCCTCAAGAAAAAATTTGAGTGTAATCTCTGGTGGTCATTTCACCTCCTCCAGTGTAGAATGAGTAAATGTCCAAGAGATTCTAAGAGTTACACTAATGGGGGTGCCTGGGTGGCTCAGTTGGTTAAGCATCCAACTGTTGATTTTGGCTCAGGTCATGATCTCACGGTTGGTGAGACTGACCTCCTTTCCAGGCTCTGTGCTGACAGTACAGAGCCTGATTGGGATTCTCTCTCTCTCTCCCACTCTGTCTTTGCCCCACCTCCCCCAAGTAAATAAACATTTAAAAAAAAGTCACAATAATGGAATTCTTTCCACATGCAAAGGAACATGAGTGGTGGGTAAAATAGTTCTGACAAATACGGATGAAAAAAGACTCCCATTGTACTACAGAATTGTGAAAATTTATATCATGAGGAAGAAATAAAATTACTCAAAAATTGATACATAACATAAAATTCACCCTTTTATAACCACAATTATCTCATTTCAGAAAGTTTTTGTCAACTTTAGAAGTGCTATGCACATTAGCATTTACTTCACACTCTGCTCTCTAACTCCTAGCTACTACTAGTTAACTTTCTGTCCCTATGGATTGCTCATTCTGGACATTTTATAAACATTGAATCATATAATAAATGGCTTGTTGTGTATGGCGTCTTTTACTTAACGTATTTTCAAGGTTAATCTATGTGTGTATTAGAAATCTATTCCTTTAAGTGGTTGAATATGCTTTTATATGGATATACCAAATTTTTTGTTTGTTTCTGAGTTTGGTCATTTATCAGTTAATGGACATTTGGATTATTTCCACTTTCTGGCTATTGTGAAACACGCTGCCATGAACATTCATGTGCAATCTTATGTGTGGACATATATTTTTTACTTCTATTCAATATATACCTAATAATAGAAACGCTGGGTTATATGGTAACTGTGTTTAATTTTTGAGTAACTCAAACTTCTTTCAAAGTGGCTGTACTGTTTTTACATTCCTGCTGGTAATGCAGCCGTGTATCATGAGAATTCCAATTTCTCTCTCTCTATTTACCCAGTATTTATTTAAAAAAAATTTTTTTTTAACATTTATTTATTTTTGAGACAGAGAGAGACAGAGCATGAGCAGGGGAGGGTCAGAGAGAGAGGGAGACACAGAATCTGAAACAGGCTCCAGGCTCTGAGCTGTCAGCACAGAGCCCGACGCGGGGCTCGAACTCATGGACCGTGAGATCATGACCTGAGCTGAAGTCAGCCACTTAACCGACTGAGCCACCCAGGCGCCCCCCCAGTATTTATTTTTAAATGTTTAGAATGTATCTAGGCAGAGGGAAAATTTGATGGTAAGAAAATTTGAGGGCATAAGGCTTGAGTGTTTTGCAAAGATGCTTCTTTCTCTGAGACCAGAAGGAGGGCTATAAGACTGGGAATGCATGTAAACAGATTTCTATGAAGAGAGATGAGAAGCTGAGGATATGTTTTTCTGGAAAACTTCTAGGCCGAGAACAAATCAGTATCCTCTACTGTGAAATGAATTGATTGGTTCTTGAGGAGAAAGGTGAAGATTTGGAATAGGTGTTTGGGGGATTGGAAATTAGTACTATATAAAATTAACAAGTGGTGCTGAAGAGCCAAACAACATTTAAGTCACTATGAATTATGGTGATGCCCACCATCCCTGAAATCACTATCAGGGAATCCTCCTTTCCAAACAGAACAATAGCACTTAGTGGTCTGGGTGGGAGAGAGGAGAAGAGGGGTATTTATTAGGATCAGTGTTGAGAAGTTTAGAGTTGATTTGGATGAAAGGACCCTGTTGAAGGGTTTGGAAAAAGACTGGCCCACATGGCTATGATTGGAGAGGGAAAGAGACAGGACCAAGAAAATAGTGTTCAAGACACTAAAACACTATCCATGAGGATGAAGAAAAGTTTTAGTGAGATAAAGGGATTTTGAAAATTTACAAATTAACAAAAGCTGACATGTAAATTTTCAGTCAAGCAAATATTGCCTTGTCTAGCTTGTCCAGTCCCTTAAGGTTTGTTGTGAGTATGTTTAGTCTTTATTTAAGTAATTATATGATTTGTAAAGCAAGGTAGAAACCTGTTGTATCGAAAGTTGAATATGAGGCCAAATGGCCTGTACAGCTTTAAAGGTGAGGGAGAATTTCTTAAGGAAATGTTGGTTTCAGGAGATTTTGAAAAATGGTAAAGGAAGCTCTTTTGAAAAGATAAGGTAAAGAGGGCATTCCAATTACTGTGCAGGAGGAACTGACTGAAAGTAGATGAAGAGAATGGTGGGTTTTAATTCTTAACATCCAGGAGTGTCTTTCCAAGAAAATGAGATCCAGATGGGCCTTAACTCGTTAGTCAGTGTATGTTGAATCTCCCCTTGGGTTGAAGGTCTTTCGTGTCACCTCCCCAAGTAAAGTCTGTGTGGTTATAAGCCCTTGAATGACATATTCATACAGCTAATCAGCTTCATTTCACTCTACTCCTTCCTGCTCAGTTTTCTCAGCCACACCTGCTGCTTTCAGCCACTTCCATTCCCAAGAGGGAGCTAGAGAGTGAGGTGGGGCAGGAAGCGGAAAAAGCGTGGCAAAGAAAGGGAAAACTTAAAGGGATGGAAGTTAAACGAACTCTTAAAGTAAAAAGTGTTCAAGTGGGAGTGAGGGATATGGAAAGAATGGAGTTTGTGAAAGGAATAAAAATATTACAGGAAGAGGAAGAGGTGAGGGAAAACATGAATAGAAAGGATGGTAATGCCAGAGAGTTTCGTCATTGTGACATTGCTTTTTTGCTGGTTTGTTACGAGGAGTATTAAATATGGGGCCTTTATGAGATCATCAGTTCTTGTCATCTTTTTTTTTTTTTTTTCCCACTGTGAACACATGTGGGCATGGTGGCCACATGCAAGGCACACTCTGGTGGATATACTCAGATTTTTGAGCAATTTACAGCACACTAATTCTAATTTAATTCCTTTCTCTTTCAGCTAAGAATTTATTTTATAAACAAATAGGTAAATGTGATCTTGTTACAAAAGTAACTAATTTATCTTAAAAATTAAAAACCTTTTAAACATTTACTTGTTATTATTATGAATTACTTTTTAGATTTTTCATAACCAATTAAAGCACCTAGGTGGAGGACAACTGCAAGTTATTTATGAAGTTTTGTATGCCAGTTTTCTGCAAAACAGAGAATAGTAGCTAGGGGAGTGCTATCAATTCAGCATGTAAGTTTTGAGCATCTCTAATGTGCTAGACATACTGATCTTGATCACTTATCATAACTCTCCAAGAGCAATATCCTTTTTGATCTTGTTTCTTCCATCCCTCTTCCTTCTGCTTGTATCTCAGTTTCTATCACCTCAAGATGTATACTAAATGTTCTATAAATAAATGCATGAATTATGGGTGCTTTGATGCTTTAAGGATGGAAATGATATAGAGTCTCCCTTTAAGTACCATTTTAAATTGAGGGGAAGAAAACATATACAATTAAAATTGTGGTGTTGTGATTTGTTCGTACATGAGTGTTATCAGGTTTTTCCTTGCCCCATTCAAATCCTGTGACATTTAAAAGAGTTCTGTCTTGGGGCGCCTGGGTGGCTCAGTCTGCTAAGCATCTGACTTTGGCTCAGGTCATGATCTCACAGTTTATGAGTTCCAAGCCCTCATCTGGCTCTCTGGTGTCAGCTCAGAGCCCACTTTGTTGTTTTTTTTTTTTTTTTTTTTTTTATATGAAGTTTATTGACAAATTGGTTTCCATACAACACCCAGTGCTCATCCCAAAAGGTGCCCTCCTCAATACCCATCACCCACCCGCCCCTCCCTCCCACCCCCCATCAACCCTCAGTTTGTTCTCAGTTTTTAACAGTCTCTTATGCTTTGGCTCTCTCCCACTCTAACGTCCTTTTTTTTTTTTTTTCCTTCCCCTCCCCCATGGGTTCCTGTTAAGTTTCTCAGGATCCACATAAGAGTGAAACCATATGGTATCTGTCTTTCTCTGTATGGCTTATTTCACTTAGCATAACACTCTCCAGTTCCATCCACGTTGCTACAAAAGGCCATATTTCATTTTTTCTCATTGCCACGTAGTGTTCCATTGTGTATATAAACCACAATTTCTTTATCCATTCATCAGTTGATGGACATTTAGGCTCTTTCCATAATTTGGCTATTGTTGAGAGTGCTGCTATGAACATTGGGGTACAAGTGCCCCTATGCATCAGTACTCCTGTATCCCTTGGGTAGATTCCTAGCAGTGCTATTGCTGGGTCATAGGGTAGGTCTATTTTTAATTTTCTGAGGAACCTCCACACTGCTTTCCAGAGCGGCTGCACCAATTTGCATTCCCACCAACAGTGCAAGAGGGTTCCCGTTTCTCCACATCCTCTCCAGCATCTATAGTCTCCTGATTTGTTCATTTTGGCCACTCTGACTGGCGTGAGGTGATACCTGAGTGTGGTTTTGATTTGTATTTCCCTGATAAGGAGCGACGCTGAACATCTTTTCATGTGCCTGTTGGCCATCTGGATGTCTTCTTTAGAGAAGTGTCTATTCATGTTTTCTGCCCATTTCTTCACTGGGTTATTTGTTTTTCGTGTGTGGAGTTTGGTGAGCTCAGAGCCCACTTTGGATCCTCTGTCTCCCTCTGTCTGCCCATCCCCTGCTTGCAGGCATGTGTGAGCCCCCCCCCCCCCAACCCCTCCTTTCAAAAATAATAAATAAACATTCAAAAGTGTTCTGTCTTTTCCAGGGAAGTTCCACGTTTTGGGAGACACAGAATTAGGAATATCGGAATATTGATGCAAAAAACAAACAAACAAACAAATAACAGATAAATAAGAGGCTAATTCAATCCAAAAGACGAAGCAAAAAAAAAAAAAAATGCCATGGGTCCTAGGTGAATGGGAGAAGGTTTAGCATGTGAATTGTTCTAGAGCAGTTTATTGAAGATAATGAGAAAGAATTGAGAAATGCCAAAAGACCTTTTTGAGAAGCTTTATTGTGGGTTATAAATTGGATAGCATATACAAATGGAGAGGTGAAAAGACAAATTGGAATTATATTATAAATATTTTAATTGTTGGACTGCCTTGAATGTACTTGATATAGAGACTGAGTCACATGAGACCCTGGCTTTTTGACAGGCTACATTATTATTGAAGACATCAGGCAATTAGTTCTAATGGAGGTAACAATGTGCTCAGGAGGCCCAGCACAAAATTCTGATGGGAAGTTGATATTTAAACAGGTTTTGAAGGCTGCAACAAGTCCTTAGAGTTATGCAATGTTTAAACCATGTAAACATCCAAATATTTTTTATTGTTCTGTACTTTCTTTTCTTAAAGTAATTTGATTTATACTTATTTATTTATTTATTTTTAAATTTTATTTTGAGAGAGAATGTGAGCTGGGGAGGGGCAGAGAGATAGAGATAGAGGGCGGTGGGGGGAGGGGTGGCGCGGAGCGAGAGAATCCTAAGCAGGCTTGACACTGTCAGTGTGGAGCTCCATGCGGGGCTTGATCTCATGAACCATAAGATCATGACCTAAGCCAAAATCAAGAGTCGGACACTTTACCAATAAAGCCACCCAGGCGTCCCAGTAATTTGATTTTTAAAATGTTCTTTACAAACACTAATTGAAAAGGATATATGCACCTCTATATTTATTGCAGCATTAGTTACAATAGCCAAGATAAAGCACCCCAAATGTCCATTGATAGATGTATAGATGAATGGATAAAAATATGAGATTATATATATATATATATATATATATATATATATGATACACAGACACACAACAATATTACTCAGCCATAAATAAAGAATGAAATCTTGCCATTCAGAACAACATGGATGGGCCTGGAAAGTATTATATACTAAGTGAAATAAATCAGAGAGAGACAGACAAATTTCATATGGTTCCCTTTATATGTAGAATCTAGAAAACGAAACAAATGAAGAAATAAGCGAAAAGCAGAAACAGACCCATAAATGCAGAGAACAAACTGATGGTTGACAGGGGAGGAGGATGGGGTGGGCAAAATAGTTGAAGGGAAGTAAGAGATACAGGTTTCTAGTAATGGGTGAATAAGTCATGGGGATAAAAGGCAAAACATAGGGAATACAGTCAATGTTATTGTAATAGTGTATGCTGACAGATGGTAGCTACCCCTGTGATAAGCATAGCATAATGTATAGACATTAAAGCACTATGTTGTACATCTGAAACTAATGTCACATTCTGTGTCACCTATACTTCAATTTAAAAAAGTGCTTTTTACAACACAGAAGAAACTACAACAACAAGACCTTGGGGGAGGGGGCAAGACATTCCACGATGAAGGTAATGTCTGAGATTATACCAATTTTCTTTTGAAAGTATCAAATCTTCTGTATACTGAAATGTAGATTTCATAGTAAACTGTTACAGGAAATGAAGTAAAAAAAATGTTATAACTACTGTTATTATTGAATGCTTAGTAAATGCCAGGTATTGAACAATTATCTTAATCTTTGCAACCAAGTTATGACTACCTTCATCATCATAGTCAAAGTGAATAGTTGGAAGACAATTGAGAATAGAATCCTCTATTCTGGAATGGTGAATGCTGATACTTAAATTCTCTGCAGAGAAATAGAAGCTTAAAATATGAATGGTCAGGAAGAGTGGAGACTCAACAGAAATGGTGTCCCCAAACAGGAGACATGTTCGAAGAAGATAGATATGGGCAACAGTGCCAAATTTCAGTTGTTTGAGGGCTGAGAGGAGAGAGTAGGAGCTAATATGTAGGCATTACTGTTGGCATTTTGGGAGAGCATTTTCAGTAGAATATTGAAAGTGGAAATTATATTTAAAAAAATTTTTTTTAATGTTTATTTATTTTTGGGGCACCTGGGTGGCTCAGTCGATTGAGGCTCCGACTTCAGCTCAGGTCATGATCTCACGGCTCATGGGTTCGAGCCCCGCATCGGGCTCTGTGCTGACGGCTCGGAGCCTGGAGCCTGCTTCGGATTCTGTGTCTCCCTCTCTCTCTCTGCCCCTAACCCGTTCACAGTCTGTCTCTGTCTCTCTCAAAAATAAATAAACATTTTTTTAAAAATTTTAAAAATTATATTAATTTTTACCCTCCAGGGAAGGAAACGGGAGACTGACTCACATTATCAACAAGAGCTGAGAATCTTCTTATAGATGAATAGGGAGGAACAATAAAGACAGCAGGCTTGATCTATGGGAGATAAAACATCCCTGATGTTTATTTATTTTTATAGTTAAACATTTTATATTTAAACATTTAAAAAAATTTTTTTTAATGTTTATTTTTGAGAGAGACGGAGACAGAATGTGAGTGGGTTAGGGGCAGAGAGAGAGAGGGAGACACAGAATCCGAAGCAGGCTCCAGGCTCCGAGCCGTCAGCACAGAGCCTGATGCGGGGCTCGAACCCACGAGCCGTGAGATCATGACCTGAGCTGAAGTTGGAGCCTCAACTGACTGAGCCACCCAGGCACCCCGAAAGTGGAAATTATATTAAGGGAGGCTTCAGTGAATGTATGAGGAATTAGAAGCAGCAGAGAACCTGCTGTTCTTGAGGATTGATGACCCTCCAGGGAAGGAAATGGGAGACTGACTCACATTATCAACAAGAGCTGAGAATCTTCTTATAGATGAATAGGGAGGAACAATAAAGACAGCAGGCTTGATCTATGGGAGATAAAACATCCCTCATGCAGGCAAGTCGATGGGAGGGAATGGCTCCCATAGCCAGATGGAAGAGAAGAGTTGTGCTTGGCAGGGAGAGACACCACAGCAAGGCAGAGCTGGATAGAGGGCTTAAATGTTGATCTGACTCTACACTGAGTTTTCATTTACTGTTTTGTACCATCTCCCTATTTCTGTAGGCACAAATAAGCTAAATCTGTTAAGAAGACCACTGTGATCATTCCAGTATAGCCAGGGCACTGTACGATGCTGAGCTAGTTCCCACTGTAGGGCCAGAATCAATGTTTCAGGACTTCTTCATAAAGTAGCTAGAGCTTTTCTGAGTATAGGAAGTGTTGAGAACAATGGAGAAATGGGACCTGTGTATCAGATCAGGTCTATTTACATCTAGGTTCAGCATAGACCAGACAGGGCACAGTGTAAAATATAGGCGATGCAGGGGACTTAGCTCCCAAACTCTCACCCCCTCTTAGACCAAAACTTCCTCAGTGGATTCTGTAATTGTAACACAGATTACATCCAATGAGGTGTTTAGCCATTCAACTATCCCATAATATTCCTGGGGTGTGCAGTTGCTCACAGCACAGGATCCTTTCCAAGTGCACTCACACTGCAGGCAGCGTTAGCTGAGCACAGTTTATGTTGGATCCTGTTTCGGCATGCTGCATTTAATATTTTTTTGTTTTTTTAGAGAATAATTTTTTCCTTACTTAACTGAAATCTTCTCTTTAGGCAAGGAAAAAAGACCCACTGATTTTCAGAACAGATGCTCTCTTAGGTCTGGCTTCATGAATTGGAAGCCAAATATAATCACATGGCATTATCTGAATGCCTTGCCAAGCAGTAGAGTGGCTTCTCATACTTACCTGTTGGGGTCTAGAGTATCAAAAATTAGATATTTGTAACTTTTTTCTTTGCAGCTTTTATTTTCTTATTTACTCTATGAAACTGTAAACATTTCTGAGGTGGTCATGGTGAGGGAGCTCTAATCAGTTAACTGTATAGAGGGATTCCTTTGCATATGACATTTCTCAAAATATTTTACTTTCTGTAATCAGACCCTCAAAATCTCCAAGGAGCTGGGAAAATAAGATACCCTCTTCATTTTATAGATGAAGAGACTGAGTTTCAGAGGTTAAGTGACAAGCCAATCTTAGGACCAGGTTAAACTAGAAGGAGAAGGCAGGTCTTTGTAATACTGAGAACCATCTTATTGAACCCTTTACTTAACAAAGAGATTAATCGCCTAAGAGGGAATATGATCCTGGGAACAAAGACTTTTAATCAAGTTTGAAGCCATGTGTCAAATGTGTCACTGTCACATTAAGAGTTACCATTTCTTGAGCACCTACTGTGTGCCAGTCACTTATCAATCATACACATTGCTACAAAGTTGGTAGCAATCATTAATTATTTTAAGTAACTTAATCATTTTAAGTAACAGTTTCATCTCTTAATAAATATGAAACTGTTACTTAAAATGATTAATTGACTGGCGATGGGCCAGATAATATGTGATAGACTCAGGATTTGAACCCTAGTCTGCTTGGTGTACTCCATGCTGCTTCACTGGACTTCATAGTTTACATGCCATGTGACTCTTTCAGTTTCAGTTTCCTTATCTTTAAAAATGGATACATTTGTACTTACTTTGCAGGGTGTTTTGACAATCACATCAGAACACAAGGAGAATATCAAATACAATACCTTTGGCTGCTTCAACAGCAGTGGTGGGTGCTATTTGGCACTCTAAGTTAATTGGTTACTATTGGAGCTAGAGATGTGCTCTAGATGTAGGTTTTCAGATTACCAGCTTCCCCCATGTGATGCTGAGGGAAGGGTCCTGTGGGGCAGACAAAGAAACAGAAGGAGGAAGAGCAAACAGGGCAGAGAGTGGGGACAGTCAACATTGACAGTCAGAAATATAATGGTAGGCACATGGCCAATCAAGAAGAGACCCTCAGGGAGGATTCAGTCATGTGTGCAGGGGAATGGCTGTGAAGCAAAAATAGCCTAGTGGGAAGGGAGGCATTGATGGATGTGAAAGCAAGCAGAGCCATCTTTTGGCTTAATTTACCATTTATTTGACTTGAGGTAAACTAGGAGAAAAGATCCATTTAAAATGGATTTCAAATTATGAAATTAAAGAAGCTGCAAATTGCAGGTATAGAGGTTACAGATGATCTGACCACATTCAAGTGCAGAAAGGATCAAATAAATACAATTGAGACTTAATTGGCATTTAAGATGGATATAGAAGTTGTAAGAAAGGACCAGGCTATTTTGAATGAGTTGGCCCATCTATTTACTTGTGCATTCATCTATTTACTTGTGCATTAAGTACTGCTCAGCTCTGGCCACGTGAAAGGTAATGTGATAGTAGTTAGCAATACAAAGGTGAAGAAAGAATGGTCCTTTCCTCAAGGAGTTCAGATTCTGGTAGGGAAACATATATGAACAAGTAACTAATATGGCATGAAAAGTTCCATTAAAGAGCCGTGAATAGTGTATTATTAGAGAACAGAATAGGAACACTTAATGTAACCTTGAAGTGCAGGTTAGGAACTACTTAACTAATGCATTAAAATGATCATTTTTGTGGAGGATGAATAGCAGGTGTTCTGAAGGAAAAGTGAGGATTGTTCCAGAAAGAAGAAATAAGTACAAAGACACAGAAACATCCTGTGCTCAAGGATATGCACTGTGTTATGGTTGGAGTGTTGGGGCCATGAAATAAGTGGTGGAAGATAACACAGGGTGCAATATGTTAGCTAAGAAGTTTGGAACTATACTTGTGAGTGATGGGGAGCCTTGAGAGGATTTGAAGCACTGAGAAACATCTTTCTAGGGGCAGTATGGTAAAAGCAACTGGATTCAGAGGTCATTACCTTCATTCAGATGAGACATGAAAGCCTGAAACAAGGTAGCAGAATGGAGAATGAGGTCAGAATATGCTATCTTCAGATTTTTTTTTTTTTTTTTTTTTTTTTTTTAGTTTCCATGTAACTCATTATTTGACAGTAGCTAGCAACAACTCAGGTCCTCACCTCTTCCCAGCCAAGTTTGTGACTCCAAAAATAGGGGGAAGGGTTAAAGCGTGGAACTGGAAGGAGAAATCTTTTGACATGCGTGGGTATTTCTGTTGGGGAAAATGTAGACTGAGCCTAGGCCAGACCCCAGGGATTGGTGGGAAGACGGACAGTAATGGCGGTAACGTGGCCCCGCGTTCAGAGCGGACTTACTGCTCTGAGGCTGCACTCCTAAAAACTATTGATGTGGGGCGCCTGGGTGGCTCAGTCGGTTGAGCGTCCGACTTTGGCTCAGGGCATGATCTCACAGGGTGTGAGTTCGAGCCCCGCATCCGGCTCTGTGCTGACAGCTCAGAGCCTGGAGCCTGCTTCAGATTCTGTGTCTCCCTCTCTCTCTGCCCCTCCCCTGCTCATGCTCTGTCTCTCTCTGTCTCAAAAGTAAATAAAAACATTAAAAAAAAAATAAAAAAAAAACTATTGAGGGAACTGGCTCAGCTCAAGGTCTGAAGCCCATGAACAGAAGACATATATTAGAGGCAGCATCTCCAAGAGCTGCTTGGTTTAGAGGGATGTAGGTAGAGAAAAGCATCAGAGCTGGGAACAGCTAATGATTTTTATATAAAAATTATAATGTATGCTTAACATACAAATTTTATAAATTTATTCTTTTGTCTCATTTCATAACATTTAGATTTTTTTATTTGTAGTAAAGTGCACTAATTAGGTTGTTGATTGCTCAAAAACTGTTCAAAATTCAGAATATTAAATAATTTTCAAAACTTATAATATCAAATAAATCATCTTAAAAATTAAAACACTGATTTTATTTCAGGTATCTTGGTGTTAAATAAAGGATATACCCTAGTGGTTATTTTACTCTGGTATTATAATGACTGAATGAAATGGCTTTCCTGTTTGATCATGGAACCCTTGTACTTTATCATGGAGAATGAGAGATATTCCAGAAAAGTAGGGTAGATTCGACTTCCAAAAGAGTAGACAAAAGAAATTTTAAAACTACAGATGGAGGATTCCTAGCCACATTTTAGAATGGGTTATTAAGCAGGAAAATTGCCAATTGAGGAAAAGAAGCAGTAATCACTAGGAGGCTGGGAGTATACCGAGAAAATCTGAACAAAAATAATTTCATTTCCTCTATGAATGATGCTCTGAGAATCTATAGACCAAGAAAATGCTGTATATATAGTTATTTTCATTTTAGAAAGATGACATTTGAAAATGTTTGCATGACTAAAAAGGGAATGATTATACCATTAGGTCATATCTATACCTCTTTGATCTGTCACTTTAGAGCAAATGTCTGCAAACTTTTGCTGGATAGAGCCAGAGAACAAATATTTTAGGCTTTGTGGTTCATGGTCCCTGTTGCAACTATGCAAGTCTGCCATTGTAGCATGAAAGCAGCTATAGATATACATAAATGGATGAGTGTGGCAGGAGTTCCAATAAAACTTTCTTTACAAAAGCAGAAGATAAGGTGAATTTTACCCACAGGCTGCAGTTTGTTGATCCCTGGATTATGATGTTGAATAATGTGTTGAGATCAATATGAACTGAAGTCTACAGTGGCATGTTGTAGTATCCCACCTGTGACTATGCTTTGTTCAAAAATGTCTTCAATAATGTCAACTAGGTGGAAGGCAACTTAACCATATTCGTGAATAATAAGAACCAATGAGAACAGCTAACATTTAGAAGATAGTCAGGATTCAAAAAGGTTATTTGATGGATGAGTAATGAAAAAAATAAGAAAGATGAAATTCAGTAGGACTAAATATCAAGTTGTATACTAAGTTAAAAAAATTCTAAAAGTGCAGTGGGAGATTTTGTTTGATAGTTATACATATGAAAAAAAATATCTGTGCAACAGACCAAAATGTTTATAATTAGCCAGTGATGTAAGGTGGTTAGTAGGGAGGCTGAGGATGCCTTAGGCTGCCATGAACTAAGTAGAGTGTCCATGGCAAGCGAAGTTGTGATCTTACTGGGTTTGGTGTGGACCAGAGTCCACTGGAGGACTATATTCAGTTTTAAGTATCATCTCTTATTAAATATTTTGCTATGTGAACAAGGATAGATACCCTTTGGTTTGGAGAAGGATATAAATATCTAAGGCATTTATTCCTAGAACTGTTGTAAATATTTTGTGAAAGTGTATTCAGTTGAAAAACAGTCATTTTCAGAGTTGCAAATAATTTCTGCCTTTTTTGGGGAGTACTGTCTTTTGTTCTAGGAAGAAACATTCTGATAAAAATCTTTAGTTACATATGACCTGATTTTGGTTTAGAAACCTCTGAATTACTGGATTAACTTAAATGGAGACATTTTAGACAGATTTTAAGAGTATAGGTTAAGAATGTGTTCTTGGCTGTATTAGAACTATGCCATTGAAGAATTAGATGATTTTCTCACAACCCAAGCCCAAACCTGGACTTTGACTGTTCTATGCTTGAAAACTTTTCTTTCTCTCGGGAGATCTGTGTGTGTATGCATTGTGTTTTCTGATCTAAGTAACACTTTGTTTATTGAAGATTTGGAGGCCAGCCTAGAGTAGCAAGGCTGTATTAGTTTGGGAGGTAGATTGTAATTTGAACTTGAGCTGGGCTTAGTTAAACACTACCTGGCCTGCCTCCATGTGTGTTTGTCATGGTATTTTATCTGACAGTGTGATATTCTTGTCCTGGTTATGTAGGCTTATAAAGCATCCATAAGGGGGAGGGATGCGATGCATAACCATGGACTATTGTGATATTCTTGTCCTGGTTATGTAGGCTTATATAGCATCCATAAGGGGAAGGGATGGAGTTTCCCCTGAATGCAATGGATAGTTCTTCTGTAAATCATTTCTATTCTCTATTCTTGAGGCTGAAGGATGTTGGGCTATAACTATTCTGGGTGAAGATTCCTAGTTCATTGGTGGGAATTGACCTGAGCTGAGCCTATGAATGCTTCACAGGGAGGAGTCAGGGACTCAGGTTGGGGTTGGCCTTGTGAGCACTAGGATCATCTACTTCTGTTGGCAATTGTTATTTCTCTGTGTTGCTGTTATCCCTGGGCCTTCCATAATATCTTGCTAAAATCATAACTTGAACTCAGAAGGACTTTGGGAATTAGAAAAGATAACTATGGAAAGTGGCAAAAAGCTAGAAAGGTTAGTTATGATTTAACAAGAGGTAAATTGCAAGAAGGTAAAGAGCTGTCTGGAGTAAGACAGTTGTTGGAGATGACATACATTAATGAGGATAGATTTGTGGAATGTGAGGTACTTTCCTGAAATTCCCAGAAATATGCTAAAATACCAACACAGGATTCTCATGAAGAACTGGGCTTCATGTGGTCTTAAAAGCACTGAACCTTGATCTTTTATTTGGTACTAAAAGGAAAAGTAGACATTTGAGTGTGGCAGAGTAAATTTGGTATTTCCCTTTCTCCACTTGGAAACTATTCAAAGAACACAAGGAGAATGAGAAGTCTGCTTTTGACTATACCAGAAAACATCTGGAACACTGACCCATATCACAGGAGGAAGAGCTACCAAAAACAGTGAAAAAGAGTGAAGAGAGAATGCTAGTGGTTAGAAGTAAGAGCCAGTAAATTACATTTTTCCAAGCTGAGAGGCATTCACCTGTTTGTAAAATTGGGTAGAAGATATAGAACCTGTGGATGGGAGACTTGGGGCATGAAGTGGTTCCTCTCCAGAGGAGGCAGGGCTGAGTAGGGAATCACACAGACAAACCATATTGGCTTGAGGTGGTCTGATCATGGAGCAGGAATCTTGGTGGAGGAAGAAGAGCCTTTCCATGGTGAATATTTCTAATGCTGCTTGCCTATCTCAACAGGATAGAAGTACATGCTAAAGAACATAACCAGTGAGAATACAAAGTTTTTCTTAAATAGTTAAACATACACCAACATATGATCCTGTCATTCCACTTCCAGACATTTACCCAAGACTACTGGGAGCCCATGTGCAAATAAAGACTTGGGCAGTTTGTTTTGTAGCTGGCCCAAACCGGAAATAACCCAAATATCTATCAACACATGAATGGAAAAACAAATTGTGGGATATTCTTAAAATGGAGTGCTACCCAGCAGTAAGAAAGATACACAACATGGATAAATCTCATGTTGTCATGTGGTACAGGATATGCAGGGATAGGAAGAAAGGATTATAAGGCAACAAGAGGAAAACTTCTGTGGGATGATTAATATGTTCATTGTCTTTATTTTTAGATATATGTGAAATGTATACATGTGTGGCTACTTATCAAATTATATACTTCAAGTACTTCAGAGGTTCTCTGAAGTACTAAAAATTTGGAAAAAAAATTTGCTAGGTCTGTAGGGATCTTTAAATAAAATTAGAGATAGGCACGTAACAGACCAACCCAGAATAATAAATAAAAGTAAAGATTAACTAGGCAAAAGAAACACCAATGTATTTGTAGTATATTTGGCAGCAAACAATATTTACATAGACACAATACTATAAACTCTGACTACTGATTTAACCAAACCATTGTATTATAAATATATTGGAAAGGAGAAGGGGGGGTGGTGTCTCTGAGATTACTAAATCTTCAACTGTCCTCAATGCTATTTTATTTTTTAAACGATGAATGTAGATTTCCATAATAAAATAAAAATTAATAAGAAAAAAATTATATACTTCAGACATGCATACTTTACTATATGTAACTTACATCTCAATAAAATTATGAAAAATAATATACAAAAGTGGTGTGATGCCTGAAAACTATAAAATATGGTGACTGGTTATAATTCAAATGAAAGCAGGTAATCTAATTTCCCACAATGTTTTAGTATACTGACACTCATTAGATCCCTGTAGTAATGAAATTTACATCAAATAAGGAGGCCACTTGTGATAAGCATTGGGTGTTATATGTAAATGATGAATCACTAAATTTTACACCTGAAACTAACTTTACTGTTACCTAATTAGCATTTAAATAAAAACGTGAATAAAAAAAGATTAGACAATTAAAATAATGCTATCTTTTCACAAATAATCTCATCTTTTAGTAGGACTCCTGGTATGAGGCCTACTGCAATTTCAGTTTTATTGCTTATTGGGCTGAGGAGAATAAACATTCCTAAGAGGAAAGAGTTTTTGTTTTGTTTTGGTTTGGTTTCTAATTCCCATGCCCAGCCCTGAGCCCTTCAGTGTCCAGAACAATAGGGCCATGATGATAGTGGATGTTTAATAAATATCTTGACTTAATGCATAATTGAAAGGCCTGAACAATGTACTCTCAGCTGCCTAGGAAAACATCTGCTGATGGAGAAAACACCTAAGCCATTTCATGGGTGTAGAATACTTTAAAAATATCAGGTAGAAGACATTGTAAGAATTTTTAGACTTCTAAATAATTATTTCTTCCAAATAAATTTAACTCTCCAGGTGTGAGGACAAAATCTTGTTCTCTTCAGTGTTTGATTAAAAGAAGGCAGGCTTTCATAAATTTAACCCTAGAAAAATGAGTGGTAGACAATACAGGTTTTGTTGCTAGCAAGATACAAGGAATCTTTGTCTTTATTTTCTGCAACTGTCATTTGATAATAATAGCACTTTCCTTATGTGGTCGTTGCAAGAAATAAATGAAATAATGCATGTAAAGTACTGTAGTGGATGCTGTGGTGGCCCCCTACATCCCTCTTTTGGACGGGCACTCATTCCCCCCGCTGCTGGGAGACCTTACAGCTGAGGGCCCCTATATATTGAAAAAAGGAATGCTGTTGAGGGACTTCTTTGTCTCATTCCTTGTTGTGGGTTGTGGGGAGAATCTTCTGTTTTACCATGTAATATATTGTCTGTAGGTTTTCTGTAGGTAGTCTTTATCATATTAAGGAAAATCATTTCTGTGCCTAGTTTGTGAAGAGTTTGTATCATGAAAAGGAGGCTTTTGTTTTGTTTTGTTTTTGCAACTATTAAGATGACCGAATAACTTTAATTCTTTTTTTCCATTAATATAGTGAATTTCACTGATTAATTTCACTGGTTAAATTGGTGTTATTGGTGATTATGGTGATGTGTGTTAACTGATTGTTATTGGTGAATAGGATTGGTGTTACTTCCTTTTGAAATGTTTGAATGAAGTTAATGGTAAACGCATCTGATAAAGCGATCCTGATGTTTTCCTTGTGGAAAAAAAAATTATAGATTTAATTTCTTTAACATATTGAGAATTACTCAGATTTTTTCTTGTCTTAGTTTTAAGTATTATTTTCTAAGAAATTTGATCTTGCCAACCAAATTTTCAAGTTTATTGTCTTAAGGTTGTTTATCCTCTATGTATTTTATTTTTTTAAATGTTTATTTTTGAGAGAAAGAGAGGGCATGCAGGGGAGGGGCAGATTGAGGCAGACAGGGGATCTGAAGCGGGCTTCTTGCTGACATCAGAGAGCCTGATGTGGGGCTGGAACTCATGAACCGCAAGGTCATGACCCGAGCAGAAGCCTGATGCTTAATGGACTGAGCAACTTAGGTGCCCCTCTATGTCTTTTAAATATCTTTAGCTTAAGAGTCCACTTTATAACTGTGGATATTGGTAATTAGTGTTTTCTTTTTCTGTCCTCGCCTCTTTTCTCTCCTTCTTCCTCCTCCCATCCTCCCCCCCTTTTTTTCTATCAGGTAGGGTAAGACTTATTAATTTTTTATTAGTCTTTTTAAAGAAGCAATATTTTAAATATTCTCTGGATTGTACATTTGATATTTATTTCATGAAGTTCTGCTCTTATCTTTATTATTTCCCCCCTACTTTCTTCAGATTTAATATACTGGTTTTTTCCTAGTGTCTGGTGATGAATACTTAGATTATCAATTTTAAGGCTTTCTTCTTTTTTTTTTTAAATGTTCATTTAACACTATACATTTCCCTCTAAATATGGGTTTAGCTGTATTCCACAGTTTTTGTTGGATTATAGCTTTACTTTCATTTGGTTCAAAGCATTTGATAATTTTTATTGTGATTTTTTCTTTAACTCATGCGTTAGAAGTCTATTGCTTATTTTCTGGCTGTCTCTAGACACTTTTAAAAAAATGTTGAGTTCTAGTTTAATTCTACTATGGTTAGAAAACATGCTCTATATGAGTATAACCTTTACTTATTTTTTTTAATATGAAATTTATTGTCAAATGGGTTTCCATAAAACACCCAGTGCTCATCCCAACAGGTGCCCTCCTCAATACCCATCACCCACCCTCCTCTCCCTCCCACCCCCCATCAATCCTCAGTTCTCAGTTTTTTTTTTTTATTTATTTTTGGGACAGAGAGAGACAGAGCATGAACGGGGGAGGGGCAGAGAGAGAGGGAGACACAGAATCGGAAACAGGCTCCAGGCTCCGAGCCATCAGCCCAGAGCCTGACGCGGGGCTCGAACTCACGGACCGCGAGATTGTGACCTGGCTGAAGTCGGACGCTTAACCGACTGTGCCACCCAGGCGCCCCGTCAGTTCTCAGTTTTTAAGAGTCTCTTATGTTTTGGCTGCATCCCTCTCTAACTTTTTTTTTTCCTTCCCCTCCCCCATGGTCTTCTGTTAAGTTTCTCAGTATCCACATAAGAGTGAAAACATATGGTATCTGTTTTTCTCTGTATGACTTATTTCACTTAGCATAACACTCTCCAGTTCCATCCACGTTGATACAAAAGGCCATATTTCATTCTTTCTCATTGTCAAGTAGTATTCCACTGTGTATATAAACCACAATTTCTTTATCCATTCATCAGTTGATAGCAGCACTTTCAACAATCGCCAAATTATGGAAAGAGCCTAAATGTCCATCAACTGATGAATGAGTATCACCTTTAAAACGTGTTTAGAATTGCTTTGTGACTTAGTGCATGGTCACTTTGGGTAAATATTCTGTTTGCATTTGAAAAGAGTATAAATTCCTCAGTTGTTAGGTGTAATGTTCTATATATACCAATTAAGTCAAATTTGTTAATCATGTTGTTCATAACTTATTTATTACTATGAAGTTTTGTCTTTCTTTTTTCAGTTATTCAGAGAAGTGTGTTGAAATTCTCCAACTATGATTGTAAATATATCTATTTTTTCTTTAAATCTGTCAGTATTTGTATTATATATTTTGAGAATGTGCTGCTACTTTCATACTGAAACTGATTTTTTTCCCTATCAAATCAACATTTGTATTGGTATGAAATGGACCATGGGGTTTTCCTATTGTCATAAAGTCTATTTTGTTTAACATTAATATAGCAATACCAACTTTCTCTTGGTTAGTGTTCATAAGGCATATATTTTCCACCATTTTATTTCCAGTTTTTCCTTATCTTTATGTTTAAAGTATATATCAGGTAGGAGAGGACAGGAAGATGGCGGCGTAGGAGGACGCTGGGCTCACCGCGCGTCCTGCTGATCACTTAGATTCCACCTACACCTGCCTAAATAACCCAGAAAACCGCCAGAGGATTAGCAGAACAGAGTCACCGGACCCAAGTGCAGATGAGAGGCCCACGGAAGAGGGTAGGAAGGGCGGCGAGGCGGTGCGCGCTCCACGGACTGGCGGGAGGAAGCCGCGGCGGAGGGGCGGCTCCTCAGCCAAGCAGAGCCCCCGAGTCCGGCTTGCAAAAGCGGAGGGGCCTGACGGACTGTGTTCCGACAGCAAGCGCGACTTAGCGTCTGGGAGGTCATAAGTTAACAGCTCTGCTCGGAAAGCGGGAAGGCTGGAGGACAAAGGGAGGGTGAGCTGCGGAGCCCCCGGACGACAGAGCTCAGTTTGGCGGGGAACAAAGGCGCTCGCCAGCGCCATCTCCCCCGCCCATCCCCCAGCCAAAATCCCAAAGGGAACCGGTTCCGGCCAGGGAAATTGCTCGCTCCGCGCAAACCGCGCAAACACCCAACTCTGTGCTTCTGCAGAGCCAAACCTCCGGCAGCAGATCTGACTCCCTCCGGCTGCCACAGGGCCCCTCCTGAAGTGGATCACCTAAGGAGAAGCGAGCTAAGCCTGCCCCCCCTGCCGCCGTGCACCTTGCCTACCCACCCCAGCTAATACGCCAGATCCCCAGCACCACAAGCCTGGCAGTGTGCAAGTAGCCCAGACGGGCCACACCACCCCACAGTGAATCCCGCCCCTAGGAGAGGGGAAGAGAAGGCACACACCAGTCTGACTGTGGCCCCAGCGGTGGGCTGGGGGCAGACATCAGGTCGGACTGCGGCCCCGCCCACCAACTCCAGTTATACACCACAGCACAGGGGAAGTGCCCTGTAGGCCCTCACCACACCAGGGACTATCCAAAATGACCAAGCGGAAGAATTCCCCTCAGAAGAATCTCCAGGAAATAACAACAGCTAATGAGCTGATCAAAAAGGATTTAAATAATATAACAGAAAGTGAATTTAGAATAATAGTCATAAAATTAATCGCTGGGCTGGAAAACAGTATACAGGACAGCAGAGAATCTCTTGCTACAGAGATCAAGGGACTAAGGAACAGTCACGAGGAGCTGAAAAACGCTTTAAAGGAAATGCAAAACAAAATGCAAACCACCACGGCTCGGATGGAAGAGGCAGAGGAGAGAATAGGTGAACTAGAAGATAAAGTTATGGAAAAAGAGGAAGCTGAGAAAAAGAGAGATAAAAAAATCCAGGAGTATGAGGGGAAAATTAGAGAACTAAGTGATACACTAAAAAGAAATAATATACGCATAATTGGTATCCCAGAGGAGGAAGAGAGAGGGAAAGGTGCTGAAGGGGTACTTGAAGAAATCATAGCTGAGAACTTCCCTGAACTGGGGAAGGAAAAAGGCATTGAAATCCAAGAGGCACAGAGAACTCCCTTCAGACGTAACTTGAATCGATCTTCTGCACGACATATCATAGTGAAACTGGCAAAATACAAGGATAAAGAGAAAATTCTGAAAGCAGCAAGGGGTAAACGTGCCCTCACATATAAAGGGAGACCTATAAGACTCGTGACTGATCTCTCTTTTGAAACTTGGCAGGCCAGAAAGAATTGGCACGAGATTTTCAGGGTGCTAGACAGCAAAAATATGCAGCCGAGAATCCTTTATCCAGCAAGTCTGTCATTTAGAATAGAAGGAGAGATAAAGGTCTTCCCAAACAAACAAAAACTGAAGGAATTTGTCACCACTAAACCAGCCCTACAAGAGATCCTAAGGGGGACCCTGTGAGACAAAGTACCAGAGACATCACTACAAGCATAAAACATACAGACATCACAATGACTCTAAACCCGTATCTTTCTATAATAACACTGAATGTAAACGGATTAAATGCGCCCACCAAAAGACATAGGGTATCAGAATGGATAAAAAAACAAGACCCATCTATTTGCTGTCTACAAGAGACTCATTTTAGACCTGAGGACACCTTTAGATTCAGAGTGAGGGGATGGAGAACTATTTATCATGCTACTGGAAGCCAAAAGAAAGCTGGAGTAGCCATACTTATATCAGACAAACTAGACTTTAAATTAAAGGCTGTAACAAGAGATGAAGAAGGACATTATATAATAGTTACAGGGTCTATCCATCAGGAAGAGCTAACAATTATAAATGTCTATGCGCCGAATACCGGAGCCCCCAAGTATATAAAACAATTACTCATAAACAGAAGCAACCTTATTGATAAGAATGTGGTAATTGCAGGGGACTTTAACACCCCACTTACAGAAATGGATAGATCATCTAGACACACAGTCAATAAAGAAACAAGGGCCCTGAATGAGACATTGGATCAGATGGACTTGACAGATATATTTAGAACTCTGCATCCCAAAGCAACAGAATATACTTTCTTCTCGAGTGCACATGGAACATTCTCCAAGATAGATCATATACTGGGTCACAAAACAGCCCTTCATAAGTTTACAAGAATTGAAATTATACCATGCATACTTTCAGACCACAATGCTATGAAGCTTGAAATCAACCACAGGAAAAAGTCTGGAAAACCTCCAAAAGCGTGGAAGTTAAAGAACACCCTACTAACGAATGAGTGGGTCAACCAGGCAATTAGAGAAGAAATCAAAAAATATATGGAAACAACGAAAATGAAAATACAACAATCCAAACGCTTTGGGACGCAGCGAAGGCAGTCCTGAGAGGAAAATACATTGCAATCCAGGCCTATCTCAAGAAACAAGAAAAATCCCAAATACAAAATCTAACAGCACACCTAAAGGAACTAGAAGCAGAACAGCAAAGGCAGCCTAAACCCAGCAGAAGAAGAGAAATAATAAAGATCAGAGCAGAAATAAACAATAGAGAATCTAAAAAAACTGTAGAGCAGATCAACGAAACCAAGAGTTGGTTTTTTGAAAAAATAAACAAAATTGACAAACCTCTAGCCAGGCTTCTCAAAAAGAAAAGGGAGATGACCCAAATAGATAAAATCATGAATGAAAATGGAATTATTACAACCAATCCCTCAGAGATACAAACAATTATCAGGGAATACTATGAAAAATTATATGCCAACAAATTGGACAACCTGGAAGAAATGGACACATTCCTGAACACCCACACTCTTCCAAAACTCAATCAGGAGGAAATAGAAAGCTTGAACAGACCCATAACCAGCGAAGAAATTGAATCCGTTATCAAAAATCTCCCAACAAATAAGAGTCCAGGACCAGATGGCTTCCCAGGGGAGTTCTACCAGACGTTTAAAGCAGAGATAATACCTATCCTTCTCAAGCTATTCCAAGAAATAGAAAGGGAAGGAAAACTTCCAGACTCATTCTAGGAAGCCAGTATTACTTTGATTCCTAAACCAGACAGAGACCCAGTCAAAAAAGAGAACTACAGGCCAATATCCCTGATGAATATGGATGCCAAAATTCTCAATAAGATACTAGCAAATCGAATTCAACAGCATATAAAAAGAATTATTCACCAAGATCAAGTGGGATTCATTCCTGGGCTGCAGGGCTGGTTCAACATTCGCAAATCAATCAACGTGATACATCACATTAACAAAAAAAAAGAGAAGAACCATATGATCCTGTCAATCGATGCAGAAAAGGCCTTTGACAAAATCCAGCACCCTTTCTTAATAAAAACCCTTGAGAAAGTCGGGATAGAAGGAACATACTTAAAGATCATCAAAGCCATTTATGAAAAGCCCACAGCTAACATCATCCTCAACGGGGAAAAACTGAGAGCTTTTTCCCTGAGATCAGGAACACGACAGGGATGCCCACTCTCACCGTTGTTGTTTAACATAGTGCTGGAAGTTCTAGCATCAGCAATCAGACAACAAAAGGAAATCAAAGGCATCCAAATTGGCAAAGATGAAGTCAAGCTTTCGCTTTTTGCAGATGACATGATATTATACATGGAAAATCCGATAGACTCCACCAAAAGTCTGCTAGAACTGATACATGAATTCAGCAAAGTTGCAGGATACAAAATCAATGTACAGAAATAAGTTGCATTCTTATACACTAACAACGAAGCAACAGAAAGACAAATAAAGAAAATGATCCCATTCACAATTGCACCAAGAAGCATAAAATACCTAGGAATAAATCTAACCAAAGATGTAAAGGATCTGTATGCTGAAAACTATAGAAAGCTTATGAAGGTAATTGAAGAAGATTTAAAGAAATGGAAAGACATTCCCTGCTCATGGATTGGAAAAATAAATATTGTCAAAATGTCAATACTACCCAAAGCTATCTACACATTCAATGCAATCCCAATCAAAATTGCACCAGCATTCTTCTCGAAATTAGAACAAGCAATCCTAAAATTCATATGGAACCACAAAAGGCCCCGAATAGCCAAAGGAATTTTGAAGAAGAAGACCAAAGCAGGAGGCATCACAATCCCAGACTTTAGCCTCTACTACAAAGCTGTCATCATCAAGACAGCATGGTATTGGCACAAAAACAGACACACAGACCAATGGAATAGAATAGAAACCCCAGAACTAGACCCACAAACGTATGGCCAACTCATCTTTGACAAAGCAGGAAAGAACATCCAATGGAAAAAAGACAGCCTCTTTAACAAATGGTGCTGGGAGAACTGGACAGCAACATGCAGAAGGTTGAAACTAGACCACTTTCTCACACCATTTACAAAAATAAACTCAAAATGGATAAAGGACCTAAATGTGAGACAGGAAACCATCAAAACCTTAGAGGAGAAAGCAGGAAAAGACCTCTCTGACCTCAGCCGTAGCAATCTCTTCCTCGACACATCCCCAAAGGCAAGGGAATTAAAAGCAAAAGTGAATTACTGGGACCTTATGAAGATAAAAAGCTTCTGCACAGCAAAGGAAACAACCAACAAAACTAAAAGGCAACCAACGGAATGGGAAAAGATATTTGCAAATGACATATCGGACAAAGGGCTAGTATCTAAAATCTATAAAGAGCTCACCAAACTCCACACCCGAAAAACAAATAACCCAGTGAAGAAATGGGCAGAAAACATGAATAGACACTTCTCTAAAGAAGACATCCAGATGGCCAACAGGCACATGAAAAGATGTTCAGCGTCGCTCCTTATCAGGGAAATACAAATCAAAACCACACTCAGGTATCACCTCACGCCAGTCAGAGTGGCCAAAATGAACAAATCAGGAGACTATAGATGCTGGCGAGGATGTGGAGAAACGGGAACCCTCTTGCACTGTTGGTGGGAATGCAAATGGTGCAGCCGCTCTGGAAAGCAGTGTGGAGGTTCCTCAGAAAATTAAAAATAGACCTACCCTATGACCCAGCAATAGCACTGCTAGGAATTTATCCAAGGGATACAGGAGTACTGATGCATAGGGGCACTTGTACCCCAATGTTCATAGCAGCACTCTCAACAATAGCCAAATTATGGAAAGAGCCTAAATGTCCATCAACTGATGAATGGATAAAGAAATTGTGGTTTATATACACAATGGAATACTACGTGGCAATGAGAAAAAATGAAATATGGCCCTTTGTAGCAACGTGGATGGAACTGGAGAGTGTAATGCTAAGTGAAATAAGCCATACAGAGAAAGACAGATACCATATGGTTTCACTCTTATGTGGATCCTGAGAAACTTAACAGGAACCCATGGGGGAGGGGAAGGAAAAAAAAAAAAAAAGAGGTTAGAGTGGGAGAGAGCCAAAGCATAAGAGACTGTTAAAAACTGAGAACAAACTGAGGGTTGATGGGGGGTGGGAGGGAGGGGAGGGTGGGTGATGGGTATTGAGGAGGGCACCTTTTGGGATGAGCACTGGGTGTTGTATGGAAACCAATTTGTCAATAAATTTCATATATATAAAAAAAAAAGGCCAATAAATTGAAAAAAAAAAAAGAAAATTTGTATTACCTATCTAACATTACATTAAAAAAATCAATTTATGGACTGCAAAAAAAAAAATAAATAAAGCATATATCAAATAAGCATTGTATATTTTGATTTTGTTATTTTCTCCAGTCTAGTAATCTTTAGTTTTTTAGTTGTATGTTCAGTTTTTTATGATTAATATAGTTACTAGATTTCAACCCATGTATTTATTGTTTTTCCTTTTTGACATGTTCATTGCTTCTTTTTTATTATTTCTGATCTTTTACTATTTTTTCATTTCCCCCCACTATCTTGGTTTGTTAGGTTACATTCATTTACTCTCCAATTAATTGTTACCTTAGAGACTAAAACTTGTATATTTGACTTATTCTTTGTATAATAAGTTAGTACTTTTATTCCTGACAACGGTTGTCATTTATTTTAACCTACATATATTTTTTTAAACCCTGGAAGGAATCATTATTACTATTTTAAACAGTCAACATTTATTAAAATTCATCAACATTTTAATTTTTTTGAGACTTTTTTATTGTTTTTATTACCATGTTTGTAACTGCAATCGTTTTCTTTTGCCTGAAGAACTTCGTTTCAGATTTTTTTAAGGTGTACCTGCTGGCAGTGTCTTCTCTTTTTTTGTCTAAAAAATTGCTTTACTTAGTCTTTATTATTTTCACTAGACATAGAATTTTAGGTTTGCAGCTATTTTCTTCCAGCTCTTTAAATATTTCTTTCCATTGTCTCCTGGTTTTTCTCATTTCTGTTGAAAAGTTAGTGTTAGACTTTATTGCTGATCTATATTTTTTCAGGTCATTATCTCATTGAATACTTTTTTTGGATACTTCTTGATCACATTTTTTCCCTCTTTCTTATGTTAGATGTTTTTCTCTTGTCTCATAGGTTCGTTACATACTTCTTTTTTATTTAAGATCTGAATGTGGTTTAGTTTGGATATTTTATACTAAACTTTCTTCTAGTTCACTAATACTCCCTTATGTTGTATCTAATTAGTTGTTAAACCCATCTCCTAATTTCTTAACTTAATTTCTAAATTATTAATTTTTATTTCTATAGATTCAGTTATCTATGAAGTTTTCTATATTTTATTTTTTAATTTAAATTTTAGTTAACATACAATGTGATATTGGTTTCAGGAATAGAATTCAGTGATTCATCACTTACATACAACACCTAGTGCTCATCACAAGTACTCTCCTTAGTACCCATCACCCAACTAGCCCATCTCCTATCCACTTCCCTCCATTATCCCACAGTTTGTTCTCTATCATTAATAATCTTAATGATTAATGAATCTTCATGGTTTGTTTTCCTCTCTTCTCTTTTAACTGCCCCCCCCACTTCCCATATGTTCATCTATTTTGTTTCTTAAATTCCACATATGTGTGAAATCATATGGTATTTGTCTTATTTGATTTACTTATTTTGCTTAGCATAAGACATTCTAGCTCCATCCACATCATTGCAAATGGCAAGATTTCATTATTTTTGATGGCCAAGTAATATTCCATTGTATATATTTAGCACACCTTCTTTATTCATTCATCAGTTCATGGACATTCGGATTATCTCCATACTTTGGATATTATTGATAGTTTTCTATATTTTAAACTATTTTCTTGAACATACATGTCAGTTATTCTAATATTCCCTGTGATCATTCCAATACCTGCGTTACTATAGGTCTGTTACTTTTTTGTCATATAGTATTACTTCTAATTATGCTTGGAAGTTTGAATTTCAATATAAAACTTGAAAAAGATTTTAATAATATCATCTTCCTTCTGAGAGAATTGATTTTTATTCCAGAAGGCAGTTAGAGTAAAGGATAATCCAATCAATGATGAGGTGAATTAAGGCTGATTTTCAGACAGGTCTGTTTCTGGTTTGTTCTTACTACTGATCTGCTATCCTTCTGAGGTCTTATCTGAATGTCTGGACGGTTTACCATAAATAACCCCTGACCTTTGGAAGACCCTGAACTCATATTTTAACGTCCAAGCTCTGTGAAAATATTTTTAAAAATCTTAGTTTTTAAAAATCTTAGCAGCTTCAAGGTGACATTTTTACCTCTTGTTCCATTTAGCCAATATATAAGGGCAAGAGCCAAAATGTATGTTGGTTTACTTTCCTATGATTTTATTTTCTCCTGGATTTTGATGCCTCATATCCTGGTTGCCATGATAATTCTGAATTCAAATTTTTATTTCCAAGCCCATTGTTACCACATGGTTGGGGCTGTAGCTTTTTGTATGGTTTTTGTGAATCATGCTGGGAATTAGGAAACGAATTGTAGAAAAAAATGGTGGTGGATATGAGGTTTACCTCAATGCACTTCTCTATTCTCCTTGAGATTAATCCCTCAAGTCCAGGCTTCCTTGGTTGCTCTCAGAAGCCTTTCAATAGCTATTGAGTTTTTTTGTTTTTGTTTTGTTGTGTTTTGTTTCTTTTTGTTTGCATTTTATTCATCTTTTATGGTTGTCTGAGACAGAAAATCTGGTTTCATACAAGCTACTCCATTTTGATATGGGTGGAAGATCTCTATTGTATCTTACAGATTAGAGGACATGAGCATCATTTGAAGTGCTTGAAAAATGTACTTCTGGGACCCATATCTTAAGTTCTAATTTATATCTACATTTTTTAAATTTTTTTTTCAACGTTTATTCATTTTTGGGACAGAGAGAGACAGAGCATGAACGGGGGAGGGGCAGAGAGAGAAGGAGACACAGAATCGGAAACAGGCTCCAGGCTCCGAGCCATCAGCCCAGAGCCCGACGCGGGGCTCGAACTCACAGACCGCGAGATCGTGACCTGGCTGAAGTCGGACGCTTAACTGACTGCGCCACCCAGGCGCCCCTATATCTACATTTTTAACAAAGTACCAGGTAATTTTGACCTAGTTGGTCCTTTAGTCAAACTTACATCTTTTAGATTCTACAGGTCAAAACCTACCATCTCCTTTTTTTTCTTGTGATAAAAAAAATTTATTTTTTTATTGACAGCAACATTAAACAGTGAGAAGACAGCTAGCGTCATCACAAACTTTTGGTTTCCTTTTTGAGGGGTAAAAGGATATAAAAGCCAAAGAATAGAAACTTAAGAAGGGAAAATTCTATTTTCTGGGGTGCAAAACTCCCTAGGTTGAAAATTAATAAATAACCTATTAGTCATGAACTTTTCAATAGGATGACTTGGTAGGTCCATAGAAGATCCATATTCAGGCTATTGGAATTCATTCTACATCAGCCTGCCTAAATGTAATTATCATTGAATTGATTCACGTTCTATCAAGGCACATTCTCAGATGAATTCTTTTGATGTATAGATCTTGCAACTTCTTTCCTTATTATTATCTATAAGATGAGATTGTTCAAGGTTGGAATGATTCCCATTTGTGTGTTTGTGTGTGTGTGTGTGTGTGTGTGTGTGTGTCTGTGTGTGTGTCTGTGTGTGTGCATGTGTGTATGTTTTTGGTTTGATTTTGTTTTAGAATTATGGCAGTTGTATCTCTGCTGGGCTATTTCTATCAATATGTAATTTCTGTAAGTCTCTACTCTTCTGTTAAATGGAAAGGAAAATGCCTAGTTTACAACTCTATTTAATCCTTTGGGGATCAATTGAGACTATTCTTGTGAAATTGTTTTATAAATAATAAAGCATTAAATTTTTTTATTAGTTATTTAAAGAGACAGAGATACTGTGAGCAACAATATAGAAGAATGAAAGCTCAAGATTTGCCAGAAGTCTGGTTATTCAACATGCCTGGAGTGACGTGAATATAAAAAAAAAAAAATAGTGGAACAGTGGACAATGGGATTAGGGCCAAATCATGGAGGTCTTGATTACCAGGCCAACTTTGGACTTTAGTAATTAGGCAATGCAAATAATTGCCTTGTGAATAGAGGGCTGAATGATAAGAAAAAAAATTATATGGCATTAAGGGTGAGATATCTTCGAATGGAGCAATGGGGAATTAAGTGGTTATTGAAATATTGTCGGTGAGAGGTAATGAGGCTCTGAAATGGAGAACTGGAAATGAAAATGAAGGGACATTTGAGAGAGAAGAGTTGAGGACAGAATCAGTTCATCTTTGATATGAAGAATGGATGAATAGGAATATTTGTATGATCTTCACTTCTTTTAACTTTTGATAACTGGCAGAATTAATAGAAGTAGGTAACATGGGTATAGCCCCAAATCTGAAGCTTACATCTGGTTCAATATTTGCCTTTTTTACTTTATAGTTCCAAAAGTGTTCTAGGCATTTTTTTCTCAAATAGCCCCTACATGTGTGCATTCATTGTTTAAAATTATAGATATTAGTAGTATCCCATGTCTCATACATATGAGCCAACATTCTAACCTCCATGTGTTCACTTTTACATAAAACACATTTACAGAATTTTTTGACACTACATTATATTATGTGTGTAAAGGCTAAGTCTGGAATAGTTTAGCAGATAAAAATCCATTCTTCCAGTTATGCACAAGGGATTAGTGCAGGCAACTCCCATTAATGTTAATCATCCAACTTCTTGGCCATGAAAGTTTCACGGCATTCAGGGAAAGAGGTCACACATGAAGAGGAAGAAGAGAGACAAGTAAATCATTTCCATATAGTGTTTTGTACAAGTCATTAAAAAAATGTGTAAAAGTCATTTGTAAAATTAAGGGATTTTTTTTTACTAAAAATTAATGAGCATTACTTCCATCTTAAATCTTTCAGATTAGCTTTGGCTGAAATGACCTTCCATCTCGGTTCTCAGTTGATAGGACTTGTGCTGTTGGTTATATCTTCTGTGAATGTTCAATACCTTCCCTGTCATCTAGCATTTCAAACTGATTTTTATGCTTCAGAAATAATAATAGCTACTAATTACTAAGTGTCCAATCCATGTTAGTTGCTTTATTTATTTATTTTTTATATATAGAGAGAGAGCACACACGAGAGAGAGCAAGCAAGTGCAAGCAGGGGAGAGGGGCAGAGGGAGAGACAGAATCTTCAGCAGACTCCATATTCAGTGCGAAGCCCAGTGTGGGGCTCAATCCCATGTCCCTGGAATCCTGATCTGAGCCAAAATCAAGAGTTGGATGCTCAACTAACTGAGCCACCCAGTCACCCCTGTTAGTTGCTTTAGACCAGGAGTACTCAAAGAGTGGCCTCTATGTCCTCAGCATCAGTATCACTTGAGAACTTGTTAGAATTGCAAATTCTTGGCCTCCACTCCTGAACTACAAAATGAGAATGTCAAGGGATGGAGGTTGTCACCTCATCTTTTAACAGGCCCTGCAGGTGATTCTAATTTACTTTGACTTTTGGGAATCACTCTTTTAGATGTACCTCCAATCATATTATGCCTGTCTATTAGGAATTGCCCTCTTTGGTGATGTCAAAACTGTGTCACAGAAGGATAAAGTAACTTTCCCAAAGTCTCACAGGTCTAGGATCTCAAAAGCAGGTCTGTAATATACTTCACACCTCCCCACACTAACTGTGTAATATTTGTTGACTACAGACTAAGTGTTATCATGGCACAGAAGAACAAGGCTCAATTTGTGACTTCTTTTATTATGTTATGAGGCCATGTGCAAAATATTTGGCCTTTTTGTGTCTGTTTGTTCATACATAAAGTAGGCTTGGGGATCATTTACAGCCCAGTGTGTGTGTAATCAGCCAGCCAAAATGCCAGTACCCATGGCTATGTGACAAGGAACTAAGCTGTGCTAGGTGCCTAGAAAGATAAATGACTAGAAAATACATCTCCAACATACAGTCATGTAAATAGTAAAAACAAAACAAAACAAAACACAAAAAAACATGCTTTGATAAATTTATTTATCTTCTTTTTATAGTTTCTAACATGTAAGTTCCTACTGAATAGTATTAATAGTGTTCCATGGCCTTAGGCTAAATTGGAAAATTTGGCCCTACCAGTGAATGCACCATGTATAGAATGAATTTTTAGCCCCTCATTCCCAGCTTGTTCCTCTTTCCCTTCAAGGAATTATATTTACCTCTCTTCATGTAAGATTAGAATAACATGGTTACTCTCTGGTAAACCCTGTATATGTCACTAATCCCACTCCTCCAAGGAAATTGGCTTTTCTTAGATTAGTCCTTATTCATTTCATTGATATTTATTGAAAACCTGTTATGTTCCCATTATTGCGCACTGGAAGGAATAATGTAAGTGGTAGGTAACCAAAGATATTACACATTCTCTACCTTATGGCCTTTACTTGGTAGTAAGTATAAGTCATATACATACCACAAATGGTTAAAGAAAGCAACACTGTAAGAAATCTCACAGAGGAGCGTCATGCTCTTGGAGTTGCTATGCATTCAGGGACCAGAGTGAGTTGTTTCAGTTAGAGTGATCTTGGAAAAATTCATACTGAAAGTTGAAAGCCTAGGGAATATCCAGAGAAAAAGAGAAGACAACAAAGGGGAATGTACATTATGCTTGGGCAGTGCTCATTTCTTCTCACCCTCCTTCTCCCTCCCTGGATCTTCTGGGCTCCTACTCTCAGGGAAACACTGAACTGTCAGTGTGTATCCATGTGGCCCTGTAATTGAGAGCTAGTACCAACTTGCACAATGGTTATATTTTCTATTCTATTTTCAGTCTACCAAGCTGGGATCTGTATTCTGAGGTAAAGGAAAGAGTCACACATTTTTCTGAGAGCCCTGTTGACTTGTGTAAAATATTAATCTGACTTCACAAGAAAGGAATGAAGTGGGCGAGAGAAATGCTCATTGGTGAGGAAGAGGTAGAGGTGGGATTCAAAGCTCATGTGGATCTTCCAGCCTTGGGAAAGTCTGCAGTCAGGAGGCCCTCTGGGTGCAGGCCTCATCTGTATGCTGTGGCAGTCTGTGTCCCTGACATGGGTACACTGAAGAAACTGCAACTTGTGCCAAGAGCTCACCATATGATTTCAATTCTTTGTGGACTGTAAAAGAGATGCCTCACCATTTTTTGAAAAGGATATGAGCAGGAATGTTGGTAGCTTATGCATTATTTAGAGCCTGCCATCCTGCCTCTGTCTCACAAAGGAAAATGACAGCATTGTCACGGTGGTTTCAATATATGTGATGGTGGAAATGGAGATGTTGGATTTTGTAAGTTTCTCTGAATTACCTATACTCTGGTGACCTGTAATTAGCTTGCTGAGGATATTACACCTTCATTTTCTTTCACCCATTATTGAAGATAGGTGTATACTATCTCATTATGTTAAAAAATCATATTACATATACATTTGAGAAATATTGTATAATGATGAAATTATTAAGTGTAGCTCATATTTTATCCAAAGTCATGCACATGAAAGAATACAAGTATCACGTGGACACAGCTGATAGCAGGATTTGACTCACTCTTACTTCCAATAGTGCCACATAGAAATATTTTACTTTGTTTTGAGACATTTTCAATGGGGTACTTGGAGATTTATTTAAGACTGTTCCGTCAAGACGCATAGATAAAAATGCTTGGCAGCAACACCATCTTATAGCTTCTTTGCCTTTCTTTCCTTTGACCATTCATGGATCTCTTTTGATCTATTCATGAAAGAAAGGAAGCTTAGGTTTGAAACCTAAGCGGAGTCAACTCTGCCCTTCCATGCCGAGCAGTTGCTACCTTTTTTCACTTCCATTTGTGCATGCTTCTGGAAACTTCTCCCACTACAATTTCCCCTCACACTCCTCTAAATCACCCCCTTCTTACCTCAGTTCCTCTGGACTTTGTGTTTTCTCCAATACAGTGCTTAAGCTTTTATTAATAAGAATTATCTTATCTGAACACATCTTCGGTCACATTGCTGCCAATTCAAAAATCTTCAGTGACATCTATTTGCTCCCCACATAGATTATGAACTCCTTGGTATAATGTTTTGAGTCATCTTGCAAAGAATATTGGTTACTTCTACCTATTCTACACTCTAAGCAACCTGGCCTATAGGTGTTTCTTATTTTTTTTTTTTTTAATTTTTTTTTTTTCAACGTTTATTTATTTTTGGGACAGAGAGAGACAGAGCATGAACAGGGGAGGGGCAGAGAGAGAGGGAGACACAGAATCGGAAACAGGCTCCAGGCTCTGAGCCATCAGCCCAGAGCCCAACGCGGGGCTCGAACTCACGGACCGCGAGATCGTGACCTGGCTGAAGTCGGACGCTTAACCGACTGCGCCACCCACGCGCCCCCGTTTCTTATTTTTTAAAAGACTTTTATTTGGAACTGTTTTAGGCTTACAATACAATTGAGAGGAAGGTACAGAGATTTTCCATATAGCCCCTACTCACTGCCCTTCCCCCCACATATAGCCTCCCTTATTATCAACACCACTCATCAGAATGGTACATTTGTTGCCAAGGTTGCATCTACAATGACATATCAAAATCACTCCAAATCCATAGGATACCTTAGGTTCATTCTTGGTGTTGGATTCTGTATGGTTTTGGACAAATGTATAATGGCATATATTTATCATTATAATATAATAAAGGGTATTTTTACTGGCCTGAAAATTATCTATGCTCTGCCTATTCACCTACCCCCACCCAACCCTGGTCAACCACTTATGTATTTATTTTTTTAATTGCCTCCATAGTTTTGTCTTTTCTGGAATGTTATGTAGTTGGAATCATACAGTTTGGGGCCTTCTCATATTGACTTCTTTACCTTAATAATATGCATTAAAATATTCTTCATGTTTTTTTATGGCTTGATCGAAAGTACCACACTGACTTGATTACTGTAGCTTTATAGTAAGTCTTCAAGTTGGATAGGATCAATCATCTCACTTTGTTCTTTTCCTTCAATATTTTATTGGTTATTTTGGGTCTTTTGCCTCTTTATATAAATATAAGACTCAGTTTGTTGATATCCACAAAATAACTTGTAGGAATTTTTATTAGGATTGCATTAAATCTGTAGATCAAGTTGGGAAGAACTGACTCCTTGAAAATATTGACTCTTCCTATCCACACACATGGGACATCTATCTGTGTATTTAATTCTTATTTGATTTCATTTTTTAGAATTTTGTAGTTTTCCTCATATAGATCTTGTATATATTTTACTAGATTTATAACTAAGTATTTCAAGTTTTTAGGTGATAATGTAAATGGTATTGTGTTTTTAATTTCAAATTCCACTTGTTCATTGTTAATACATAGAAAAGCAAATGACTTTTGTATATTAATCTTATATCATACAATATTACTATAATTGCTTGTTAGTTTCAGGAGTTTTTTGTTGATTGTTTTGGATGTTTTACATAGATGATCAAACCATCTGTGAACAAAGACAGTTATGTCTTCCTTTTTTTTTTTTTTTAGTGTTTATTTATTTTTGAGAGACAGAGTGTGAGTAGGGGAGGGGCAGAGAGAGAGGGAGACACAGAACCTGAAGCAGGCTCCAGGCTCCTAGCTGTCAGCCCAGGGCCCAGTGCGGGGCTGGAACTCACTAACTGTGAGATCGCGACCTGAGCCTAAGTTGGAAGCTCAACTGACTGAGCCACCCAGGTGCCTCATGTCTTCCTTCTTAATCTGCACACCTTTTTTTTCTTTTTCTTCTTGTATTACATTAGCAAGTATTTGCCGTCTAGTTTGTAAAGGAGTGGTGAGAGGGGATATCCTTGCTTTGTATCTTAGTGTGAAAGCTTTAAGTTTCTCAGTATTAAATGAGCTGTTTCTTTTTGACATTTCATGCTTTTATTTTATTTATTTTTCATGCTTTAATTTTTAATTTTCAGACTAAACATGGTAGCTCTCTCAAATTAAGAGAGACATTTGTAGTTGCAACAATGATTTCAGGAGTAGATTCCTTACTGCCCTTACCCATTTAGCCCATCCTCCCCCCCACACAACTCCTCCTGTAACCCTCAGTTTGTTCTCCATATTTATGAGTCTCTTCTGTTTTGTCCCCCTCCCTGTTTTTTGTTTTCCTTCCCTTATGTTCATCTGTTTTGTCTCTTAAAATCCTCATATGAGTGAAGTTATGATTTTTGTCTTTTTCTGGATGTAAATTTAAAAAAATAAAAAATAAAACAAGTTAATAAAAAAAAAGAGAGAAACATTTGTTGGGGGGCCTGGGTGGCTCAGTCAGCTAAGCATCCGACTTTAGCTCAAGTCATGATCTCACGGTTCATGGGTTCAAGCCCCATGTTGGGCTCTGTGCTGACAGCTTGGAACCTGGAGCCTGCTTCAGGTTCTGTGTCTCCCTCTCTCTCTACCCCTCCTCTGCTTGTGCTTTCTCTTTCTCAAAAATAAATAAACATTAAAAAAAGAGAGAGAGACATTTGTTGCCTTAATCTGTAAGTGTTCAAATCATAATCATTCCTTAATATCCATAACATCTGTAAAAATGCTACTTCCTCAATGAAAATCTTCTGGTTGCTTACAATCTGATATTCTTTCATTTGAGCCTCTATGTATAGGCTATCTTTTGCATAACAAAGTAGCCCAAACTTAGTGGCTTAAAACAACGTGTAAATATTATTTTACAGTTTCTGTGGGGAAGGAACTCTGGCACAGCTTACCTGGTCCTTTGCTTAGGCTCTCATAAAGCTGTAATCAAAGTGTCAGCCGGTCTGGATTGGGTTCTCATCTAGAAGTTTAAGTGGGAGGGCCTCTGTTTCTAAGCTCCCTCAGGTTGTTGGAAGAATTCATTTCTTTGCCACTGCAGGTTTGGTGGCTTCTTTGAAGCCAGCAATGGAGAGAGAGGGACTCCAGTAAGATGGACTATATGCTCCTAGGTAATCATGGACACTTAATTGTGCATATCGAATCACCTTTGCCACTTTCTGCTAGTTGGAATCAAGTCACAGGTCTTGCCCACTTTCAAGGGGAAGGAATTACAGAAAGGCATGAACATCTTAAGAATCATGGACACCTCCTTATAATCTGTCTGCCATGTTCTGCATTATATTATCTGCTTCTCTTATATTTTATGCCTCTGCTATCTTTTAAGAACTTTCTCTTTATTAGAATTTTTAGCTCCATGAGTTCAATGATAGCCTATTTATGCTTTATTATGCCTGCATTCTTTGGTGCAAAGTATTTGTGTGTTAAAATGTTGTGAATTCAGTTGATCGGTGGGTGCTTACACTTTTCTGTAAAGCCTATGTTTTTCTCTGTCTCAGATTTTAGGCTTTTAAAATTTTTTTTTTTTCAACGTTTATTTATTTTTGGGACAGAGAGAGACAGAGCATGAACGGGGGAGGGGCAGAGAGAGAGGGAGACACAGAATCGGAAACAGGCTCCAGGCTCTGAGCCATCAGCCCAGAGCCCGACGCGGGGCTCGAACTCCCGGACCGCGAGATCGTGACCTGGCTGAAGTCGGACGCTTAACCGACTGCGCCACCCAGGCGCCCCGAGATTTTAGGCTTTTAAAAGGCAAGAGCAATATTCATAACCTAGTTTGTATAGCACCTAATTAGGAACAGATCAGCAATTAACATTATACTCTTATCACTCATTGAATAAACATTTTAGAGTCTGAAATAACAAACACTTAAATTTGTAAGATGAATATAATTTTGCCCTCAAGATGACAGAAGTGTCATACCCATGAAATTTGTTACATGAAGAATACCATGATGTCTTTGGTTCTCCAGGAATATCATGCCTCTGCTATTAGGGTACTCTGTTTTTCTCCATTCTCTTTTCTTAGATTTGCACAAAGCATTGGCTACTGTGGAGTGCTGCCAAACATCTTGAAATAAGGGAACTAGATAAGGGGTGCATTTCTGGGATGAGAGAGGGGAGTTGGCCATGGTCAGAAGGCATTGGAGGAGTGATTCTGGGAAAGAAGAATAAAAAGGTAAAACAATCCAGCCTTCAGTGAAAGGGTTTTCTATAGGACTGTTGTTCTTTGATATTTTAAAGATGCTGTTTGAAAAAAAAAAAAAAAAAAAAAAAAAAAAAAAGAGTGCTATTGTCCAACAACTTAGAATGATGTTAAACAGATTCAGAAGTGTATTCTTCAGACTTCTTGAAATGTTGATGAACATCATATTCTTCCACAGTAACATTTAACATTCAAGTTTTATGAAATTTATTTTTTCTTGGAGACCTGTGCATGTATAAAACTTAGACAGTTTCTTAGTTGGTTAAAAAACAAGTCGAAAGAAAACAACAAAATGGCATCTTAAATCCTGCATTGACTTCGGGGTAGGGGACAGAATATTGATCAGAACTGTGTGGATATGAATGGATGGAAGGATGTGTTAAAGGAATAAAGACATTTTTAAGCATCCATGTTTGCATCTTGAGTTTAAGTAGTGTGAACACAGCTTTTTCATTAGTTAGCAAATATGTGAGGAAAAAGACCCATGATCAATATAGAAACTTGATCAAGTTCTACTAAACCATTTGAACAAGTATCAAAAAAATACATTTTTGGACAGAGACTGAGTAGGTAATAGCCATATGTGCCCATATGGAATTAGAAGTTAAATACATTATCCAAAAATTTGAGCTAAATATACTTCTGTATCTTGCCATTCTAATGTTGAATTTCTGTCAATCTGTGTGCTTAAAAGAGCATAGGGTTTTTCTGTAACAGTCAAAGGTTTGTTTTACTAGTTCTAAGACTTGATGTTTTATAAACTTCAGATTGATTGTTTAAAAAAACCAAAACAACTACATTTGTTAAAATGTTTACCGTAGAGAATTGTGTTTGTGTTCTTAGAAGAGTAAGCTGTGTTTGCCGTAAGAGGCTGAATCTGTTCAACCACCTTTTGAAACTGACCTGGTGAATATAATTTTAATCTAGTAATAATTAACCAACTGATAAACGAGATATGAAAATTCTGGAATGTTATTTTAAAGCATTCCTCTGAGTCTATATAAGTAAATACTAAATGTTGTTTCTAATGGAGCAACTTCAAAAACAAAACAAAATGACACAAAACCCATTCTTTCTAAAAAAACTATGACACTGAGGTTCTAAGTCACAATGAGATGATCATAATACTCTTAACAGAAAAGATGAAATAAAGCAGAAATACTTGGTTTTGAGGGAAGGTGGAGGAATAGGGTAATATATTTGGTTTTAGAAATGTTAAATTTGAGGGTAAATTGAACGTTAAAGAGACAATATTGTAATGTCACAAGCTCTGGTAATCAAAGCTCTGGGGAAAAGTCTGGGGGAAAGAACTAAACATATTTATTACAGTCAATCCTGGAAATAAATCAGTAAGTACTGAGTAAAAGGGTCAGAGAGAATCTGTGGAAGTCTCATTAGAAGAAATTATCTATCTATCTATTGATCAATTGATCAATTGATCTATGCATTCAAATTTTTATTTACATTCCAGTTAGTTAACATACAGTGTAATATTCATTTCAGGTGTAGAATTTAGTGATTCAAAACTTACATACAACACCCAGTCCTCATCACAAGTGTCCTTAATTCCCATCACCTATTTAACACAGCCCCCTCCCCGCCCCCCAACCATCAGTCTGGTAACTCTACAATTAAGAGTCTGTTTCTTGGTTTTCCTCTCTTCCCCCACCTCATGTTTGTTTGTTTTGTTTCTTAAATTCTACATGTGTGAACTCATATGGTATTTGTCTTTCTCTGACTTATTTATTTTGCTTAGCACAGTACTCTGTAGCTCCATCCATGTCATTGCAAATGGCAAGATTTAATTCCTTTTATGGATAATATTCCATTCTCTCTCTCTCTCTCTCTCTCTCTCTCTCTCTCTCTCTCTCTGTGTCTGTCTCTCTCTCCATATATACATATATGTATACATATATGTATATATGTGTGTGTGTGTATAAATGTTATTTTGTTATATGTATACTGCTTTTATGTCTCACATTTAAGTCTTTCACCCTTTTTGAATTTATTTTTGTGTATGGTAAAAAAAGTTATCCAGTTTCTTTTGCACGCTGCCATCCAGTTTTCCTAACACTATTTGTTGAAGAGTCTGTCTTTTTTCCATTGGATATTCTTTCTTGATTTGTCAAAGATTAGTTGACCATACAGTTGTGGGTTCATTTCTGGGTTTTCTGTTCTGTTCCACTGAAATTTGTGTCTATTTTTGTGCCAGTACCATACTGCCTGGATCACTACAGCTTTGTAATATAGCTTGAAATCTGGAATTAGAAGAAAAATTTAAATAAAGTGAAGCAAGGCAGGCAAACTTGGTCAAATACATATGAGTTCTTAGAAGAATCTTATAAGTAGACAATCTGGGAGGAGGACTTTTTTCCAAGTAATGTTAAAAACAAAACTGGTAAAAAAAATTAATTAAATTCCTAAGTGTGTAATGTCAAGATTTTTAAAAATGTTATACGATGTGATGACTTTCAAAAAAATTGTTTGAAGACGTGAGTGACTAGAACTTACAAAATCTGTTTCTGACTCTTCATATAATTTCTCTCTTAAGTGGCTCACTTTCAGCAAGATCTCTGACCACCTGCATTCAAATTGGCATCAGTTTGTCACTCTCTTTGCAATACTTATATCACTTATATTACATCAACCAAATTATTGTTGGCTGTTTATTAGTCTGTCACTTATTTGTCTGTCTCCCCACCTCTCTGCATTAACATATGAACTCCATGGGGTCACACCATAGCAGCTCAACAGATACTGAATTAATCTGTCATGAATTAGAAGGATGAGTACATCCTGGATGGTACCACCACCACCCAGTTCTAGGATGTTTGAGAAATCAGAGAAGGTTATTGCATTAAGCCATAATTCTCCCAGGTCTGGCCTGTCTTTGGAAGGAACACTTATGACTTAATCTCATCAGGTCTTTTATTTCTCTTTAACATTCTTGTGAAGTGCTTGCTCAGTTAAGTTCTGAACACCTGTTAGAAAATTCTTCAACAACCATATTATGAATCTAACTTCTCAGGGCAGGCGGAAAGTCCAGGATTTGGGATGTGGATGGTGGCGGGGAGGGCATCACCCAAGTTGAGTTGTTCATTCGGAGAGCCTTCCTGAAAGAGGAATCCTGGGCCTATACAGTTTTCACACTGGCTTGGAACCAGATTGTCCTCTGAATTCCTGGGCAGAATCCTGGTCCTCACCTTCTGGCAGTTACCCTGCTGGAGGACTTCCAATTGCAGCTCTCTACTAATAGTTTAGTAAAATATGCTGAGAACATGTTTTCCTTTTTATCTTGTGTTCTTGCTAAACCAACTGAGTTCAATAGCAGCTTCTGGAAAGCATTCTAATAATCTCCAAAGTGTTTAAGGAGCATTAGTCACATTATCACAGAAACATGTCTTGCTCCAGAAATGTATTTACTGTTCTTTTTAGAAACACAGATGCAGTCTAGGTAAATAATACAAAACAGTTACTTTCTTGCCAAGGGAAAAATGCTGTTTTTTTATTTATCTATTTAAAAAGCAAATGAAATCATTCATACTGGAGGATGATGCATGATAGATCAAGATCTTAGACTTGCTCACTTCTTATTAACCTGTATATTTATGCATCACTATCTTTTCAAGTTTATCTCTATTTGGTTTAACTGTGGAAGGCCTATCTTCTTTTAAGTCAGTCTGGTTATAATAAAATACGTTATTTTAACTCCTTCATGGTTAGGAGACATGGCTTCTGATAATTTACCATCCTGCAGCATGTTGTAAAAAAGGGTAAATCTTAGAATGAGAAATTTAAAATCAGCATTTAGAGATGATCTATTTCCATATAAAGTTTTAAACTTGTTTAGAATATCAGATTTAAACTTATTTAGAATGTCAAATTGTCAGTAAGTTTTAAACTTACTTAGAGTAAGTTTATAACCCTTCGATGAGAGAAAATATGACTGAATGAGCGCTAGGAGCAAAGAGCAATTCTCTTCTGGCTTTCTTCCTTCCAATACATGATGTAAGAGCTATACCATTTACAGTTAGATGGTCATTTTCTGAATGGCAATATCTTTTAAGTATGATGACTCTTTTTTATTGTACCTCAACTGCATGTGTACGATTTAACATATATTATGTGGTTGAAGGAATTCAAGTTATTGATGTAAATCTATAAAATACTTAATATGAGCAAAGTGCCTAGCTCTTGGTATATACTCTGTAAATGAATATTGAATGAATATGTCCTTGCTACTTTAATTCCATTTCCAATATTGAAGTACCATGTAAATTCTGTGGAAACCCATTGATCATAAGATTGGAAGGGAAAAGCATTTTCAGTCTGGAGCTCCATGGTACATTTGTCAAAGAGCTCTAAGTGCAGCTTAGAATCGGCTGGCTAAGGTAGAAACCCTAGATATTGTTATTGGATTCATCTTGAATATAAGAGGAGAGAAAAATTGTTTAATGTGGAAGTTCTGCTGATTCTCTTCTGTGTGTAGATCCAATCTATGGAGACCCAGGTGTATGAGCTGAAATGAGTGTGCAGATTTCTGAGATTCAGGCATTTCTTGTTCTGCCCTATTGTCTCATGGAGAAAATCTTAGAATGCATCAGTGGGAAGTGTTGAGGATGACAGGAGCTCTGCTTTGAGCTCAGCTGCATGGGGGTGGGGAAATAGAGAACTGCTGGCCACCGATGTGGTACAGGATCTATGTGGCATATATTATCTGACATCACAGTTGAGCTTCTGACTGCTTGAAAAATATCAAATCTAATGGAAAAATAGGGGCGCCTCGGCGGCTCAGTCAGTTGAGTGTCTGATGATTTTGACATCAATCATGATCCCGCGTCATGGGATGGAGCCCCACATGGAGCTCTGCACTGAGCATGGAGCCTGCTTGAGATTTTCTCTCTCTCTCTTCTGCTTCTCTCCCTGGCTTGTGCTCTCTCTCTCTGTAGAAAAAAAAAAATTAAAAGTCTAATGGAAAAGTAGTGCACAGAACCAGAATGAATCAGGTGTTTATTCCTTCTGTATTAAAATTTATTTTTAAAATTAAAATTAAGTCTTAATTTATAAAATTTAAAAACTCTAAGTTATGAAATGGGAAAACTCTCAAAGGGTCATTAATTTGTCCCTCTTGCATATCTAGTCAGTTTTATAGATTATACAAAGAAATTTGGAATTTAGATGAATCTGTAACTTACATTTTGTCTTTTTGGGGGAGGCTCAACTGTATTTATCTAGGTAGTTCAATGTTTTGTTGACACTCATTCCTATAACATTCCTGTGAATTAGGGAAGTGGAAAAAATTTTCTCCCACTTCCATAACACAATGTCCTATGATGAACTTCTCTATGAATTTCCACATCTGCCTTATATGCTTCCTCTGGGCATTAACTTCCTAAAAGTTTAAATATCAGTCAGCTGTGCACCCTGCCCGCCAACTGAATCATGGACAGATCACTTTTTATGAAACCTAGTTTTGGCATGGGGTCACATTTCACATATTTTCATGATTATTGCTGGCACACAGCATAGAATGCTGCACTCACCTCTTATGAAAGCCTGGATAATGTAAATGGCATACACTCATAAGACTAAGGGAAGGTTAAACAGGAATTACAGAAAACATCAAACTTCCTGGCACACAAACAAACGTCTCCTATAAATGTTGACCCAAAATTCTGATACTAATTGCACAGAGCTGTGATTTTGAATCTGTTAATTGGCTTTTAAAATTGCATATAGTTTTTAAATTTTGAAAAGAAGAAAATTCTTCATGTAACACATAGGAAACACATCACAACAGCATATGAAGATTCTTTTTTGATATTGTACTGTGCAATTTATCTATTCTCTTTCTCCATTTTACGTGATTGAGGATGTACTTCTTCCCAAAATTCCAACTGAAATAAGTCATTAGTGGACTTTGAGAGTACAGGACAATTAAATATGTAAATGCCCATATTCCATTGCTTCTTTGGGCAGAATCTTCTGGAAGCACTGTACAGTGATGGAGACAGCACCATGCAGGTAGGCAGATGTTCTGAACCTCATCCCAGCTCTGCTCTGATTCTCTGAGTCAATCACTTATCAGACTGGAATCTCAAGTTCTTCATCTATAAAGGGTAAGCAATTATACTTGCTGTGTAAACCTCATAGGGTCGCTGTAATGCCCAAATGAGATAATGTAAGTGAAGATGCTCTGGAAATTGGAAGGCATTATACAAGTATAAGGTATTAAGCTTGCCAAGGGCCTGTTCAGACTTTCCTAATGGTTTCAAAGCTAAAATAATCACTGTGGGTGGAGACCATATGTGGATTCTTCCTAAATAGAGTAGTAGAAAATAAGCAGTTGTTTTATGGAGTTTTCTACATTTAATGACAACAGTTACTATCATTTGAAATTCTAAGAACAGATAATGGTTTCTTGATACATTCAGGAATTTTAATCTTTTCTATGTAAAATCCCTTATTCAGTGCCTTTTTTTTTCCCTCAGAAACCTGCATCATATTGTTCTTGGGGAAAGTGAGATATCTATCGATGGACTAAAACCACTATGTAATCATAGCTAAATCTGGAATGCAAAGGTACATGACAGATTTCAGTTTAAGCTGCCTGGTATCTAGCATTAGAAGGAAAATGTTCACTTGAAATCAAGATTCTCGACAGTATGTCAATACTAACATAAAACTTGATCTCTGACAAAAGAATGCATAAGGATATTAGATAACTCAGATACAATGTTAGGATTAGTAAATGACATTGAATTTTCATAGTGCAAAACAAGTTGCCATGGTTTTGGAGACATAAATATTATTTTATACATGTTAGAAATAATGTACATCTAAATTTCATGAGTTCATTTAGCAGACATTTTTCTGGTCCTATGCTGTCTACCAGGCACTGTGTAAGTCTTAGGATACAGGGGTAAATATGTAGTCCCTTTCCTCTGTATTGATGATTTTAACCAAGGTTAAATCTTGGAATAGTTTTAAAAACTTGTACTCCACTCCTAAAGATTCAAGTTCAGAAGCCCTGCAGTGGGATCTGAACAAGTAGATTAAGAAACACCATCAATAACAAAAACAACTCCCCTGGGGTTTTGATGTGTCACTCTTGTTAATAACCACTACTCAACATGCTAATAGATGGGGACAGACACAGCATGGTAAGAACAATTTCTGAGTTGTGAGCAGGATATTATGGAATCCCAAAATAGGGACACTTAATCTGTCCTCAGAGGGGGCTGGTTAGGGAAGGATTTCTGGAGAAGGTAGTATCTAATCTTCCCAAATATTATGCATTATTTATCTAATCACAAACTTAATTAGGAAACCAGTGAAGCAACACACATGCAAAAACAAAAAAAAATTATCCTTTATGACTTCGATGTTTTTAAATTTTGCTATAACATGCATAGAGTAGATTTTTCTGTAACTATTAAATTTTGCATTCTCTATAGATTTTTGGATTTAAGGTCTTTAATCAATTCTGTAATTCAGAGAAACATATCATTATTACCTTTGAATTTTTCTCCCATCCTTTTCTTTGTCATTTTCTGGGATTTCTATTATCCATATGTTGGTATCTTTTTCTATTCTTCTTCTCTCTTAATTTTCATATCTTTATCCCTTCTTAGACTTTATAGATCCTGTAATTTATTTCATCTATTATATTTTGTTTTTCAGGTATTATATTTTTAGTGTCCAATATTTCTGTTTGATTATTCTTTTTGACTTCTGGTGCCTGTTCCATATAATCTAAAGCCTGCCCTATTTCTTTGAGAATTTTATTCTTGTTTTGTATCCTACTTTATGTAATAAAGCTTTTCTTTGTAACAAATATATTTTGTGTTAGTTATCTGTTGCTACACAACAAACTTATGACGGATTCTCTTAAAACTTAGTGACTTTAGAAAACAGTAATCATTTTTTGTCATTCTTGGTTTTTGTGGTTCCAAAATTCAGACAACATAGAGCAGGGCTGGCTTATTTCTGTTCCACAGTATCTGGGGCCTCAGCTGCAACACTTGAAGGCTGGGGACTGGAGTGATAGGAATTGCATTGTCTCACATTTCTGGTGGTGGTTGCAGGTGTTGGCTGGATCTTGGTTGGGGCTGTCTACAGGAAAACCCACATGTGACTTCTCTTCTTGGCTTAAGTTTCTCCACAACATGGTGGCTACATTCCAAAGAGAGAGAGGGAAGGAAAAAGAAGGAACATCAGGCAGAATGGTAATATATTTTGGAAGTCATATAGATCATATAGTCATATAGTCATATAGATCACTTTTCCCTATGCCATTGTTTGAGGCAGGCATGAGTCTCTGCCCAAATTCAAGAGGAAAGAACATAGAACACATTTCTTGGTGAGGGGAGTATCAGTTACATTGTAAGAAGGACATATGGGAATGAATGAACATATAGGTGTGGGCATCTTTATAAAATATAATTTTTCATATACTTCTTATTATCTAGCTGTTCTTGCCTGTGAGGTCAGTTTCATCTGAGGCTGTAACTGTACTATCTGTAATGTGCAAGGAAGGGTGATGAACCAGAGCACTAACTTATAGACCTTCTGGTGAGTTTAAGGAAAGAATCTGAGACAGGCTCCTCTTAAGCTTGTCTAAATGGAAGATTCCAGAAGATGCTTCTTTGTTTCTCTGCAAGAGGTTCTTGCAGATTAGTTCTTTGTATCTGAGCTCTTCTCTTTTATTCTTATTTACTTCTTAATTTTTTTTAGAGGAATCCTGTAGCTCAAGCTAATTCATCATTTGTCAGGAGCTGGAGGTTCTTTAGTATCCTTCTTTTCTAAACAGTCTATAATTAGAGCTTTGATTTCTTCTTTGCCCTAGGAATTATTTAGAACAGTGTGGTTTTGTGTCCTTACATTTACATTTGATTGTTTTTTTAGATGTATACTTTAAAAACTTTTTCCACCTTTATTGAATAGTGGTCCAAGTGGCCTATACTATTATTACTTTTTGGAATTTGAAGTTAAATATACAGTCATTTTTTGTTACTGTTTAAAGGAACCTTGACTAAAATGTATGCTTTTTTTGGAGGGGGGGGGATGCCATTTTTTTCCCCTGCTTGGATTCCTTTTAAAATTCTCTTCTTATCCTTTAAATTTAGAATATGTTAAAGCCATTTCCAGATAATGGCCTCTTTTCATTGCTATGCATGTTACACAGCAAACCGTTTTGATTTGAAGGTTCAGGTTTATATATACCTCAGGATTTTTTCCTATTTTGTATCTATAATTATTCCTGGTTTCCTATCTTCCTTAAAAAGCCTTTTCCATCTTTTTTATGTCAAGATTGTTAAGCTGTTTTGAACACAGTTAGATCTTTAATCTTATCTGCAGTAATTTTTTTAATTGATGTAAAGTAAGTAGCTAATAATTATTTTATTTTCTCTAAAATTTACATCTAATTGTTCTAATACCAGTGATTTGAAGTGACATATTTAAAAAATTTTAAATTCTCAGATATATTTAGAAATATTTCTGTACTAGCAAATTGTGCATTGACCTATTTTTCTATTTCTTTTGATATCTCCAGTACTGTTTAATTATAGCAGCTTTGCATGTATTTTCATACTACTTCAGTGTGCATTCCCTGTTTTTTTTTTCCCTTTTTTTGATATTTTTTCTGATTCTCATATATTTTTCCAAATAGACTTTTGAAATTCATCAAGTAAATTTGATGGTTAGTACTTGTGTATTACTACCAATCAGTGCTCTAGGAAAGAAATGTTCTATATCGCATTGTCTAATATGATAGTCACTAGCCGCATGTGACAATTGAGCCTTGAAATTTGGCTAGTGCAGCTCAGGAACTGAATTTTTTTTCATCTTTAGGTATTTCTTTATTAGAAAAGAAATTAACCATTCACACTAGAGACTGAAGAAGGAAATTAACTTAATATTGCAATTCTAGAACAAATGTCACAATAAGAGACCCTAAAGATTTCATAGAGTGGAGGGAAAAAGGAGAGAGAGAATCATTTAGGACTGTGTTTCTCAAATTTGGCCACTTCACAGAGATAGTCTTAGGGGAGGCGGTTGCAAGTTTTCTGTGATAACACTTTAAATTTTATCTTTTACTTCTGTTCATATTCTGAACAAGTTAATACAGACTTATTACCTGGACAACCATCTTGCATAACAGAGGTGCCACAGCAGCTACACTTGCACCCTTGATCCCTGTGGCACCAAGTGAAGACCAAACATGTTTAACTTATGTGGCATATCTCAAATTGGGTCCTCAAGTCCTTTCACAGAACTGTTGAACATTTCCTATGAGATCTGTCAATTGTTAAGGTTAAGAACACTGGTTCAGAGCAGAGATTCTCAAGATAGGATGGGGTGAGATGGGGATGATGACTGGGGAAACACATGCGGCTTGAAAAAGCGTATTGAAAATACATATTGTTTTCATAATGCAAATTCCAAAAAGTCAGACTCAACAAAATAACTTTCAAGCAGTAGCAGAAAACCAATTATAGATTCATCCCAGAGGGTCTGGGATAAACTTTGTTGAAAAACGCTGGCTTGGAGCTAGAGGAGTCCTGGCATATAGAGAACAGTTCATAAGAAACACGTGTCGAAGAGAGGACATCTTTTGGGTCCCTGACTGAATCCTAAGCTGTAACTTGTCATGGTCTTTTGGAACCTGAAGGGCCAATCGAGAGGAATCTCAGGATGTCCATCACTCTTCTCAGACCCGTGGTTTGGGGCAAGTTGGCTCAATTTTAATACTGAATCAAAAAAAGCAAAAGCTATTTTTTCCCAAAAAAATTACACCCCTCTTTTTTTGGTGAATATATTTCAGAATTTTAAGGAAACAGTTGCTGGAGCTATTAGCCCCACATATATCCGCCAAGAAGTGTGGTATCATCTGCAATGCCATCCAGCTTTCATAGGGGATATCAGCCTGGGGTCTGCTCTATACTTATTGTAGACCTCTAATTTGCTTTAGCTGCTTCAACAGTTCCCCACTGTGATGCATTTCTGTCAGATAAGTGCATCCACTTACACAATCTTTACCAATAAAGACCCAAGGTACCTTTCTGGATCTTGTGAGCTGTTTCAAATAATTTTGAATCTTGATTGTGTAACTAGTGGCTGTGATTATCAACAAATTCCAAAAACCCTTCTGTGAAGACAATTGACTGAGGAGCTTTTGGATCCTTCTGCGGTAGGAGCAGGTGGGCTTAATGAACACAACCACGTTTCCAGGTTGGATTTTGCTGTTCACAAATTCTTGAGCCCATGCTGACAGGCAGCTGCCTCCTAGGGAGGAATCTTCCATTGTAGGCATTGCTCAGGATACAAACCCATAAATTTTTAATTTAATCTAATTTAATTACATTTAAATTTAAATAGCCACGTATGGTAGTGGGTACTGTGCTGGACAATGAAGTTCTAAAGCCAGAAATAGGTACAGAGAAAATAGATCATAGATATTCCCATCAAGGGGGGCTTTTATTTTCCTGTATTTTCTTTTCTAATATGCGGTGATGTCAAAGTATGCAGGTAAAGTTCTTTATACAACGTCTCTTTAGCCAAGCTTCATGTCCAGGGACACGGTGTGACTGCAACCAGCTTTCTTTTTGGTGCTACTAAGCACTGCATCAGGGAGGGGACTTGCCACAATCTAGTAAACCTGTATGTCTTGGATTACTCCGTTGGCCCAACAGGTCTTAAATGATCTATAGTAGTAGAAATAGAGTAGTTTTCATCTTTTCCACTGTCTGCTCTCATCCTCTCAAATTATGGAAACTTAGTGAGTTTCTGCCAGGAACTCTTCTGTGACTTCCTGTGTCAGTTCACTATCATCACAGTAGTGATGGAATGGGTAGTGGAATGTTGTTGGTTTCTTTCCTTCCTTCCTTCCTTCCTTCCTTCCTTCCTTCCTTCCTTCCTTCCTTCCTTCATGTTTAATTATTTATTTTGGTAGAGGAAGGGCAGAGAGAGATGGAGAGAGAGAATCCCAAACAGGCTCTGTGCTGTCTGAGCAGAGCCCAGTGCGGGGCTTGATCTCATGAAGTGTGAGATCATGACCTGAGCTGAAATCAAGAGTCAGATGCTTAACCAACTGAGCCACCCAGGTGCTCCTAGTGGTTGGTTTCTTATCTGATTTAGAATTTCTAGTGTTCCAGTTCAGGAATCCATAGCGTCTGCTGCCTAAGTGACCATGTTGTATTGGATAAGCCAATCATCTGAATACCTGTCATGCCAGTGCCACATTTTTTAGCTACCTAGATAATTGTATTTTGTACATATGACCTTGGCCTCTTTGCCATAACTGCTTGGACCAGAGGTGTTTGAATATGGCTCACAGATGCATAGAATGAACAGCAATCTATATGGTGGCATTAAAAAATGAGTTGAGCCGATTTATTTCTTTTCCAAGTTTGATCTATGAAAATCTAAGTAAATGATTCAGGTAGCCTTGCAATAGTTGGTTAAGAATTCATTAGGGAGAAGCAGAGCCATACCAGTGTTATTTTGGTGCCTCACAGACTAAGTAATGAGACACAAGAAACTAAGGGTAAGCAGAGGGAGCCATTTGGTCACTAAGGGACATACTGTGGAAGTGACAGCATGCTGCCTATGGAAGAGATAGAACAAGTGCAGGTAATTGAGTTGCCTCAGTTTCTGATGTTACAATTCCAGAGTATAAGAATGCTTAAAATAAGCATTTATTTAAATTTATGTAATTTACTTTAGTGTTTATTTTTAAATCACTTTATTGAGGTATGATTAGCACACACACAAAAAAAACTGTACATAGTGTAATAAAATATTATTTTTAGAGTCCAACAGCTATTAACATTCTCCTAGAGTGATTATTAGAAAAAAACAAATCTAGGAAAATATGGGGACTCACCCCTGTTGATCATCTCAGAGCTACGGTAGGATAAGATATTAAACTATTGGTCTAAAAGAAGATCATTTCAGATTGCCTGTAGGGATCCTTCTATATTGCCACTACAAAGATGACTACCTAAAAATGACTGCTTAAAATTTTTGGTGTATTTTGTAGCTACCATAGTACTATTTTCTTTACTCTTCTTCTCCTCCTCCTTTTTCTTCCCCCTCCTCCTTCACTCCTCCACCTCCCTCTCCCTCCCTTCTTCTCCCTCCACCTCCCTCTCCCTCCCTCTGTCTTCTCTCCATCTGACTTAATTGTAATCACACTGTATGTACTCTTCCCACACTGAATATGGTAAAAATGCTTGTTAGAGTATTATAAAAATTTTTGTTAGCAGTTTCAATGGTTGCATACTATTTTATCATGTGTGTTTGTTAATTATAACAAACAAATACATTTCTTCTGGACATTTGTTTCACATGCATTCTTATGTAATATGCTGTGATAAATATGCTTACATTGATTTTTTTCCTGCATTTTGAAATATTTTCTGGGTAACTTAAAATTTTTAATTTAAAGTGTACATTTTTATAAGCATTCTTGGGACAGTTTTATAATTTTATCTAAAGATTTCCATAATGTGATGGCAGCAATAAAAATCCAGCAGCATTTTTATTAGAAATGATTCTTCTAATGATTAAAAATACTAAGTTAGGACTTGATAAATAAAATAGTGTCAATGTCACTCTCCACAGATTTCTCTTTTTCTGTAATTTTTCCATCATTCCTTTTGTTAGCTTCTCCCATAAAGCCTCCGATCCATCTCCTTTATCCCACTTAAATTTTGTTTTCCCTTTATTCTGCCACTCCGTTTCATACCTTTCCTCACCAAACACCTTGAAAAAAATAGTCCACACTCACTTTCTCACCTTCCAATCAACCATTAACCTCCTGCAATCAAGTGTCTGATGCCATGACTTAAAACACTTGACACATGGTATTATAGTTTATTTTATCTTCTGCTAGACTGTGTGTGCCTTAGACTCAAGGACAGTTTTGGCATCCATAGCAATGGCACAAAATGTATAGTCAAGAAAATGAATTCATTCAACAAACATGGCATGATAAAGCTTCATCCATTCTGCACTTAGGCATGCATAAGATGAATTCGTGCATAAGATGAATTTCTTTGGCTTTTGGAGTAACAAATCCAATACACCTTTTTAAGGACTTATTCTATGTTGTATTTCCTTTCCCTTAGAATTTACTGGGATGGTCTGTCCTTCTGTTTGTGTCTGTGTACCTACCTACCTAATTGTTTGCTATACATACCTATCATCTGATTATCCATCTATCTTTGTTAAATTCAGAATCTTTATTAAGTTTCTATAAATTGACTTAAAAAATAATCTGATGGTTGTCAGTGCAAGATAATATGTACCATGGATGCAGGTAAATGGCATATTTTCATTAAAATAATGTTCCTCTTAACTGTAGGAATGGAGCTTGGGACCAGAATCACAGAGGCCAATGTGGTTCAGGAAGTCAGGTGAAACGTAGGAGCCACTTGCATAAAGAGTCTGTGTTACATTATTCCATCTTTAAAAAGATGATACCACTAGTTACTTATGTGGTCAGAACCTTGTGCATGGTACCAATACCAGAGGAAGTTAGGAAGGAGTGAGTCCCTTATTTGTAGCAATTTTTCTAATTGAACTAGGCAACATGTATATAAGTATATCACCAGAAAAATGCACACACATGTATTTTTGGGTTGTGTCCACTACCAAGGAATTGCTAAAGTTATTATAAGATTTTGAATGAGATGCAGTTTATCTGGAAAGACTGTGGAAAAGTTCAATATTTAAGACATATTAAGAGCTTTCATCTTAAGTCAAGAGAAGGAGAGGGTCACTCTGAAGAAGAGGATATAAAAGCTTTGTCATAGAGAAAGTGCATGTTTCAAGGGTCCATAGTGAAAGTGAGTAAAGTGGTAGACAGTTGTGATGCTGTCTATTCATAGATGTAAGAAGCAGTTACGAATCATTTCTTGGCTGAGCAAAAGGTGCTGAAAATGATTAAACATCATGAAGCAGGAAGTTGTTGCTATTTAACAAAAGAGCTTTTAGTCTTGGCATTCAATTATGGATATGAAGCTGAAAAGGCAAAGCAAGAAATGTATGTATATGACATGGCGTATGGCCATGAGGGAGAATAAAGATATGAATGAGATTACAAGGATGCTTATGGAGACATTGGACTTAGTCCTATCAAAACCCTTGTTGTCTGAAACAAAGATACCATCCTATAAAACAGAAAGAAGGAGGGAATGGGGCGGGGAGAGAAGAGACAGGCAATTTTGGGGATTCATTATTTTTAAAAGTAATATCAAACAGTGGTAGCTGAATTATTTAAGAGAAAGAGAATGGAAGGGGGAAACGAGCATCTTGCACAATACTAAAGTGACTAGATTCCTTCCTTCCTAGGAGGGTTGGCAAAAGAGCCTCAAATAAATGGTTTTCTTGGAGATTTGAGTGCAAAGGCAGATGGGGCTCCAGAACAATTCAAGAATTACACAGAAGTGGAATTGACCGCTGCTCTTCTCAAAGTGTGAGGCATGCTGAGTTCAAAAAATACTGATTTAGGAGGTGGTGTGTGTTCATTCCTGTTTCAAAACATTGCTAACTACAAGAGACAGTCCATAGGGACAGGAAGTTTGCAGGACAATGTCAACAACTCTGAGAGGATGAATTCGTGAGAGGCAATTGGGAGGACACTTTTGGAGAAGAAATAAAAGAGAATGTTTCTGCCATGAAAAAGACTTCTTTTAACCTTAAGAGGGAGGAAAATATTAAATTACATCAACCGTAGAGTTTAAATTTATTTTGTTGTAATATAGTTGAAGAAAATAATTTGTGAATGGCGTTAACAAGAGGATACAGAGGGGCACCTGGGTGGCTCAGTCGGTTAAGTGTCTGACTTTGCCTCAGGTCATGATCTCATGGTTCGTGGGTTCCAGCCCCCATGTCGGGCTCTGTGCTGACAGCTTGGAGCCTGGATGGAGCCTGCTTCAGAGTCTGTGTCTATTTTGCTCTCTCCCCTCTCCCCCACTCACTCTCTCTCTCTCTCAAAAATAAATAAATGTTAAAAAAAAAAAAAAACAAGAGGATACATAAAAACCTTCTTTCCCCTATTTTCCTTAATCAAACATTTCTCAGCAGTGTGGGCAGAAGATTCTTTTTTGTTTGTTTGTTTGTTTGTTTGTTTGTTTCACTATATTTTAAGAGATTCTTTTTGTAAACTGTAAGGGAGTAGTGATCTCTATCCCTAATATGGCTGCTGCTTCTTAAGGCTTTTCTAAGATTAGAAGATAACAATAGTTGGTGTGTTAATCCTGTGCAAAGGCCATATGTGCAAAGAGAAACATTTGAGTCTGAAGATTTAATTGATCATCAGGATTTGCCTTTTCTAAAATGTTAAGAAATTACCAGTTTGTGAGCAATAAAGCCAATATTATCAGGAATAATTGTGGCTGACATATTCAATTTAAGAATCTAAGGGGAGATAATCAGAGCATATTGCAATGGGTTAAAAATTATGTTCATATACTTGTTTGTGCTATCTAAAATAAAATCAAGTTTGAGAAGTAAATATTAGGGTTGGTAAGTATTCAGAAGTACCTAATTTTGACCCAGTTTTTAAAATAAATTTTGTTAAAAAATATATAGAAATTAAATGATCAGAACAATTAAGCATAGAGCTCTATGAATTAGTACAAATGGAATATGTCTGTGCAACCACCCCTTAGAACAAGAAGCAGAATACAAACAACACCCAGATGTTCTCCTTGTTGTCACTGTCCTCATGCTCCTTCTCAAGAGCAACATCTGCCCTGAAATCTAACATCAGAGACTAGTCTTGCCTACTTAAAAAATATTTAAGGGTGCCAGGTTAGGCATCTGACTTCGGCTCAGGTCATGGTCTGGCAGTTCGTGGGTTTGAACCCCACATCAGGCTCTGTGCTGACAGCTCAGAGCCTGGAGCCTGCTTCAGATTCTGTGTCTTCCTCTCTCTCTCTGCTCCTTACCTGCTTTTGCTCTCTTTCTCGCTCTCAAAAATAAATAAACATTAAAAATTTTTTTAAATGTATATTTAAATCTATCATACGGTGCATATTCTTTTTTCTGTCTTCTTTTGCTCATCATTATGTTTATGAGATTCATCTGTATTATTGAATATAGTGGTGGTTCATGGCTGTGAATTATTTTCATATTTGAAAGAAAATTAGCACATTATTAAAAATTGGGAGTATTAATGTAAAAAACAGTTCTCTATTAATATTCAATTTTGGGTATAATAGTATTTTTTTTAATATTTATTTATTTTTGAGACACACACACACACACACACACACACACACAGCATGAGCGGGGAGGGGCAGAGAGAGGGAGACAGAATCTGAAGCAGGCTTCAGGCTCCAAGCTGTCAGCACAGAGCCCGATGTGGGGCTCGAACTCACAAACCATGAGATCATGACCTGATCCAAAGTCAGATGCTCAACCAACTGAGCCACCCAGGTGCCCCCATGGCTATAATAGTATTTTCGATAAGCATAATCTCAGGTTGGTTTCCTCAAAGTTCACTGCTGAGACTATGTGAAACAACAGGTGGTTTATTTGGGAGATGATCCCAAGAAATACCAACAGGAGAATCTGGAAAAGAGATGAAGAAGGGAAGGAAGTCAATAGTGGGTGACTAATGAGCTTGCTGCTGCTTTTGGCAATTGAGGCATAATTCCACTGGAGACCTCTGGGAGATGGTATAAAAATCACCAAGAATTGTCCCAGCCAAGAGGCAAGGAAGTTGGGATATCTATCCACCACCTTTCACATTCGTTGGAGGCTGCTTTCCACAATGTAAACTCTGGTAATTTCAGTCGGCTGTGCACATAGGCAGAAAATGTTCTCACATTTGAGAACTGTCAGGTAGAGTCGCAGTAGTTTGCCAGCAGAACCTGCAACTGGAAAGTCTGAGTGCTAAGAGACTGTAAGTAGCATCTGCTACAATTACAATCTCAACCAAAAGGCAACTCTAAGTAAACACAATAATGAAATACTGGTTGGCAAGTAGCTGTGGTCAAACTCACAATGAAGAAATGTAAGTGTTTGAATAATCATCGTTCTATCTTGAGGAATACACTATTTCCAGTAGACACATACACATTTCCTTGGGGTTCCAGACTGAGTCTTTGCTTGACCGCATGGCAAAGTTTTGGTTATGGGCTCCTAGGAATGGGGCTATATGATCATAGCTATGCCTCTCTGTTGCAAATTATTGCTTTACTTTGATAATTAGCCATCTGGAGTTGACCTTTAAAAAGCACTGGATTAAAAATCAATCAGGAAGGTTACATGAATAAATGGAATTGTGAAGGCCAAAATATTCCATCAATTTCAATATTTTAAACTTTGTCTTAGATGAAGAATTAGATTGATGGGGGGCAGGGTGAAGGGGAAAATAGGTGATGGACAGTGAGGAGGGCACTTGTTGGGATAAGTACTTGGTGTTGTATGTAAGTTATGAATCATGGGAATCTACTCCCAAAGCCAAGAGCAATCTGTATACTCTGTATGTTAGCTAAATTGACAAAAAAATTGTATTTTAAAACAATTGACCTTTGATTTTTGATGACAGACCATTGCTACGTTTGCATGAGTTTCAAATTTAGAACTAACAACCCACTTTTGTTATTTGCAGAGCTTGGAAACCTTTGTCAGTTGCAAAAGGAAGGTATATTAAGATGTGCAAAATTATTTATATATTTCAATTTCTTCTTTACTGTCTGGAAAGTACTTGGAAACTACATCCATGAACATTGCATATTCATGATTATCTAGAAAGGATATTATTCAGAATTTGTTTTAAAACTATTGCTCTTAGGTTACATATTCTTCCAGCTCCCACTTTATTCATCAAAACTGTAGTTCATCAAAACTACAGTTCTAAGAAGCTAGGTAACCCTTTCAGCTCATTTAAAAAATCATAGGCTTTGTTTTGAGTAGCCTATTGTATTTTTGGTACTGTTGAATGGAAATTTCCTTTGTTGTAGTGCTCACTCATTCTCTTCTATTCTTTACACAAGGGCAGGTCAGAACACTTCTGTTCATTTTTTCCTAGACAGCAGATAGAGATATACAGTGCTCCCACATCTCCTTTCCCATTAAATTACCTGTTTTTAGGCTGATCCTTGAATTGTTTATAAGGACCTGGTGCTGGATCCCTTTTTTTCCTGCTTTTCTTTTTTCCCCAAACTTGAATTTGTTTCAAACAGTATATTGTCCAGAACTGAAACCAATATCCAAGGTACCCTTCTTGTATGAAGTATGGTAGAACTTTTTACCCTTATATTTTTAGAAGCTGTTTCTCTTGATATGGAGTAGGATCAATCAGGAAATCTTTGGTTGGAGACAAACAAAAATAGAATTTGAAAATTTCTATATGTATTAGGAATCATGAGAGATTTTTTTTAATTAAAAAAAGGTTTGTTTTTTTTTTTTTTACATTTATTTTTGAGAGACAGAGAGACACAGAGGGAGGGGGAGACACAGAATCTGAAGCAGGCTCCAGCCTCTGAGCAAGCTGTCAGCACAGAGCCTGACACGCGGCTCAAACCCACGAACCATGAGATCATCACCTGAGCTGAAGTCGGACACTTAACCAACTGGGACCCAGGTGTCCCAGGAATCATGAGAGGTTTTAAGGGGGAAATTGTAGAACCAGTTTCAAGATTTTATAAAAGTAACTTTGGTAGCAGGAATGTATAGGTATTATAAGGGAAAATAACAATTTCTGACTGAATTCACTCTATTTTTATGTCATCTATAGATTTGATTAATAAAAAATCAATGTCTACATCTAAGACATCATGGTACATGCACTGAGCGGGAAAGGGAGAAAGACACAGTCATACAGATTCAAACAAATTCTTTCTTCCAAGTCACTTAAACTTTCTTCATTGTGATTATTCAGACACATCTCCATCCAGGGCATTTTTTATCTTGGATATCAGGTGCTAATAAAAATAATAATGATGATTGAACCATTTTTATCATTTATGATGTACGAACACTGTTTTAAGTGATTTAAATATTAACTTATTTATTTTTCTTCCTAACTCTTTGAGATGGCATTATTTTCATCATCATTTATAAATGAGGAAACTGAGGAACACATGATTTAAGTAGTATGTCCAACATCCCACAACTGGTAAGTGGCAGAGCCACATTCCAGGTCAGAGGTCTGGCTTGAGTACATTCCCTGAACCTACTCACTACACTACCTCAAAAGAGCCAAGATAATGTAGAATGAATGTTACCTAATGTGACCGTATAGAAAGTTACCTCTACTTCATGGGCTGTTGTGATAGACATTTATACCCCTCTAAGAAACGTCAGTTTATGAGGATAAGGACTGAAAGATAGGAATAGCAAGCATGAGAGGTTGCTGCCATTTTGAGAGTAAATATATTTCAGTTGAGAAATGGATTAATTAAATAGACAAAGTCCCCTTCTACCAAAAATAAGTTACAAGTGGAGTTTAATTTCATTTTAGTTTTTGGCAAATCACCCAGTTGTTCTTGCGGGGTATATTATTAATAAACCATTTTTGAAAATTCCAGTTAACATCAGATTGAACATAATCACTAGTTCATAACTAGAGAGTGTTTTAAGTCTAAAAAATGCCCATATGCTCTTGACATTCAATTTTAGTCCGTCCCCCCAAAACTTTTCCATTTATAGTCAATTCTTGTTATTTAAGGTAGTTATATTGTGTAAGATAACTACAAATACTGACTTAGTGAATCAGTATTCACTAATACTAATACAGTGACTCACTCCTCCTCGGAAGCACAGAACTGCGTTCCTGTGAACTTCAATATGTAACCTTGTTTCATGTGCATTTATGTTTAAAGATACTTTATTTAATATATATTGTATGAACACTGAACTCATAGCTAACAGCAGTGAACTCATGCCTGAATGAAGCTTATCTAACACATGTATTTTCTCCATATGATACATACAGTATAGCCTTTAAAAAAAAAACTTTAATATGAAATTTATTGTCACATTGGTTTCAGTATTGCCTTCTTGCATTAAGGACTTAAGCACTATGCATGGAAAACATTCTTATTTTATTTTAATTTATTTTACTTTGTTTTATATTTTATTTTATTTTTAGAAAGAGAGAGAGAGAGCATGAGTGGAGGAAGGGCAGAGGGAGAGAGAGAATCTTAAGAAAGCTCCACATCCAGTGCAGGGCCTAACTCCAGGCTGGATCTCTCCATGAGATCATGACCTGAGCTGAAATCAAGAGCCCAAAGTTTAACTGACTGGTGCCCTGAAAAACATTTTAAACAGCACAATCACCAATGTAAAGCACAAAAATGCAAAAATTTAGCATTAAATAAACCAAGAAGAGGATACTTGTTTACAGTATCAGAACTGGAACAAGGTGAAAGTTCAGCTGAAAATTTTTATCTCAAATGGGAATGTGCAGGCTCGGTGACTCAATTTTCTTGCTACCTGCACATGTTCACAAGTGACAGTGAAAATATGCATATTTATTTGGGGGTGATATGTAAATTTTTGCAAGTCATCAAATTAAAAAATAGAGAATGTGAATAATGAGGATCAACTGTATATATTTGCCCTTGTATTTTATTAAAACACAATTAAGGATGGGATTTAAGATAGCACTGATAACTGAAAGGATTCAGAAATCCTTTTTTCTCAAGGGGATTATTTCTCCATGTGTCACAATGTTTTTAGATTGTCTTTTAAAAATGAGAGTCAGAATTACTGCTCTAAATGGTTAAGAATTATCTTGCTGAGAAGAGTTAATGGGGTTAACTGGGTTTAAAGTCTACATTTTTCTTTCCTTATCTCTTGGGATCATTGAGGATTACAGGTATTACAATTAGATAAACCTTTATAAAATAGTTTTAAATATATTCATATAATGAGCTATTAAAGAAGCTGAATTTGTCAAACTGCTGGAGATCAAAGACAAAGCTGAAAAGTAGGCAGGGAAGAAAAGACATGTTACCCTAAAAAGTGGCAATAGTGAACTTGATGACCAGCTTTACAACACATAATACGAAAGCCAGAAGACAATGGATTGTCATCCTTAAAGAGTTGAAAGGACATAACTGCCAACCTAGAATCATATAAATTGTGGAAATACCCTTCAAAATTGAAGGCTAAATAAAAAGACTAAGACAAGGAGGATATTAGACAATTTAATATGAGCACACCTGCAGTACAAAAATGTTAGTTCATGCTAAAGAAAAGCAATCCTTGACAGAAATTGTAGGAAGGAATAAAGCAATAAAACAATAAAATGTAATGGAAAGATACATGTGTGGGTAAAGATAACACATTACTGATTCTTTAAAACAACAACAAGAATATTGCCTTGTAGGGTTTATAATGTGTTAGAAGTAAGATATATGAAATCAGTAAAGAAGAGGGGAGAAGGCTGTAAGCAGAGTTAAATACTTGTGAGTGCCTCACTTTATTTGAGAAGTAGTAAAAGTACTTAGTTAAGGTGATATGTAATAAGTGAAGGATATGCATTGTAAGCTAATACAAGAATGTATAACTAAGAGAAGAAAAAGAGAATAAAAGCTAATGATTCATCCAAAAGAATGCAAGAAAAGAAGAATGAAGGAACAAAGAAAATGGAAAACATAGTAAACAGCAAGATCTTAGGCATAAATTTAAATATTTTTAATTACATTAAATGTAAATAAAATAAGCAATCCAATTAAAGGATAAGATTATCAATCTAAATAAAAAAACAAACAAACCTTGAAACCCAAATGTTTACTCTTTATAAGAAACACTGAGAATAGGTTGACAGAAAAATAGATTAAAGTAAAGGATGGGGATACCTGCGTAGCTCAGTCAGTTAAGCACCACACGCTCGATTGCAGCTCAGATCATGATCTTATGGTTCATGGGATCAAGCCTTGTGTTGGGCCCTGAGCTTATAGGGTGGAGCCTGCTTGGGATTCTCTCTCTCGCTCTCTCTCTCTGCTCCTCCCCCACTGTCTATCTCTCTCTCTCTCTCTCACTCAAAATAAATAAACTTAAAAAAAAAGAAAGAATAGAAAATAAATATGTAATTCTAGCACTAACTCCAAAAAGCTAATGTACCTATATTAACATAAGATAGGATACATTTTGAGGCAAGAGATTACATAATCTTTAATGTCCATTCCACCAGAAGATACGAAAGTCCTAAATTTGTATGAACCTAGTAACAAAATTAAAAAAATATATATAAAGCAAAAGTTGGCAAAACTAGAAGGATAAATTAACGCTTTTATAACCAGAGGTGGAGATTTAACGTGCCACTTTCAGTTATGGAATAAAGGAGAAGACAGAAAAATCAACGAATACAGAATATTTATATATTAGAACTAAGAAAATTGACCAAACTGAAAAATATAGAATGTATGTATAGCTCTCTAGATTCAACTAATTCAGAATGCACATTCTTTTCAATTGCCAATGGAACCTTTATAAAAGTAGACCCTATGCTGGACCATAGGTTAAGATAACAATTTTCAAAGGACTGAAATAACATGGGGCATGTTAATGAAGTTAGAAATTGATATTGTAAGCATTATTAGATTTAAAAAAAATTTTTTTTTTCAACGTTTATTTATTTTTGGGACAGAGAGAGACAGAGCATGAATGGGGGAGGGGCAGAGAGAGAGGGAGACACAGAATCGGAAACAGGCTCCAGGCTCTGAGCCATCAGCCCAGAGCCCGACACGGGGCTCGAACTCACGGACCGCGAGATCGTGACCTGGCTGAAGTCGGACGCCCAACCGACTGCGCCACCCAGGCGCCCCTGTAAGCATTATTAGAAAATCTCCCCAGTTTTTAGAAGTTGATTGTTAGTAAATGAAAAAAAAAATCACGATGGAAATTAAAGTAATGCATGGTCTTGAAAATACATTATGAAAGTAGAACCTATCAAAACTCCCTCAGGTGAGAGTCTTAAAGCTGGGGCACTAGGTGTTTGGTCTAAACCCTTCACTCCCCAAGGAGAAGGTGGGAGTTGTGAGTTCCCTCCTATTTGTATGTTGCTGTGCCAGGGGTCAGGTTTATGGAGAGGGTGTCTCAGCCTTTTCTATCTGGTTTTTTTTTTTTTTATATATATATGAAATTTATTGACAAATTGGTTTCCATACAACACCCAGTGCTCATCCCAAAAGGTGCCCTTCTCAATACCCATCACCCACCCTCCCCTCCCTCCCACCCCCCATCAACCCTCAGTTTGTTCTCAGTTTTTAACAGTCTCTTATGCTTTGGCTCTCTCCCACTCTAACCTCTTTTTTTTTTTTTTCCTTCCCCTCCCCCATAGGTTCCTGTTAAGTTTCTCAGGATCCACATAAGAGTGAAACCATATGGTATCTGTCTTTCTGTGTATGGCTTATTTCACTTAGCATTACACTCTCCAGTTCCATCCACGTTGCTACAAAAGGCCATATTTCATTTTTTCTCATTGCCACATAGTATTCCATTGTGTATATATACCACAATTTCTTTATCCATTCATCAGTTGATGGACATTTAGGCTCTTTCCATAATTTGGCTATTGTTGAGAGTGCTGCTGTGAACATTGGGGTACAAGTGCCCCTATGCATCAGTACTCCTGTATCCCTTGGATAAATTCCCAGCAGTGCTATTGCTGGGTCATAGGGTAGGTCTATTTTTAATTTTCTGAGGAACCTCCACACTGCTTTCCAGAGCGGCTGCACCAATTTGCATTCCTACCAACAGTGCAAGAGGGTTCCCGTTTCTCCACATCCTCTCCAGCATCTATAGTCTCCTGATTGGCTCATTTTGGCCACTCTGACTGGCGTGAGGTGATACCTGAGTGTGGTTTTGATTTGTATTTCCCTGATAAGGAGCGACGCTGAACATCTTTTCATGTGCCTGTTGGCCATCTGGATGTCTTCTTTAGAGAAGTGTCTATTCATGTTTTCTGCCCATTTCTTCACTGGGTTATTTGTTTTTCGGGTGTGGAGTTTGGTGAGCTCTTTATAGATTTTAGATACTAGCCCTTTGTCCGATATGTCATTTGCAAATATCTTTTCCCATTCCGTTGGTTGCCTTTTAGTTTTGTTGGTTGTTTCCTTTGCTGTGCAGAAGCTTTTTATCTTCATAAGGTCCCAGTAATTCACTTTTGCTTTTAATTCCCTTGCCTTTGGGGATGTGTCGAGGAAGAGATTGCTACGGCTGAGGTCAGAGAGGTCTTTTCCTGCTTTCTCCTCTAAGGTTTTGATGGTTTCCTGTCTCACATTTAGGTCCTTTATCCATTTTGAGTTTATTTTTGTAAATGGTGTGAGAAAGTGGTCTAGTTTCAACCTTCTGCATGTTGCTGTCCAGTTCTCCCAGCACCATTTGTTAAAGAGGCTGTCTTTTTTCCATTGGATGTTCTTTCCTGCTTTGTCAAAGATGAGTTGGCCATACGTTTGTGGGTCTAGTTCTGGGGTTTCTATTCTATTCCATTGGTCTGTGTGTCTGTTTTTGTGCCAATACCATGCTGTCTTGATGATGACAGCTTTGTAGTAGAGGCTAAAGTCTGGGATTGTGATGCCTCCTGCTTTGGTCTTCTTCTTCAAAATTCCTTTGGCTATTCGGGGCCTTTTGTGGTTCCATATGAATTTTAGGATTGCTTGTTCTAATTTCGAGAAGAATGCTGGTGCAATTTTGATTGGGATTGCGTTGAATGTGTAGATAGCTTTGGGTAGTATTGACATTTTGACAATATTTATTTTTCCAATCCATGAGCAGGGAATGTCTTTCCATTTCTTTAAATCTTCTTCAATTACCTTCATAAGCTTTCTATAGTTTTCAGCATACAGATCCTTTACATCTTTGGTTAGATTTATTCCTAGGTATTTTATGCTTCTTGGTGCAATTGTGAATGGGATCATTTTCTTTATTTGTCTTTCTGTTGCTTCGTTGTTAGTGTATAAGAATGCAACTGATTTCTGTACATTGATTTTGTATCCTGCAACTTTGCTGAATTCATGTATCAGTTCTAGCAGACTTTTGGTGGAGTCTATCGGATTTTCCATGTATAATATCATGTCATCTGCAAAAAGCGAAAGCTTGACTTCATCTTTGCCAATTTGGATGCCTTTGATTTCCTTTTGTTGTCTGATTGCTGATGCTAGAACTTCCAGCACTATGTTAAACAACAGCGGTGAGAGTGGGCATCCCTGTCGTGTTGCTGATCTCAGGGAAAAAGCTCTCAGTTTTTCCCCGTTGAGGATGATGTTAGCTGTGGGCTTTTCATAAATGGCTTTGATGATCTTTAAGTATGTTCCTTCTATCCCGACTTTCTCAAGGGTTTTTATTAAGAAAGGGTGCTGGATTTTGTCAAAGGCCTTTTCTGCATCGATTGACAGGATCATATGGTTCTTCTCTTTTTTTTTGTTAATGTGATGTATCACGTTGATTGATTTGCGAATGTTGAACCAGCCCTGCAGCCCAGGAATGAATCCCACTTGATCATGGTGAATAATTCTTTTTATATGCTGTTGAATTCGATTTGCTAGTATCTTATTGAGAATTTTGGCATCCATATTCATCAGGGATATTGGCCTGTAGTTCTCTTTTTTGACTGGGTCTCTGTCTGGTTTAGGAATCAAAGTAATACTGGCTTCATAGAATGAGTCTGGAAGTTTTCCTTCCCTTTCTATTTCTTGGAATAGCTTGAGAAGGATAGGTATTATCTCTGCTTTAAACGTCTGGTAGAACTCCCCTGGGAAGCCATCTGGTCCTGGACTCTTATTTGTTGGGAGATTTTTGATAACCGATTCAATTTCTTCGCTGGTTATGGGTCTGTTCAAGCTTTCTATTTCCTCCTGACTGAGTTTTGGAAGAGTGTGGGTGTTCAGGAATTTGTCCATTTCTTCCAGGTTGTCCAATTTGTTGGCATATAATTTTTCATAGTATTCCCTGATAATTGTTTGTATCTCTGAGGGATTGGTTGTAATAATTGCATTTTCATTCATGATTTTATCTATTTGGGTCATCTCCCTTTTCTTTTTGAGAAGCCTGGCTAGCGGTTTGTCAATTTTGTTTATTTTTTCAAAAAACCAACTCTTGGTTTCGTTGATCTGCTCTACAGTTTTTTTAGATTCTCTATTGTTTATTTCTGCTCTGATCTTTATTATTTCTCTTCTTCTGCTGGGTTTAGGCTGCCTTTGCTGTTCTGCTTCTATTTCCTTTAGGTGTGCTGTTAGATTTTGTATTTGGGATTTTTCTTGTTTCTTGAGATAGGCCTGGATTGCAATGTATTTTCCTCTCAGGACTGCCTTCGCTGCGTCCCAAAGCGTTTGGATTGTTGTATTTTCATTTTCGTTTGTTTCCATATATTTTTTGATTTCTTCTCTAATTGCCTGGTTGACCCACTCATTCGTTAGTAGGGTGTTCTTTAACTTCCATGCTTTTGGAGGTTTTCCAGACTTTTTCCTGTGGGTGATTTCAACCTTCATAGCATTGTGGTCTGAAAGTATGCATGGTATAATTTCAATTCTTGTAAACTTATGAAGGGCTGTTTTGTGACCCAGTATATGATCTATCTTGGAGAATGTTCCATGTGCACTCGAGAAGAAAGTATATTCTGTTGCTTTGGGATGCAGAGTTCTAAATATATCTGTCAAGTCCATCTGATCCAATGTCTCATTCAGGGCCCTTGTTTCTTTATTGACCATGTGTCTAGATGATCTATCCATTTCTGTAAGTGGGGTGTTAAAGTCCCCTGCAATTACCACATTCTTATCAATAAGGTTGCTTCTGTTTATGAGTAATTGTTTTATATATTTGGGGGCTCCGGTATTCGGCGCATAGACATTTATAATTGTTAGCTCTTCCTGATGGATAGACCCTGTAACTATTATATAATGTCCTTCTTCATCTCTTGTTACAGCCTTTAATTTAAAGTCTAGTTTGTCTGATATAAGTATGGCTACTCCAGCTTTCTTTTGGCTTCCAGTAGCATGATAAATAGTTCTCCATCCCCTCACTCTGAATCTAAAGGTGTCCTCAGGTCTAAAATGAGTCTCTTGTAGACAGCAAATAGATGGGTCTTGTTTTTTTATCCATTCTGATACCCTATGTCTTTTGGTTGACGCATTTAATCCATTTACATTCAATGTTATTATAGAAAGATACGGGTTTAGAGTCATTGTGATGTCTGCATGTTTTATGCTTGTAGTGATGTCTCTGGTACTTTGTCTCACAGGGTCCCCCTTAGGATCTCTTGTAGGGCTGGTTTAGTGGTGACAAATTCCTTCAGTTTTTGTTTGTTTGGGAAGACCTTTATCTCTCCTTCTATTCTAAATGACAGACTTGCTGGATAAAGGATTCTCGGCTGCATATTTTTTCTGTCTAGCACACTGAAAATCTCGTGCCAATTCTTTCTGGCCTGCCAAGTTTCAAAAGAGAGATCAGTCACGAGTCTTATAGGTCTCCCTTTATATGTGAGGGCACGTTTACCCCTTGCTGCTTTCAGAATTTTCTCTTTATCCTTGTATTTTGCCAGTTTCACTATGATATGTCGTGCAGAAGATCGATTCAAGTTACGTCTGAAGGGAGTTCTCTGTGCCTCTTGGATTTCAATGCCTTTTTCCTTCCCCAGTTCAGGGAAGTTCTCAGCTATGATTTCTTCAAGTACCCCTTCAGCACCTTTCCCTCTCTCTTCCTCCTCTGGGATACCAATTATGCGTATATTATTTCTTTTTAGTGTATCACTTAGTTCTCTAATTTTCCCTTCATACTCCTGGATTTTTTTATCTCTCTTTTTCTCAGCTTCCTCTTTTTCCATAACTTTATCTTCTAGTTCACCTATTCTCTCCTCTGCCTCTTCCATCCGAGCCGTGGTGGTTTGCATTTTGTTTTGCATTTCCTTTAAAGCGTTTTTCAGCTCCTCGTGACTGTTCCTTAGTCCCTTGATCTCTGTAGCAAGAGATTCTCTGCTGTCCTGTATACTGTTTTCCAGCCCAGCGATTAATTTTATGACTATTATTCTAAATTCACTTTCTGTTATATTATTTAAATCCTTTTTGATCAGCTCATTAGCTGTTGTTATTTCCTGGAGATTCTTCTGAGGGGAATTCTTCCGCTTGGTCATTTTGGATAGTCCCTGGTGTGGTGAGGGCCTGCAGGGCACTTCCCCTGTGCTGTGGTGTATAACTGGAGTTGGTGGGCGGGGCCGCAGTCAGTCCTGATGTCTGCCCCCAGCCCACCGCTGGGGCCACAGTCAGACTGGTGTGTGCCTTCTCTTCCCCTCTCCTAGGGGCGGGATTCCCTGTGGGGTGGTGTGGCCCGTCTGGGCTACTTGCACACTGCCAGGCTTGTGATGCTGGGGATCTGCTGTATTAGCTGGGGTGGGTAGGCAAGGTGCACGGCGGGAGGGGGGGTAGGCTTAGCTCGCTTCTCCTTAGGTGATCCACTTCAGGAGGGGCCCTGTGGCAGCCGGAGGGAGTCAGATCCGCTGCCGGAGGTTTGGCTCCGCAGAAGCACAGAGTTGGGTGTTTGCGTGGAGGGAGCAATTTCCCTGGCAGGAACCGGTTCCCTTTGGGATTTTGGCTGGGGGATGGGCGGGGGAGATGGCGCTGGCGAGCGCCTTTGTTCCCCACCAAACTGAGCTCTGTCGTCCGGGGGCTCTGCAGCTCACCCTCCCTTTGTCCTCCAGCCTTCCCGCTTTCCGAGCAGAGCTGTTAACTTATGACCTCCCAGACGCTAAGTCGCGCTTGCTGTCGGAACACAGTCCTTCAGGCCCCTCCGCTTTTGCAAGCCGGACTCGGGGGCTCTGCTTGGCCAGCGAGCCGCCCCTCCGTCCCGGCTCCCTCCCGCCAGTCCGTGGAGCGCGCACCGCCTCGCCGCCCTTCCTACCCTCTTCCGTGGGCCTCTCGTCTGTGCTTGGGTCTGGTGACTCCGTTCTGCTAATCCTCTGGCGGTTTTCTGGGTTATTTAGGCAGGTGTAGGTGGAATCTAAGTGATCAGCAGGACGCGCGGTGAGCCCAGCGTCCTCCTACGCCGCCATCTTCCCTTCACTCCCTTTTCTATCTGTTTTAATGTGGGTTTTTCCTCATTTGCTAGATGTGTGGGAGTTGCTTAGTTTCTGGATTTCTTTCAGAGAAAATTTTTCCATGTGAACCTTTAGATTTGGTGTGTCCTTAGGAGAAGGAGAGTTCAGGAGCCTCCTATTTTGCCATCTTAGACTGGAACCCCCTTTGGTGACTTGGGCATCAGACTCGTTTTGTTCCTATTTCAAATAAAACATTCACTGTTTCACTATTAAATATGACATTTTTTTGGTTAAATGCCTTAACATTTTTAAAAAATCATTTGTGTTATCAGTTTTCTGGGAATTTTTTAAAAAATCATGAAAATATGTTTATTCTTATCAAATGCTTTCTTTACCATTATGAGAATGATCATATGGGTATTCTCCATTCTCTTTTTTTTTTATATATTTTTTTTATTTTTTCAACGTTTATTTATTTTTGGGACAGAGAGAGACAGAGCATGAACGGGCGAGGGGCAGAGAGAGAGGGGGACACAGAATTGGAAACAGGCTCCAGGCTCTGAGCCATCAGCTCAGAGCCCGACGCGGGGCTCGAACTCACGGACCGCGAGATCGTGACCTGGCTGAAGTCGGACGCTTAACAGACTGCGCCACCCAGGCGCCCCTTCTCCATTCTCTTAATAAGATGAAGCACATTGATTTTTAATGTTAATTCAACTTTGCATTACTAGAATAAATGGGACTTGGTCATTGTGTTTTTTGTTTTTTGTTTTTTTTTTTTTGATATTATATATGCTGGATTCAGTTTGCTAGCATTAAGGATATTATGTCTATGTTTGTGAGTGATACTGATCTGTAATTTTTATTTTATTATTTTTGGTAATGCTTTCTTTCAGCTTTTGGTATTAGGATTATCCTGATTTCAGAAAGCAAATTAAGCAATCTTTACTCCTTCCCTAATTCTTGAAAAAGTTTGCATAATATCAATGCTGTTTCTTTCTTAAATGTTAGGTTTCATCAGTGAAATCATGTAGGCCCAGATCTTCCTTTACAGGAAGCTTAAAAAAAAATAAATTCAATTTTTAAGATCAATATGGGGCTATTAAAAGTTTCTTTCATCTTGTGTCAATTTACTTAAATTGCATTTTTCAGAGGACATGTTGAATTTGTTAGCACAAAATTATTCATAGGATCCTCATTTTTTAATGATTGTAGAATCTGTAATGATAACTTCTCCTTTTATTCATAATATTGGTGATTTGTGTTCTTTTTTTATGATCAGTATAACTAAGATTTTTTTTTAGAAAATATTTTGTTGATCTTTTCAAAGAACCAGCTTTGGAATTTGTTAATTTTGTCTATCGCATGTCTGTTGTCCATTTCATTGATTTCTACTCTTATCTTATTTCCATGTTTTTTACTTTGGGTTTTCTTTGCTATTTTCCAGCTTCTTCAGATAGAATTTTAGGTCATAGATTTTTTTGACTTTTCTGATTTTCTGATATAATCATTTAAAGCTATATATTTTCTTTCAGATACACACATTCTGATATGTTGTATTTTCATCATCATGCTGTTCAAAACTTTTTATGATTTCTATTGTGATTTCTTCTTTAACACATGGATTATTTAGAGGTATACTGTTTCATTTCCAACTTATGTTTTTCTATATATTTTCTTTCTCATAATTTTTTAAATCAAGTATAATTACCATACAGCATCATATCAGTTTCAAGTGTACAATATAATGATACAACTCTTTACTTTTCTCAGTGCTTATCAACAGAAATGTACTCTTAATCTCCTTTATCTATTTCACCCATACCCCCATCCACCTCCCCTCTGGCAGTCATCAGTTTGTCCTCTCAATTTAAAAATGGATTTTTTATTTTTGTCCCCTTCCTTCCTTCCTTCCTTCCTTCCTTCCTTCCTTCCTTCCTTCCTTCCTTCCTTCCTTCCTCTCTCTCTGTTTCTTTTCTTTCTCCTTTCCCTTCCCTTCCCTTTTCTTCCCTTCCCTTCCCTTTCTTTCCTTTCCTTCTTTTGTTTTGTTTCTTAAATTCCACATATTAATGAAATCATACGTTATTTGTCTTTCTCTGACTGACTTATTTCACTTAGCATTATGCCTTGTAGGTCCAGCCATGTTGTTGAAAATGGCAAGATTTAATTCTCTTTTATGGCAGGGTAATATTTCATTGTATATGAATTGTATTCATATTGTATATTATTGTATACAATATGGGTGTATTGTATACATACATATTGTATACATACATATTGTATACAATATGTGTGTATTACACACACACACACACACACACACACACACACACACACACACCATATCTTCTTTATCCGTTGACCGTTGATGGACACTGGGTTGCTTCCATATCTTGGTTACTGCAAGTAACACTGTGATAAACAAAGGAGTGCATATATGTTTCTAATTAGTGTTTTCATTTTCTTTGGGTAAATACCCAGTAGAGAGATTATGGGATGATATGGTAATTTTATTTTTAATTTTTTGAGGAAACTTCATATTGTTTTCCACAGTGCCTGCGTGAATCTACATTTCCACCAAGCAGTGCATGAGGGTTCCTTTTTTTTTTCACATCCTCGTCAACAGTTGTTATGTTTTGTGTTTTTGATGTTAGCCATTCTGGCAGGTATAAAGTGATATCTCATCGTGATTTTAATTTGCATTTCCCTGATGATTACTGATGTGGAACATCTTTACATATGTCTGTTGGTCATCTATATGTCTTCTTTGGAAAAATGTTTATTCAGGTTCTCCACCTATTTGTAATCAGATTATTTGTGGGTTTGTGTTGTTGTTTTGGTGTTATGTAAGTTCTGTATATATTTTGGATATTAACCCCTTATCAGATATATCATTTGCAAATGTCTTCTCCCATTCAACAGGTTGCTTTTTGTTTTGTTGATGCTTTCCTTCAGTATGCAAAAGCTTTTTATTTTGGTATAATCCCTGTAGTTTAATTTTGCTTTTGTTTCCCTTGCCTGAGGAAACATAACCAGAAAAAAAGAGTCTATGGCTGATGCCAAAGAAATTACTACCTATGTTTTCTTTTAGGAATTACATGGTTTCAGGTATCATAGTTAGGTCTTTAATCCATTTGAGTTTATTTTTGTGGATGGTCTACTTTTATTCTTTTGCAGGTAGCTGTCCAGTTTTCCCAGCACCATTTGTTGGAGATACTGCCTTTCCCCATTGTATATTCTTGCTTCCTTTGAAGTAGATTAATTGCCCATATAATCATGGGTTTATTTAAGGGCTCTCTATTCTGTTATGTTGATGTGTGTGTCTATTTTTGTGCCAGTACCATACTGTTTTGATTTCTAGAGATTTGTAGTTTATCTTGACATCTGGGTTTGTGATACCTCCAGTTTTGTTCTTCTTTTTCAAGATAGCTTTGGCTGTTCAGAATCTTTTGTGATTCCATACAAATTTTAGGATTATTTGTACAAGTTCTGTGAAAAATAGTGTTGGTATTTTGATAGGGATTGCATTGAAGCTGTAAATTGCTTTGAAGTAGCATGGTCATTTTAACAAGCATAGAATTTCTTTCTATTTGTTTGTGTCATCTTCAAATCCTTCCATCAGTGTATTATAGTTTTCAGAGCACAGGTGTTTCACCTTTTTGGTTAAGTTTATCTTTTTGGTGAAGTTGTAAATGGAATATTTTATGGTACACAAAGTTTTATTGAAGTAGAATTGACATATTACAAAATTCACTCATCATAAGTGTACAGGTCATGGATTTTTTTGAGAAGAAGATTGTTTTCTTAATTTTTTTCTGTTACTTCATTGTTAGTGAAATATTAGAAGTATTAGAAACAGATTTCTGTATATTAATTTTCTATCCTGTGACTTGACTGAATTCATTTATCAATTCTAGTAGTTTTTTGGTGGAGTTCTTTAGGGTTTTCTCTATATAGTATCATGTCATCCACAAATAGTGAAAATTTTATTTCTTCTTTACCAATTTGAATGGCTTTTATTCCATTTTCTTGTCTAATTTCTATGGCTAGGATTTCTAGTACTATGTTGAACAAAAGTGGTGATAGTGGACATCGTGTCTTGTTCTTGATTTCAAAGGAAAAGCTCTCAGCTTTTCACCATTGATATGATGTTAGCTGTGGATTTTCATATATGGCCTTTACTATATTGATATATGTTCCCTCTAAAGTTACTTTGTTGAGAGTTTCTATCATAAATGGATGTTTCTTGTACTTTGTTAAATGCTTTATGTGCATTTATTGAGATGGTTATATGGTTTTTATCCTTTATCTTGTTAATGTGATGTATCTTCCTTTTTATTTTTACTTTAATTCTCTTGTCATGAGAAATATATGATTATAATCCTCTTAAATTTGAACTTGTTTTATGGCATAATGTATTGTCTAGCTTGGTTAATATACTCTGTACCCTTTAAAATTATGTGTAATTTGGGGTTCCTGGTGGCTCAGTTGGTTAAGCATCTGACTTCAGCTCACTTCATAGTTTCATAGTTCATGAGTTTGAGCCCTGAATTGGACTGACTGCTGTCAGCAGAGAACCCACTTGGGATCCTGTATCCCCTTCTGTCTGCCTCTCCCTCACTGGCACTCTCTGTCTCTCTCTCTCTCAAAAATGAATAAACATTAAAAAAATAAAATTATGGGGGCGCCTGGGTGGCGCAGTCGGTTAAGCGTCCGACTTCAGCCAGGTCACGATCTCGCGGTCCGTGAGTTCGAGCCCCGCGTCGGGCTCTGGGCTGATGGCTCAGAGCCTGGAGCCTGTTTCCAATTCTGTGTCCCCCTCTCTCTCTGCCCCTCGCCCGTTCATGCTCTGTCTCTCTCTGTCCCAAAAATAAATAAACGTTGAAAAAAAAATTAAAAAAAAAATAATAAAATAAAATTATGTGTATTTTGATGTTATTAGGAGTGGTACTCTCTAAGCATCCATTAGGTCCAGGTGTTAATGGTGTGTTCAGTTATTTATTTATTTATTTATTTATTTATTTATTTACTAACTATTTTAAGAGAGAGAGAGAGCGGGGGAGGGGCAGAGAGGGAGGGAGAGAATTTTAAGCAGGCTGCATGCTCAGTGCAGAGCCCAAAGTAGGGCTCAATCCCATGACTTTGGGATCATGACCTGAGCTGAAATCAGGAGTCAGACACTCAACCAACTGAGCCACCCAGGTGCCTAGGTGTTGTTCATTTTCTATATCTTATTGAATTTTTTCAAATTATTTTATTGTTTTATGAGAGAGGGGCATTAAAATTGCCAGCTATGCTTTTGGTCTTGCCTATTTCTCCCCCTTAATTCTGTCAATTTTTTCTTCATATGTTTTGAAGCTCTGTTATTGGGTATACATTCATTTACAATTATTATTTCTTTTTTTTAAATTTACTCTATTATCATTATTAAACTTATCTTTTTGTCTCTACAATCTACTGTATCAGATTTTGATACAATCACCCCAGCCTTCTTATACTTACTTTGTGTCAGAGAGATTCCCAAGATGGTCTCCTAAGATTTATTGTTCTGGTCCTTAGGATTGTGAATATGATGAGATTAAATTCCCATGAATATGATATATTATATAGAAAAAAGGAGATTATTGGGGTGGGCCTGATATAATAACATGAGCTGATTGATGCAGACAACTTTCTCTGGCTGATCACAGAAATCAGAGAGATTGGGAGTATAAGGAGGTTTCTACGTGAAGAGGTTTCTCCATTGCTGAGATGAAGAGAATCACATGGAAGGATCTGAGGGAGGCCTCACGTTGCTGAAAGTGACCTCCAGTTGACAACCAGAAGGAATATGGGACCTCTGTCATACAGTTGCAAAAAACTGAATGTGGCCAACCACCTGCGTAAGCTTGATAACAGATTCCCCTTGGAGCCTCCAAATTAGAGCCTAGCCTGGATACCTTGATTTTGGCCTTGTGAGACCCTGAACAAAGAATCCAGTCGAGCCTGCCTGGACTTATGATTTAAAGAAACCATGAGATAGGAAACGTGCATTGTTTTAAGCTGCTAACGTTGTGGTAATTTGCTATGCAGAAATTTAAAAAGCAAATAAACTAATACACTTTGCATGTATCTTTCTTCCATCCATTTATTTTTATATGGGTTTTCTGTCCCGTCTTTCTTTCATGTTCTGGGACTCTATTTAAACATATATGTTAGACCATTTTATATTATATAATTAATATATAATAAATATATATAAATCATTTATATTATATATGTCTATTCATTTTAAAAACCTAGTTCTTTATTTTTCAGTTTGGATCATTGCTACATCTTTATTATCAATTTAACTGAGATTTCTCTCTATCATCTCAAATATATCAACAAGTCAATCCAGTGCATTTTCAAAATTTTATATATTATGTTTTCAGTTCTAGAATTTTCATTTGATTCGTTTTTTATAGTTCTTATTTCTTTCTTGAGCTTATTTTTCTTTATGTCATTATGCATACTTCTGATAGCTGCTTTAATATAGTTATCTGCCAAATACAACTTCTGGATCATCTTAGAGTTTATTTCTGTTGAATATCTTTTCTTTTGAGAATGGGTCATATTTTCTTGGTTCTTCGTATGTTAAGTGACTTAGGGTTGTACACTGCACATTATGAATGTTATGTAGTGGACATTTTAGATTCAGTTAATATACTTTATAATTTTTTTAATGTTTATTTATTTTTGAGAGAGAGAGAGAGAGAGACAGAGAGAGAGAGACAGAGAGTGGGGGAGTGGGGGCAGAGAGAGAAGGAGATACAGAATCTGAAGGAGGCTCCAGGCTCCAAGCTGTCAGCACAGAGCCCGATGTGGGGCGAGATCATGACCTCAGCTGAAGTTGGATGCTCAACCAACTGAGCCACCCAGGATCCCCAGGATTCATTTACATACTTCTAAAGAGTGCTGGGTTTTTTTTAATTAGACATTAAACTTTGCTGGGTTCAAACTGGAATACTGTGTCTTTGACAACAGCTTAAGTCTCAGTTAAGTTCTTTTATCTTCATCTGGGTTTCATTGAGTCTTCTCTATGTATGCGTTTTTTATGGTTCAGCCAGATATTTGGATATACCCAGAATTTAGGACTCCCTTTTTTTGAATCGACCTTTCTAGAATTTCCTCTTCATTTTCCAGCAAGGAATTCTGTTCTCTGAGTCTTTAGATGAGAGAAGTTATTATTAATTCCAGTTAGTTAACATAAAGTGTTATATTAGTTTCAGGTGATTTTAGTAATTCCATACATCACCCTGTGCTCATCACAAGTGCACTCTTTAATCCCCATCACCTATTTAACCCATCCCTCTGGTAACCATCAGTTTGCTGTCTATAATTAAGAGACTGTTTCTTGATTTCTCTCTCTCTTATTTTTTTTTTTCTTTTGCTTGTTTGTTTGTTTCTTAAATTCCATACATGAATGAAATCATATGGTATTTGTCTTCCTCTGATTTATTTTGGTAAGCATTATACTCTGTAACTCCATCCCCATTGTTGCAAATGACAAGATTTCATTCCTTTTTATAGGTAAATAATATTTCATTGTGTATATATACCATTTTTTCTTTATCTAGTCATCAATTGATGGATACTTGCACTGCTTCCATATCTTGGCTATTGTAAACAATACTGCTATAAACATAGGGGTGCTTGTATCTCCTTGAATTAGTGTTCTTGTATTCCTTGGGTAAATATGCGATTGCTGGATAAAAGGTAGTTCTATTTTTTTTGTAGTTTATTTATTTATTTGAGAGAGAGGAGAGAGCGAGGAGAGAGCGAGCGCACAAGCAGGGAAGGGACAGAGAGAGAAAGAGAGAGAGAATCCCAAGCAGGCTCTGCACTGTCAGCATGGAACCTGACATGGGCTTGAACTCGTGAACCATGAGATTATGCCCTAAGCCTAAGTCAGATGCTTAACCAACAGCCAACCAGGTGCCCCTATTTTTACCTTTTGGGGGAACCTCCACACTGTTTTCCCTAGTGGCTGCACCAGTTGCATTCCACTAATAGTGCACAAGGGTTCCTTTTTCTCCACATTTTCACCAACACCTGTTGTGTTGTGATTTTAACCATTCTGACAGGTGTGTGGTGATATCCTATTGTAATTTTGATTTGCATTTCCCTGATGATAAGTGATGATTGGCATCTTTTCATGTGTTTGTTGGGAATATTTATGTCTTCTTTGGAGAAATGTCTCTCTGCCCATTTTCAATTAGAATATTTGTTTTTTGGGTGTTGAGTTTTATAATTTCTTTACATATGTAGGATACTAATGGCTTTATTGGATATGTCATTTGCAAATATCGTCTCCCATTCCATAGGTTGCTTTTTTAGTTTTGTTGATTGTTTTCTTCACTGTGCAGAAGCTTTTAATTTTTATGTAGTCCTGATGTTTATTGTTACCTTGTTTCCCATGCCTCAGGAGACCTATCTAGAAAACAGTTGCTATGGCCAATGTGAAAGAGGTTACTGCCTGTATTCTCCTCTAGGATTTTTATGGTTTCAGGTCTCATATTTAGGTCTTTAATCCACTTTGAATTATTTTTGTGTATGGTATAAAACATGGTCCAGTTTCATTCTTTTGCATATGGCTGTCCAGTTTCCCAATACTATTTGTTGAAGATACTGCCTTCTTCCATTGCATATTCTTCCCTGCTTTGTCAAAGATTAATTGACCATTAATTGTGAGTTATTTCTGGATTTTTATTCTGTTCCATGTATCTATGTCTCTATTTTTGTGTTAGTTCCATTCTGTTTTGATGACTACGGCTTTGTAATATAACTTGAAGTTCAGATTGTGATGCCTGCAGCATTGCTTTTTTTTTTTTTCAAATTTTGCTTTGGCTATTTGGGGTCTTTTTGTTTCCATACAGCTTTAAGATTGTTTATTCTAGTTCTGTGAAAAATGCTGTTGGTATTTTGATAGGGATTGAATTAAATGTGTAGATTGCTTTGGGTCATATGGACATTATACCAATATTTATTCTTCCACTCCATGAGAATGGAATGTCTTTCCATTTCTTATGCCATCTTCAATTCTTTCATCAGTGTTTTATAATTTTCGAGTACAGGACTTTCACCTCTTTGGTTAGGTTTATTCCTAGGGATCTTATTATTTTGGGTGCAATTGCAAATGGGATTGTTTTCTTAATTTCTCTTTCTGCTACTTCATGATTAGTATATAGAAATGCAACAGATTTCTGCACATTGATTTTGTATCCTGCACTTCACTGAATTCATTTATTAGTTCTAGCAGTTGTTTTGATGGAGTCTTTTGGGTTTTTTATAGAGAGTATTATGTCATCTATGAATAGCTAATGTTTTGCTTCCTTCTTACCAACGCCTTTTATTTCCTTTGTTGTGTGATTGTTGTGGCTAGGATTTCCAGTACTAGGTTGGATAAAAGTGGTGAGAGTGGACATCCCTGTCTTGTTTCTGACCTTGGGGAAAAAGCTCTCAGTTTTTCCCCATTGAGGGTAATGTTAGCTGTGGGTTTTTTATATATGACGTTTATTATGTTGAGGTGTGTTCCCTCTAAACCTGGTGGTTGAGGGTTTTTATCATGTGTAGATGTTGTACTTTCTCAAATGCTTTTTTGCATATATTGAATTGATCATATGGTTCTTATTCTTTATTCTATTGACGTGATGTATCACACTGATTAATTTGTGAATATTGAGCCACCCTGTATCCCAGGAATAAATACCACTTGATTGTGATGAATTATTTTTAATGTGTTGTTGGATTCAGTTTGCTAATAATTTGAGTATTTTTGCATCTATGTTCATAAAGATAATGGTAAATAGTTTTTTGTTTTTTGTTCTTTTGTTTGGTTTTGTGTGCGTGTGTGCGTGTGTGTGTGTGTGTGTGTGTGGTGTCTTTATCTGATTTTGCTATCCAGGTAATGCTGACCTCATAGAATGAATTTGGAACTTTACATTCCTTTCCTATTTTTTGGAATAGTTTAAGAATAGGTATTAATTATTCTTTGAAAGTTTGGTAGAGTTTGTCTGTAAAGCCATCTGGTCCTGGACTTTTATTTGTTGGGAGTTCTTTGATTACTGACTCAGTTTCTTTTCTGGTTATCAGTCTGTTCAAATTTTCTAATTCTTCCTGTTTCAGTTTCAGTAGTTTATATGTTTCTAGGAATTTATCTATTTCTTCTGGATTGTCCAATATGTTGGCAAATAGTTTTTCATAATATTCTCTTATGGTTGTTTTATTTTCTGTGGTGTCAGTTGCTATTTCACCCTCTCATTTGTAATTTTATTGTGTCCTCTCTTTTTTCCTTGATAAGTCTGGCTAAAGGTTATCAATTTTATTGATTTTTTTCAAAGAACAGCTCCGAGTGTCATTGATCTGTTATATTGTGGGGGTTTTTTTGTTTGTTTTTTTTTTTTTTTTTAGTTTCTATATCATTTATTTCTGTTCTAATCTTCATTATTTCCTTCCTTCTGCTAGTTTTTTATTGGAGTTTGGCCACCACTTGGAGTGCCAATTCTAGCCTCCTCTGCATTTTGGCTGTAAAAAAAGTAGTGAAATACCATATATTATTCCCATCTTCTAAATATCAACTTTCCTCTTAAATATGCTGCTTTCGTTCTGTCTCTAATACTTTTGAAGTAATTGTGTTTTTGTTGTATTTTCTCCAGAGTTTAAAATTGTTATCTATAAGAGGGTCAGTCTGATAGGAACTTATATGACAGTTACCAGAAATGGAATTTTTAAAAATGTATTTAAATTTTAGTTAGTCACCATAGAGTGCAATATTGGTTTCATGAGTAGAATTCAGTGATTCACCACTACATACAACACCTGGTGCTCATCACAAGTGCCCTCCATCATCCGTCTAGCCCATCTCCCACCCACCTTCCTCTATTACCCCTCCCTTTGTTCTCTATTGTTAAGAGTCTCTTGTGGTTTGTTTTCCTCCCCCCCATATGTTCATCTGTTTTATTTCTTAAATTCCACATATGAGTGAAATCATATGGTATTTGTCTTTCTCTGATTGACATTTTGCTTAGCATAATACATTCTAGCTGCATCTACACTGTTGCAAATGACAAAATTTAATTCTTTTTGATGGCTGAATTATATTCCATTGTGTATATAGACCACATCTTCTTTATCCATTCATCAGTTGATGGATGTGTGGGGTCTTTCCACATTTTGGCTATTGTGGATAGTGCTGCTATAAACATTCCATTATATATAAACAAACTGCTGTAAACATTGTGGTGCATGTGCCCCTTCGAATCACTATTTTGTATCCTTGGATAAATACCTAGTAATGCAAACACTGGGTTAGAAATGGAATTTTTCTATGTTTGTTTTTAAAATAACAAATCTCTATCTTAAAAATTTTTTTGTGAAAGAAACAGCATGAAGAACAACAATAAAAACTCCACGCCCAGGTACTTTCACTGGTGAATTCTTTTAAATATTTGAAAAAGGAAGAGTATCAGTTATGCAAAACTTCTTTCAGAAAAATAGAAAAGGAAGTACTTCACAACTAATTTTGTGTGTCCCATGTAACATTGAAATAAAAACCTGATGATGACATTACAAATGGAAAATTACTGGATAATTTCTTTTACAAATATAGACACATACAAATAATCCTAAAAAGACATTAACAAATGAATTCCAATGATATATTAGTAGCAAATTATGCCATGATCTAGTGGGGCTAGTTCCATATATGTCGATGTTTCATAAAGTTGATTTAAGTGTTACACATCAGTCAATGTAATTTTCCACATTAGTACAAAAATGAAAAAAAACCCTATATGATTGTCCCAATTTATGCAGAAAAAGCATTATTTTAACTTAACATTTATTATTATTAAAAAGTTTATTAATCTATAAATTAAAAATAACATTCTAAGTCTGATAGAATGTATGTATATAAGTCAGTGTTAAATGGTAAAATATTGATTGCTTGCCTCTTAGTTCAGGAGCAAGACAAGGATGTCCATTGTCTCTAGTTCTGTTGAACAATGTATTAGAGATCCCATCTAATGCAACAAGGCTATAAAGAATAATAAGATATGTAAAAATTGGGAAGAAAGAAAAACACCATCATTATTGGCAGATGACATCATTACATACAAAATGCAAAACATATAAATTCAAAAGACTCTGCAAATTAATAGAACTATTAAGTGAATTTAGCAAGATTGCTGGATACAACATCAATATACAAAAAATCAATTTATTTTATACCTAGAATCAAACAATTAAAATAGCAAAAATGTTAGTATTTAGGAATAAATCTAATAAAAATGCCAAAATATTTAGAACTTAGGTCTAAGGAAAGAGACACAAGACATCTGTATTGCAAACTACATTGAGAAGAGGAATCAAGATGATCTGACTAAAAGGAAGAATTTGCCCTGTTTCATGAAGATTCGATGTTGTAAAGATAGCAAGTTTTCTTAAATTGACTTATAGGTTCAATACTACCCATTAGAAATATCAGTGGTTTTTGCGTGTATCATATTGAGATTCTAATTCTAAAATACATTTAGACATTCAAAGACCTGGAATAGCCAAAGCAAACTTGAAGAAGAATAAAAGTGAACAACTTACACTAGCAGATATTAAGATTTGTTCATTACATAGTTGCAGAAATGAAGAAAGTATTGGCTCAGAAATAGATCTGCACATACATGGTCATCTGATTTATGACAGAGGAAACACTGCAATTTGTGGGAGGAAGGTAGTGTGGTAATATAGCCTTTTCAGTAAATGGTGCTAGGCCAACTGGATAACTATATGGAGAAAAAATTGACACTGACCCCTATCTCACATCAGATGCAAAGATTCATGTGAAATGTATTATAGACCTAAACGTGAAATAGAAAGCAATGAAACTTCTAAAGTAATATACATTCCTGAACTTAAATAAAAGTATCTAAATTTACAAAATATCCTATTCACAATAGAATATATTGATAAATTGGACTTCATTAATTAAGCATTTTGGTTAATTGAAACACAGAGAGTGACAAGGCAAGTCAAATACTAGAAGACATTAGTAATACATAGTGTTAGATATATCTATTGTTAAATGTCATTTCCCAATATCTACCTATCTGTCCATCCATCCTACATCACCTCTAACAAATCAATAAGAAAAATGAGCAAAAAACTTCAACAGTAACTTCACAAAAAAGGATGTTTAAATGAAGCATTGCCAAAAGATGATCAATATCATAAATTCAAACAAATTCAATTTATATATACCATCTGAAACTAGCACATACCAAGCAGAATGGCTACAATGAGAACTGGCAAATATTGGCAGTCATCCAGGGGGGTGGTAGAAGTGTAAATTGTTAAGTCAACTTTGTAAAACTGTCTCAAGAAAGCTAAACGTGTCCATTACTTCCAACCCTTAGCATCAGTCCTGAGCATATACCCAATAGAAGTTGAGTGTTAATATCCATCAAACTACATGTACAAGAATAGTACTATTATCTATAATACCCCCCCAAATGAAAACAATTCAAATTTCCATCAATGTTAGAGTAGATAAATGCATTTTGATATCCTCAAACAATGCAATGTCTCATAGCAATAAAAAGAACACAATAACCTAATGAATCTCATAGACATACTGTGGAGCAAGAAGAGCCAGACACAAAAAAATACATATTGTATGATTTGATTTATATGAAATTCAATACCAGGCAGAGCTACTCAGTAGTGATGGAAGTTGATATAGTGGTTACCTTTGGGACATAAAGGAGAATTGGCCAGAAATAGCCTATATCTTAATCTAGGTGATGGTTATATGGATGTGTACATATTTGAGAAATTTTACACTCAAGATGTGTATACTTTTCAATACAGAATCTGTCAATTAAGAAGAAAAAGGCTTAGGTAAGAATGAGTAGAAATAAGCTGTAATCACCATGTTTCACTCCAGTGCTTATGTGTGCAAATTCAGGTCACTTTTAAAAATGATTGAACAGTGATTTCCCCACATGCAAATATGTGCCAGAGAGTGAATTTATTCTTGATGCTTTCTCACTAAGTAATTTCTAGGGATTCCCCAAGGAATACCTATATGTTCTGTAACCTGTCTGCCTGCTGTTTGTCTTATATGCCTACATCTTGTTTCATCCAGAGGAATATGAGGACCCTTTAGGTCACCTTGGGGTTGTTCTATACCTTTTTTTTTTTTTTTTGAAGCTCAACTCTTCTGTAAGGTCCAAGCTGAACAAAGCTGCCTCCTGTAAGTTTTCTCAAAGTACGGGCAAGGCTTACCACAGTGGTCTAGCTAACACAACCCTAATGTTCAGTGGTCCGTGTGCTATAGTTTTAGTTATCCAGCACTAGATCTCCTGTCAGAATCACAGTCTACTCCACATTTAAAGAAAACATCTCTACTTTTTCTAGGGAATAGTCTGGCAAAAGACAAAATGATTCACCCTTACATCCCAGTCCATGGCAGGTATGTTCAGTTTTCTCTAAATACAAAAGAATGAGAATTTGCTGTTCATTTGTGTTCCCAGAGGGTTCATCCTCATGACTTTGCCAATATAGGGCATAACTCCAATCCACAAACAGTTATTCTCCAACTAATATATAAGTAAGAAAGAAAGATGGAGGAAAGGAAGAAGAGAAGGAAGGAAGGGAGGGAGGAAGAGAGGAAGAAATAAAACAAAAGAAGTCTCTCTTTAATGGACTCCTACCTCAAATTATAATTTTTTTCAATTCTCATTTTACAGATTAAGCATTCTGTGGGATTTATTTTTCTTCAAATTCAAGAAACATTTATAGATTTTGAAGTGTCATAAGAGCAAACACCTGCAGCCTAGCACTGTAACTATTTTAAACTAAGAGAAGCAGAAAGCATGAAAATCAGAGCAATCAGTTTTAAACCCTAAGACATAGCAGACCATTTCGCAACAGTACCCACTGTATATCATTTTATCTATAGTGTCAGGTTTCATCCCGGTGGTGTAAATCATTCTACTTTAGGACAAGGGAAAAACTTTATGAAAGCACATGCTAAGATTGTGACCATAGGAGAATGCCATGATTTTTCCATTGTCCACATATGGGTGTGAGTGACACTCTGATATTATCATGATTCCATGTAGATAATAGCCATCCCTCCTTCCCACACAGGACTCCGCCACCTTCCTTCTCCATTTATTCCTCCTTTAATCTTATAGACATCCTACCACTCTCTGGGACACATCAGGAGTATTCACAGAGATCCTAAGATAGGGGAGATTTGTGGCTTATCTCAGAGAACTGCCATTTCCTGTCTGATGTCCTCCTGTAAGAAACAGCAATTACATTTTTCTCCAAGGTCTGGCTGAATGTGACATTTCCATTTGCTTGTGTGATCCTCACCCTGTTCCTCATTAGGGTTGTCACCTTCACTTGAATGTCTATCCCATAACAAATGAGAGAAAGTAAAGGAGGGAGACCAGGGAGGTCCTTGAGGGTGAAGCCAGATTCCTCATGTATTTATAGTTTTGTTTTGTTTTAATAAAAAAAATCCAAGAAATAAATCCTCTGCTGTCTCCACTGATATAACTGTCTAAAGGCCAGTTTAGACAGGCTAGAGCTATTTAACAGCCTTTTAACATGGCCTTTGTCTTGGTTGGCCTCTTTATGCTATTAAAAGATAAACTGAGGCATATTAAAATTTTTTAAAGTTTATTTGAGCAAAAATCAGTTTGAATGGGGCAGCATCAACCAAAAGTTGTCAGAAACACTCCATAGACAGCAGCTCTGAGAGAGGCTTTTGTAAAGAAAAGGTGGAAGCAAAAGAAGAAAGTTATTGACTATCTGTAGCTTAAAATCTAGCTGGTTGTTTGTGATTGGTTGTCCTTAGTGTTTTGATTTCATAACCTTGAGGTATTTATAGCTTTGGATTTTGCTTTGTTTATGCAGGCTGCCATAGCATTAGGGCCACCTCAGGCTAATGCCCTCCTTGTTTAATTAATTTGTCAATGTCCAGAAAACACAAAGGAAATCAGCTCATTGCAAGGTTGCCTCAGCCCTTTCTCTGAGGCGCAGACAGGATAGACTCTCCTTACCTTGCTTCACTCCTCAAGTGATGGGCTTCTGCTTCCGCTCAGGACTTCCCCTCTGTTTTACTGTTCCCACCCATCCCAAGCCACCTGGAACACAGTAGCCATTTCTTCTCTTGTCAGGGAAGTTAGAGAAGAATTCCATCTTACTATCCTGTATGTGGCACAAAGAGGAACCCTTATAGCGGCTGTCTTCTTGGCAAGGTTAAGATCACTGGCTTGAAGGAAGGAACCAGGTTTCAAGAAGGACAGATGGTAAGAGGCAGGATTCAGGTATTTTGGTGAGTTTTAAAGGCTATCTTTGAATAACCTGCTTTTCTATCCGTTTACTTCACTACTTACCTACATACACAGATCAAGTGTAGACACTGGGAAACAAGGAAAACTTACTGTTCACAGGGTTACGAAACAAGGAGGTAAGCAGTTCAGCCTCAGGGTAGGTGGTTTAGGAATCTGGATAAATGATATTGTGATGGCCATGAATTTGGCCAGGACTGGTGATTGGAAACTGATGGTTTGGGGTCTCATAGGGCTAGATTATAAACAGACTGAATCAGAAGATTGTCTATAGTGCCCTAAAAGAAGGAATCCTTGAGCACAATGGTATTTTAATTCATCTTCTAGAATGGCCAGTTTTTGTATGAATGATATGCTATATTTCCCGCTACTTCTGATGAAGCAGTTTTTGTGATAATCAGAATATCTGGCCTGAAAACAGCCTATTCATGGTCGCACTATGAGGTGGGATGTAAGTATAATCTTAGGTCTTTACTTTTGGGAAGACACAATTTGTAATATTCTGCTCCTTAAACTAAATATGCATTTATCCTAGCATGATTTTGATTTGTGCATCAGAATGTGTAATCCATATAACATGAACAAAAATGATAACAGTATTTCTAAAATCATCATAATAAGAAAGAGGTCCTAGACCCTGTGTCGTTCCAACGGGCCCAGTGGAGGGAACAGAATTTCCGGTGTCTGGAAAGCCCGGTCAGGATGCTGTTAGTGTGAGCTAATGTCTTTGTTTGCACGGTGCACATGACATGTCATATCTCCAGTGGCAGAAGGCTTCATACTGGTGGGGTGCTGGCAGGGGCACAGCAGAGTGAAGAAAAGTCCCTTACCAGACAGAACTCTGATTTCAGTGAAGATGACCCAGTTAGCCCTGATTCCAGCATGTGCACAGGTGCTATGGCTTGAAATAAAATAGCAGGTGATACTGTTGAAAGGTGTGTGATGCGTATGCGTGTATATGTGTGCGTGTTTGGGTATCTTTTATGGAAAGCAGGCTATCCATCTGACCTTTGCTTAAAATATTTTATTAAAGTTCTGAAATGTGAATCGGTTGTAAGTCTGTTCTAATGAATCAGTACTCTCTTAACAGATGGCCCAATAAACACAATGTTTCCACCTTCCCAGAAATCATCTTAGGCACAAAATTGTTATCGTTTGTGAGAAAAGAGCAATCTTGTTTAAATGCTAGTAAACAAGCACCATGTACCTCTCTTACCTCTGCCTGAACCTCAGAAAGAGGACCCAGGTGGGAGTTCAACTTAATGAAAAATGCATTAGGAGGGGTACTGATGGCTCAGAGGGTCTATTACTCATTTGAATCTCAGCCAACCAGGTAAATAGGCACTGGTCCATGAACCCTGGCCTGAAAGAATCAGGGAAGGCTTAATGGAAACCATGCAGTGGTCCTAAACGCGGGGTTTAAACTTTCTTTTTTTCCACCTTTTAAAACTATCTGTGGGAATCGCGTTTGGATTTTACGAGGACCAGAAGGTATTAAAATTTGCATTGGTGGTTGGCATAAGGAAGAGACTAAGAAAGATAGAGCCATCGTGAGTTAACCATACTAGGGAAACTTCTTAAAGGCCTAATGTGTATTATATATATATATATATATATATATATATATATATACACACACATACACACACACACACATATATATGTACATATATAATGATATATATGATTATTATTATATATATAATTATACATAAATTCTTGTTTTTAACAATTATTTTAAATATTTATGTATGCTATAAAAATAAAAGAGAGCCACGGGTGCCTGGGTGGCACAGTTGATTAAGCTCCCAATCTTGATTTCGGCTCAGGTCATGAGCTCACAGTTCATGGTTTGAGCCCCACATCGGGCTCTGTGCTGATGGCATGGAGCCTGCTTGGGATTCTGTCTCTCTCTCTGCCCCTCCCCTGCTTGTCTGCATTTTCTGTCTCTCTCAATCTCTCTCTCTCTCTCTCTCAAGATAAATAAATAAACTATTTTTTTAATTTAAAAAGGAAAGAGCCCACTTAACTGTGTGTAGGGCACCATGTTAGCTACCATGGAGGTTTACCAAGGTTACAAAAGAATAGCATCCAACTTAAACAATTTATAATCTATTTCTAGTGAGAAGATTAAGTAACATAAATGGAGGTAGAGTTTATGTGACAAAGAAATGCTACCTTAATCCTTAGGGCTGGTGTAACAAAATACCATAGACTTGGTGGCTTATAAACAGAAGAAAATTATTTCTTATAGTTCTGGAGACTCGGAAGTCCAAGGTCAAGGCATTAGCAGATGTGGTGTTTGATGAGCAACTGTTTCTTGGTTCATAGACAGTTGTCTTCTGGATGTGTCCTCATGAGGGAAAGGGATTGAGGGCACCATCAGGTCTCTTTTATAAGGGCACTTACCCATTTAATACGGTTCTACCCTCAATACAGTTCTACCCTCGTGTCTTAATCACCTCTTAAACACCCCACCTCCAAATACCATTGCATTGAATATTAGGTTTTAAATTTTTTTTTTCAACGTTTATTTATTTTTGGGACAGAGAGAGACAGAGCATGAACGGGGGAGGGGCAGAGAGAGAGGGAGACACAGAATCGGAAACAGGCTCCAGGCTCTGAGCCATCAGCCCAGAGCCTGACGCGGGGCTCGAACTCACGGACCGCGAGATCGTGACCTGGCTGAAGTCGGACGCTTAACCAACTGCGCCACCCAGGCGCCCCGAATATTAGGTTTTAATACATGAATTTTGAGGGATACAACCATTCAGTCCATAGAAAGTGCATGAAAGCAATTCAGAGGAGGGAGAGAGGAGCTAGGATGCATTCATGAAGCAGGTGGTGCATTAACAGTGCTTGACACATGGCTGAGAAATCAGTTGATAGAATTGACTGTAGGGAAGATAAGAACTGGTTGGAGGAAACATAGTGATAAAGATAGGAAAATTCAGGACCTATTGGAATAACATATGATCTCATCTTTCTGGGGCAAAGGCTATTTCTTGAATAGGGTTTTTTAACCTCAGTGGTATTGACAGTTCAGATCAGATAATTCTTTGATGCAGTGGGCTATCCTGTGTATTACAGGATATTTAGCATCATCTCTGGCCTCTACTCATTAGATACCAGTAGTACCCCCCCAATTCTATCCCTCCATGTTGTGGCAAACAATGTCTCAGACATTGCCAAATGTCTCCTGGGGACAATATGACCCGTATATGAGAATCACTGCTCTAGAATTGCCGCTCCAGGGACTGGTAGCATCAGCATCATCTGGGAACTTGTTAGAAATGCAGAACCTCGGACCCCATCCCAGACCTATTAAAATAGAGTCTGTGGTTTAACAAGATCCCCAGGTGATTCATGTGTACATTAAAATATTAACTACTCAAATAGAAGAAAGAGCAGGTGAGATTGGTTGGGGTGAATATGGATGGTCATGAAAGCGCTTGAACATTTTGCTACAAGTTTAGATTTAACTTGGAAGGCAATGAGGCCATATTGAATTTTTTTCTTTTTTTATCACAGTCTTAAGAAATACTAGACTGGCAGTCTGATTTTGCCTACTCAACATTCTTCTCACCTTTCTTGCTACCTCTATCTCAATTTTAGGGGAAATGACAAATCCCAGCTAAAAGCTGCATTTTCCAATCTCCCTTATAGAATGACTATGAGAATACATTCTAAGCAGAAGTTATTTCAGGGTTTTCCAGGAAAGCTCCTTAAGAATGAGGCTGACTCAGATGGCATGTCCTTTTTTCCTTGGTTATTTCTTCTTCTTTCCTGAGAATAAGCAAGATGGTTTCAATTCTGGAAGCCATCTTTAAGATCTGAGAAGAGGTACTCCCTAAAGAAGGTGGAGCACAAAGCTAGAAGGAACCTAAATTAAAGAGAAAGAAGAATATACCACAATCTTGTTTAAGCCATTGTTTTTTAGCTTATTGCTCACAAGTAAATACAATTCCTAACTGATTAAAATTGCTATTGATGTGATGGATGAATTGGAGGAAAGGAGATCTGTATGGAAACTATTGAAATAGTTTGAGTAGGAGACTGGGAGAAAAACCAAAATGAAAGTGAAGAGGAATTTAGAATCTTATTTACTCTGGAGCTACTAAAATCCTTTAGTTTGTCAGTGGGAAAATGGTGATGTAGTTTATAAACATTTGAAAGTCAAGAAGAGAAGTGGGATTGTGGTAATGTGATGAGCTTGATTTTGTACCTGTCAAACTTGAGGATTAATAAGACAGATGTGTATACCCAGCAGACAGTTGCTCAGAAGAGAAGTTCCTGTACAAATATAAGATACTGGTGAGTGGAAGCTGAGCAGGATTGAGGATTGGCAAGTTGAAAGAAGGAGGAGAAGGGGGTGATCATGAGTCTATTGTTGAACTGGAGAGAGAAGCATGAAGGAGAATAATGGGCAGGGAGTTGTTAAGGCATTTTTTGCTGAACAGGTTGCACAGAGGAATTTTTACAATGGTGTTTAAAGGTGGAATCCAGAGGACCTGGAACTATTTTATGAGAAACTCTGCTTGCTCAAGGAGCATTTCCTCCCCAGAAATGACCTCATAAATCAGTGAGGTCAAGTGTTTGTTCACTTCCTGCAGTTAGGCTGAGTAACTGAAGCATGGCCCATCTTTCCCAGATTCTTCTGAGTTCGCCATGACTCTTCAGACATCTTTAGCTAATGCTGTTATGGAATCTGTCGATCCATGCTGTGGATGGCATGGCCAAGATTACTGCTTTCTGAGAATATTTTCTCTTTCTTCTACTCAAAATCTTTTATATACCCAAGGAAATTAATCCCACAGAAGTTGATTTATTAAACAGCTGCAAATATAGGCCACATGCTAAATGTTTTTCAGGAATGCAAAGATGATGAAGGCATGATCTAGTGACCTTATACCCAGGATGGAAGTAAAACAAGTGTGGGAAGCTACACTTGGATATATTTCAGGGTTCTCTGGTTCTAAGAACTAAAAGCTGAGGGGTACATCTAAAGATAGGACTCATGGGGTGCCTGGCTGGCTCAGTCAGTTGAGCGTCTGACTCATGACTTTGGTTCAGGTCATGGTCCCAGGGTTGTGGGATTGAGCCCCACGTCAGGCTCTGTGCTGAATGTGGAACCTGCTTAAGATGATCTTTCTCTTTCCTTCTGTTCCTCTCCACTATTTGAATTCTCTCTCTCTAATATAAATATGAAATTTTTAAAAATAAAATAAATAGAAAAGTAAAGATAAGACAATAGAACTCTCTATTTGTCCAAAATGTGTAAGCTCTGGAGTCCATATGTTTCTGCTTCTTTGGGGGAGACTGCCTCAGTCTTCTCTCCTGTTCGTTTTACTTTATTCCCTCCTCCAGAAATAAACAATCTCAAATCTTATCCATTTTGTCCCCAAATAAAAAAATCTCATCTCATCCATTTTGTCCCTTCTCAAAAACGATTTCCATTATAGCCCCTGTTTCTTACTTCATGTTCACAGTCTCTTACCTGCAATTATGAGATTCCAAGGTCTGAAAACAAGAGGTTTTTAAAAATTTTTTATCTTTTCTGTAACTCATTTGGCAGCAAAATCTGCCCTGGACTGATGTGAGGTGCTATGTAGCCTTTATTCATCCGTAGCACATTCATGGTGAAGAAATATTCACATGTTTGGATAAGGAGTGCTGCCTTCTATCTCACTAAGGGAAACAGTATTACCACTTTTTAAAATTTGAAAGAGTCTGAATTCCAAAACCTGTCCGATTCCAAGAGTTTTGGATGAGGGAATGTGGGTGTGTAGTGTTCCTGGAGTCCTACCCAGTGCAGAGAAGATGAGAATATGGGGTTATAATGATTGGGAAAGTGGAGATAGTATGATCATCATTTTCAGATGATGCCATACATTAGCTGGAAAACCTGTGAGAATCAACTGAAAAGCAAGAAGATGTAAGTAAGTTGACTGAACCCAAAGTAAGCAGATCAAAATCCAGCCTCGTACTAGCTTCTGGACTCATCTGACAACTAGAATTTAAGGAGCCCCACTTGGTTCATTAGTTTAAATGACTGAGGTCAAATGGCCTGATCTTGTACTCCAAATTTAGTAGCTAGGTTTCTGCCCACACTTGTGGCCGACATCTCACTTTGCCTTCTGGTTTCTCCAAGACTGCCAGGGAGGGCAGACTTGACTGAACAGCAGCTCTGTGATCAGGGAGCCACAGCCTGCTCTGCAAAACTCTTTAGTCAGTCTGCCTGCCTACATCTCTTTTCACATGTCCCTCTGACCTGCTAGGCTCCCAAACTTCTTCCTGGCTGTATTCTACCCCTTGGTTTCACCTGGCCCTTGTTTTCTGGTTGTCTCTAGAATGCTACCCTTTGCATCATTATGGATGCCAACTTTGGTGTTTTTTTAGGAATGACATGCAGATAGCTTTGTTGAAACATTACCTGCAGTGTGATTGTGCAGCACATCATATAAACAAGCTCAAAAAACCCAAAAACCAAGTGGCACAGCTATGACTGTATGCCCAGAAACTGTTGTGCTTGGATGACATTTTAAATCTGAACAGTGACTATTAATGCACCTGGGATGTAAAGTCTGAATCATACAAAACTATTAACTGTCTCTGTACTAGATAAAACTAAAGCAGTAGGTGTTATTCTCTATGGTATATATTTGGGCTTCACCAAGCAGTCACGGAAGGAATCTGTTCAGAGGAGCAACTTCTTTCTTCTGAAATATTATGTTCTTCCTTCTTCCTCCCTACCTCTCCTTCCCTCCCTTTCTTTCTTCCTTACTTCCATTTATCATTCACTTATCAGTTTTTTCGTGTAAAAATGAAGATAATAATAGTGTCTTCCTTATAGGATTGTTGTAACAATTAAACAAGTTGATGTGTGTATAAAGTCCCTTGAGTGCCTGGCCCCAAATAAGAGTTTTTTAACTGTCTGAAATTATGGTAGATGCCAACTCAATGTCAGGCTCTTATCTAGGAGCTGTAGAGACAAAGATGAAAACACTTGCTCTGCTCTTAAGTATTTTCCATATTTGTAGATACTTTGTATTTGTAGGATGTGCTGTTTTGAAGCATGGACTCTAGTATGAGTGGATTAAATTTGAGACCCACCCAGCTCCATCCCATCACTCATTTTCTATGTGACCTTGTGTAAATTACTTAATCTCCAAATCTTAGTCTTCTCCATGGGAATAATAATAATAATAATAATAATTCCTATTTCACATATTTTTTGTGAGGAATGAAGGACATAAGGTAATAAAAACACTTAAAAGGATATCCAGAGGAAGTAATAAATACTCAGATCCTTCATTTGCAGGTGCTACTGATGGCAGGTCCTGAGATAATCCTCAAATAGGACTTTACATTAGGATCCTTATCCTTATGGATGGGATGGGAAAAGCATGGAGTTTGTTGTGCTGCTTTGGATATGGTATCCAGGAAGTTTTAGAATTTGAATACTTCTCCCCTCATGTGTTGGCTCAGTCCAGACAGCTAACGGACCCCTTGGAGGCTCTGCAGTGAGACTGCCTGGTTTCAAATCTTAACTCATGCAATGTCTTGCCCTGTGACTTGGGTATTTACTTAACCTCTCAAATTTGGGTTTCCCATCTGTAATGTGAGTATAATAACCACTCACTCACAGTCATGATGAAAGTCAACTAAGATAATCTGGGTAAAGAATTGAGTACAGCAAATATACCTGACATGTAGTAATGTTCTACTTAGTTGGCCATTATTGTTGTAATTTATTATGACTACTTGATTCTTTGCATGGAAGAGAGAATGCATAGTGGGACCCTCCCCACTGTAGTGTTACTTTTACTCCCATGACTATTTAACTTTTTAATAACTATTTTCTTTTTTCATTTTAAGAGTAATACATATTCATCTCTTGAAGAAATATCAGAAAATTCTGTTTTGTGTTTGCTAATCCTCTGTCTTTGGGCCGTGTGGGAGTCACAGTGGTTGGGGAGATGGAACAGGGCGGCTGGGCCCTCTTGCCAACCATTTCAATTATTGGGTGGCATTCAGTCTCATAAGAAATGGTCACCAGAAATCATTTGTTACCCCATCATTGATTGTCTCTGAAACAAGTGTAGGCTGGGATAACTAAGTTTATGTTCTCTCCCTGAGGCTGTTTTCTTTCTTTCTTTCTTTCTTCCTTTCTTTCTTCCTTTCTTTCTTTCTTTTTTTCTTTCTTTCTTTCTTTCTTTCTTTCTTTCTTTCTTTCTTTCTTTCTCTTTTTTTTTCTTTCTTTCTTTTTTTTTTTCTTTCTTTCTTTCTTTCTTTCCTTCTTTTGATAACTAAGTTTATATTCCATCCCTGAGACTGTTTTCTTTCTTTCTTTCTTTCTTTCTTTCTTTCTTTCTTTCTTTCTTTCTTTCTCTTTCTTTTTCTTCTTTTCTTTTCTTTCTTTCTTTCCTTCCTTCCTTCCTTCCTTCCTTCCTTCCTTCCTTCCTTTCTTCCATTTTTTTGTTTGTTTTTGTTTGTTTTTTTTTTTTTTTAGTTTCAGGGAGAAAGTCAGATTCAGTGATGAAATAATATAATCCTGGGGAGTGGGTATATACTGTTTGCTGCTGTTCTTATTTCTAGCATGATCCCATGCTAAGCAACAGGTGATGCTGCCAATAGTTACCATTTATTAAGCATCAGGCACTTTCCATGCGACATCTCATTTTTTTCAAACAATAACCCTATGAAATAGATATTAGCTTCCCTTTTAACCATGAAAATACTAGCCCCCGATAAAATAACTTGCCCCAAATCACATAACTAGGATCAAAACTGAACTCAGTATGACTTTAGGATTTTTTAATTTAATTTTTTTGTCTCCCAAATTAGAGTGGATTTAATCAATTTTTTAAATATAATTTACTGTCAAGTTGGCTAACATACAGTATATACAATGTGCTCTTGGTTTTGGGGGTAGATTCCTGTGATTGATTACTTACATACAACACCCAGTGCTAAACAATTTAAAAAAAAAAAAGAACAACAACAACAAAAAAACTTTCATCAATAATCTCTACTGAAGAGCACCTGGGTGGCTCAGTCTGATAAACTTCTGACTCTTGATTTTGGCTCAGCTCATGATCTCACAGTTCTTGAGTTAGAGCCCCACATTGGACTCTGCACAGATAGTGCAGAGCCTGCTTGGGATTCTCTCTCTCATTCTCTCTCTCTCTCTCTCTCTCTCTCTCTCTCTCTCTCTCTCCTTCTCTCTCTGTCCCTCCCCCCCTCTCTCAAGAACAAATAAATAAACTTTAAAAAATCCCTTCTGAAGAGAAAACTTCATAAATACTTCCAAGAAGACAAAAAGAATAAAAATTTAACAATTCAAACATTAAACTATACATAACCATATTTTCCCAACCCCTCTGCCACATCCCAACATACACATCAAGTAGTAATATTTTAGAATCTAATACAGTTAGTCAATGGGGTTCATAAAGCTTTGACCTCATTTAAGTTGTCAGATAAAAGAAGCTTATAATAAATAAACAACAGGAGCAATCAAAAATTGTGTACAAAGAGCTTTGGAGGGGCGCCTGGGTGGCTCAGTCGGTTGAGCGTCCGACTTCAGCCAGGTCACGATCTCGCGCTCCGTGAGTTCGAGCCCCGCGTCGGGCTCTGGGCTGATGGCTCAGAGCCTGGAGCCTGTTTCCGATTCTGTGTCTCCCTCTCTCTCTGCCCCTCCCCCGTTCATGCTCTGTCTCTCTCTGTCCCAAAAATAAATAAACGTTGAAAAAAAAAATTTCAAAGAGCTTTGGAAACATCTGAATACAAATCACTTTCTAAACACGAGTTTCTCTTATTATTGATTGTATAAGAAACATAACCTTAGACCTTCCTAGCATAGCAATAATAATGAAGGAAAGCCCTTATGCTCAAAATGATTAAAGCATTTAACACACAAAGTAAGCACTGGGGAGAAAGTCTTGTCTTCATTATACTAAATGTTATGCAACACAATGAGTATAATCTCCCTTAGGTTTTACTAAACATCCAAGCTCTTTAATTTACATTATTTTATTCATTTGAATTCACCTTGGGTTTACTAAAGGAAGAAAAAAAAACACCTCACAATAAAGGAGAAGGTTTAGTTAACAAGATACTTTAAAGGATCTTAAAATCCAGGTTGGGTAAAGGCAAAATCAACTCACCCTGAAGTCACATTGGTTGGTGGCCAAATACTTTATGAGGTGAAAGCAAGTGTATTCATCATTAGAAGAGCATAATTAAAATTACTGTCTGCATATGCCCTTCAGCTTAAGTTATGATCATGAATATCACATAGTATTTTGCTTCATATTCAAAGCATTTTATAAAAAGGGAAATAATCAACCCATAAAGTAGATTGCAGTATTTGCTGTGATACTTTGCATATAAGCATTCAGTGAAGGTAGTTGACTGGCTGAAGGGAGAGAATACCTTTCTAGTTTTTAATCACATTATACTTGTGGACATCTGCGCATCTGCTTATTTAGCATTTATACTTTCTGTATTCTCATGTGACGCTAGTGGCCATGATATGCAGATTTGTAACACTTTGCAGAGAATTGTTTTCAAAATTGGTTTTCTTTCAGTAAAAATGAAGTATCATTATTTTAGCAAGTGTGGCAAAAGGAAGAAAATTAAAGTTGTGCAGTTCTGTCATCAGAGGATAAGCAATGTGTTTGCCAGTGTGATGTCTGTATATATCTGAAATAAGAAAAAAATTGAATCTTGTCAAACATATACCTTGTTGTTCATATTTTGCATTGTACTTTTTTCTTATCAAAGGTAAACAATTAGATCTGTCTCTGTCACTGATGAGGTCCTGGCACCCAGCAGTGTCAGAAACATACTAGGTGCTCAGTAAACATTTGCTGAATAAATAAATATGTTACTGATACTTTTTTTCATTCCATTGCACACCATTCTAGAGTATCTTTTTAATGACTGCATAGTATTCCATTCCATAGGTGTATTATTATTTATTTAGCCAAGTCCTTTCAATGTTACTGATCTTTCACTATTATAAGTGGGAATAAATATTACTGTAGTAAAATCTTTTCTTAGAGTCCATTTGACTTCTTTGGAATTGTGAGTGCAAAGAGTAAGCAAATATTTAAAAAATTCTATCTGTTATCAAAAAAGTCAGCAAACATATTTAAACATTTTACTTTGGTTTGGGGCACCTGGGTGGCTCAGTCTGTTAAGGGTCTATTCCTAGTTTCAGCTCAGATCATGATCTCACAGTTTAGGAGTTTGAGCCTCGCATCTGGCTCTGGGCTAGTGGCGCAAAGCCTGTTTGGGATTCCCTCTCTCTCTCTCTCTCTCTCTCTCTCTCTCTCTCTCTCTGTCTCTGCCCCTCCCCCGCTTTGAATGCTCTCTTTCTCTCAAAATAAATAAATTTTAAAAAATAATGATAAACATTTTACTTTGGAACATGTAAATGTATAAGTAACCATTTCCCACACTTTTGTGACTTGTCTTTGAGGACAAGAATGGAGAAAAATCTAGCTAGTGAGTAAGGCTAATTGTCCAGTATCTATTCCGTAATGAGGTTTTATTTTTCTCAAGACGACATTCTTTGAAATGATTTAAATTCCCAAATTTAGAAATTGTAAATGTTATTGGAATGAACCCCTTTTGAATGTCAATAGCCAGTAGTATTTAGTGTCATTTAAAGACCATTCTTTAGGGGCCCCTGGGTGGCTCAGTCAGTTGGGCCTCCAACTTTGGCTCAGGTCATGTTTTCATGGTTCGTGGTTTGAGCCCCACGTCAGGCTCTGTGCTGACAGCTCAGAGCCTGGAGCTTGCTTCTGATTCTGTGTCTCCTTCTCTCTGGCCCTCCCCAGCTCACGCTCTGTCTCACTCTCTCAAAAATAAAATAAAATAAATAAATAAATAAATAAATAAATACAAATAAAGACCATTCTTTAGGTAGTGAAAGCCCGACTTTTTGTAAGTTGGGGTGAGTGAAATTTCAGTAAATGTGGGCATTTCATTGGATTGTGCAGATCAGTAACTCATCCTAGATTTCATTTTAGAAAGTAAGTACAGCTGGAGCACTGATGTATGTCCCAGAGGTGTCAGGTTAGAGAGGATTTAACACTTCATGATAAACTATAAATAAACAGGATCATTTTGAAGAGCTGCTGAACATTCATTAGTGTCAAGGAATTTGGAAGTAAAATGGCCATCAACCAGCAATTGTAGTGCTAGTAATATCTCAGAATTCTTCATTAGCACAGAAAGAAAGAATACATGATCCAGAAATGGCAATGAAGAGATTTTCCAATTATCTTTTGACACAGAAAGGATATAATTCATCCTCTTGAATATGACCCTTTAAATGTGTGAAATAAGAGTGCTCCTTATATAGTCCGAGCATTTCAGAAAGTCTGATAACTCCTTGAAAGTAATTCACTTGAGCTGTCAAGTTGGATATAAAATGGTACTAAACAACTTAATTTTAAAAAGCATGAAAAAGACAAAGCCACAAAAATATAATAAAAAGTCTTATGATAGTGAATTTAAACAGTACCCCCTCCCCAAATTTTATGAAACTGAGAAGATCAACCATGATTTATACTCAGAAATAGTATGAAGAAAGTCTGGCAACAGAGATAATGTTCACAAACTCCTGACAGTGAGGCCCAGTATACCTAAGGAAAAATGACTTTTCAAATGCCTGAAGAAGGAACTCACTATAAAATTATTGATAAATGGATATGAACATTGTGATGGTTAATTTTATGTGTCAACTTGACTGCGTTAAGGGATGCCCAGGTATCGTGAACCAATTTTTTCTGTGTTATCTCCAGAAGAGATTAGCATTTGATTTGATAGACTGAGTAAAGATTATCCTCCCCATTGTGGATGGACATCATTCAATCTGTTATGAGCCTGAATAAAACAAAAAGGTAAGGAAGGGCAAATTAGCTCTCTCTGCTTGAGGTGAGACATCCATATTCTCCTGCCCTCAGACGTTGATGCTCTTGGTTTTCAGGCTTTCAGACTCAGACAGGGATTTATGCCATCAACCCCCCAATTCTCAGATCTTCAGAGTTGGACTGAATTATACTGGCAGCTTTTCTGGATCTCTGGCTTGTAGAGGGCAGATCATGGGATTTCTCAGCCTCCATAATTGTGTAAGTCAATTCTGATAGTAAATACACACACACACACACACACACACACACACACACACATTTCTCTGGAGAACCTTGGCTGATACAAAACTACAAACATATAAATTTTCCTTTTATGGTGTTTCTCCCAAGGAACAGAGAAAAAGGATAGCAGTGTTAGGAAAAGTCTATCTATTTTCTGCTATTGCCTCTATTGTGTACATGTTAACTTGTTGTTTCTGTGGTTTCCAACTCTGCTTTTATTTAAAGAGGTGATAGATATGATTCTGTGGGGTATACTCTTCATACACAGTGGTAATTAGAATGTTAGGACAGAGTATAGATTATTTTGCAAGTTAGTATAAGGAACCAACTTACCAGAGTATTTCTTTTTTAAAAAGTTACCTTGATTCCTTTTCTTTCTGCCTACCTCTCCCTCATTCTGATTCTAGAGAATTATTTTGGAGATTTTGTATATTTATACTTTTTTTCCTGTCATGTGCATGAGAAATTTCCACAAGTTGTGTTTTCCAGGGGGAAAACTTTGAGGAGGAATTCTTTTTGAACACAATTAAAGGCAGCTTAAGGGTCTAATAATTCTAGCTTTCACTTATTATTTCAACAAATATTTACCGTGTGCTATATTATACACAGAAGATGCACACCTTACTTTCATGGAGCTCCCATTTTAGTTGGAAAGGTAAGCACGAGTACATGGATGCAGGCAAGACTAAACCAACTGACATGAAACATTTATGACTGATGATAAATGATGTGAAGCACAAGCACAATGCCTGAGATTAAGATAAGAAGGGGCAAAGTGGTGAAGGACATCTTCCCCAAGGAAGTGAAATTTAAGTTTTGAGCTGAAGGATGTGCAGATTCTGGTCATCCAAAGAGTGGGTAAAGAATGGTCCACATAGAAAAAAGAGCCATGAGGCAGGCTCAGGCCTGTTATGTTTGCAGATTTCAAAGAAAACCAGCATGGATAGGTAATGAATAGTTAAGAGAAAGGACTTGAGTGAAGCCAGCAAGAGAGTCATGGCTAGAACATGCAGGATCCTCGAAACATGTGAGAGAAGTTCAAATTTTATCCTAAGTTAGTCCTTTAAAATACTTAATCAGAACTGTGACATGGCCTTGATAAAAACACATATGATCTATGTTTTAAGAGGATGACTCTGGCTACTGAATATATAGAGGAAGTGAGAAAGAGTGGAAGCAGAAACATTGTCAAGGCTTGTGCAGGTTTCAGGTAGAAGATGATGGTGATATTAGCAGAGAAGGTGGAGAGAAGTGGGTTCATTTGAGATATAATTTGATAAAAGCATCAAATTCACTGAGGGTAGTAAGGTGTAAATAGGGGTTGAGAGAAAATACAGAATTAAGAACTAAGACTTTGGCTTGTGCATCAGGATAAATAGTGATGATATTTTACTAAAATGTAGATAACTATACGGGCAGGTTGCAATATAGAGATTAGACAATAGAACAAGCTTTTCTAAATCTGCTCTGGTGAGCAGATTTGGGCACCAAAATTCGGGTACCTGTTAAAAATATCTGGACCCATCTTTGGCTCATGGAAGCAGAATCTCTTAGTGACAGCCTAGGAAGCCTTCATTTTGAAAAACACCACGAAAAAAATTTTTTTTTCATCACGGTAGTTGGGAAAACATTGTACTAGGAAAAGGAATCTCCATGGAAGAGGGTTCCTGTGTAATACCATGCAGAATTGGAGGATGGGGAAAGAAGAGGCTTGATTGTAAGGAAGATGAGATCAAAAGGCCATTGGACTTCCGTTGATTAAACCAAAAGCCCTAATCAAAGTACTTAGCATGAAATTTGGCACAGTAGAGAAAAATCAGAGTTTCATGTGCCACATTTAGATATATAAAGGAAACCCCTTTATTCTTCATAACTCATCTAATCTTCCTCATGGAAGCAGTCATGGAATAATAGAGGAAAAACATTTGTCAAATCCAGTAAACCCAATCTGATTTGTTAATTTAAAGAATCTCACTAAGTATATCATTTTTCAAAAATAAAACCTGTCTTCAGAGTTTTCTCTTTGCCCCTCCACACCTTTCCAAGAGGGCATCTGACTGCTAAAGGGAGGCTCACGACACTCCTGAGTGAAGGGAAGAGAGCCATCCCTTTATAATGCCCTTTGACTTTCCTGGCCCAGCTGAGTTGACCTTTGCTGCTGATGTCTGTGACTCGGGAAATCCTTTATTGTGTTTTAGGTATCAGAGCTAGGGCTTCAGCCAGCCTGGTCATGCCCCACGTCAGCACTGAGGTTTGGCTTTGACTCCTCCCAACAGCTTGAGGCTTCAGGGTCTTTTTGCCACAACAACATCTAGAAAGCTAGTCCTATAAATTCCATTCTGCATTGCTTGAGAGAACACGTGGAAAGTTTGGGATCCTTTTCAGGGTACTTGAACACTAACTAGAAGACGCTCTGAGATCTTCCCTTGCTCACATGGGCCACTTTACCAATATTCCTCTGCTACAGCCACCCTGGGAATGATGCCAATCTATAGTGCCAGCTCCTGGCACATAGTGCCATATGGGAGGTAGAGCCAAAGTCTGTTCTATTTCTGTTTTACCCCTTAACCTATCCAATATTCTTCTCTCTTCTCAGCCTTTGGCCTAGAGAAGGAGGGTCAACACAGACAAGTATCCTCACTTGTGTCTCCATCTTCTGACTTTTCTCTTCCTTCTACACTTCACTGGGGTCCAGAGGGGGTGGGCTTCCTTCCTCTTATTTTCTTCTTCCAATGGCTTTCCTGTATCATCTCTTCTCTTCCCTGGATGTGGCTTCTGCTGTTTTTTTGTTTTGTTTTGTTTCTACTTTTGCTTTCCCTGGGGCTATAGAGGAATGATCACTAAAGAATGGGATTTAAGGCAGAGTCATAATGACCTATTGTTTTAAAATTTCTAATACATAATCTGAGAACACTATGATATAAAGGTTATTGCTTTTGTTACCCTTGATCTGAATTCCAGGGTTGTTAGCAACTACAGTAATACAGATACAGTTACTATGGTTGTTAGTAAAATAACATACTTATTTTCCTGGGTCACATGGAAGGGGAGCCCTAGACATTGGTAGCCACTCTAACCGTGGTGTTGGCTGGATAAGAACTCAAGAAATACAGTAGGTGTACCTACTTTAAGGAAAAAAAAAAAGCAATTTGACTCTTGTGAAGCAGTGAGAAGGAAGAAATGGAGGCCAGTTTGAAAAGGCCATAGGAGAGACATGGGAGGCAAAGAGCCAAGGGAGTTTAGATGCCTAGCATGCTGGAGTTAGAGAAGACACTAGAGGTAGACCAGTGCTCCAAAATTACAGGTGTTTAAACAATTCCCAGCAGTGCAAAGTCATGTGTATGGATTGCACAGCTAGTGAGAGATGGGCCTGGGAATCGATGTCACATCTGTGGAGTCTGCTTCCCAATCCAGAACTGATTCTCAGCATATGGTCTTTAATCATAGCTTCAACCCAAGGATTGCATTTTAATAGAACTTTATTATATTGTATTAGTTAATTTAACTCAGTGTGTTAGATGTGGCAGCACTGACTGCTACAGCAATTAAAATCTGAAATAATAAGGGTTTTAGATGGGTTTCTTCTGTCTTGTTCCTAAGCCATCCTATAGGGCAGTGGTTTCCAAATTTTTCTGTTCACGGCACCCTCACTGTCCTTATCACTTTTCAGTGCTCCAAAGGTGAACAAACAGCTAGCAGTTCTGTCGATTAAGTAGGTAACCCCAACAACTTACTAAGTACTTACGTCCTTACCACCCATCAGCTGTTTGAGAAAACTTGTACACTTAGGTTGAAAGAAGAAAATATTTTTATTCTTAAAAACCAGTTATGTGTAAATTGGGATACATGTGCTCATTGGGTACTGTACAACTTAAACCTTGAGATCAAACTGGAAATCTGGTATGTGTTGATTGTTATGCAGCTTGTGAAGTATTTGATAGATGTTGTTGTGTTTCCCTTGAAAATTTATAACACACCAGGAAAACCCTGTGATTTTGCTATGGTTCCCTGGGGTGTCCAATATACTGTTTAGAAACTTCAGCTCATGAGTGTTGGGATCATCGTCTTCCAGCAGAAGGATGGAAAACGAGAATGGGGATCACCCATGGGAGGTTGCTATGGTCTCCATGTGGAAGTGGTACACATCAGTTTTGATTCTCTTCCGTTGATTACAACTCAGTCATGCAGCCATCCCAAACTGCAGACTGGGAAATGTGGTCTAGCTCTTTGCCCAGTAAAAAAGAGGGAAAGGTTTTGGTGAACACAGAATAATCTCAGAATAAGCTATATTCTTAACGCTTGGCACTGAATCTTTTTGAACGTAATTGTGTCAAATGGTTAGAATAAAATAGAAAAAGCATGACTTTGCAACCAACAGGTTGAAATTCCAACGCCATACAAGATGTAAATATTTGCTATCTGCAGCTAGTAAACAAAGCATTGGTTTGGACCAAGGTTTCTCAATCTTGCCACTATTGACCCTTTGGGCCAAACAGTTTCTGTTGTGGGCTCTGCCATGTGCACTGTATGATGTTTAGCTATATCCTGGTGTCTGTCTACTAGATGCCAGTAGCACATGCCTCTAGTTGTGATATCCACAAATGTCTCCAGCCATTTTCAAATGTTTCCTGGGAAGGAGCACAATTACCCAGGTTAAAAACCACTAATTCATATAGAACTATATTAGAAGGGATTAAAAGAAGTTAGAGTTGCTGCCCAATTAAAGAATCCTCAGGAATGTTTATGTATGCGATTTAAGTTTTTCAAAGTACATCTCACTGAGTTCATTTCAAATGTATCTAAACTCTTCAAATAGCCTTTCAATTGTGTATTAATGAGCCTCCACTTTGAGATCAAGTACCCATTTTCCTACCTTCAGGAAGTGTTGGCCCAGTCCCTCCCGGGCATCTGCCCTGATCCCATGGGAGCTGAAGCTCCCAGGTTACACCTCTTCCCCAAGGGACAGTCCTCATCCAGTAACTAGTGGCTGTGGAAGAGAGGGGTGTGTACAAGTCTGCCCCCTCCCCCTCATTTGGGACCAGCCTGACACTTCTACTACAACAGCATCGCATTTCAACTTCTCCCTCTGCACAGTCTGGTTCTTCCCTCACTGCTTATAGGTGTACCTCCCTGAGGCAATCCCCCAGAAACTACCCTGTATAAAAATCTGTCTGAGTCTGTTTCTAGAGAACCTGACCTACAATGTATACCTTCAACTTTTGTTTTAACTTAATACAAATAGTATCATTGTTCCCCCTGTCTTTTGATATTGGCAAACTGCCTTTTCTTTGATTACAGCTCTGCTTAGCAGGGTTCTATTTTTTTTTTTTTTTTTGCATTAACCATATCTTTTTTTTTTTAAGTTTATTCATTTATTTTGAGAGAGAGAGCTGGAGAGGATCAGAGAGAGAGGGGGCAGAGGATCTGAAGGGAGCTCTGTGCTGACAGCAGAGAGCTTGGAGCTCAAACTCATGAACCATGAGATCATGACCTGAGCTGAAGTCAGATGATTAACAGACTGAGCCACCCAGGCACCCTGACATTAACCATATCTTAATGTATCATCTGCAAGTTCACAGCTTTTTTAAATGTTGTAGGAACCTAAATAAACATATAAGGCTGAGTGAAGAATGTTTTATGATTTTAAAACCTATTTTACACTTGCGTTGCCACACCTAATTCAAAAGCAATTTTTGCTGAGACTCATTTTTACCAATTCTCTCCAGATTGTTCTACTTAGTCATAGAAACAATTGTTTTCTTTATATACTCGCATTATCTGTTTATACAGAGTTTATATACTGTTTGTATACTATTTTTTATGTAATTACAACTCTATATAAAACGTGCATAATTAGACTTGGGAACAAGCACAACTAAGGGTGAACTCACTTGGTGAGTTAAACTCACCAGGTATGTAGTAACCTACAAGTGTCAACTGGTCAGAAGCTATAGGTCACACAGCATGACTGTGTTTGACAGCACAAAAGACTAATCCACTGAGTCAGGCAAGTAGAAGTCTCAGAACTCCTAGAAGTACCTAGTTGAAAGACTCAAGGGAGTCCAGGACTCGATCCTTGTCTCACTAATGCTGAATTGGCAAAACAAAATTATAGTGCTTCGGGAGATCTGGTATCTTCCAGGTCCTTTATTTACAGGTAAGAACACTGGGGCTCAGACAGAGAAATTGTTCTGGCAATAGCCAGTATTAGAAATCCGATTTCTGACCCTTAGATCAATACTCTCTGCTACTCTATGCCACAGACCTAGACTAGAGAGATAAATTAGGAATTATAATTTATTCACAAGTCTTAGACTTTTGGTTACTTGGAAGTAGCCCTGAAATATTTATGTCTGATGCTCATCAGGGCATATGGAGGATAATGTGTTCTGGTACTTGTTTAGTATTCAGAACTGTGAACCATCTTCTCTTACACGCTAAAGCTGAAATTAACTAACCCTGAGGTAATGAGGATTTAGGTAAACTAGACCACGTATACAATTACAAAAACAGCTCTTACCATTAAATAGCAAGCATTTTGGTTTGGGCCACATTATCACTGTATAATGAATGCCTGTTCTATGTACCTTCTCAAGAGATTACAAAGGAGAAATAACCATACTGTTCTTTTCGGTTTTTTTTTTTTTGAAAAGAAATTATAGAAAATATTTTTATCCATCACTTACTGGGATTGACAAGTAAAGGGATTTCTAAAAAGGCTTATTTCAACCTACGTATTAACTATAAAAATTCCAATCTAAAAAAACTGTTCCTTTTTTTTTTTTTTTTTTTTTTTTTTTTTTTTTTTTTTTTTTTATTATTTTTTTTTTTATTTTTTTAAAATTTTTTTTTTTTCAACGTTTATTTATTTTTGGGACAGAGAGAGACAGAGCATGAACGGGGGAGGGGCAGAGAGAGAGGGAGACACAGAATCGGAAACAGGCTCCAGGCTCTGAGCCATCAGCCCAGAGCCCGACGCGGGGCTCGAACTCACGGACCGCGAGATCGTGACCTGGCTGAAGTCGGACGCTTAACCGACTGCGCCACCCAGGCGCCCCACTGCTCCTTTATTTTAAAAGTGTCAAGTCAGTAGCTCCTTTGGTTTAAAAATACCATGCTTATTTTTTTATATTTTTATTATATAAAATGGCTGCTTTTTGAATTATTTTTGTACAAAATTGAAATATATTTCCCTTGTTCTCATTCTATGAATTGTGAGTACATACATATATATGTTCAATTACATATATCTGCATATTTTATGCATATGTATGTATTACATATATACACACTCACGAATACTAAAGCTTAGACACAATAAATTTCCATTTTAGAAGAGTGAATTTTGTATCATTTGAGAATAAATTGGAGGCAGATCAATAATTCAGGATAAATCAACTGAAGAAATGTTCTAATTAATGATATGCATACTTATAAGTACCTCACAGTGCTTATTACTATGGATCAAATTTTCTGGACATTTAGAAAGTTTCCAATGTGAGGCTGTAACAGATAGCTCTGGTATGATATAAGTGAACATATCTTTTGGTACCCATATGTACACAGACACATTCTTCTCTCATCCATATGGGTAGAATTTCTGGGTCAAAAGACATACCCATCTTCATTTTTAGTAGTTGCTATCAAATGGTTTTCCACAGGGGCTGCAGACTTTGGACTTCCACCAGCAATATTGTTCACTGCTGTGTATCCTCACCCACACAGTCTTTTTTTTTAAATATATATTGGTGATTTTGCTGCATGTAGGATGATATTTCATTGTAGTTTTAATTTTGTAATTCCATGATGAATAATGAATGAATGCTTCTACATATGCTTATTAGCCATTTGTATATTACCTTTTGTAAAGTGCCTGTTCAAATATTTCATCTATTCTTTGACTAAATTGTTTTTTCTTTGTCATACTGATTTGTAGTTCTTCGTAGACGCATAATATGAGACTTTTATTAGATCTATTTATTGCAAATATTTTCTTCTATTCTGTGGGTATTCAGTCCTTTTCGTAACAACCCTAGAGCTATTGGATTGTTCCTTGGTCAATCAATTCTGAAAGAAAGAAAACAACATTGGCTTTGAGTTGAAACAACAGGGGCCTTGAGTTGAAGGCTTGAAGGACTACTGTGTGATTTGGGACAAGTCTCTTACTAAACTATCAAGAATCTCTTGATAGTTCTTGTTCTTCTTCTTGTAAGATGGAACTAATAATACCATCCACAGTGTGTACTGTGTTGTGTTGTATTGTGTTGTGAGGGTTAAATAAGCCATTTTAAGTGACAGAGCCTAGCAGAGTGCCTAGCCCGTATTAGATGCTTAATACATTTAATAGGATGATAGACAATAAGATATTCTTTATTTACTCTTGAGTATCTGATACTGGCTATGGACTTTTAAAACTCTTCAGCTAAAGTCTCAGTATTATTGCCGAACCTCCCTGAGGCATGCCTTATATGCTATTGTGACTTACTTATCTCTTCTTGTAAACTTCCAGGAAGTTAAAAAGCCTGAAACAGCCATCTTCTGTTCTTGTTTCCTTAGATGGGGGGGTCAGAATGTATATTTGTTGTGGAGGTGAAATGAATTCTATTTTATAGGAAAATAAATATGTTAGAAATGTGGAGATTTCCAAAAATTTAAAGATATATATTTGTAAAAGAAATAATTTAAGTGTGTTCAGTAGGAACCAGTTAAATATTTCCCAAGTCTTTTTCCCAGTAGATGTTTTCTTTGTTTTGATGGGTAATTTATAGGCTAAACATACAACTACACTAATGCATGATATTTATTCTGTTAGGATGCTAATGACATTGATTTCTAGTGATAAAAAAAGTGAAATTGTGACCTGTCTGGTGTGACAGTGATTGGTCCAGGAGCAACCAGGGGGTAATGCATATAAATTCTCCTAACATCATGATCTCAGCCAAATACCCAAGTACAGACTTGAGAAGCCTGTACCATTTCTGGATTTGAAAGTTTTTAAATCATATTATCAAGTGGAAAGTCATTATTATGCTATTTTAAAATTAAACACTCAACATTTCTGTGGTCGCCACTGTTATTTACTTTTGCCAGAGACGCCCAGTGCTCAGTATCTTGAAATTGTAGGCAAAGGACCCTCACTTTAGTAGATGCAAATCAGAAAAAGAAGTGAGCAAAATCCGTATTTTCCTTCTAATCAGTGGAGTGAAATTAATTACTGTTTTTATTCTAGAAAGATTTGATCAGATGAGAAGAGATACAGGATTCTGCCCTTTGCTTTCCAATAAATATCTGCTATAACTGAATGCTCTGGGGGGGTCACTGGAGTTGGTATTCTCTCAGGCTATAAAATGGTTTTAAAAATCCTTCACTTCCATTCTATTTATATATCTTTCTTTTCTTTCCCTCAGGAATTCATTTAGAAAAAGTGGGAAAGTGCTAGATGTAGAATGCTTGCTTTTACAATCTGTTACTATGTAACTAAACTAGTTCCAAGTGGCTTGTTGACTTCCAAAGTTTAATGGGTTAGTGGGTTTGAAAAACTTTAGGAGAGAATTGTGTAAAACCCAAATTGGAACCACATCCTGGTTTTTAATGATGTTATCCTTTGAGAAATTTTCACTAAATTAGCTCTATATTTTCAGTTTTCTGAAGTGTAACAAGTACTTGAGAATGAGCAGAGAGCAGGCATATTGTTTACAATCAGTTATATATGATTTGTTAGCCAGCACTGGAAAGCCGACAACATAATCCCTCCTCCATCCCCCATCAGATCAGCTCCAGGTTTGTGAATATCATTTATGTGCAGGCTTGTTTTATATTTATATTTAATGAGATCCTGAATTCTCAATTTTGGATAGCACCTACCAGTTTGAAACTAAAAATGCTATAACTTTTAGACACTCAAATATTTGAAATTTAAATTTAGACACTTTAAATTTAAATCAATTGAGCAAATGAAATTGGACAGAATCAACGGTTTGGGGTAGAAGATGTGCTAAATAACCAGCTATGCTCTAAGAATTTTGATAGCTATAATATCTTTTTTTGACAAATTCCTCAAAGACATTGCTTTGAAGGGCAAATACCCAGGGAAATTGCTCTAGCTAGGTTTGGAGGTCCTAAGAGATGCAAAGAAACATTGAGAGTAAGGGCATTGGGTTCTTTCAGGTCTCCCAGGGGCACAGGGTCTGCAGAAACCCTGGCCTGGAAATTGGAAGGATGAAGTAAGAACACATTTTGTGAATTTCATTCTCAGGCATGGAAGCTGAGGGCAGAAATCCAACGGGGATCTTATTCGTCTTAGCAAATCAATCGATGGACTGTGAATTAGTTAAGAGTCCCTAAGGTTTGTAATTTCTCCTGGTTATGTTTGTCATCTTATATATTTGCTGTAATGATCAGCAGTGAAATCATTGAAATGTAAGTGTTAGTATTGGGAGCAGTGATGAAAGAATTTACTTTTTACTCAGAGCCACTCCTGTGGATAGGATGAGTGGTATGACAGTCACCAAAAGGAATGTGATAGAAGAAACTGGGCCTGGGCCTTCTCTATGGATATGCCCCAGAGCCTTGTCCCTATTCCTGGAGATTTCACTTGAAGACATTTTCAGAATGTTGTGTTGAAATCTAATCATCTGAAATTTTTAAAAATGCCCACAGGCATGTAAGAACACTGTTATTATCATGTTAATGGTGGCACATGCAGTGTTAGAACTAAACTTTTAAATTTCGGTTATTTTATAAGCAGAAGAAGACAACTGTGATGTCATCCCTCAAAACAATAGCAAATAAAAGGTTAAATCATGAAGATTGTAGATATATAGATTCCACTTCTAATTGTAGCTTTTATTTCCCATCTTTATGAAGAAGTTCACATTTTTTGTCATGCAAATTAAAAAAAAAATTTTTTACATTTATTTATTTTTGAGAGAGTGACACAAAGTGAGAGTCGGGGAGGAGCAGAGAGAGAGGGAGACACAGGATCGGAAACAGGCTCCAGGCTCTGAAGTGTCAGCACAGAGCCTGATGCGGGACTCGAACCCACAGACTGTGAGATCATGACCTGAGCCGAAGTTGGAGGCTCAACCAACTGAGCCACCCAGGCGCCCCATCATGCAAATTTTTTAAAACATACAGTAGTCCCTCCTTAGCCATCGTTGCACTTTCTACAGTCTCAGTTACCTGTGGTCAACCAGGGTCCAAAGGCAGAGGATCCTCCTTCTGATGTAATGTCAGAAGGTCAGTAACTAGCCTAATGCTACGTCACAATGCCTACATCATTCCCTTTACTTCATCTCATCATCTCACGTCATCTTCATAAGAAAGGTGAACACGGTACAGTAAGACATTTTGAGCGAAAGTCCACATTCACATAACTTTTATTACAGCATGTTGTAATTGTTCTATTTTATTATTGTTGTTGGTAGTCTCTTACTGTTCTAAGGTCTAAAGTAAACTTTATTATATGTACGTATATATGGGAAAAAACATAGTATATACAAGAACTGGTACTGTCTGTGCTTTCAGGCATCCATTGGGGATCTTAGAATGTATTCCCTGGGGGTAAGGGAGATTACTGTACACAAAAGTACAGAAAACACTATAATGAACCTCTATCTACCACCTGGATGGATAATCAGTATATTTCTTACTTGCTTTATCCCTCTCTTATTTTAAGCTGAAATAGTTTAAAACACATCTAAACCTCATCTGAGGATTTTTAAGTTTCCAATGAGTTTTAATTTCATTTGTCATTTTACCAATCTCACTGCAAATAATTATAGCAGATAATACTATCATCACCTGATAGTGAAGGAAAGCCAAGGCCTGGACTTTTACTTGTCTAAGGTCACCCAAGCAGTCAGTAGCCAAGCTGTGATCACCTCCTTCTTAGCTCCACTAGATTTATTGAGATAACTTTCCAGTTCCCAATGCTCCCTATTCTTGAGAATTGCACCCTGTGTAGGAATGAGTCTTAGCAATTTTGTTGTTTTACTAGGTGACAACCTTGCCATTGCCCTCCAAGGTGAAACTGATAGGACTGGGGTATACACTGAAGCTGTGGTCAGATTCTGTGCTTTTGGAATTTAGTATTGGAGCTAAAAAAACAAGGTATTGAGATGTGTACTGCTTTGGGAATAATGGGTCAGAGAAAGTCTATCTGACTAGGAGAGGCTTGAATGGAGTTCTGAAAGAAGAGAGGAAGGGCACAATTCCTGATATCAGTAGTAAGACAGTACATAGAAAACAGCAGAAATAATATAATCCAAAATAATCAGTCTAAGAAGTATTCAGGTTTGTCATTCTTTGTTTAAAAAAAAATCAAGCAGGGGTGCCTGAGTGGCTCAGTTGGTTGAGCGTCCGACTTCAGCTCAGGTTATGATCTCGCAGTTTGTGGGTTCGAGCCCCGCGTAGGGCTCTGTGTTGACAGCTCAGAGCCTGGAGCTTGATTCGGATTCTGCTTCATCTCTCTCTGCCCCTCCCCTGCTCGCACTCTCTCTCTCTCTGTCTCTCTGTCTCTCTCAAAAATAAATATTAAAAAAAATCAAGCAGAGAAACCAAACACTAACCAGATGAAATAAAACAAAACATAACAAACTGATACTCCTGAAAATATTTTTCTCAAATAAAAATTTATTTCTTGGACAACACAGAGAACATAAAAGATCCTAGTATGTGCAAATACTCATTCGAGATTATGTTTCTTGTTGTGTTGCAGCTACTACTTTGTTATGAAAACAAGGACTTTTGAGAAATTTATGAAAATAGGCCCAGCTTTGCCTATAGACATGGCTCAAGGCAATAGTGTAAGTAGGTCAAATATATTTTCTGTTTTTCTCCTACCATTTCCTCTTTTGTCCTTTTTTTCTTCAAGTGATATAGTCTGCTTGATACCTTCCCCTCAATTTAATCTAGCAAATATTTATTGGATTTCTTTAGGAGCATATATGTTTTCAGCTGACTTTATTACAATGTGTCGCTCTCATGATGTCATCAATGGAGGGAGACTGGGGGCCAGGGAGCAGGGCTTGTGATGGCAAAAGCTACACAAACACATTGAGTGAGAATGGCAGAGGTAGGACTTGGATTTTCCAAGCAGCATCTTGTAGAAAGAAGGACAATTCAGGCCTTATAACCAGCATGAGCAAGGTTATAAGGTGCTTGAGCACAGAGTTTAGATTACAATGAGTAGTAGGCTATATGCCAGAGAGTATTTCAAGAGAGGCAGAGTAAGGGAGTTTTGAGTAGAATGGAAAGAGAAGGGAGAAAATCCTGAAGGAGCACCTAATCATGGTGTACCAAATCAGGCATTTTAGATACTATGGTACTTATTCTGCACCCAAATCTGTGGGGGTACTGGAGACCTGGCAACACACACAGGGTTCTGCAAAGGGTCAGAACTCAAACTCAATGTGTAAATTAACTCCAGAGAGGTGTCAGTGCAAGATTTTCATCTCTGATTGAGGCATGGAAGGCTTGGGCTACAGTTAAAGGAATTTCTGCATCAGGGGAAGTAATTTTGAAGAGTGGAAAGTTTTTCATTATGCAGCACATATCACTTTCAGTAACAACCTACGCAGCACAACCCTGCTATCTAATTTCCAAAGAAGTTCACCCCAGCACCCTCTGGGATTTGCTCTATAATAAAAGGCAAGATAGGGTGCCATCCTCGCCCTGAATTGGCTGGAAGAGCAGAGTAACGTCAGGGCAGCAAATCATTATAATGCTTCATTAACAGGGCCGTTTCCTCACCTGCCATGTGGCAGTCACTACTCATCCTGCCTACTTCAAAGGATGTTAGTTCAGATGAATTCAACAACCACTTCGGTGATGATGACGCTTTGTCTTTTATTCTGGACAATTCTACTGAAGATATTCCATTGAATTTTAATATAGTTTTAAAGTTTCAATCATTTTTCAGGGGTTTGTGAATGGGAAGGGGGGGCTGGTTTTTGTTTGTTTGTTTGTTTTGTTTTACTAGAATGGTAACAGTAGAAATGAAACTAAAGGGGGAGCCGAAACACCCAAGTTTGGGATCCTGGCTTACCCATTTACTCACTGATGAGTCTGGGGTGACCCTCTTGATCTTTTGAACCTCAGGGACTTGCCATTCACTCACCATATACTTAATGGGTTCGCTGTAAGGATTTTATGTTTAAATAAAGAAAAAAGTGCCTTGTAAATTATAAAGTACTCTACTGATATTGGGTACAATTTGCAGAGCCATCTTTGTGTGATTACAAGCTGGTACCACCCGCCCATATTTTTGTCATCTCATCTGACTCATTTAATAAGAACAAGTAGTCCATAAGCCAGCACATAGGCTGACCTATAAATCACATTCTGCCCTCCTCTGAAAAATCTGGTGTCTGTCATGTGTTTAGCCTAACAAAACACTAAGAAGCAATATATAAGCCTTCATCCATTTATTCGCACAATATTCTCATTTACTGAGTTCTTGGTATTTTGTATCATACATATGTACTGAAAGATGGAAGTATAAAATAAACAGTTGAAGTTTTATCAAAATTTGAGTAATGAATTCTTATTAAACTTTGAAAAAATACACCTTCTTCCTCTGCTTCAAGGTATCTGGGAACCAGGGTAAAATATGGCTTCTTTTTTTCATGCATGTAAATTTTCCATATGCATTAAAGATAGCACTACTTTAGAGCTTTGAGAATTCTTTAGATAATGAAAACTGCTCTCATTAACCACAATTCTAGCTTCAGTCAATGATAAAAGGAAATAGGAGGATTGCTATTGGAGGCTATGGATGGACACTAAGAAAAACTCTAGTCCTAGCAGACTTTATTTCATATGATCCACACATTTTTTACTTTCTTTGACATTGAGGTTGATTCTCAAAAGAGATTTTTTGGGAGAAAGACCTTGTTTTATTTTCCAGGACACTGTGTCAGGTAGGTAAGCTGGTAGGCAGACTTTCTTCTTTCCTTATCTGTAACATTTATATAAAGAAATTCACAGAGTAAATACCACTTAGGAAAAACATTTCATTTTAATATGCAGAAATGACTTGCCACCCCAAATTTGAAGCCATGTTAGTTACTAGAGTCCAAAGCATAACAAAATAGTTATTTTATCAACTAATCACATGCTACTGAATTTGATTTAAGTGTGCTCTACTACTCTCATAGCATTTTACAAATCACTGTCTGCGCTTCAATAAGTTCCATGCAATGTGCTGGTGGAATCTATTTCTGTCTGTAAAGACCTTCCCATCACGAGAGTGACATTAATGATTATCTCTCCCTTTCGCATGGGCGCCCACCAGCTGAATTGCCTCTGTGACTTCCTGCCCACTTGGAATGATTGAGTTTTGCAACCGACACTGACTTGGGCAGCAGGATCAAATTCCCCACCTCCATGTGGCAGCTCCCTGCTTTGGACTTGTGCACCCTAAGGACAAAATGAGGGCAGCGCCCTTACTTATCTCTCCCCAAGAATTAGAATTCCTCGTGTAATGAATGTGGTAAAGGCAGCAGGACGTTGCTTCCTTTTAGGTGCACATTAATATGAAACAATTGTGAGCTGCCACTGCTTGAATTCTAAGCTACTTCATTGAGACTGAAACTGAACAAAAAGTAAAAGGAAATTAAACCCAGGAAAGGGGCTAAAGCAAGGAAGCAGCAGATTTTTAAAGATTTGTCAAACCTGAAAGGAATTTAGGAGAATAATTATTTGTCTGGAAAAGATGCTGATTTTCCACTGTTACATATAATGATGTTTTTTAAAATACTGAATTTATGTTAGAAACATGTGTGCCATTTCATGCAGAACCTTAGCATTTTATACTATAATAGGAAATGCATTATTCACATTTGGGTAGTTCTATTTGGGGATTTTGGTAGGTTGATTTTTGCCCCAGTTTTTCACACTGTGTCCACAACTTTTGCAATGTGACATTGTGGCTCCTCCCATCCAGAAATGGCATCAGTTTTCTCACTTCTTGAATATGGATTGGCCTTGTGCTGTGCTTTGGCCAACAGGATTTGGAGAAAGTGACTGTGGACCAATCCCAGTCTAAGCCTTGATCATCTCCTCCCTCTCCTGGAACCCTGCCAGAGAATGGCCTGCTGGGGGATGAGATACCATGTGGAAGAGCTTAGTTGTTTTAGGTAAGACCATTTGAAACAAGCCTATAGCCAGCTGAACTCCCAGAACAGGCCTGTGGCTGACCACAGATGCCTGGGTGAACTCAGTTGACACATCAACTCACTGCAATAAGTATTTATTTTAAGATTCTGAGTTTTGGGTGGTCTGTTATGCAGCAAAAGCCAATTGACACAGAAACCAAGAATATGTCATATTATTTATTTTTGTTACCATATACTCAGTAATAAAGACAATATTTGTAGAACTTTAATGAAACAACAGGATAAAATGACTCAGGGTTCATTGGTCCCCTTGAAACCAAATCACCTAAGCGACAAGAAGTGAAGCTAGAGATACAATCTGAGGTCAGATCCTTCAAAATCTTAGGACTCATGATGAGGTGGTTGGGGTTGTTGTTGTTGTTGTTGTTGTTTTCTTGGGGGCTATTATGATCCTATGTGATGTTTTTTAGAAATATTTTTTATTTTGAAGGAAGTCTCAAGAGTAGTGAATGCAGAGACCCCTGAACCCTTCACTCAGCTTCCTCCAATGGTGACATCTCATATAACTGTAGCATTATATCAAAACCAGGAAGCTAACAATGATATGATGGTGTTACATAGATGACAGTCTTTATTGAGTTTTTACTAGCTTTTATATGCACTCACGTTGTGAGTGTGTGTTCACAGTGTGATCCCTAGTATAGATTCATATAACTACTCCCACAATCTAAATATACAACTGTCCCATAACCACAAAGAAAACCTTTTGTCTGTTTTATAGTTGCACCCATAGACCCCCTTCATCTCTACCCTCAGGTAACCATTAATCTGGTCTCATTCTCTTCAGTTTCATAATTTTGAGCATGACATAGGAATAGAATCATATAGCATATAACCGTTTTTGGAAATGCTTCCAAATATTTTAAGCAATGGAGCAATATGATTGATTTCCATTTTAGTCAGAGCATCATGGCTGCACTAAGAAGGCTGTGTTGGGGAGACAGGAGGCTTGAGAAGGGTGGGGTTACAAGGAAAATGGTGTTGGAATAATTTGTTTACAGTGTGCCAGGAACTGTACTAAGCTCTCTACATGTATCAATTCATGTCATGTTCACAACAACTCTATGAAGTAGAATGCTATTACTTCCATTTTCCAGATGAGGAAATTGAGGTATAGTGAGGATATGTGATTGTGGCCTCATAGCTAGTAAAGGATGGAGTCCTAAATGCTGTCCTATACTTAATACATGAATACTATACTTATACTTAATACTTTCTACTTAATACATGACTATCACTGGTACTGTACATGTACATGCTTTTAAAATTTTTTATCTAAATTTAAAAAAAAAATTTTTTTAACGTTTATTTATTTTTGAGACAGAGAGAGACAGAGCATGGACGGGGGAGGGGCAGAGAGAGAGGAAGACACAGAATCAGAAGCAGGCTCCAGGCTCTGAGCAATCAGCCCAGAGCCCGACGCGGGGCTCGAACTCACGGACCATGAGATCGTGACCTGAGCTGAAGTCGGACGTTTAACTGAGCCACCTAGGCGCCCCAATCTAAATTTTTAAAATTTGAATATAGTTGATATGCAATGTTACATTAGTTTCAGGTATACAATGTAGTGATTCAACATCTTTACACATTCTGCTATGCTTACTGTGATTTTTATTATTACTGCGTTTGTTACGTTTCTACTTGCCAACATATATAAAGTGATTATACTTCACCTCTCCAGCACCCCTCTAATGGAAGAGAGTCTGCCATGTCCTATAAAATATTTAACTTCCTATCAGAGGAGATCCTGATGTCTAAGGCTCTAACAACCTGCCTTGGGATACTTTTGTACATGACTCTTAGTACATATAGGCAGATCAGAAGTTTTCTGCAAGGGCCAGGACTAGAATGAGACATCCAGGAAACAAAATGTAAGTAAACCCCCACTCTCAGGTCCTAACCCTACACTTGCACGACAGTTAGTGCCTCTTAACATTTTGGGCCCCAAGCACCTGCCTTGCCTTACCCGAGTCTCAGTAGTGTTTTCTATCCTTTTTTACCTGGAGATTAAACACCTTCTCCATGTGCCTCCCACCGCCCACCACCGCCCCCCCAAGCTCTACTGAGGTGTAATTGATAAATAAAATTGTAATAAATTTAAAGTGTGCAAAGGGATGATTTGATAATATGTATACATTATGAAAGGATTCCCCCTTTGAGTCAATTAACGCATTCATCTCTCCACATATTCACCCCCGCCTTTTAGGGTGAGAACATTTAAGTCCTACACTTTTAGCAAATTTCAATTATATAATACAGTGTTATCAACTTTAGTCACCACGTTGTACATTAGATAGTCAGATTTTATTCATCTTACAGCTGAAAGTCTGTATACTTTCACCAGCTTCTCCCTATCTCCCCACCCTCATGTACCTTTATAGCATCTGAACTTATAGTATAACAGCATTTTGCCCTTCTGGTCTTTGTTCTTAGCTGCCTGAGAGGGGGAACAAACTCTGTAATCTTCACAATATCTCTAGCACTTAGCACATGGTAGATATTTAATAAAATTTTTCAAATGAATTAAGTTCATTGAGAAACATACTCTAGGGAATTGTTTATATTAAGAGAGTAGGACATTTTCTCTACCATGGGAGCTCAAACCCCAAAAAGGGAAAGACATAAATCAGATAGTCACCCAGTGGTGAGCTAAGTTCTGTGATAAAGGCATGGATAGATGTCTCTGAGACCATAGAGGAAAGAGTAAGAACAATCATGTGGGAGGTGTAGATTGTAGACTCGTAGCTTAAGTCTTTCCTACACATCCCATCAACTTCTTCCCAGCATTCAAGTCTGCAGCGTAGCCATGCTGATTCTCTGATGAACAAACAGGCCGGGGATGGAAAAGTCATTTCTGAACATGAATTACCTAATGAAGCAGTCGGGGAAGGGAGAGAGGGAGGAAGACTGGTTTGTTTTCTATCAAATTAAATTGGGTATGCTGTCAGGACACCTGAGTGGACTATCCTCTGGATAGCTTGAAATCCTGGGTGTGAGGTTCAAGAAGAAAACAATCAGGGATAAAGCTGTAAATTTGGAAGCCATAGCATAAAAGCAATATTTGAAACCGGGAAAAAGTGATATCACCTGTGTAAAGAATAGAGTAAGAGCAGAAATAAGCAAGGGGGAATGGACAGAAATGTGTGGTGTCTATTATAAACACTATGCTCCCAGAATAATATCTAGCCTTTCTGTGTAGGAACAGTTTGTCTGCAGAAATGCCAAAGCCTGCTTTTGGTCAGGGTTGTCACAAGGAATGATAGCTGACACCTTATTCAGTGGGAACACATATGGGGCTATAACATAAAAACAATGGGGGATAAGCCTGGAGAATATTGCTGACAGGGGACACATAGGCTTTTTTTTTTTTTTTTTTTTTTTTTTTTAATGAAGATAAAGTGTTCTTTGGTAGATTTATAAGCAAACACCTATTCTTCGGAGACATTAGTTTTCTGGAAATATTTGTAAAATTTCGTATGAATGAGACTGGTGTTTCTTGCATTTTAGTTTTAATTGTCTTTCTCTCAAACCCCTGTGATAGCAAAATGTTGTTTTTTTTATGAGGTTTTTTTTCCAGAGTACTAAATCTTGATATAATCAATACTATATATGTTAACTATCTTCAGGCTGTCTGTGTAAGTTTGAATTATTAGATTCCTCTGAGGTCTAGACTATTTTTCTTTCAGCCATCACTTACCATTTATCTATCCATCTATAGTATGTAGATGTTTTACAGGAATATTTCTAGGTACATAAATAAATTATGTGGCTGGTGGCAAAGATTGGTTGTTATAGCAAGGCTCCAGTGTATTATATTTAATAACCCAAACTGTGATTAAAAAAAGAGAGAGAGCAGAATGAGAAAGGCTGTGTTCTTATGAGTCCACACTGGTACTTCTTCACAGTGCCAGAAAAGACCCCATAATGGGACTGTTATCTGTGATACTTTTACATTGTGGGCACAGCATCTTGGGGAAATAAAGGTACTCCACACATAGAAATTACTGTTAATTAAACACCTCATGGCAGTAGTTTCCAAAAGTTATCAACAACTAGATTCATCATATTCTGTTTTCCTTTTTACAAATGCTTTTTGAGCATTTGTGGGAAAAAAAAAATAGTAGGTTCATTCTCCCCAGCCTTCCCCTTTCTCCTTCTTCCTCTCCTGTATCCTTCTCTTGACCTCTACCATTTTGCTCCACAAGGGACTGGGAGAGGTGATTTGAAAGCACTCATGTTAAAAAGGTAATGACACTGAAAACTGAGATCAGGAAAAAATTAAATAAAAGTAAAAGGTCACTATGAAGGAAAGGGAAAATACACATTCACAGACTAAAAGGGTCAGCCTAATTGTTACAGTTGAGCTTCAAGATGTGCTGTGAATTTTCTGGAAGATGAAGCAAAATGGAAGACATGAATGGCTACCTATTTCTTGTTATTTAAATAAAAAAGGAAGTAGAGCAGTTTCTCAGGGGAAGCAAAGTTATCCAAGCAGTGATTTTTTGTTTTAATTTTTTTTAATGTTTATTTATTTTAGAGAGAGAGAGAGAGACAGAATGTGAGTGGGGGAGGGGCAGAGAGAGAGAGGGAGACACAGAATCCAAAGCAGGCTCCAGGCTCCGAGCTGTCAGCACAAAGCCTGACGTGGGGCTCTAACTCATGAGCTGTGAGATCGTGACCTGAGCTGAAGTCGGTTGCTCAACCAATTGAGCCACCCAGGCGCCCCAGTGATTTTTTTTGTTTCTTACAGGAATACCAAGCACTTAAGATTTTCACTTAATCCTTATAACAAGGCAAATTTTATTACAAATAGCTCACAGTTGAGAAAACTGGGCACAAAAACATTAGACAGTTTGTTTGAAGCCACACCAGTACTAAATGTTGGTAATCAGGATTCAAACCCAGGTCATCTGATTCTTATTCTGGTTCCAGAATGTCACTGTTATTTTCATAGTTTGCCTTTTCATGAGAAACTCTAGCCCACTTTGTTTTATTTAATGGATGCATTCCTGAAATTCTAAAATCAATCTAGCAAATATTTGTGTGTGTATGTATATACATTTGCACACATATTTATATGTATTTATATATAGATATATTGCAAATCAAATCATACTTTGCATTGAAAAGATTCATGATTCAGGGATGTTTTATCTGCTGATTGATAATCATTTGGCATAAGTACCCAACTTTTTTTAATGTTTATTTATTTATTTTTGAGAGAGACTGAGAGAAAGTAGGGGAAGGGAAGAGGGAATGGGAGAGAGAATCCCAAGCAGACTCTACACTGTCAGTGTAGCCTGTCAGGGGACTTGAACTCACAAACTGTGAGATCATGACCTGAGCTGAAATCAAGAGTTGGAAGTTTAACTGAGCCACCCAGGTGCCCCTAAACTTATCTGTAATAGACAAATTGAGAGCCATATTTTTCAATATTTTCTTAAAAAAACCCACTTTGTCAGGCCTCCATAAGCTTTTTTATGTTCATTTATGTTTTTGAGAGAGAGAGAGAGAGTGCGTGCGCTCAAGTGGGGGAGGGGCAGAAAGAGAGGGGGACAGAGGATTCCAAATAGGCTCTGTGCTGACAGCAGAGAACCTGATGTGGGACTTAAAAAAAAAGAGAACTCATGAACTGTGAGATTGTGAACTTGAGTTGAAGTCAGACGCTTAACCTACGGAACCACCCAAGTGCCCCTCAACAATTTCGTTAGCAACAGCAACCTCTTTTCCATGGAAATTCCCCCCAGAACCCCATAGACAAGAGCTGTTCTGGAGGTGGCCTGGATGGGACAGGGAGAGCACTGTGCTCTCAGAGACCCTAGGGTCCCCTCTATTAAACACAAGTTGAAACAAATGCCTTCAGAATTTACAAATATCCACTACATTCACTGTTTCATTTAATTGTTTAATTTGTGGTTTAAAGTAATCTCGTTGGGGAATAGAATAGAATAGAATAGAATAGAATAGAATAGAATAGAAAGAATAGAATAGAATAAAATAAAATAAAATAAAATAAAATAAAATAAAATAAATAATCCTGTTGTGAAAAAAAATAATCCCATTGGGAATATTGGCATGGAATTTCCCTCATTTTAAAATTGAAGAAATGGAGGCTCCAGTTAATCAGGTGCTGGTCACTGTTGGTGCATAGTCATTTGTGTTCTTTATTGCCCAATTGACTGGGCTTGGAAAGCAGAGAAGACAGCGGACAGTGTGAGAAGCTGAGAGCAAAGAACAAGTTGCTTCCTAGCAATGCATCTTGGGAATCCTGTCTCATTTATCAAGTAGCCCTAAGCAGAGAGTGGGAGAGCCCATAGACATATGTGATGGCCTAAAGAATTAACAAATGTCTTACCATTCTGAAATAATTTTTATAGTGAAATAATTAAAAAGAAGTCAGAATAATAGTCTTTCAAAATGAAGAGGGAACTAAAGAGATTGTGGTCATGTAGAAAAGAGTAAAGTAGAAATTAGAAATTCCTTCATTCCAGAATAGCCGGAAAGAAGGTTATACATTTCTGCCTCTCTATTTTACCTGGATTGCCTTTCTCTTTGAAACAAATATTAAAGTCTCTTTCTCTCTCTTTTAAATTTTCTATTACAAAAACAAAAATTTAAACATATACAAAAGTAGAGAGAATAATGTAAAATCCCTTCTGTACTCATCACTCAGCTTCAGTAATTATACACTAATGACCCATTTTTATTTCATCTATATGCACCTCCACCCTAGATTATTCTGAAGCAAATCTTTGACATCATTTTATTTTATCTGTAAATACAACAGGGAAGCCTTGTAATAGAAGCAGTATCATCCTTAAAATGGTCATTGCTCAAAGTGCTTCCAGTTCTACCTTCTGGGTTGAGAGAAGGTGTGGCCTGAGGGAATGTTCTGCTGCTGTGATCACAAGTGATGATTCTGTAACTGATACTGAGATGCACACTTAGTGAGTCTGCTTCTGTTCTTTAGCATCTGAAAAGAAAATTGGAGACTTGTCTCTCCCAGAATAAATAATGTCTGAACATTCATCATTCAGGAAGTCAGAACTGGTGATTGTGCCTTCAGGGTACTTTTGACTGCTTCCATATGCTCTCTTGTTGCTTCTGATTCCATTAGCTACATATCATTGTTGTAAGAGCGGTTATTTCCATAATCTAGAACAAGATCCTCTAAATGGGGTCCATAGACTCTTAGAAGGTCCATGGACAAGTTTCAAGAGGTCTATGGACCTTCTGAAATTAAGTACAAAATTTTGTATGATGTGTGATGTACGTTTTTAGAAGGTCTATAGCTTTCATCAGCTTCTCAAAAGGGCTTATGAATTCACCCAAAATATTAAAATTGCAGCACTGTTCTTTGAACCTGTGCACAGAGAGTCATATCAGTTAACATAGTGGATTACAGTAAATGGGTCCATGAATGTCAGTATGATCCAAGCAGAAGAGCATGAAGCCAAATCCTGCAAAATGTCCAAGGAGGGTTAGAATTCTGGTTTCTATGTCGAAGATGCCTTGTAGATATCAGGGAAGGAAGGCATAATAGCTAGCACTTGAGGGACTCCTACATAAACTGCCAAGGTTAGCATTCACTGTAATGCCCGACTGGTTCACTACCAGGGACTATTATTAAATCCCCTCAGAATCATTTATGCTCCCCCCCGAACACTAAACCCTGCCTCCCTGTTACCAGACCCGGACTTGGATACCCCCCTCCATGACTGCACTGAGATATTGGCACAGGTTCATGGAGTTCGGGAAGATTTACAGGATGACCCTCTACCAGACGCCGAGGTTACCTGGTTCACTGACGGCAGCAGCTTTGTACATCAGGGTCAAAGGTATGTGGGGGCAGCAGTCACAACTGAAACTGAGACTGTTTGGGCAGAGCCTTTGTCAGCTGGCACCTCTGCCCAACGGGCTGAACTTGTGGCCTTAACCAAGGCACTGACTTTGGGAAAAGACAAGAGACTAAACGTGTATACCGATAGCAGATATGCTTTTGCTACGGCCCACATACATGGAGCTATATACAGAGAGAGGGGACTGTTAACTGCAGAGGGGAAAACTATCAAAAACAAAGAAGAAATATTGGCTCTTTTAAAGGCACTCTGGCTGCCTAAACGACTAGCCATCATACATTGCCCAGGCCACCAAAAACCGGTCACACCGGTGGCCAGAGGAAATAATTTGGCTGACCAGGTGGCCCGAGAGGTGGCCTTACAGGTGGACTGTTCTTTAATGACCACCCTACCAGACCCCGGTTCAGCTAGTTTACCAGAAAGTCCCACCTACACTAAAGAAGACCTAAACTGGATCCAAAAATTGCCTATGACTCAGTGCCTTAATGGATGGTGGAGAGCAGCAGACTGTAGCATAATCCTCCCAGAAGAAATGGGAAATAAAGTCTTATCCAAGATGCACCGAGCCACTCATATGGGCACAAGAAAAATGCAAGACTTAATAAGACATGCTAGGATCACCATTAAAGACTCTAGGACAAAAATTGAACAGATAGTTACCAGCTGTAAAGCTTGCCAATTAACTAACGCCACCAACCATGGGAAAAACCCTGGCTCCAGAACCCGAGGAACCAGGCCGGGAGCCTATTGGGAAGTAGACTTCACCGAGGTAAAGCCTGGAAAATATGGATACAAATATTTGTTAGTGTTTATAGATACCTTTTCAGGATGGACAGAGGCCTTCCCCACCAAGCATGAGACTGCGCAGGTAGTAGCAAAGAAAATGTTGGAAGACATCATGCCCAGGTACGGATTCCCTACCCTAATAGGATCAGACAACGGACCAGCATTCGTTTCAAAGGTAATACAAGGGATAGCGCAGTTTATTGGGGCCAATTGGAAACTACATTGTGCATATAGACCCCAAAGCTCAGGACAGGTAGAAAGAATGAATAGAACCCTAAAAGAGACCCTAACCAAATTGACCATGGAGACTGGCGCTAACTGGGTAGTCTTACTCCTCTACGCTCTGTTCAGGGTGCGGAACTCCCCTTACAAACTGGGATTAACCCCCTTTGAAATCATGTATGGAATACCCCCCCCATAATTCCCAACCTACAGTCTAATGTGTTAACTGAATTTGATGATCATAAACTTCTTATTTCCCTGAGGGAACTCCAGCGCACCCACCAGAAAGTTTGGCCCAGACTGAGAGCCGTTTACGAGACCGGGCCCCCTCCTGAGCCGCATCACTACCGACCCGGAGACTGGGTATACGTGAGGAGACATGAGCGAAAAAAGAAAGAACAGGAGGCAGGATGGTTTGAATCCTGGTTCAGTGCGTCCCCATGGTTAACTACCCTGCTCTCTACTTTACTCGGGCCTCTAGCCATCCTACTTCTCGCTCTCACATTAGGCCCCTGCATCATAAACAAAATTATTAATTTTGTCCAAGACAGGTTCAATGCTGTACAATTAATGGTCTTACGAACTCAGTACCTACCGCTCGAGACATTACAAACAGAGGCTTAAAAGACCCAAGATTGGCTCTTTAGGCACAAGGAAAAGGGGGGAATGAAAAGAACAGCTTTAAATCCAAATGACAGCCCTGCCTTAGTTTAAAGCTAAAGTTCTCTTTTCTGCTTATTATGGATCTTTGATAAGAAATACAATTGCTGAGAAGTCTGTTTTGCTTGCTGTTTGCTACGAGCATTGTGAGGCCTTTCCTGAATGTAACCCGCTGTGTAGTAGAATGGGTTGTAAACCTTCCTAAATGTAGTCTGATATGTAATGGAATGAGTGATTGTACATAAACTAACCGGCATTTCTCGCTTCTGTAAACCTGCTTGCTTAGCACATTCCTCACCTACCCTACCCCCTTCCCCCTTCCCCCTTTTTTTCTCCCGCCACAAGTAAGGGACAAAGCCTTCCCGCCAAAGGACAGACAAAGGACGCCCAATCAGAGAACAACAAATGTCCTTACTTTAAAATCAACTAATCAGGCCCCTCATAATTTGAAACCTCCCCTGTGCTATTTGTCTCTGTCTATAAAAACGCTGTACCAACCCTGATCGTGGCCTCTTGCGTCACCGGCGACGAGTGCGCAGAGGACCAGGTTCGAACCTGCAATAAACGACCCTTGCCGCTTGGCTTTGACTTACGACTCTGGTGGACTTTTGTGGGAGGTTTCGGAACTTCGGGCATTACATCACCTTTATAGGATGCAGACTCTAATAGGGCACTTGAATGCCATGGTGAACTAGTTAATGCTTCCAAGGACCATAGTGCTCATTAGGCTCCCAAAGGCATTTGTTTTCTGTTTATATATAAAAGGTGGATGTGGTGATCTGGGATGCTGTAAAATGGAGGTGGATGGTTTTGAGTTTTTATTCAGAGGTACTCAAGGGGATTTAAATCCGATCATCTTATTAAATGGTGTAGACTGCAAAAATGACCACCCATCCTACACTGTTCTCTGGTCCATAACCTTTATAATTGACTTTTCAACATCTCCCATCAAAAGGTTATCTTTTTTTTTTTTTTTTTTTTAATCCATCTCCTTAAATGGCATTGGATTTGTGACTTGCTTTGGCCAATAAATGCAGTGGAAATAACAGGTTTTCAATTCAAATTGGAGTCCTAAAGAGACCTTGTATACCACACTTTTGTTCTCTTTCTCAGGACTCTGGCCTCCATTTTCTCCCAGTGCTAACTAGCTGGAGGTGGCAGACTATGTGCTTCAGAGTTGTGTCAGCCCTGTTATCCTTGTTGATGTGCTACATATGAGAAGTAGCCCACCCAATATCAGCAAAGCCACTTACCCTGGCTTTCCCACCCCAACTGATCGAACATGCATTAGAACATGCATTAGAAAGTGGAGATGAAACCCTACTATTTGGTCCAGCCTGAGTTCCTGACCCTCAGAATCATGAGCTGCATAAATGGTTATTAATTTAAGTTACTCCATTTTTTTTGGTGCTGGGATGGGAGGAAGGTTCTCATACAGCAATAGCTAAGTCAAACAGTAGGAATCATTTCTTTTCAAAATAAATTCACATTCTTATATTTGAACGATATTTCAGTGCCTCTGAATCTCTGACATGTTACCCAAACTTGTTTGTTTCTATATCTTGCATTCAGGTGCACGTTATCTTTTTTTTTTTTTCTGTTCTTCAATTTCCTTCTTTGAACAAGAAGTGTCACTGTTAGCAAAATACATTGAGTGTTCTAATTTTGCTCCCCCTGGCCCTCTGCACTAGGAATTTTTGTCTGCTGTAGGATAAAAGAAAAATTGCATAGGAAAATATATTGCTTGGGCTAAGAAGCCAGGTTTGAAAAGTCAAACACTGAATATATATATATATATTTTTTTTTTCTGTATTAGTATGTTTATTTTGCTGAAGCTTCCTCTCCCTGAGGCAGAATTCAAAGTCATTTTATTTGTAGGAGAGCAATTAAGTAAAACTAATGATGGTGAGTGAAAAACATTCCTTCATCTAGTAAAATGTTATCCTAATATGCACTCATGATTATTATTAGTAAAACACTAACTTGAATGAAAGGATGAGAGGAGAACAAATACCTTAAGCTCTTCATTCGAATAATAGTAGTACTTTTTAATCTAGGGATTGAGTCTATGGCTTTTGTGTTATATTCAAAGATATTTGAAACTCCCAAAGAGACTAAGAACCACTGAGTAAGTGCAACCTTTTTAAATCTAATTTATACTAGGTGTTCGAATAAATTTATCTTTTCCTGTGTTAACATAGCTACTACAGCTTTTGCCTGTGTAAAAAAGAAAGAAAATTTGGCTATGTCTTCCTGCTTTTAGCTGTTACATAGTTGAGAAGGGACCCAAAATTGTTTTCATGCACCCACAGAGCCTATGCTGCCTCTCTGAATACAAAGCAGATGAAGAGTGACTTGTGACTATCTGTCCTGTAGTCTAAAAGCACCAGGAATATACACAATGGGAAAAAAGGAAGATAGAAGCAGTGAAGTCCAAATGGCAATAGTGACAGAAACACATTGAGAGGTAAAGAATGAAATAGGTCAGCAGGTGGGAGACACATTACCCATCTCTGCTTAATCTCAGATAAATGGGGAAAGTGCTCTGCCGGTCTTGCTTGTATCCTATTCAGGTGTTTTCTTAGCTAGACCACAGTTTGATTCAATGCTTGATTTCCCACTGAGAAAGCCAAAAGCATGGTTTTGCAGTTTCATGTGCCGTTAGGGAAAAGACACTGGGATGAAGCTGGACGTACAGAAGGAGTAAGTAACACCTGTGAAAGGCCAGCCACGAGGGATGCAGAATTGGGCAGGGAAAGCCTTCCCACTGCTGATCAGACACCTGTGAAAGGAAAGGGGGAAGGAAACCCGGTTTGGAGGCAGAGTCTCATACCATGACACGGACCAGAAAGGCCCAGCCAGCTGAATGGAAGCTCTAGAGAAAAGCACCCTCAGGAGCGGAATCCTGAACTGGGCATAAATAGCTAGGTCCTACTCCTCTGCCGTGTTCAGTCACAGAATGGGGGCTGCCTGGGACGATCGTTGGCCTGAGCTAAAAGCTGAGACAATCCTGAAATCCTGAAGGGCAAGTTCTCTCTTGAGGGGAGATCCCAGTAACACACCTGCACAGCTGCCCCAGCCCCCTTCCATTTACGTGAACGATGAGTGCTTAGCCATGTCTAAAAGGTCTGAAATCATCCAACAAGTTCACTAACAAATAAATTAACTGCCTTTCCCAAGGATTTTTTAAAACGTCAGAAAGGAAGTTTTTTCTTGTGTTTTTAAACTCTCTGCTAGGGAGGCCGGAAAAGGGGACATTTTTAAAGACACAACATGGCATAGTCGAAAAAGAAGAGGATTCAGTTGTGTGTTGCAATCCCTTCAGGTTCTTACCGTTCTATCAGCAAATGTTTATTAAGACCTTACTGTATCCTAGGGACCTCAATGGGAAATGGAAATGTTGATGTGAAAGACAGAATTCTTTCAATGAACCTCAGTCTCACTGAGGTGACTTAAGAATCAGTAGTTACAAAACGAGGTGTTGAACACTCTTGTCAGCATATAACCTCATTCTTCTTGCCATCATCCTTGTCAACATTGCCATCATCTTTTGAGTGCTTGCCATATGCTACGTTTTGTACTAAGTCCTTTAAATATATTGTCTCATTTAAACCTCATATAAAATTCATATCAGGTAGGTAGCTCAGCAACATTTGTTGAAAGAATATGGGGCACCTGGGTGGCTCAGTGGGTTAAGCAGCTCAGGTCATCATCTCGCAGTTTGTGAGTTCAAGCCCTTCCTTGGGCTCTGTGCTGACAGCTTGGAGCCTGGAGCCTACTTCCGATACTGTGTCTCCCTCTCTTTCTGCCCCTCTCACACACATTCTCGCTCTCTCTCTCTCAAAAGTAAATAAATATTTAAAAAGAGAGAGAAACATTTGTTGAAAGAATAAGTGAGAGGAAAGAAAAGGAATGGGGTGTGGAGAGGGAATGAAAGCCGGAAGGCACGAGGGTGTGAGAACACTAGCATAGTCAGATTCCATTTACCTATAATTGCTTGTGGCTGATGCATCAATTCCATATCGATAAGGAGTGTAAAATAAGGACAAACTGGCAAAAATGAGGGGATGAGGTGGATCTTGAGGAATTTTGTGACCTCAGCCACGGCATTTAGCTTTTGTGTTGAAAATGATGAGGAATCACTAGAGGAATTAAAGACTCAGTTTTCTGCCTCTCCTCCTGGGTAATCTTACCATCACCCAGCTCTGGAGATTTTACCGCTTTAGTATAATGGGACGTCCACAGTGAGGGCGTTAGACACACTTGCAATATAGCACATCTAGATTCTCCAGCATTGCTACTCATACATTGGCAATACCTGTGAGCTTGCTAGAAATGCTAAGTATCCACCCCTAGCCCAGATTTGCTGAATCTGATGCTGAGGGTGGGGCTCAGGTGTCTGCATTTAACAAACTCTCCAAGGGATCTCGATGCTCAATGAGTTTGAGAAGCTCAGTGTTAAACCAGAGCTATTTAATGCAAGGTGGTCTCCTGGTCCATCCTATTTTACTATCTAGGCACTGTGTCTGGTTTGTGAGGAGGTCAGGACAGAAATTGAAGGTAAGTGTCTAAAAGCATTTAAGGAACCAATGTGAAAGATTTTTTTTTTTTTTGGCTGGTTCTTATTTAAAGTGCCTTTTTAAAAATTTCACTTTTCTAAATATTTTTTGAAAATAATATTTTACAAAACAATCTGTGATGAACTGGTTGCATACCCAAGTTGGCTCTTCATCACAGAGGTGTGAGAAGCTTTCTACACTGAGCCATCAGGACTCTTTTGACTTTGTTTCAGTTTGGGTGTCCTGTTTATAGAGGACATTAAATATTTCACTTTGGAAAGGTAAATGTTAACTTATGTTTTGCACCTTGTATATGCCATTCTCATTCCCACAGCGCCCTGATTTCCTGCTTTGGGGCCACTTGACAAATGAAGCCTGTTTCTCCTGAGTGCTGTTGCTAGGAAGCAACTTGCTTTGATACCAGCTTCTCACACTTCCCACTGACTTCGCTGTTTTCCAGATGTGTGCAGACCTAGAGATTAAACAATAGGCGAAAGAGGCCAGAAGGAAGGCATTTTACTGCAATGTGTTTTGTTGGTGTTACTGTAAACAATATTTGAATTGGCCTATTGAAAGAGAGAAAAATATATGAATAATTCTCACATTGTAAAATTACCAGAAGTATTTAATTTTCATCGAAACAAAATACCCTTTAAAAATATCATTAGAAGTCTGAAAGTGCAATATAATACTTCAAAGCTTTCTTTGGGGAGTCTTTGTTGTTTATAGTTTTGAGGGGGAGTTTATAGTACTCGTCTGCTTTTGTTTAATAAAACAGACAATGAGCTGTTTTCAAAGAGGAGAAGAATTTTTCTCAATAGAGAATACATGAAATAATGAATCTTTTACTCGTTACACAAAAAATCCATAAGGGTGATCAAAAGATGCTTTAATGATGGAAGCCGACTCAAGTTGTTATGGCAACTAGAATCTGAAAGTACCTGGTTGTGCGTGTGTGTTTTGTTTTCCTCCTCTCCCTTTTTTCAAGGAAGGCGGGGGGGGGGGGGGGGGGAGTTGTCTTCCATCTGGTTTAATCACAGTGTTAAAATACCAACATCAAGGAAAAGTATCTAATAAGGATAATTTCACATCTGTTTCAAGATGAGTGATATTTCACCTTAACAAGAAATAACTACAATCGTAGGCAAAAGTCTTTTAGGAGAAAAGAATATGATTGTACATCATCATAAATTGCTGAAGAATCTTTTAAATTGTGCTAGACTTTTTTCAACTTGAATTATGTTAGCTGGATTTATCTTTTCTTTCTTTCTTTTTTTTCCACCTGAAGATATTCCTTCAGTTATTTAACACTCCCGCTCCAGTAGCCTCTGCAAATTGTCTATGTAACCATTTCTCTTTTGTGCTCTAATGAAAAGAGAAAACGGTGTCTTTCTTTGCGATGGAAACTTTTAAAAACCGAAATCTTTAAACAGTAAGAATTGTATGAAAGAGTTTGCCCTTCTTGCTGCAGTTGGTAGCTACTTAGATATCACAACATTCTCCTCATCATTCTGTATTTTGAAGGTGAGATTATGAAATCTACATTAGCAACCACACAATGAGGAAGGTTGCGACCAGGGTAGCTCCATGGGAATTCATCTCTTAAACTGGGATAAACATTTAGAAAGTAAAGAAGCACTGTTTCAGCTTTCTTTTGAGAGCAAGTCATGGATTCTGAGGAATATTCTCTCCTGGATCCGTAAGGAAGGAGTCCACTGAAGTGATTCCTGCCGCCTAGCCCCAAACAGTAATCAAATGAGATATTTGAGTACTTTTTTTTTTCTTCATAAAAGAAGTATTGCTCCAACTTAGGCATCTAATAGATTCATTTCATCCGCACTCTATTCTGATCTTTTTATTTGTAAAGCAGTTAACCTATAGAAAAAGTGTCTTTGTGGCTATTTGTTGTTATACTTGACTATGAGTGTTGGGAAGGATATGCCAATCAGTTTAATACAATAAAATCAGAAGTTGTGAGTTGTGTGCATAGTCCTGTGATCTCTATATGCTACCCTGTCCATGACAAAAATGGTGTTGTCTGTTTGAGAAAATGATGCTACTGATCCGTGATCAATGTGCCTTTTTATTCTGAGTTACTTTTCAGATACTACAATAAAAAGAGGTTAATTAAACAGAAAGCTGAATATATGGAAATAAGGTGGTGAGCAGATGCTGAGGGTTTCCTTTAAAGCTAGTCTCCCTAGGTGAATACCAATATAAGTTACTATTAACACCAAGCATAAATTATACCAAATAGGTGGGTTGTAGCAGGTTATACAAATCAGCCTTAATAAGAATGGGTAACTCTCTACACCTGTATTAGCATTTGAGTCTCTGCTTCCTTGGGAACAGAAAACATTTGCTAAAAAAGCAACTTCATTTATAAAACAGTGCTTAATATATGCAGCCAACTAGTAAGTAAGTAAGTAGTAAGCCGTATAATTAAAAATCTTCAGATTTATAAAATGCCAGCAAACCAAGAGTTACTTAGACCCTAAGTACTAGAATTACTTAAGTTTAACTAGGCACAGTTGCTGGGTTAGAAATACTTTCCAGAAGAAGCAAAGAATGTGTAAAACTCACTGTGGCAGTATATATTTATCAGGAGAAAGATTGTAGATTCACAAAGGTATCTTTGACCAAAATTAAATTAAAAATTACTGTACACAAGAGACCCTAAAAGGCTAATTGACTTAGGTTTACACTGCTAATGGTGGCAAACTTAAAAACCCAAAGCGACGTATCTTAGAAACCAACTCTCAGGAATGCTAGGCTTCTCTGAAACTCCTTATTAAACTAATTTATCTTCATTTGGAGTGCTGTTTGTATGGAAGAAAATGATTTCTGATTTTTAAAGGTAGTAGTAGGTAGATTATTATTCTAAGGAGGTAGATGATTATCCTAAGTAGTAGGTAGATTATTATCCTACTCAGTTGTTGATGTTTTATTGTTATGTTTGTTTTTGTTTTTTACTGGATAAAATAAAGATAGCAATAAAGGTATGTTTTTTGTCTATATCTTCACTTGGAAGTTAATTCCAAAATCCAGAGTTCTTGCTGAGAGAGTCCTCGAGTTCTTTTTATGCCTGGGTATCCTAAAATACTAAAATAGTCATTCCATGAGGAAGTTTAGGACTTCTATAGGGTCAGATTGCTATACAACAAAGTACCCCAAATCTACTGTGTAAAAGCAATATATATTTATTACTTTTTTTTTTTGGAGGTTGGAAATTCAAAATTTTTTTAAACGTTTATTTATTTTTGAGACAGAGAGAGACAGAGCATGAATGGGGGAGGGTCAGAGAGAGAGGAAGACAGAATCTGAAGCAGGCTCCAGGCTCTGAGCTGTCAGCACAGAGCCCAACCCGGGGCTCAAACTCACAGACCGCAAGATCATGCCCTGAGCTGAAGTCAGATGCTTAACCGACTAAGCCACCCAGGTGCCCCTGGAGATTGGAAATTCAGAAGTAGCTTACATGGTTTGGGGTTGCTGTCCAGATACTAGGTGGAGCTGTGTAATGAGGCTTGCCTGGGCCTGGGGCATCCATCTACAGATGGCTCACTCACATGGCTGATGGCAGAAGATTCTGCTCCTCACTGACAACTGGCAGGAAGCTTTAGTTCCTCTCCACAAGGCTGCTTAAATGTTACCATGACGTGGTGACTGGCTTCTTTCCCTCAAAGCAAGAGATCCAAGCCAAAGACAACAAGAAGAAAGCCATGTCTCTTAAAACCTAGTCTTAAACCTCCATCATATATGCCACAATCAAGGGGAGAGGAAGGAATTAATTTCTGTCTCTGAAGAGAGGAGTATCCTTAAAATTTTGGTTATACTTTAACATCACCACACATGCTAATAGTTTGGACTGATTACTGTGTTTGAGAAATTGATCTTGAGATGTAGGAAGTACACAGAGATGGACGCATGAAGATACCAAGATCTAGAAGCCAAGAGTTAACAAAAAGCTTGAGATAAAAGCTATTATAGCATAGATGGTGAGGTGGTGGGCTGGCAACCACTAGTCTACTTTCTGTCCTAGTTTTGTTTTTGCTAGAATTTCCTATAAATGGAAACATATGGTATGTAGTCTTTGATTTGTCTTCCTTCACTTTGTGTAATGATTTTGGGATTCATCCATAGTGTTACGTGTATCAGTAATACTTTTCTTTTAAATTGCTGCTTAGCAATCGATTATATAGATAAACTACGATTTGTTTATTTACCAGTTGAACATTTTGGTTATTTTCACTTGGGGGTTATTACCAATTTGCTATGAGTAGTTGAATGCGACTCTTATTGAACATAAGTTTTTAGTTCCCTTACATAAATATCTGAGGGTAGAAATGATGGGATTTATGAGAATATATTTAACTTAAAAAAAAAAATCTTGAAAGCAAACTGTTCTCCAGAGTGGCTGTACCATTTTTCATCCCCAACAATGTATGTGTTGTCCCACATCTGTGTCAATATATGATATTAAAAATCTATTTTAATTTGGCCATTTCAGTATGTTTTAATTTGTGTTTTTCATATAACCAATGATAATGAACATACTCATGTGTGTATTTAGTTTGCTAAGGCTGCTATAACAAAGTACCACCTACTGGATGGCTTAAATAGCATAAATTTACCTTTTCAAAATTCTGGAGGCTAGAAATGTAATTTATAGGGTTAGTTTCTTCTGAGGGCTCTCTCTTTGGCTTAAAGATGGCCATTTTCTCCTTTCTGTATCTTCACATGGTCTTCCCTTTATGTTTCTGTCATAATCTCTTCTTACAAGGAAGGAAAAAAGTCAAATTTGATTAGGACCCACCTAATGACCCTAAAAACCTAATTTTTTCTTAATCATCTGTTTAAAGACACTATCTCCAAATGTAGTCCCCATCTGAGGTACTAGGTATTAGGTTTTCAACATAGAATGGGTGATGGGGCAACACACAATTCAACCTGTAATATTTGTGACTGTTTGCCCTTAATATATAACATTTGATGACGTGTCTATTCAAATTTTTTGTTGATTGAATTTTCTTTACTTTTTTTAATGCTTGTTTATTTTTTTGGAGGGGTTGGGGGAAGGGGCAGAGAGAGAAGGAGAGAAGGAATCCGAATCAGGCTCCATACTGTCAGCACAGAGCCCTTTGTGGGGCTCGATCTAATGAACTGTGGGCTTAAGACATGAGCTGAAATCAAGAGTCAAATGCTAAACTGACTGAGACGCACAGAAGCCCCTGTTTATTGAACTTTCAAAACTTGTAAGAGTTCTTCACATACTCTAGATCCAAGTTCTTTGTTATCTGTAAATATTGTGAATATTTTCTACAAGTCTGTGACTTGGCTCCTCATTTTTATGATAATGCCTTTTATTTTTTAATTTTTTTTTAAGTTTATTTTTGAAAGGGACAGAGTGTGAGCATGAGCTGGGGAGGGGCAGAGAGAGAGAGACAGACAGACAGACACAGAATCGGAAGCAGGCTCCAGGCTCTGAGCTGTCAGCACAGAGCCTGATGCGGGGCTCGAACTCGCGAACTGTGAGATCATGACCCAGGCCAAAGTCAGACACTTAACTAACTGAGCCACCCAGGCGCCCCTGATCATGCCTTTTAAAGAACACAGTTTTCGATTGCCGAGTAATACTCCATTGTATATATATACCACATTTTCTTTATGCATTCATCCATCGATGGACATTTGGGCTCTTTCATACTTAGGCTATTGTTGATAGTGCTGCTATAAACATGGGGGTGCATGTGTCCCTTCGAAACAGCACACCTGTATCCCGTGGATAAATGTCTGGTAGTACAATTGGTGGGTCATAAGGTAGTTCTATTTTTAGTTGTTTTTTTTTTTTTTTGAGGAACCTCCATACTGTTTCCAGAGTGGCTGCACCAGCTTGCATTCCCACCAACAATGCAAAAGAGATCCTCTTTCTCTGCATCCTCGCCAACATCTGTTGTTGCCTGAGTTGTTAATGTTAGCCATTCTGACAGGTATAAGGAGGTATCTCATGGTGGTTTTGATTTGTATTTCCCTGATGATGAATGAAGTTGAGCATTTTTTTCATGTGTCGCTTGGCCACCTGGATGTCTTTGGAGAAGTGTCTATTCATGTCTTTTGCCCATTTCCTCACTGGATTATTTATTTTTTGGGTGTTTGAGAAGTTCTTCATAGATTTTGGATACTAACCCTTTATCTGATACGTCATTTGCAAATATCTTCTCCCATTCTGTCGGTTGCCTTTTAGTTTTGTTGATTGTTTCCTTTGCTGTGCAGAAGTTTTCTATTTTGATGAGGTCCCAGTAGTTGATTTTTGCTTTTGTTTCCCTTGCCTCCAGAGACGTGTGGAGTAAGAAGTTGCTGTGGCTAAGATCAAAGAGGTTTTTGCCTACTTTCTCCTCAAGGATTTGGATGGCTTCCTGTCTTACATTTAGGTCTTTCATCCATTTTGAGTTTATTTTTGTTTGAGGTGTAAGAAAGTGATCCAGGTTCATTCTTCTGCATGTTGCTATCCAGTTTTCCCAGCACCACTTGCTGAAGAGACTGTCTTTATTCCATTGGATATTCTTTCTTCCTTTTTTCAAGATTAGTTGGCCATATGTTTGTGGGTCCATTTCTGGGTTCTCTATTCTGTTCCATTGATCTGAGTGTCTGATCTTGTGCCAGTACCATACTGTCTTGATGATTATAGCTTTGAAGTAGTATAGCTTGAAGTCCGTGATTGTGATGCCTCCTGCTTTGGTTTTCTTTTTCAAGATTGCTTTGGCTATTCAGGGTCTTTTCTGGTTCCATACAAATTTTAGGATTGTTTTTTCTAGCTCAGTGAAGAATTCTGGTATTATTTTAATAGGTATTGCATTGAACATGTAGATTGCTATGGGTAGTACTGACATTTTAACAGTATTTGTTCTTCCTATCCAGGAGCATGGAACATTTTTCCATTGTTTTGTGTCTTCTTCAATTTCTTTCATAAACTTTCTGTAGTTTTCAGTGTATAGATTTTTCACCTCTTTGGTTAGATTTATTCCTAGGTATTTTATGGTTTTGGGGGCAATTGTAAAAGGGATCGATCCATTGATTTCTCTTTCTGTTGCTTCATTATTGGTGTATAGGAATTCAATTGATTTCTGTGCATTGATTTTTATATCCTGTGACTTTGCTGAATTTATGGATCAGTTCCAGCAGTTTTTTGGTGGAGTTTTTTGGATTTTCCATATAGAGCATTATGTCATCTGTGCAGAGTGAAAGTTTGGCGTCCTCCTGGCCAATTTGGATGCCTTTTATTTCTTTGTGTTGTCTGATTGCAGAGGCTAAGACTTCCAATACTATGTTGAATAACAGTGGTGAGAGTGGACATCCCTGTCTTGTTCCTGACCTTAGGGGGAAAGTTCTCAGTTTTTCCCCATTGAGGATGATATTTGCATTGGGTCTTTCATATATGGCTTTTATGATCTTGAGGTATGATCCTTCTATCCCTACTTTCTTGAGGGTTTTTATCAAGAAAGGATGCTGTAGTCTGTCAAATGGTTTCTCTGTGTCTATTGAGAGGATCATGTGGTTCTTGTCCTTTCTTTTATTGATGTGATGAATCATGTTAATTGTTTTGCGGATATTGAGCCAGCCCTGCATACTAGGTATAATTCCCACTTGGTTGTGGGTGAATAATTTTTTTAATGTATTGTTGGATCTGGTTGGCTAGTATCTTGTTGAGGATTTTTGCATCCATGTTCATCAGGGAAATTGGTCTATAGTTCTCCTTTTTAGTGGGGTCTCTGTCTGGTTTTGGAATCAGCGTAATATTGGCTTCATAGAAAGTGTTTGGAAGTTTCCCTTCCATTTCTATTTTTTGGAACAGTTTCAAGAGAATAGGTGTTAACCCTCCTTAAATGTTTGGTAGAATTCCCCTAGAAAGCCATCTGGCCCTGGACTCTTGTTTTTTGGAAGATTTTTGGTTACTAATTTGATTTCCTTACTGGTTATATGTCTGTTCAAATTTTCTATTGCTTTCTGTTTGAGTTTTGGTAGTGTATATGTTTCTAGGAATTTCTCCATTTCTTTCAGATTACCCATTTTATTGGCATATAATTGCTGATAATATTCTCTTATTATTGTTTTTATTTCTGTTGCATTGGTTGTGATCTCTCCTCTTTCATTCTTGATCTTATTTATTTGGGTCCTTTCCTTTTTCTTCCTGATCATACTGGCTAGTGGTTTGTCAATTTTGTTAATTCTTTCAAAGAACCAGCTTCTGGTTTCATTGATCTGTTCTACTGTTTTTGTTGTTGTTGTTGTTTCAATAGCATTAATTTCTGCTCTAATCTTTATTATTTCCTGTCTTCTGTTTTTGGGTTTTATTTGCTGTTCTTTTCCCAGCTCTTTAAGGTGTAAGGTTAGGTTGTGTATCTGAGACCTTTCTTCCTTCTTTAGGAAGACCTAGACTGCTATATACTTCCCTCTTATGACCACCTTTGCTGCGTCCCAGAAGTTTTGGGCTGTGGTGTAATCATTTTCATTGCCTTCCATGTAGTTTTTAATTTCCTCTTTAACTTCTTGGTTAGCCCATTCATTCTTTAGTAGAATGCTCTTTGGTTTCCAAGTACTTGTTATCTTTCCAAATTTTTTCTTGTAGTTGTTTTCAAGTTTCATAGCATTATAGTCTGAAAATACACATAGTATGATCTCGATCTTTTTTGTACTTGTTGAGGACTGATTTGTGTCCCAGTATGCGATCTATTCTGTAGAACATTCCATGTTCACTGGAGAAGAAGGTATATTCTGCTGCTTTAGGATGAAGTGTTCTGAATATATCTGTTAAGTCCATCTGGTCCAGTGTGTCATTCAAAGCCATTGGTTCCTTGTTGATTTTCTGTTTAGATGAAATGTGCATTGCTGGAAGTGGGGTGATTATGGTGTTATCAATGAATTTCTTTGTGATTGATTTTATATATTTAGGTTCTTCCACATTTGGAGCATAAATGTTTTTAGTTGTTAGGTCTTGGTGGATAGACCCCTTAATTATGATATAATGCCCTTCTTCGTCTCTTGCTACATGGTTTATTTTAAAGTCTAGATTTTCTGATATAAGTATGGCTACTCGGGCTTTCTTTTGTTGACCATTATCATGATAGATGGTCCTCCATCCCCTTATTTTCAATATGAAGGTGTCTTTAGGTCTAAAGTGGGTCTCATGTAAACAGCATATAGATGGATCTTGTTTTCTTATCCATTCTGTTACCCTATGTCTTTTGGTTGGAGCATTTAGTCCATTGACATTTGGAGTGAGTACTGAAAGATATGAGTTTGTTGTCATTAATTTTATTGTAGGGTTGGAGTTTCTGGTGGTGTTCTCTGGTCCTTTCTAGTCTTTGTTGCTTTTGGTCTCTGTCTCTCTGTCTCTATCTCTCTGTCTCTCTGTCTCTCTGTCTCTCTCATCTTGTCTCCCCTCAGAGAGTCCCCCTTAAAATTTCTTGCATGGCTGGTTTAGTGGTCACAAACTCCTTTAACTTTTGTTTTTCTGGGAGACTTTTAATCTTTCCTTCTGTTTTATGACAGCCTTGCTGGATAAAGAATTCTTGGCTGCATATTCTTATCCAATTCAGCACATTGAATGTATCCTTCCACTCCTTTCTAACCTGCTAAGTTTCTGTGGATAGGTCTGCTGCAAAGTTGATGTATCTTCCCTTGTAGGTTAAGGACTTTTTTTTCCCTTGTTGCTTTCATGGTTCTTTCCTTGCCTGAGTATTTTGTGAATTTGACTACAATATGCCTTGTTGATGGTCGGTTTTTGTTGAATCTAATGGGAGTCCTCTGTACTTTGTGGATTTTGATGTCTTGTCTTTGCCCAGGTTAGGGAAGTTTTCCACTATGATATGCTTACATAACCCTTCTACCCCTTTTTCTCTCTTTTCATCTTCTGGGACCCCTATGGTTCTGATGTTGTTCCTTTTTAATGAGTCCCTGATTTCTCTAAATCTTAAGTTGTGTTCTTTTGCCTTAGTCTTCCTCTTTTTATCTGCTTCATTGTTCTCTGTAAGTTTGCCCTCTGTAGCGCTGATTAACTGCTCTGTTTCATTCATTCTTGCCACTGGGGCATCCATTTGAGGTTGCAGCTCAGTTATAACATTTTTTTATTTCATCCTGACTAGCTTTTACTTGTATTATCTCCACAGAAGGGGATTCTCATCTATTTTAGACCCCAGCTAGTATTATTATTATCATGATTCTAAATTCTGGTTCAGACATCTTGCTTCTATCTGTGTTGATTAAGTAAGTTCCTGGCTGTTGTTTCTTCCTGCTCTTTCTTTTGGGGTGAATTCCTTTGTTTCTTCCTTTTGAAGGAAGGAAAGCAATTAATAAGGTAAAAAAAAAATTAAAAAATTAGAAACAACACAAACACACACACACAAATGAAATAAATGATGTTAGATCCTAGGTGTGTTTCGATCTCGCTGTTGAAATAAGCTTGACAGATTAGAGATAAAGGGGGGGGGGGAGAAAAAAGAGAAAATAAAAAAAATGTTTGAAAATTTGAAAAAAATGAATACAATGATATAGAATAAAATGGAATGATGGAAGTAAAACAGCACTTGAATAGTTTACAAAAATGTAAAATATAGTGGAAAAATAAAAATACTTTAATAAAAGTTGAAAATTATTTTTTTTCTTTCTGTATTCAAGAAAAGGAAAAAAGAGAAAACAAAGAAAATTGAATAGATGGACTAGTGAACAGACTGAAATACGACTGAAATTACTTCGTTTGCTCCTAGGAGTCAAACTATGAGGTGCTTTATAGTTCATAAACTAAGCAGGCGGAGAGACTTGTGTTCCTGAAGAGCAAGGTTGGCCCAGCTGGGTGGGGCTTAGTGGAATGGCTCTGTTCTCCACTAGATGGCACTGCTTAGGTTACTGGGGTGGATTGTTGTGGTGCCTGTAGGTGTTTATGCACATGCACAGGAGGGGTAAAAATGGCATTACCCAGCTACCCAGTCTCTAGTATCAGAGCGGTGTTCTCCCTGATCAGCAATCATGCACCTGTCCTTTGTCTCAGGCTTCTGTCCAGTCCCTGCTTTTACACTGCCAGTGACCAAGCCATCAGGTTGCCAGGTGGCACCTCCTTCCTGAGTTTCATCTCAGATGTGTCTGTGTTTCCCGACCCCTCACTTCTGGGGGACTATGGCTTTAACCGACTCAGACCCTCTGGGGGAGGATCTCACTGAGTAATGGCCAGGTGCTGACCACACCCAAGAATATTCACAGGACCATGCTGCTGCCAATGCCCAGAGACTGCAGCTAGGTGCCAGTCTGCCCCAGAGAAAGTTCATGCAATTATACAGCAGCACCTTTTCAGGGATTATGGAAAATCACAACACACATCTAGCACCAGGCTTCACGCTTAACAACCTTGTTCCAGCACCAGCAAATGCGGTTGTTCTCTGGGGTCTGCTGGGGCTTGGTTGCCACACAGCCTCTACCAGATGTCCTCCCAGCAGGGGAACCACCTTTCTCTGTGTGGCCCAAAGACCCCCAGACTTAACTCTGTTCCTGGAGATTTGTCCTTCTCAGCAGAGCACTGTCAGGTATGGAGCTGCAGAGTTTGACTCTGTGCTCCCCTTGTTTATAGAGCCTTAATGGAATTTAAATCCTCTTTATCCTTTTTCCTTTTTATTTCAGTCTCTGGGGCTGTTTCCACTCTTCCACTTTCTCTCCAGGTGCTTTTGGGGGGGTGATATTCCCATACTACCCCCCCCCCGCATTCTCTCTCCACACACAAAAGTGGCTCCCTGACCTCCACGGCTTCTGTCCCCAAGTTAACCTCTCCATACTGCGTACCTGCTGAATTCTGTGGTTCAGATTGTGCACGTTGTTGTGTTAATCCTCAGATCAGTTTTCTAGGTGTGCAGGATGGTTTAGTGTTGGTCTGGCTGTATTTCATGGACCTGAGATGCAAAAAAGACATCCATGCTGTACTGCTGTCTTGGTTACTCCCCCTTCTGCTCTAATCTTTATTTTCTTCCTTCTACTGGCTTTCGGTTTTGTTTGTTGTTATTTTTCCTAGCTCCTTTAGGTATGAGGGTAGGTTATTTGAGTTTTTTCTTTCTTCTTGAGTTAGATTTGTATTGTTAAAATCTTTCCTCTTTGAACAGCCTTTACTGCATTCCAAAGATTTTTGGACTAGTTTTCTCATTTTTATTTGTCTGGATGTGTTTTGTGGTTCACCCATCCGTTGCTTTAGCAGCATGTTGTTTAGTTTCCATGTACAGTATTTGTGCTTTTCTCAAATTTTTTTCTTGGGAAAATCAAGATTTTCTTGATTTCTAGTTTCATACTGCTGTGGTGGGAGAAGATACATCATGATATGATTTCAATCTTTTTGAATTTATTGAGACTTGTTTTGTGGCCTAATGTGATCGTTTGGGAGAATGTTCGATATACACTTGAAATGAGTGTATATTCTACTGTTTTTCAACGAAATGTTCTGAGTATCTCATGGTGTCATCTAATACATTGTATCTTTCAAAGCCATTTACTGATTTCAAAGTTTTTTTTTTCCTGTCTGGATGCTCTATTCATTGATAAAAGTGTGTTTAAGTCCTGTACTACTATTGTATTAGTATTTTTTCCTCAGTTGTTTTATGTATTGGGGTACTCCCATGTGGGGTGCAATTTACAGTTGTTATATCCTCTTTTTGGATTGCTCCATTTATCCTTAGTGTCCTTCTTTGTTTTTTGTTATAGTCTTTATTTTAAAGTCTCTTTTGTCTGTTAGAAGTATTGCTACCCCAGTTTTGTTTCTGATCCCAATTCATGGTAAATGTTTCCATTCTTTCACTTTTAGTCTGCATGTGTCCCTACGTCTGAAGTGAGTTTCTTGTAGGCACCATGTCACCTTCAATTTTGAAACACACTTTTGCTGGGTACAGAGTTCTAGATCATTTTTTTCTTCTTAATGTTATTCAGAAAGAACACCCATATAGGACAAAGGGCTAGTATCCAAAATCTATAAAGAGCTCACCAAACTCCACACCCTAAAAACTAATAATCCAGTGAAGAAATGGGCAGAAAACATGAATAGACACTTCTCTAAAGAAGACATCGAGATGGCCAACAGGCACATGAAAAGATGCTCAACGTCGCTCCTCATCAGGGAAATACAAATCAAAACCACACTCAGCACCTCACGCCAGTCAGAGTGGCTAAAATATAGATGCTGGAGAGGATGTGGAGAAACGGGAACCCTCTTGCACTGTTGGTGGGAATGTAAACTGGTGCAGCTGCTCTGGAAAACAGTGTGCAGGTTCCTCAAAAAATTAAAAATAGATCTGCCCTATGACCCAGCAATAACACTGCTAGGAATTTACCCAAGGGATACAGGAGTACTGATGCATAGGGGCACTTGTACCCTAATGTTTATAGCAGCACTTTCAACAAGAGCCAAATTATGGAAAGAGCCTAAATGTCCATCAACTGATGAATGGATAAAGATATTGTGGTTTATATACACAATGGAATTCTATGTGGCAATGAGAAAGAATGAAATACGGCTTTTTGTAGCAACATGGATGGAACTGGAGAGTGTTATTTCACTTAGCATAAGTCATACAGAGAAGGACATTTTCCATATGTTTTCACTCCTATGTGGATCCTGAAAAACTTAACAGAAGACCATGGGGAAGGGGAAGAAAAAAAATGGTTAGAGAGGGAGGGAGCCAAAACATAAGAGACTCCTAAAAACTGAGAACAAACAGGGTTTATAGGGGGTTGGAGGGAAGGGTGGATGGGGGATGGGTATTGAGGGCACCTTTTGGGATGAGCACTGGGTGTTGTATGGAAACCAATTTGACAATAAATTTCATAATAATAATAAAAAAAGAACACCCAGCATGAGATCCACCCTCTTGACAAATTTTTTAATGTGCAATATATTATTTATTGTTGACTGTAGGGACAATGTTGTATCACAGATCTCAAGAGCTTATTCATCTTGTTTAACTAAAATTTTATGCCAGTGATTAGTACCTCACCATTTCTCCCTCATCCTAGCCCCTTGTCATCACTATTCCACTCTTTGATTCTGTTAATTTTATGGTTTTAATAAATCATATGGGGAATCATGCAGTACTTGTTGACATCATTCTTTTAAATAATTATTAAGTTTTTACTTATTTTGGGGGAGAGAGCATGAGTGGAGGAGGAGCAGAGAGAGGGGGGGGAGAGAGGGAATTCCAAGCAGGCTCCACACCATCAGCAAAGAACCCATCGTGGAGCTTGAACTGAACTGTGAAATAATGACCTGTGCCTAAATCAAGAGCAGGTGCTCATTGAAATGAGCCACCCATGTGCCTCTGTTTATGTCTGTTCTTATTTCACTTACTGTAAACTCCTCAAGTTCATCTGTGGAGTTACTTATTGCAATGTTTCTTAGCTGAAGAGTATTCCAATGTATTTTCTTCTGTATCCATTCACTTGTGAATGGACACTTAGCTTGTTTCCATATCTTGGCTATTGTAAATAGTGTTTCAGTGAACCTGAGAGCGCTAATAGGTTTTCAGAATCCCAATTTCAATTCTTTTGGATATATATACCCAGAAGTGGTATTGCCAGATCATATGGCAATTCTAGTTACAGGTTTTTGAAGAATTTCTATACTGCTTTCCATAGTGGCTACACAATTTTGTATTCCTACCAACAGTGTGTTGGGGTTCCAATTTCTCCATATCCTTGCTAACACCTGTTGTTTTTACTTATATACTTTAAATGTTTCATTGGCTTATTTATTTTTAGAGAGTACAAGCTGGGGAGGGGCAGAGAGAAGGGGACAGAGGAGCCAAAGCAGGCTCTGTGCTGTCAGCAGCGAACCCAATGTGGGACTCAAACTCGTGAACTGTGAGATCATGACCTGAGCTGAAGTCAGACGCTCAACCAACTGAACCTCCCAGGTGACCCTTTATTTACATACTTTAAAGATGTGTCTCTGCCTTTCGCCTGTTTTCATCGTTTATGACCTGTAGTCCACTGTTGTTTTACTTTTGTTCCTTTGATTTCTTTTAAGATTTTATTACTGGCTTTCACCAATTTTATTATATAATTGTTAATTGTAAAAGTATTATATACTAATTACAAAACTTATATAATTTACTTTAAGATTATTCATTTTCAGGAGCACCTGGGTGGCTCAGTCAGTTAAGTGGCCAACTTTGGCTCAGGTTCGAACCCTGCATCGGGCTCTGGTGCTGACAGCTCAGAGCCTGGAGCCTGCTTCAGATTCTGTGTCTCCCTCTCTCTCTGCCCCTAACCCACTTGCATTCTGTCTGTCTCTCTCAAAAATAAATCAACATTAAAAAATTTTAAATATTTTTTTTTAAAGATGATTTATTTTCATGTTTGAGCTTTTCGCACCTGTGAATTTTTAAAATCAAACTGGGAGAGGGGTGCCTGGGTGGCTCAGTTGGTTAAGTATCCGACTTCGGCTCAGGTCATGATCTCGCGGTCCATGAGTTTGAGCCACGAATCAGGCTCTGTGCTGACAGCTCAGAGCCTGGAGCCTGTTTCTGATTCTGTGTCTCCCTCTCTCTCTGACCCTCCCCCGTTCATGCTGTCTCTCCCTGTCTCAAAAATAAATAAACGTTAAAAAAAAATTAATTGCTAAAAAAATCAAACTTGGAGATACTTTGGCCCCTATTTCTTCAAATATTTCTGTTGGCAGTTCCCCTTCCCTAGCCTTTTTTCAATTTTTGGGACTCCAATTTCATGTATGATAGACTTGGTGGTGTTCCACAAGCTAACTGATGTTCTGTTCATTTTTTTCTTTCTTGAATAGTTTTTACCACTATATGTTCATGTCACTAAAGATTTCTTCATTGTCTTCCTTTAAAAATTTTTTAGATACTGTATATCTTCTTTTTTTATATGTATTTATTTTTGAGAGAGAGAGAGCAAGAGAGCATGAGTGGGGGAGGAGCAGAGAGAGGGAGACAGAATCCGAAGCAGGCTCCAGGCTCTGAGCTTCAGCACAGAACCCAACACAGGACTTGAACTCACAAACTGTGAAATCATGACCTGAGCCGAAGTTGGATGCTTAACTGACTGAGCCATCCAGGTGCCCCTTGATACTGTATATCTTAAGCTATATTTGGATCTTTTTCATTTTATATTCTTAGTTCACTCTAGATCTTAAATATAGGAAGCATATTTACAAAATTGCATTAATTTCTTTGTCTATTAATTTTGTTGTACTACTTTGCACATTGTGATTTTTTTTTTTTTTTTTTTTTTTTTTGGTTATGGTATACAGTTAAGTTACTTGGAAATTAGTTAAGCTTAAAGGCTTAAAAACGACTTTTTCAGGGAAGGAATAAAGACATCTTTTCTTTGGGGCTAACACACTCCCATTTCTAAAGCAGCATTTTGACAACTCTACCCAATGCTCCACGCATTTTCACAGCTTTCCATTCTGACTTGTGGTATTCCAAAAGTCTTGTGTAAGGAATTCCACTGGTACTTTTCCTAGTCTCAAGATTTTCTCTCACATGTGTAATTCAGTACTAAGCCAAAGATTTGAAAGGATTCCTCTGCAGATCTCCAGAGCTCTCCTTACATGCACCTTCTTTTCTGATACTGGATTTCACTCATCAAAAAGTGTGGTTCTTTTGAGTTCCTCCTCACAGCACTACAGCCTGGAAATGGCTTCTGGGTATACTTGGGGCAACTGTATGGTTTAACCTCATCTATTTCCATCTTCTCAGAAATCCCAATCCTGATCTATTTTCCAATGTTTAAAATGTATTTTTCATTTATTTCATCCAGTTTTCTAGTTATATAAGGCAGGAAGTTAAATTAAGTCCTTATTTTTCTACCTTGGCCTATAGTAGATGTTCCATATTATTTTAATTGCATTTAAGAAAAGTCTATTATACATGACATAATTTTCTTGATTTCTATTTTTTTCTAATAGTTGGATGTTTAACTGGCTTCCAATTTATCAAAACTTTTTGCTTTTATATAAAGAAAAATCGTTGTACATAAATGTTTGAATTAATGACTATTTTGTTGGCCTAGTTTTCCTAGAGGGAAATTAGTAAATGAAAAACTTAAGTACTCTTTTTGCTCTTGATACATATGGAATAAATTATTTCTTAGAAAGCATGTGCCAATTTATAGAAATTCCTACTTACACTGATAGCTAACATTTATGGAAGCGTTAATATGTCCCAGACACATTAACACTGTTCTATGCATGTTCACAAATACTAACTGCTTCAGTCCTCAGAATGGTGGGGTAGGACTACTAGGCTCATTTTAGAGATGAGGAAACTATGTTGTTTTTTTTTTTAATATAACTTATTGTCAAATTGGTTTCCATACAACACCCAGTGCACCCAGATACCCTCCTCCATGCCCATCATCCACTTTCCCCTCTCCCCCCCCCCCCCCATCAACCCTCAGTTTTTTCTCAGTCCTTAAGAGTCTCTTATGGTTTGCCTCCCTCCTTCTCTGTAACTTTATTTTCCCCCTTCCCCTCCCCCATGGTCTTCTGTTAAGTTTCTCAATCCACATATGACTGAAAACATATGGTATTTGTCTTTCTCTGCCTGACTTATTTCACTGAGCATATTGCCCTCCAGTTCCATTCACATTGCTGCAAATGGCCAGATTTCTTTCTTTCTCATTGCCAAGTATTCCATTGTATATTTAAACCACATCTTTATCCATTCGTCAGTTGATGGACACTTAGGCTCTTTCCATAATTTGGCGATTGTTGAAAGTGCTGCTATAAACATTGGGGTACGTGTGTCCCTATGCATCAGCACTCCTGTATCCCTTTGGGTAAATTCCTAGGAGTGCTGTTGTTGGGTCATAGGGTAGTTCTATTTTTAATTTTTTGAGGAATCTCCTCACTGCTTTTCAGAGTGGCTGCACCAGTTTGCATTCCCACCAACAGAACGAGAGTGTTCCCATTTCTCCACATCCTCACCAGCATCTATAGTCTCCTGATTTGTTCATTTTAGCCACTCTGACTGGCGTGAGGTGCTATCTGAGTGTGGTTTTGATTTGTATTTCCCTGATGATGAGTGACGTTGAGCATCTTTTCATGTGCCTTTTGGCCATCTGGATGTCTTCTTTGGAGAAGACATTCATGTTTCCTGCTCATTTCTTCACTGGATTATTTGTTTTTTCAGGTGTGGAGTTTGGTGAGCTCTTTATAGATTTTGGATACTAGCCCTTTTTCTGATATGTCATTTGCAAATATCTTTTCCCATTCCGTTGGTTGCCTTTTAGTTTTGTTGATTGTTTCCTTTGCAGTGCAGAAGCTTTTTATCTTCACGAGGTCCCAATAGTTCATTTTTGTGTTTAATTCCCTTGCCTTTGGAGATGTGTCAAGTAAGAAATTGCTGTGGCTGAGGTCAGAAAAGTCTTTTCCTGCTTTCTCCTCTAGGGTTTTGATGGTTTCCTGTCTCACATTTAGGTCCTTTATCCATTTTGAGTTTATTTTTGTAAATGGTGTGAGAAAGTGGTCTAGTTTCATTCTTCTGCATGTTGCTGTCCAGTTCTCCCAGCACCATTTGTTAAAAGAGACTGTCTTGTTTCCACTGTATATTCTTTCCTGCTTTGTCAAAGATTGGTTGGCCATACATTTGTGGGTCCACTTCTGGAGTCTCTATTCTATTCCATTGGTCTATGTGTCCATTTTTATGCCAATACCACACTGTCTTGATGATTACAGCTTTGTAGTAGAGGCTAAAGTCTGGGATTGCGGTGCCTCCCAGTTTGGTTTTCTTTTTCAACATTACTTTGGCTATTCGGGGTCTTTTGTGGTTCCATACAAATTTTAGGATTGTTTGTTCTAGCTTTAAGAAGAATGCTGGTGCAATTTTGATTGGGATTGCATTGAATGTGTCGATTGCTTTAGGTAGTATTGACATTTTAACAATACTTATTCTTCCAATCCATGAGTATGGAATATTTTTCCATTTTTTTGTGTCTTCTTCAATTTCCTTCAGAAGCTTTCTATAGTTTTCAGCATACAGATCTTTTACCTCTTTGGTTAGGTTTATTCCTAGGTATTTTATGGTTCTTGGTGCAATTGTGAATGGGATCAATTTCTTTATTTCTCTTCCTGTTGCTTCATTATTGGTGTACAAAATGCAACTGATTTATATACATTAATTTTGTACCCTGCGACTTTGCTGAATTCATATATCAATTCTCTCAGACTTTTGGTGGAGTCTGTCAGGTTTTCCATCTAGAGTATCATGTTGTCTGTGAAAAGTGAAACTTTGACTTCATCTTTGCCAATTTTGATGCCTCTTATTTCATTTTGTTTTGATTGCTGATGCTAGAAATTCCAACACTATGTTAAACAACAGTGGTGAGAGTGGACATCCCTGTCATGTTCCTGATCTCAGAGGGAAAGCTCTCAGTTTTTCCCCATTGAGGGTGATATTAGCTGTCGGCTTTTCATAAATGGCTTCTATGATGCAGAAAAAGCATTTGACACAAGACAGCATCCTTTCTTGATGAAAGCCCTCAAAGTCAGGATAGAAGGAACATACTTAAGCATCATAGAAAACTAAGATTTAAATACTTAATGATTTTAAATAAAAACTGGCAAATGATGGGTTGGAAATTCAAATACAGACCAATAAGGCTGCAGAGTCTCCATTCTAACTTCTATATTATTTTGCCTCCTGATAAGCATTTCTATAACTTAAAATTTTGGCCAGTTAAATACTCACAAAATGGTATCTCATTCTTTCAATTTGATTACTGGTAGGGCAAAAAATTAGGGGAAAAAATTAGGGTATTTCTTAGTCTTATTTCTTTTACAAACTATCTACTTGTGTCTTTTGTCTGTCCTAGCTACATTTAAAGATAACATAAAATCTGAAAAAGACATTATGTGACCATGAGCTTGTAGAAGTACACTGAGACAGCATAGTAAAAATGACCAAAGATCCCAGAATTTCGGCTTACTCTGCAGATAGTTGATGAAATGCCATCTTTGGTGACTAGGTCCTTTATATAGTGAAGAGTACCTAAGAGTTTCTACCCTAGGTGGGCACAAGTTTGCGAAGGGATAGCAAAGAAGAAAATGAAGGGTTTTATTTTTATTTTTTTTAATTTTTTTTCAACTTTTTTTATTTATTTTTGGGACAGAGAGAGACAGAGCATGAACAGGGGAGGGGCAGAGAGAGAGGGAGACACAGAATCGGAAACAGGCTCCAGGCTCCGAGCCATCAGCCCAGAGCCTGACGCAGGGCTCGAACTCACGGACCGCGAGATCGTGACCTGGCTGAAGTCGGACGCTTAACCGACTGCGCCACCCAGGCGCCCCAAATGAAGGGTTTTAAATGCCCTAAGAGTTAGTGGCTTCAACGAGAACTTGAGGTAGTATCAAGGGAGCCAACACCACTCTTCTTTGAATAGGAAAACCTTTGAGTATCATTTGGTCAGTAGGTAACCAACACCATTCTAAAATTTAGTTGAAAGCTGTATTTATAGTTTTATTAAATTATAATTATAAGCAACTAGTTTTAGCTTAAAGATGGTCTTGAAGACAACATTAAAGTATCTCAGATTCCTTTCAGAATCTTTTCTCAGCATGAATGCCATAGGGAAGACAATCATTGTAAATGCTTTTACATTGCATAGGACTGGTAAAGCTACTCAGTTATAATTCTTTAAAAATTTTTTTTTATATTTATTTATTTTTGAGAGACAGAGACAGAGCACCAGTGGGGGAGGGGCAGAGAGAGGAGACACAGAATCTGACGCAGGCTCCAGGCTCTGAGCTGTCAGCACAGAGCCCAACGCGGGGCTCGAACCCACAAACCGCGAGATCATGAACTGAGCTGAAGTCAGACGTTCAACTGACTGAGCCACCCAGGTGCCCCAGATACTCAGTTATAATTCTTAAATCATTTTTATTCTATCATAGCAAATTCTTTTTTTTTGACTGTCAGCAAAGATAAATTGTTTATTTCCTAAAATTCTCACTCGTGAGATTATCATGCTTTGCAATGTTACCTGTTCAATGATTTTTTATTTTTTAATTTTTGTTTTTGTATTCAAAGTAAAATCAAGAATTTTACATATTTCCTTTTTTTAATACATGAAATTTATTGTCAAATTGGTTTCCATACAACACCCAGTGCTCATCCCAAAAGATGCCCTCTTCAATACCCATCACCCACCCTCCCCTCCCTCCTGAAAAACAAATAATCCAGTATCATAGCAAATTCTTATGAACAGTCTTTTAATAATGTATGCACAAAGTCAGTAATTTCATATGTAATATAAATTTAGTACAGAATACTAGAAAAACAAAAATTTTTTGTGTGTGAATCTATATATTCAAGATTTCTCACTATTGATTAGGATAGACTAACTTACTTGAATATAAATGCCACCTCAGTAGTTTAACCCATCACTTAGAATGTACTCTATGACAGGATGGATGCCAAATATTATTTAGTAAGGAATGTGAGCATGAATTCTGGAACCAGATAACTAGATCTCAAATCGTAACTTTGCTACTATAAGGTATATGGACCTAGGTCTCTGTGCCTCAGTTTCTATTGGTAAAGTAGTGATGACCAGTGGTGAGGAACTTTGTATCCTGGATGACTTGAAACATCTTCTCTACAGCCTGTTGACTGATTGATTGACTGACTGATTGATTGAGAGAGAGCAAGTGCACAAGTGGGCGAAGGGGCAGAGACTGAGAGGGGGAGAGAGAATCTCAAGCAGGGCTCGGCACTGTCAGCATAGAGCCTGATGCAGGGCTTGAACTCACGAACTGTGAATCATGACCAAGAGTCAAACCAAGAGTCGGACGCTTACCACTGAGCCATGCTGGCACCCCAAAGCCCTTTTAAACTCAACAGAAATAGAAATAAGGGACATTTCCATGTAGAAAATAAAGTTAGACTAGTTTCATAGAATGAATAAGGGAATGGCTCTTTTTCATTTCCCTGGAAGAGTTGTATTTCGGGTTGGCTCAGCATGTTCTTCAAGTTTGTTTGGAACTTTTTTGTAAAAATCTTTAAGCCTTGATGCTTACTTTGAAAAAAAAATTGAATTACTGACTTGATTTCTCGCAGAAGCACTATCATTGTAAAGTCTGAACAATCACTACTTTGACAACTCATTGAAAAGCCTTATTTTCTGAAATTAGCAACTTTGATGTTTGAACTCGTATCTGTAAATACACGTAGCTTCACTGTAGGTGGTGGCCCATTTTCCCCTGCTTTCAAGACCTTTTTGTTGTCTTTGGGTGTCAATATTTTGATTATTTGTCTAGATGTGCATCTCTTTGTGTATATTCGGCTTGGAGCAAGTTGATTTTTGGATGTGTAGTTAAATGTTTATCATATTTGGAGAGTTTTCAGTCATTTTCTAAACTTTATTTTCCTGTGTTTTCTCCTTCTGTTCTACTCGTTTATGCAGATACTACTGATCTTAATGGTTTCTCAAAGTTTTCTGAGACTGTGTTCATCTTTTATTACGTTTTTCTTTGTCCACATTGGATAATCTCTAGGTTTTTTCCCCTTTGAGTTCTCAGATTCATTATTCTGCATCAAACGTACTTCTGAGTCCACTTTAGTAAACTAAAGTTTCACTTCAGTTATTGTACATTTCAACTCCAGAATGTCTTGTTTTTGGATAATTCCTGTATGTTTGTTACTGTGTATTTGATCTAATTCTTTTTCCTCTTTTCTTTTTTTCTTTTTTCCTCTTTCTTTTTTTTTTTTTTCTTTTCTTTTTTTCTTTCTTTTCTTTCTTTTTCTTTCTTTTTCTTTCTTTTTTTTCTTTCTTTCTTTCTCTTTCTTTTTTGGGGGAATGATTCCTTAGTCTTACATATATTTATAGTAGCCATTTGAAATCTTTGTCTAAGTCCAGTATATGGGATTCCTCAAAATTATTATCTATTGCTGATTGTTTTTTCTTATGTGGGTCATACTGTCGTTTTTTCTCATGTCTAATTTTTTTGTAATAAGACATTCTATATAATGTCTGCACTTAATCATTTTTCATCAGGACTTGTTATTGTTGCTTGGTTCTATTTATTTGTTAGTAGATTGCTTGAATTGATTCTGCCAAGTCTATTTCTTAAGTGTGCAAACTCTTATGTCAGTGCTTAGAATTTTTTTCGCTTCTTAATTTTCAATTTGGAATTGTAGGAGTTGTTCCTGGGTCAACAAAGGTTAGTCTTCAGCCAGTGACTAATTACGGATTGTGATTAAGCCTTCTGAGATAGTAAGACTCTGCCCATTTCAGGAAGATTTCAAATCTGCATGCTTTTATAGCACGATTAATAACAGTTGGAATTGCTGACAGAGTGGGTGTACTCTAGTTATGTGTACAAACTTCCAGACTGCTAGGATTGTGATCTTATCAGGGCCTTTTTTGGGTTGTCTTTTTTCCCTTATGTCCTTCTTGTCAAACTTCTGGTGGGTGGATCTTCTGTTTTGTTTGATGTTACTAGTATCCATTTACTTCTCTAATTGTATATACTATGATCTCTATTGGGACAGAGTATGCTTGAATGCAGGGATTCCCTATACCCTCTGTTCCAAATTAAGTCAGCCCCGTCAGGCAGTCCCGTGAGTTGCCAGTCTTCAACTCTTGCCTCCTCTTTAGGCAGAAGTTGTGTGTACAGTGCTGGGGAGGGGAATGGAACAGTGTCTGCTTCTCCCAGAGTGACTTTATTGCCCTAAGAGGAAGCTTGGAAGAATGGGAGTCCCCATTTTTTTTGAGTTATTCTAACTGGCATGGAACTTCTGTTTATGAGCAGATGCTGGGGTTGGAGGGGTAAGGCAGAGGCAAAGAAAGCCCTAAGTCTCTTTGTCCTGGCTTGCCATGTCTGACCAGGATAGAGCCTTTACCCTAGAAGTGAAGTAGAGTAGGGTTGGGAGATATTATCTCCTTAGTTGTACCCTTCTGGAGTACATCTTTGGAAACCTAGAACTTAGGGTTGGCTACAAGGGAATCTTCAGAGTGAAACTATTGCCTTATAACTGAAGGAGGGAGAGGGGGAGAAGGGAAAAGGGAGCCAGCCTTTTGTGGCCCTGCCCAACTAGAATAAACCTTTGAAAAACTGCGGAGTAAGTGGGGGTTGGAGGATGGGAGCAGTTTCTGGCTTAAATGCCATAGATGAACACTGTTCTTACTAATTCTCTGTAAATGTATTTGAATAAATGCTTCTCAATTTATTACCTAACTTAGGTCAAATTCCAGCAGTTTGTAAATAGCTGTATTTTGGTAATTTTCACCAGTTTAATGATTATTTAGCAGAAAGTTTGCAGACTCACTCAGCCCAAGTCTCATCTTTGTGTAATTTTCTATATCTGATACTTGATCCCAAGGCTGGGAATTCATAAATTCATTTCTGACCTCTTTTCTTTAAAAAAAATTATATGTATGTATATACATACATATATGTATATGTGTACATATATTTATACATATAATTTATTTTGAGGGAGAGAGAGAGAGAGCAGGGGCATACATATAATTTATTTTGAGGGAGAGAGAGAATTCCAAGCATGGGGCTTTATCCCGTGAACCATGAGATCATGACCTGAGCACAGGGCTTGATACTGCGAACAGTGAGATCATGACCTGAGCCAAAATCAAGAGCTGGATGCTGAACCGTCTGAACCCAGGTGCCCCTGACCTCTTTTCAATTTGTTTTGCCTCCTCCCTAACCAAACCCTGCTTCATAACCTGAAGAGTTATCGCAGCCTCTTTTTCTGTGTGGCATTCCTTATAAAAAGAAGCTTAAGAATTAAAAATGGGGGTGCCTGCGTAGCTCAGTTAGTTAAGCATCTAACTCTTGATTTGGCTTAGGTCATGGTCTCATGGTGGTGAGATGGAACCATGCCTCTGGCCGCACTGGGCATGGAGCCTGCTTAAGGTTTTGTCTCTCCCTCTCCCGTCCCCTGCTGTGCACACTCTCTCTCAAAAAATATTAAAAACAAAAGCCTTTAAAAACCCAAAGTAACAATTAAAAAATTTTATAATGAGTTTGTTTTCAAGGTGACTGCCATAACCTGAACCTAGTCCAAATTGACTTAATCTTAGGAAGGATGTTGTTGGTCTAGTCCAGTATATAACTTTCTATAAAGCAATAAATTGTTTTTATGTAACAAATGGGGGATCACGGGGCATCATAGTTTAAGGGGAATTAAGTTAAATATTAAATACTGCACAGTAACAATGATACCTGCTTAGATAAAATAATAGGCAGGTTAATTTTAACTGACGGGGAGTGAAAGAGAATTTTGAAATGAACTGTGACAGAAGGGAGTAGATGAACTTTTAATGCTCCAGATCTAAAAAGCCCGGCTCCTGACTCAGCTGGCTGGGCATCAACAGATTGGTGACTAAGAAGCAATCATTAGAGGAAGCTAGTGGTGCAGATTAACTAAAAGAAGTAAAGGCTGACCATGTCATGAAATAATAGGTCATCTGCTTTTGCTTTTACCACCTCTGTTGTTGGTAGCAACACTAGAATTTCCCAGCCACCTGGGAAACTTGCAAATCACTTAAATGTTTTCATTATATAATATTTGAAGCATACTAGAATACATGTATTCATCAAAAAGCATGCTTACAAGATTAACAATCACATTCAAACATCCTCCATCTTTAACAAAAATACTGCCATTAGTTGTGCATGTTTTGGCCTACCCCCACAACTATAGACATTCCTAAATTTAATTTTTTATATTCACTTCCCTTTTTGAATTTTTCATGGTTAAGTTTTACAAAAACAGAAGCTTATTTGTAGTTTGCTCTGTGGCTTAAAAGTGATAAGATTTTATAAGGTTCATCCATGTTGTGGATAGCTGAGTTTATTTTTTTAAAACTTATTTTAGTGTTTTTGAGATGAAATGCACATACCATAAAATTCACTTGTTAAAAGTATACAGTTCACTCATTAATTCTCAAGTTTGTGCAACCATCATCACTAATTCCAGAACATTTTTATCAACACAAAAAGAAACTGCTACCTGTTAACAAGCACTAATTTTCTCCTCCCCCAGCCCTGGAAACAACTGTGTTTTTAAATTTTTGTATTTATACATAGGTATAATTTTAACTGAAGAAAAGCTTTTTAAAGTTCTTATTACAATCACCTGGTGCTCATCATGACAAGTGCGCTCCTTAATCCCCATCATGTATTTCACCCATCCCCCTCTAGGCCACACTCTGGCAACCATCAGTCTGTTCTCTATAGCAGGAATCTGTTTCTTGGTTTGTCTCTGTTCTTTTTCCCTTTTCTGATTGTTTTGTTTCTCCCATTCCACATATGCGTAAAATTTGTCTTTCTCTGACTGACTTACATATATTCATATATATATGCACCTCTTTATACATTCATCAATTGGTGAATACTTGCACTGCTTTCATATTTTGGCTATTAAACAATGTTGCTTTAAACACAGGGGTGCAAGTGTCCCTTTGAATTAGTGTTTTGTATTCTTTGGGTAAATACCCAGTAGTGTGACTTCTGGATCATATTGTAACTTTTTTAAGGTTTATTTATTTTTAAGAGAGAGAGAGAAAGAGAGCACACACAAGTCAGGGAGGGGCAGAGAGAGCAGAGGACAGAGGATCTGAAGCAGTCTTTGGGCTCTGAACTGTCAACACAGAGCCTGACGTGGGGCTTGAATTTACGAACTGTGATATCATGACCTGAGCTGAAGTCGGACACTTAACTGAGCCACCCAGGTGCCCCAGTAACTTAAAAAAAAAAAACAAAAAAAAACCCTTTTTGAGTAACCTCTATGCTATTTTCCATAGTGACTATACCAGTTTGCATTCCCAAACAGTGCAAGAGGATTCCTCTTTCTTTACATCCTCACCAAAACCTGTTGTTTCTTGTGTTGTTGATTTCAGCCATTCTGACAGGTGTGAGGTGATATGTCATTGTAGTTTTGATTTGCGTTTCCCTGATAAGAGTTGGTGACCATCTTTCATGTGTCTCTTGGCCATCAAATGTCATCTTTGAAGAAAGGTCTGTTCATGACTTCTGCCCATTTTTTACTTGAGTTATTTGACTTTTGGGTGTTGAGTTTTATAATTTCTTTATATATTTGGATACTACCTACCTCTTTAGTGGTTATGTCGTTTTAAATATTCTTCCATAGGTTGTCTTTTAATTTTGTTGAATGTTTCCTTCACTGTACAGAAGCTTCTAATTTTGATGTAGTCCCAGTAGTTTATTTTTGCTTCTGGTTTCCTTGCCTCAGGGGACATCTCTGGAAAAAAAAAGTTGCTACAGCCTGTGTCAGAGAAATTACTGCCTGTCCTGTGCTCTCTTCTAGGATTTTTATGGTTTCACATGTCACATTTAGGTCCCTAATCCATGTTGAATTATTTTTGTGTATGGTAGAAGAAAGTGGTCTAGTTTCATCTCTTGCATGTTGCAGTCCAGTTTCCCAACACTATTGTTGAAGGACTGTATTTTCTTATTGGATATTCTTTACTGCTTTTGTCAGAGATTAATTAACCATATAATTATGGGTTTATTTCTGTTCTCTTCCACAGATACATGTGTTATTTTTGTGCCTGTACCATATCGTTTTGATTACTACAGCTTTGTAATATAACTTGAAGTCCAGAATTGTGATGCCTCCAGCTTTTCGTTTATTTTTCCATATTACTTTGGCTATTTGGGGTCTTTTGTGATTCTAAGATACTTTAGGATTGTTTGTTCTAGTTTTGTGAAAAATGCTGTTGATATTTTGATGGAGATTGCATTAAATATATGCATTGCTTTGGGTAGTAAAGACCTTTTAACAATATTTGTTCTTCCAATCCATGAGCATGGGATTTCTTTCCATTTCTTTGTATCATCTTTAATTTCTTCATCAGTTTTTATAGTTTTCATAGTACAGGTATTTCACCTCCTAGGTTATTCCTAAGTATATTATATTTGGGTGCAGTTGTAAATAGGTGTTTTCTTAATTTTCTTTATGCTACCGTTATTAGTGTATAGAAATGCAACAGGTTTCTTTACATTGGTTCTGTATCCTGTGACTTAATTTATCAGTTCTAGTAGGTTTTTTTGTGGAGTCTTTCAGAATTTCTGCATATAGTATCATATCATCTGCAAATAGTGAAAGTTTGACTTCTTCCCTACCAATTTGGATGCCTTTATTTTTTTCTCTGTTGATTACTGCAGGTAGGACTTCCAGTACTATGTTGAATAAAAGTGATGAGTGGACATCGTTGTCTGTTCTTGACCTTAGGGGAAAGGCTCTTCCCTATGGGGAAAGTTTTCCCCATTGGGGATGATATTAGCTCTGGGTTTTTTCATATATGGCCTTATTATGGTGAGGTATGTTCCCTCTAAACCTACTCATGAGGGTTGTTTTTTTTTTTTTTTATCATGAAGGATGTTGTATTTTGTTAAATGTTCTTTCTTCATCTATTGAAACCTACCCTTGTCTTATTGATGTTATGTATCATGTTGATTTGTGAATATTGAACCACACTTGATCCCAGGGTTAAATCCCACTTGATTGTAGTGAAGGATGTTTTAAATGTGGTGTTAGATTCAGTTTGCTAACATTTGTTTAGGATTTTTGCATGTATGTTCATCACAGATATTGGCCTGTGGTTCTCTCTCTCCTTCTCTCTCTTTTTGTGGTGTCTTTATCTAGTTTTGGCATCAGGGTAACATTGGCCTCATAGAATGAATTTGGAAGTTTTCCTTCCTTTCCTATTTTTTGGGGAAATAGTTTGAGAAGAATAGCTATCAACTCTTCTTTAATTGTTTGGTAGAATCACCTGTTAAGCCATCTGGTCAAAACTCCAAACAAGACTTTTGTTTGTTGGAAGTTTTTTGATTACTGATTGAATTTCTTTACTGGTTATCAGTCTGTTCAGGTTTTCTATTTCTTCCTCTTTCAGTTGGTAGTTTGTTTCTAGGAATTTATTTATTCCAGATAGTCCAATTTTTTTTTGTAAAGAGTTTTCCATAATATTTTGTTAGAATTGTGTTTCTGTGGTGGTGTTGGTTGTTATTTCTCTTCATTTGTGATTTTATTTAAGTCCTTTGTCTTATTGATGAATTTGGCCATAAGTTGATCAATTTTAGTAATTTTTTAAAGAAATAGTTTGTTATTCATCAATCTGTTATTTATTATTTATTTATTTATTTTTATTTATTATTTATTTTTAGTTTCTAGGTCATTCACTTTTGCTCTAATCTTTATTATGTCCTTCTCTGCTGGCTTTATTTATTTTTCTTTTTCTAGATCCTTTAGGTGCAAGGTTAGGGTTTCGAGATTTTCTTGCTTTTTGAGGTAGACCTGTATTACTATATTTCCCTCTTAGAACAATTTTTGCTGCATCCCAAAGATTCTGAACCATTGTTTTCATTTCATTTGTTTCAATGTACTGTATTTTTTTATTTCCTCATTGGCGCATTCATTATTAGTAGCATGTTATTAATTACCATGTATGTGTGCTATTCCCAGATTTTTTTGTAGTTGATTTCTAGTTTCATAGCTTTTGTTGAGAAAGATGCATGGTTTGACTTAGATATCTTGAATTTGTTGAGGTGGTTTTGTGGCCTAACATAAATCTATTCTGGGCAGGTGTTCATGTGCACTTGAAAAAGAAGTGTTTGCTGTCTTAGGATGGAATGTTTGATACACATTAAATTCATCTGGTCCAGGTGTCATCAAAGCCATTATTATTTTTTTTTGTTTGTTTTAGGTGATCTGTCCATTGATGTAAGTGGGGTGCTCAAGTCCCTTACTATTAATGTATTATCATCATTTAGAGACTAATCTTTGTTATTAACAGTTTTATGTATTTGGATGCATAAATATTTACAGTTGTTATGTTCTTGTTGGATTGTACCCTTGATTATTATATAGTGTCTTTCTTTGTCTCTTTGTTTTAAAGTTATTTTGTCTGATAGTGTTGCTACTCCAGCTTTCTCTTGACATCTGTTTGCATGAGAAATGTTTCTCTCATCTCCTAACTTTAAATCTGCAGGTGTCTTTAGGTTGAAATGGGTCTCTTACCAGCAGCATATAGATGAATCATTTTTTTAAATCCATTCCATCACACTATGTCTCTTGATTAGAGTGCTTAGTCCATTTACATTTTTAAAAATGTTTTATTTATTTTTGAAAGTGAGAGAACATGAGCAGGGAGGGGCAGAGAGAGATGGGAGCAGAGGTTCCAAAGCAGACTGTGCTGACAGCAATGAGCCTGATGCAGGACTTGAACTCATAAAACATGAGGTCATGACTTGAGCTGAAGTTGGGTGCTCAACAGGCTGAGCCATCCAGGTGCCCTAGCCCATTTACATTTAAAGTAATTATGATAATATGTATTTATGCCATTCTGTTATTTCTGAAGATTTTCTTGATTCTTTCTGTCGTGATTTGTTGGTTTTCTTTAGTGACATATTTGGATTTCTTTGACTTTTTTTGCATATTTATTAGTGGTTTTTGACTTGTGGTTACCATTAGGTTTATATATAATGTCTTCTGCATATAGCAATCTGTACTAAGCTGATAGTCATTTAAGTTTGAACCCATTCTTTACTCTTCTCCCCACATTTTGGATATATGGTGTCATATTTTGTGTCCTTTTATTGTAAGTTCCTTTACTGATTTTTTTTTCAGAAATATTCATTTTTACTGCTTTTGTGTTTCCTATCTTCATGCTGGCATTTTTGGTCTTTCCTTTTCACCCAAAGAATCCTTTCATATTTCTTGTAGGGCTGCTTTAGTGGTTATAAATTCCTCTAGTTTTTGTTTGGGGAAACTCTTTATCTCTCCTATTCTGAATGATAGACTATCTGGATTGAGTATTCTTGGCTACAGGTTTTTCCCATTATTATTTGAATATGTCATGCTACTCCTTTCTGGAATGGGAAGCTTTTGCTGAAAAATTGTTGTAACCTCTGCAGGGTTTCCTTTGTATGTAACTGTCTTTTGTCTGGCTGCTTTAATATTTTTCTTTATCATTATATTTTGCCATTTATGGTGTGTCTTGGTGTGGATCTTTTTTTGTTGATCTTGTTGGGGTTTATCTGTGCCTGTTGGATTTGGATATCTGTTTTCTTCCCAAGTTTAGGGAAGTTTTCAGCTATTTCTTCAAATAACATTCTCTGCCCCCTTTTCTCTCTTTTCTTCTCTCTGGGACTCCTATAAGTGAATGTTATTACGTTTGATAGAGTTACCAAATTCCCTAAGTCTATTCTCTTTTTGCAAAATTCTTTTTTCTGTTTGTTCAGTTTGATTACTTTCCATTACTCCCTTTTTTAGGTCGTTAATTTGTTCCTTTGCTTCTTCTAGCCGGCTGTTCATTCCATCAAGCATGTTTCTCATTTTGTTTGAGACCTGTATCTGCTATCTTCTTTATCTCTGTATTAATGGTCTCACTGATCTCCTCCATTCTTTTCTCAACTCCAATGAGTATCCTTTTGATCGTTGTCTTAAATTTTTCATCAAGCATGTTAATTTTATTTGTTTAGCTTACATCTCCTGCCACAGCTTTGTCCTGTTCTTTCATTTGGGACAAATTCCTCTGTCTTCTCATTTTGTCTAAGTCTCTGTGCCTGTTTCTGTGTGTTATGAAAGTTAGCTATATCTCTTGTTCTTGAGGGTAAAGGCTTTATGAAGATTTCCTATAGTGCCTTGAAATGTAGTGTCCCCTGTTCTCCAGGGACGGGTACTTCTAGAAATGTCTCCAATATGTTGGAGAACATATGTTCTGCTGTTGTGTCTTATCCACTTTATCCATCAGGCCAGTCATCTGCAGAAGTTCTCTTTGCCTTTTGTGGGCAATATTTGATCCTTGGAGTGAATGTGTTGAGTTTTAACTAGGTGTGTGTTCTAGTCTGCATGTGAAATGAGACTTGTTGCCACCACCAGCAGAACCAAGGCCTTGCAAAACTCCTGGGTAGGGAAGTGTGGTGTTGGTGAGCTGATCTTCTTGGGGAAGAGGCCCTCTGTGCTGGGACTGAAGCAAGTATGATAGGGAAGGGCAGTTCTTCCAGAGCGTGGGTCGGGGGGTCTTAGTGTAAACAAGTTAGATAGCCATTCTGGGCACTGTGCTGGTTTATGCAGGTGGCTATGTGTTTATGCTGCTGGTTCCTTTGTTCCCAGAAAGGTCTTTCCATGAATGCTGCTTTCTGGGATACATTCTGTGATGAACAGCTAACCTTTCTACTTTGTGCCCCAGGTGTTCTTCAGATTCCTATTTCCATGCTGTAAGTCTGCTGGCTATTTGCCCTGCCTTTTCTCCAAGTGTAGCCCCAATGTCCTTTGAGTTCTCCTAGAACCAAGCATTCAGACCTTTAAAACTCCAGGCTTAAAGCCTTGCTGGTTACAAGAACTCAAAAAATTTGGGCTATTTCTTTCTAAGCCCATACTTATGGGGATTCATCTTCCCACGTGGTCTCTTCTGTATGCTTATCTGTCTCTTATCCTTTTTACCACTGTGGCTCCCTCCCTACCATAGCAGCCACCATCCATTTCTTTCCCAAGCCATGTCTCCAAGCTTCCTACCTTCTTTGATGTGGCCTCTTCTCTACCTTTAGTTGTAGAGTTTGTTCTGCCAGTCTTCAAATTGGTCTTCAGATACGCCTGTCTTCAGGAGTATTTACTTTGATTTGATAGTTATCTAGTTACATTCATGGGATGAGGCAAGCCTAGGGTCCCCCTATTCCACCTCATATTCAATGGAAAAACTAACCATGATATTTTCAAAGTTCAGCCACATTGTAGCATGGATCAGTACTTCATTTCCTATGGCTGAGTAATATTCTATTTTATGGAATATTATTCATGCAATGAATACCAATACATGTCTTAATCTATTCATCAGTTGACAGATATTTGGGTTGTATTTACTTTTTGGCTATGATGAATAATGCTTTCATAAACATTCATAAGTAAGTTTTTGTGTGCGCATACACTTTGAATTTTCCTAGGTATGTATCTAGGAGTAGAATTGATAGGTTGTATGACAACTCTCTAACTTTTTGAGGAACTGGAAAACCACTTTACAAGGTGACTGCATGATTTTCTATCTCATCAGCAATGTATGAAGGTTCCAGTTTTTTGACATCCTTGCCAATGCCTGTTTTTAATTTTTAAAAAAATTGCAGCCAACCTAGAGCATGTGAAGGGGTGTCTTGGTTTTTATTTGTACTTGCTTAATGACTGGTGATGGTGACCATCTGTTGATGTGTTTTTGGCCATCTGTGCATCTGCTTTGAAGAAATGTCTATTCAAATACTTTGCCCATTTTAAAATTGGGTTGTTGTCTTTTTGATGGTGGATTATAAATGCTCATTATGTATGGTGGATACTAGTCCCTTGTCAGATACATCATTTATAAATAAATCCCATTCTGTGTATTGTCTTTTCACTTTCTTGATAGAATCCTTTGACACACAGACATTTTTAGCTTTGAAGAAGTCCAATTTTTTTTTTTTTGGTTGCTTTTGACCTCTTATCTAAGAAATTGTTACCTACTTCAACATTACAAAGATGTATCCTTCTGTTTCCTTCTGGAGTTTTATAGTTTTAGCGCTTAAATTTAGGGCTTTGATCTATTTTGACTTAGCAATTTGTATATGGTATGAGGTAGGAGGACAAATCAGTTCTTTTACATGTAGGTATGCAGTATTCTCAGCACCATTTGTTGAAAAGACCATTCTTTCCACCATTGAATAGTGTGGTGGGTTGAATGGGAACCCCCCCTCCCCAAAAAAATCAATGTCCTAATCTTAGAACCAGGGAATGTGTCTTAATTAGAAAAAGGATCTCTGAGGAGCTATTAAATTAAGGATCTTGAAATGAAATTATCCTGGATTATTATCAAGGTGGGTCTCATATTCAAAGATCAGTATCTTTATAAGAAGAAAAGAAGACAGACACACAGAGGAGGAGGCAGTGTGAAGATGATGGCAGAGATTGAAGTGGTATGGCCATAAACCAACAAAACCAGCAGCCACTAGAAACTGGAAGATTCAAAGAATATATTTTACTTGAGAGCATCCAGAGGGAGTGAGACCCTGTTGACACCTTGATTTTGAATTTCTGGCCACCCAAACTGACAGAATAAATCTGTTACTTTAAATTACTCAGTTTGTGGTAATCTGTTACAGCAGCAATGGGAAACAAATATAAATGGTCTTAGCACCCTTCGCAAAATCAACTGACTATAACTGGATGGATTTATTTTTGGATTCTCAATTATAACCCTTTGATTCTATGCAAGTCCCATATTATCTTGACTACTATAGTTTTGTAGTAGCTACAATATAAAGAGTATGAGTCATTTGACTTTTTCTCCTTTTAAAAATTTTTTTTTTCAACGTTTATTTATTTTTGGGACAGAGAGAGACAGAGCATGAACGGGGGAGGGGCAGAGAGAGAGGGAGACACAGAATCGGAAACAGGCTCCAGGCTCTGAGCCATCAGCCCAGAGCCCGACGCGGGGCTCGAACTCACGGACCGCGAGATCGTGACCTGGCTGAAGTCGGATGCTTAACCGACTGCGCCACCCAGGTGCCCCTTTTTCTCCTTTTTAAAAGATCATTAGGACTATCTTTGTATCCTATTCTTGTTCCCTTGAAATGTCACATGAATTTTAGGATCAGTTCATATAAAAAGACAGTTGTAATTTTGAAACATATCACATTGAATCTGTGGATCAATTCATGGAACGCTGCAATCACTGCAATATTAATCTTCCCATTCATGAACATGAGATGTCTCTCCATTTATTTTGTCTTAATTTGTTTAAACAATATTTTGCAGTTTTCAGTGTGTATGTCTTGTAGTACTTTTGTTAAACTGATCCTTTAGTATTGCTTTGATACTGTTATAAATGATATTTTTGGGGGGTCATTCATTGATCATATAAAGAAATATATTGGGGTGCCTGAGTGGCTCATTTGGTTAGGCATCCGAGTCTTGATTTTAGCTCAGGCCATGATCTCACAGTTCATGGGATGGAACCCTGGGAGCCTGCTTGGGATTCTCTCTTTCCATCTCTCTCTGTCCCTCCTCTGCTCATTCTCATTCATTCATATTCTCTCTCTCTCTCTCTCTCTTTCTCTCCCTCCCTGTCTGAAAATAAATAAGCTTTAATATACACATATCACTATATATTTTTTAAATCTTTTCCCTGCAACCTTACTGAACTTTTTCATTTGCTCTAATGTATTAGTGTTTTTGTGGATTCTTTGGGGTTATCTATTTATAAATCAAGTCAACTGCAAGTAGATACATTTTTCTTCCTTTCCAATCAGGGTGTCTTTCTTCCCTTTCCCCTAATTGCCCTGACCAGAACCTCTAGTGCAATGTTGAATACAAGTGGCTAAAGCAGGCATTATTGTGTCAATAATAATTCAATCTTAATTCAATAATAATTCAATACTATCAATAATAATTTCAATCTTTAACTATTAAGTATTAGGTTCTCTGTATCTCTCTCTGTCTCTCTTTTTTTAAATCTTTATCAGGTGAAAGAAGTTCCTTTCTATTAGTCTGACATTAAAGGATGTTATATTTTGCCAAATGTTTTTTTTTCTATATCTAAATAAATCACACTTTAAAATCTTTATTCTATTAATATGCTTTATTATGTTAATTTTAAACCAACCTAGCATTCCTGGGATAAATCCTACTTGGTCATGGTGAATATTCTTTACATGCTGCTGGATTTCTTTTCTAGCATTTTGTTGAGGATTTTGCCTATACTCAATGGGAATATAGGTATGTAATTTTGTTTTCTTGTGATGTCTTGATTTGGTTCAGTATCAGGTAATGATGGTCTCATGTAAAGAGTTAGGAAGTATTCCCATGTCTTCTACAGTTGATTTTTTTTTCTTTTACTGTATCCCGTAAGTTTTGGTGCAATGTATCTTAGTTTTCATTTACCTCAAAGGATTGTTAAATTTCCCTGTGATTTCCTCTTTTGACCCATTAGATAATTAGGGGGTATGTGGTTTTAGTTCCACATCTGTTAATTTATAAAATCTTTTATTTCTAATGGCATTCCATTGTGGTTGGAGAAGATACTTTATGATTTTAATTTTTCTATATGTCTTATAGAATGCATATGTAGGATTTATTTAGGAATATTTTCAAAAATGTTTGACAGGGACCTACAGAAGAAATGTTTTGGGTTACAACTCTGTGTGTGTGTGTGGTGTGTGTGTGTGTGTGTGTATGTGTGTGTGTAACAAACATGGTAACTTAGTAGGAACATATTTCATGGTCCACTAATGAGTACCAACTATGGATATTTTAGGTCTGTGCTATTCAAAATGCCACTTTAGAATGAGATCTGGAGCTCTTACTCAAATTATGGCATTATAATCCTGTCCATTAATTCAGCCAAGTTGCTGTTTTCAGATTTTCTCTCACTCTCTCTGTCTCTTTCTCTCTCTCTCTCTCTCTCTCTCTCTCAAAATAAATAAACATTAATAAAAAAATTTAGGTGATAATTTTCTCTTGCCTCTCACTACCCTTCCCCCCACTGCTATCCTACCCCCCTCCACCCATCCATTTAATTACTTACCTATTTATCCTTGATAGATCATTAGGCTTTGTCAGTTGTATATGACACAAATATCTTCCCCAACTTTACTGTCACTTTGTGTGGTGTGTGTGTGGTGTGTTGTGTGTGTGTTTGAACAAAATGTATTTAATGTGGTTGAGTTTATCTCCTTGTCATTAGTACTTTTGGGGGCAATATAAAATGTTTCTTTATTTTCTGCAAGTTTATATTTTTTCTCTATATCTGGGGTTGACATTTTTGTGTGTATGATGTGACAGAAGTCTTAAGTGTGTGTGTGTGTGTGTGTGTGTGTGTGTGTGTGTGTGTGTGTGTTTGAACAAAATGTATTTAATGTGGTTGAGTTTATCTCCTTGTCATTAGTACTTTTGGGGCGATATAAAATGTTTCTTTATTTTCTGCAAGTTTATATTTTTTCTCTATATCTGGGGTTGACATTTTTGTGTGTATGATGTGACAGAAGTCTTAAGTGTGTGTGTGTGTACATATATAATACATCAATATTCCCAGGGAAGTTTGTTGAAAATTATTTTCTGTAATGCTTCTTTTTACATATATACCTCTCCATATGAGCATAGATTTTACTTCTGGACTCTATTCTGTACTGTGGGTCAAATTGTATGCCCAATAACACTCATCTTAGTTACCATATTTTAACAATAAATCTTGAGATGTAGTAAGGAAATTTTCCTTACATATTCTTAATTGTTTTGGTTACTCTTGGGTTTTTGTAATTATACACAGATTTTAGAGTCAGCTTGTTAATTTCTCACAACCCTGTTAGGGTTTTCATGTAAATTACTTTGAAGATAGAGGCCAATTAGACATCTTAGACTGTGCAGGCCAGCTCCTCTGCCAAATGAATGCCACCAAAAGATTTTTCTTGATGCTGTGTGAAGAGTCACCTACCTGAGTAGTGTCCAAATTCTTGACCCTCTCAAATTGTAAGATACAATCAAATTGTTTTTGCTTTCAACCAAGTTTTAATATATTTGTTAAGAGTAATAGATAAGCTACACCGAATTCTATACGTGGAAGTGAAGTGCCATAAAATTTAAAACAAAACATTGACTTTGGGACCCTGTGGGAAAGAGTAGTACCCGTTTGTGAAAGCTGAAAGAATCAGGAAAGTGTTATCAGAGTCCAGAATAAAGGAAATTTTGTTATGTATTAGCCAGAAGTTTGGCAACAGTGTCACCTGTGTCACATGTATACAGCTAGATAAAGATATCTATATTATGAGATATAAATTTAAAATCAGTCAATTTGGCCAGACCTATTTGGAATAATTTTTCAAGTGCCAGTTTAGTTTTTTTTTAGCCATATAATAAAGTACAGATGAAGGCATATGAGCTACAAAAGGAAAGATTCCAGTTTTTGTACAACATTTAGAGAAAAGGTAGTCATGTCTTGCCATTTGAAAATGAAACTGTTTATTTTTCCCAGCTTCCCTGAAAGGTTCTCAAATTAAATGCTAATTGGGTAGATATCATTTCAAGGATATGCCTTTAAGGCCCATTATTAAGATGTTATGAAGATTTAAGGATGTGTCTCATAGAAACTCTCAACTAGACAAAATAAATGCCTTATGGGAAACTTAATCACTTTTCTATAGCATCCTGATCTTTATCCCAAGTTGAAGGGAACCTGCCTTGGGAGATTTATTACTTTTATCCAATACAGGGCCCTACTAAGATTCATGGAAATCTCACAAAATTTATAAGAGAATTGTAGTAATTCTATCAACTTGGAATAAAAGGGCCAGAAATATTTCAAAAGAAAACAAAATCCACTCCCCAACTGTCTAAGAGTAGAGAGAAGGCTAAAAAGATCACCCAAGAGGCAACAAGAGGCAGCATTTGTTGCTTATTATGAAAAATAAAAGATGTCTAAGAGGTGAGTTCCAAGGGCCCAGAGGGTGAAGCCAAAAGCCACAGACAACTATTTGCACAGAATAGGACACAGACTAGAACTGGCCCTTAGGATACTGGCAACATGTGCTTCTGTCATTATCCTGTTTTTTCTAAGCCTTATTGAGATATATGAGATATAAACTTGGTTTAAGATGTACAACATGACGATTTGATAAACAAGTATAATGTGAAATGATTATCCATAAGGTTAGCTAACATATCCATTACCTTACATAGTTTGCCTTTTCCTTCTTTTCCTTCTTTTCCTTCCTTTCCACTGCAATAAAGAAATAAATATTTAAGATCTATACATTTTGGAACTTTCCAGGATACAGTACGTTATCATTAACTATAGTTATGATGCTATGTACATGATGTGTTCTAGGTGCCCAGAACTTTTTCATCTTAAAACTAAAAGTTGGTACCCTTGGTGCTAGATGGCTGGACAACCCAAGCAAACACCCTTGAGTTGACTGGAAAGAAGTGACCCCTTTTGATGCATCATGGCCGGGATATTTATTCTTCTGTTCCAAGGATTTCCAATTCCTGATCGACAAAGTAGATACAGCAATAATTGCTGGTTTAGGCACTAGGTTTTGCTAGTAGTTCATATGCAGCAATGGATGATGGTAACAGAATCCTATAGATTCAACTGCAAGATAAAACCTACGTAAGGGTACTTATTGCAAGTACTGAACCTAATCAATAGGTGACAGATTAAGTTACAGTGTATATTATGTATGGTGTGTGTATACATATGTATGTGTGTGTGTATATATATATACACACACATATATATGTGTGTGTGCGGTGTGTGTGTATATATATACTTATAGATATATATGGTAGTAAAGAAAGGCTGAAGATGCTTTTGTACTAACACAGAAATAGTGTTGGATCTCTGAAATCCCACATTTAGTGAAGAAACAACTGCAGAACAGTATGTGAATATGCAACTATTTATGTAAAAAATGGGGCAGGGGAGTATGTAAGGATTTGTGTGTGAATATGTTGGAAATATGGGCAAGAAGCTAGTTTTATTAGCTACCTACAGGTAGAGAGAGTCCTGGATGGCTCGTGGACAAGGGTTGGCTGAAACATGTTGCTGTGTAGCCTTTTATAGTTTATCATTTTTACATTTTGAACTGAGAAATTTATATTTTACAAGTGAAAAAACCCAGTTAGAGAAATGTTGGTTATACTAGTCCAGAAGCTATACTGTGACTTTTATCACTTCCTTGCCTACAATCAAGCCTTTACTTAATTGCAACTGTTTTGCCTCTCTCAGTGGCAAAGTGGATGTTATTATTTCTCTGCTAAAAGCTCTTCAGAACTCTACATTTCTCTCAAGATAAAACTCCTAAAGGTAATATTTAAGGTTTGTCTTAATTTGGCCTAAGTCTAATTCTCGCAGATGAAAGTCAAGACTGCATATATATACAATTTAACACAGTCTTAAATATTCATTTACATATTTATGTTAAATTTAAAACCTTATCAGAACTGCTTTTAAGTGGTAGCATCTCTAAGAGTGACCAAAGAGATTTTTTTCAATGTATATATTTTTTCCCTTTAGACCATCTCCTGTTCCTTTTGACTAAATAGTTTCCCCAGGCAGACATTTTTTATTTGAGGCAAGACGACAAAGTAACAAAATATATGCAGTTTTTTGACAGTATAGCTAGAATTCAAAACAATGATAAAGAGGTTTATAAAGAAGAAATATGACAAGTATTTTCTCAATAATTTTCTACCAGAATAATCAATTAAAATGTCCATTTCCTAAGAGTTTGCTTGGCAATACGTCTTAATTTTTCCCCCCTCCGGAAAGAATGTGTAGGTGTCACTGTTGCTGAGTAACTGTGAAGCAAGGAAACAGTTTACTTAATTATAGGAAAGATATATTGCACATTTGTATATCACGCCCTGGATGAAAAGATTTAGAGGGAAAGTTATCTTCCTGCAAAATCCCTTGATAATCGCCTTACAGTCTCATTTGAAAACTTGAAGTGTGGAAAAGTAGATGTGCTAAACCTGTTCATATTCTTTTAGTGACAAGCGAATGCTTTTTATAGCTTGTACTTGCTGTGAGCTTCATTTGGAGCTTCAACTGTTCCTGATAACCAGTTTTGAATAACAATGGAAACATCAAGCCAGATTGTGCCTGTACTGGGGGGATCCCTACAGAGATCTTCACTTTTTTTCTGAGCATGTTTCAGAGTTTAGGCATGTATGATGTGGAGTCTTTGCTATTTTATGTTAATTTACATGTCATTATACTTTAAGTGTATTTACATAGCATCATTTTGCTTTTATGCATTCAATTAATTAGAGTCATGATTTCACTTAAATACCTGTATGCCTCATAAATTCTGCTTTGCTCAAACTAAAGCAAAATCGTAGAGATTGCAGTTGTGTTCTTATGGAGCCAATTAGCACCTAAAAGTGTTTATTTTTAAGCAAACACTTGGTGGCTTCTTGACAAACATGTCTATCATTCTACTTCTGTTTGGTAGTTTTTGCAAATGGAAGCATACACATATACAGGATTTCCTTTTTAAATATGTGAACACACCTGATGACATAGTTGTCATAAGCGTCATTTTTCACTTACACGTTTTGGACTTGTTTCACAATCGATTTTACTTTCTTAGAACAACTACAGAGCATTTCATTATCTGAAGTTAGCAGAATATGATGAATCTTATATAGATGGACACTTAGTAAAGACTTTGAAACAATCTAACAATAATACAAAAAATATCCCCATAGGTATCTGCAGAACTTGTTTAGGTATATCTGTGTGATATACCTTTTAGATTCCTCAAAGTGAGTGCTTAGGGTGAAAGGGGTACACGTTTTATTTTGTTGGTTATTGTCCTAAATGCCCTCAGTATAAGCTTAACCAAGATGAAAGTAGAGTTTATATAATATCTTAGGGGCACCTGGGTGTACCAGTCAGTTAAGCATCAGACTCTTGGCTGGGGCTCAGGGTGCGATCTCACGTTGTTTTAGTTCAAGCCCTGCATGGGGCTCTGTGCTAGCAGTGCAGAGACTGCTTGAGATTCTCTCTCCCTCTCTCTGTGCCCCTCCCTGATTGTGCTCACGCTTGTGCTCTTTCTCTCTCTTTCAAAACAAATAAATGTAAAAAAAAAAAGCATAAAACAAAGTTTGTATATCTTAGCTCAGGCTGCTATGGTGCAAGACCATAAACTGGGTGGCTTATCCACAACAGAAATTTATTTCTTTTAATTTGGAGGCTGGAGGTCTGAGATGAGGGTGCCAGTGTGGTTGACTTCTCATGAGGGCTTTCTTCCTGGTTGCCAAGAGCCAGCTTCTCAATGTGTTCTCACGTGGTGGAGAGCACAGAGCCAGAGGAAGCTCTCCTGTCCCTTCCTATAGGGACACCAATTCCATTCCTAAGGGTCAGCCCTCAGGACCTAATCAAATCCCAAAGGCTCCACCTCCTGATATCACATTAGGTGTTGGGATTTCAACATAGGAACTTTGTGGACGTAAACATTCAACCCAGAACAATTAATGTACTTAATTCTCCATTTCTACTCAAGTTACCTATTGACTTTTGGTTTCAGAAGTGACACAGTTATATTTCTAATCCTTCCCTCCTTATCCCCATCATTTGATTTTTAGTTAATTCTATTTCTTCTTAATTTTATATCTTTAAATATACTTATATCTTTACTTGGCTTATAAACTCGTGAAAACTTAACATTTGTACCCAGCTATTAAATAAAAAGGAAGACTGCATACTACATCTCTCACCTTTACTTCCAACATTTGATGAGTGTATCACACTTATAATCTACACTGTCCCCATAATTCTGACACTTATTTCGATTTTAGTCCATTTAAAATAATCAGGGTTACCTGCAGGGCTCAGTCGGTTGAGCATCTGACTTCAGCTCAGGTCATGATCTCAGGGTTCGTAAGTTGGAGCCCCGCATCTGGCTCTCTGCTGACATTTCAGACCCTGGAGCCTTCTTCGGATTCTGTGGATTCTGTGTCTCCCTTTTTTCTCTCTGCTCCTCCCCCACTCATATTCTGTCTGTCTCTCTCAAACTAAACATTAAATTAAAAAAAAAAATAGAATCAGAGATTCTTAAAAAAAATAATCACAACACACCATGGCCAGTTTATTTGCAATGGATTTTTTTACCCCCTGGTTAAATGAAATTTGTCATTTATTTAAGAAGAACTTATGGGAACTATATTTTCAATTGCATTTACTCTCAAATGAGAGAAGTTAAAACATTTATTGGGTCATTTTGTTTTCCCCCTTGAGGACTCTGTGGGCATTTTCACTATGTTTTCTGGCACTGAATATTGCTATGAAGTCTGAGGTTAGGCTGGTTTCTTTATCTTTACCTAAAAGGTAACTTGATCTTTCAGTCTAAATGCCTACTTTCCCTTATCTTCTCACCTCAATAACTTTACTGAGGTATGTTGTAGCATTGAGCCTTCTGTGTCAGTCTCCTAGAAAATGTTCTTTCATATCTATAGATTTAAGTTTTATTTTTTTCCTGACAAGGTTTCTTGAATTATATCTGTATGTATTTTTATGATGTATTTCAATTCTATTATTTGTGATACTCAGTGCCTGTATTGGATGTTTTCATATGCCTTTATAGATTTATACATATATATATATATGTGTATATATATATATATATATATATATGTGTGTGTGTATATATATATATAATTTGTAACTCCTTTTAAAATTTCTTTAATTTTACTTGCTTTTCTGCCCTGTACATCAGGGCAGATATTTATCGTGCTTCCACAGAGGCCTAGTTTCCTTTCTGCTCTGTTTTCAATGTACCAAATTTTCGGTTACCATAACTGAGAAGGTTTCGTCTTTATGAAAGCTAATGCATCTCCTTCTGTCACAGCTTTCCTGAGCTGTTATGTCACTACTTTGCACCACTGCCTCTTACCATCTATGTAAATTCCGTGCTTTCAGCTCTTTAGCTGAGAATGGGGTAATAATCATTCTATTTGATAGGAATACAGTGAGGATTAAATGAGCTAATTTGTTCAAAGCACTTAGAATAGTACAGTATACACTGTTAAGTACTTTATAAGCAGTTGCTATTATATTTATGGTTGTATTTTATAGAGGCAACTTCCTTCTTTTACAGTTTTTTATTTTTCAAATTCATACAGATATTTGGCCCTAAATTTTATCTGCTTTATGGCAACATTTTTTCCGGTGAATGTATTTTGTTTTCCAATTGAGCAGCTGGCTCTTTAGAAAAATACATACTCCTCTGGGTGTTGTATGGAAACCAATTTGACAATAAATTTCATATTAAAAAGAAAAAGAAAAATATATACTTCTATGCAGTAACTTAGATAAATCATTAAGTGGCCTAATTTAGGGAAAATGTGAGTGAAAGTTAAAACGGAATACTAGGAAATAGTCAAAATAAAATGAACTGAAGACTCCTAAAAGTGTACTTTGTTTCCAATGTGTCTGCATAGACTTTTTCACTCTATGGAATGTGGAATTATCTATGACAAAACCATATCTAAAGCAGAGACGGAAGAGAGAGGAAACCCAAATAGACAAATAGTGATGGAAGAAACTGGTAAAATTAGGCCCCAAATGACTTCACAGGTAAATATTTATAACTACCAGGGAACAGGTTATTCGTTACTCTTCTACCTTTTTAATGGCATAGAGAAGGAAAGAAAGGACTCGTGTTTCATCTTTTTTAATAGAACAAGTATCATTTTGATATCTAAATGTGAAAATAACACACCTACACCCCCCCGCACACCTACACCCCCCCGCACACCTACACCCCCCTTCACACCTACACCCCCCTTCACACCTACACCCCCCTTCACACCTACACCCCCCTTCACACCTACACCCCCCTTCACACCTACACCCCCCCTCACACTTACACCCCCCCTCACACCTACACCCCCCCGCACACCTACACCCCCTGCACACGCCATGCCTGCATATGAGCGCACCCCACACCTACACGCACAGACCTGCGCATGCGCACACACATGTAGTTATGTGTTACGAGAGCAACTTCTCTACTACCACAGAAAAAAGTCTTTAAAACTTAAGAATAATTTTTGACAGATAATATCATGTTACTTTTTGATGCATAACATATTGATTTGGCATATGGATATATTGCGAAATGATTATAAGTTAACATTACCGCACATCACTATCATTTTTTCTTGTGATAACTATTCTCTTAGCAACTTTCAAATATACATTACAATATTGCTAACCTTAGCCACCACACTGTACATTATATCCTCAGGACTTCTATATTTGATAACTGGAAGTTTGTGCCTTTAGGCCACCGTCACCCATCTTCCCCTTGCCAGTACCCACCTGTCTGTTCTGTGGGGTGTGTGTGTGTGTGTGTGTGTGTGTGTTAACTTCACAAATAAGTCAGATCACACAGTGTTTGTGTTTCTCTGACTTACTTTACTTAGTATAATGTCCTAAAGGTCCATCTACATTGTTGCAAATGGGAGGATTCCCCTTTTTTATGCTGAAAGATGCTATATATAACACATTTTCTTTATCCATTCATCTTTTGATCGACTCTTAGGTGGTTTCTATGTCTTAGTTATTGTAAATAATGCTGCAATGAACGTGGGAGTGCATATAGCCTTTTGAGATAGTGACTTCATTTTTCACATATATACCCAGAAATAGGATCCTAGATTACATGATAGTTTTAATTTTAATTTTTTGAAGAACCTCCATTCTCTTTTCCATAGTGGCTGCACTACAGAATAATCTTAAGTATAGAATTTATTATACTTTAAAAGAATAATGCAGCACCAGAAAATGAGGTTTATACCAGGAGTACAACAGTGTTTAATGTTAGAATTTATGCTAATATAATTTACCATATAAATCAGGTAAAAATCCTATCACCTTAATAGACTCTCCCAAAAGCATTTGATGGAACCTTTTCTATCCTGACAAAAACCTGTAGGAATGGTAACATGTATCTCCCCAATGTGTGCATGTTATAAAATGACGGTTACACATAAATATATCCATACCACAAATATACTTACATATCTACATTCGTGTGTGAATGTATGTATATTTTCTTTACAGTTCTAGGTATGTATAGATCAAATAAAAGCCATTATGCTTAATGGCAAATGGTGACATTTCTATGAAATAATGACAAAGTATGCTTTTGTGATTTATATAGTCCTATATTTCTCTAGGATCATGCAACTAGATGAGAGAAAGAAGTAAAATTGTTAGAAAACTAAGTTTTTAGAAAGTTAAAAGCATCATCATATGTAAGTAATATGTTGGAATAACTGAAGGGCATCAACTGAATCAATTAGAAACGGAGATCATAGGGGCGCCTGGGTGGCGCAGTCGGTTAAGCGTCCGACTTCAGCCAGGTCACGATCTCGCGGTCCGTGAGTTCGAGCCCCACGTCAGGTTCTGGGCTGATGGCTCAGAGCCTGGAGCCTGTTTCCAATTCTGTGTCTCCCTCTCTCTCTGCCCCTCCCCTGTTCATGCTCTGTCTCTCTCTGTCCCAAAAATAAATAAACGTTGAAAAAAAAAAACTAAAAAAAAAAAAAAAGAAACGGAGATCATAATTACAGGCTAGTTACACATACACATTATATAAAGAAAATTGTAAACAAGAATAGTTTAAGTTCTAAATGAAGAGAACCTTTATTTAAGAAAAATGAGGGACCCACAGAAATAATTATAATGCTAAATTAATTAAAACTTTGTTTTTATACTATAGAAAAGATAAACATATACCAAGAAACCAGATTTGGGTTCCATTTCTAGAATACCAAACATAGTTTATGATAAAATTGAATCAGTGAGAGAAGGATTGCTCACTACCACCCCCCCCCCCACCGGATTTACTCTGTGCTCATTCATGTTATACTTCACTTTATTTTTTTTTCACTTACCCATTTTGTCATCTGTTGTGGTCATTGTTTTTTTTAAAGAGTAATGCTCTTTCTAATATGTATTTAAATTCCCTTAGCAATGAACTTTATATACGTTTTTTGTTTTATCATGTTATTAAAACATTAATGTTTTCTACCACACAGAGGCTGAGGTAATTGGGAAAGAGAGAATTGGATTTACGGGAGGCTGGGGAGCCAGCCTGCCCTCTGAAAGGTGGGATGACAGGGCAAAGAGCTTAAGTGGTCGTGTGGTGTTGAATTTGGTTCCTCCTTTGTAGCAAAGTTATAGCATGGCTTATTCTGCTACCCATGACAGCCCTTACAGAGAAGGGACTGGTCAGGACACCCTGGAACAATGGTAGAAAATGAAAAGTACAGATGGTACATAGGTTTTATTTTTGCTTCTACAATTTCTAAGCTAACTATTTGGAAAGTTTCCTTCTCCTTGGGAATTATTTCTAGAACTAAGGGACCATTTACTCAGAAAAATCCTTATTTTTGTTTTGAGGATGGTTTGTCATTAAATTAAGCTAATGTGCACATACTAAATTTTATATGAAATCTCATTATGTAATCACATGCTAGCTAACTTATTCACTAATTATATAATAAAATTTCTAGAATAATTATCTGACTCATATTTTATTAATGCTTAATTAAAGATATAGCTTAAGTAATTGTGGCATATTGCAGTACTAGTGAACCAGAAAGTTATAATAAACAATACAATGACAGAAAATTACTATGTATAGCAGTTTAGTTTTATGGATCTTTTAGCTGAGTTCATAAACAGATTACATCATCTTTGGATTTTTTTTCCCTCTATATTAACCTTTCTAAATGAGTTTTTGCCATAGGTATAGTGTATTCCTAAAGGTGGCTTTCATCAACAGCCTAAAACAGGTATCAACATGCCCTTTGGGTTTTTTTTCCATGAATCTAATTTTTAGATCTAATGTCAATAATGGTTTAGAAATAAATTGAGAGAAAGATTGACAAAAAGTCATAAATTGAATAACTGCAGGGACCTAGGTTTAGGGGCCTCAGGAGGCATTGTGACTCACTGAATTACAACCTTAAGCAGAATTCAACGATTCCTTCTTAAGTATTTTCCTGCCAAGTCAAAAACATGTCCAGTGATCTGAACTGCAGCCTAGAGTAAAATGGTTGTCTTTACTTGCACTGTGATTTTTTCCCCCTCATCTCTTGACCACCAGTAGGCCCACATACTATGTGGTAACAAAAAAGTAAAATGTTAAGCTGACTTTGTAGATGATGGTGACAAAAGTTAATGTTTTAGCTTTATCCAGCTCATTGCCTTTTTTTATTACAACTTGCATAAACAGATTCTTTAGGAAAGTAAGTGAATCTAATGAACAAAATTTTAGCTGAAGAATTACAAATTAGACCTTGTTATATGGTTTTTCATAAAGAAAACAATTATTGATAAAGTCATTGTGACTGACCTGGAATATCAGGGACATTAATACCTTTCTTTAAGCTGCAATTTAGTGTATGAACTTCAGGAAGGACCAAGTCCTTGTCTGTTTAATTCTTCTGCAGGAAGAGGGCTGTCTCTCCATAAAACCTTCCAGGAATGAGGGAGAAATGACCTCATACAAGAGGTAGCTGACATTGAACTCCTTGGCGTGTGTTCTATTCCATTCTCTTTTACTTGATGAGGCATGGAGATAGTATGTCAAAGGAACAGAGAAGAGTCTCGGGATGGAAAATATTTAGAAAAGTAAGGTACTTATGTCTTACTGTGTAACTCCACGCATGGATGATTTTCAGCATTAAATTTGATTTACGTGAGGAACTGCTGTCTACAAACGAAAGCTGATGAAGATGTACATTAGTATCCATTGAGCAAGCTGCATATGGCTGGCTTTGGAGCCACAACATCCCCTTTGTAAGGACTTCTTGGCAACTCCTTCACCTAATTAGCACAGCACTTCACGGTTTTATTCATTGCCATAATGTTCACTGTAAACTTCCTTCATTATCCCTTTATCCCCCTGGCTTTTTCCCCAAGGAGTAAATTATGTTTACTGAAATACCTAAGATTTTGTGGGAGATGATACACATACAGCCTTACCATCCTCAGGAGCCAGGATTGGTCTGTAAGTTGAAAGTAAAAGTGCAAATGGCAGAAAGAGGTTTGCACACAACAGGTTTGCAGAAAGGTTTGACACAACAGGTTTCTCAGTTTATTGGACCTTTCGGATATTTTCGTAAAGTGGTGGGTTGAGAGGTTTACAGAGACCACTAAGACCTGAACCTAGAAAGGTCTTGTATTTCTTGGGTATTTCTAAAAACTAGTCTGATCAGTTTGTGACTCCTACTTATAAGAATCTCTGGCTGAAGTGTATGGTTACTACTGTGTTTCATTAGGTCCTCGTGTGTGTGTGTGTTTGTGTGTGTGTGTGTGTGTGTGTGTGTGTTTGTGTGTGTGTATGTGTTTAATTGAAGCTTTTAGTGAAATTATTGTCAACTTAAGAGGTGTTGTAAAGAATACACAGAGAGATCCTCTGTGTCTTTTACCAGGTTCTCTGCAATGGTGACATTTTACAAAACTAGGGAACATTATCACAACCAGGATAATGGAATTGATACAACTTACTGCTCTTATTCATATCTCTGGAATTTAGCTTGTACTTGTGTGTGGGTATATATATTTCTGTCTAATTTTATCACATGTGTGGATTCACATATCCACCACCACAAGGATCCCTACACTCACCCTCCCCCAATACTCTGTCCCCTTCAAACTCCCGACAACTACTAAGCTATTCAATAACTTTTAATATTGTGCTTCTTCAAAAGTGTTATGGAAGTGAAACCATACAGTATGTTACTTTTGGGGATTACTTCTTTTCCTCCACCTATCATACTACCCTGGACGTTCATCTAATTGTTGCCTTGACCACTAATCATTAGAATGGCTTGGAGGGATCCTTGTTGTGGATGGACTGTTGTTCTCTCTGGGCTTCTGATGGGTCCAGGAGAGCAATGAGCCTTTTTGAGCTGCCTTCTGGGGGTAGAATGGGGGTCACGTGGCCTTATTCTGTTAGGCTGGAGAAATCACATGCCTGACTACTATTGTTTGTTTCTCTCGTCTTGGAGTCCTAAGCCTGTTCAAATTTCCATAACAGATTGAAGATCTTTCTTTGGTAGCCTGTTGCATTGGTTTTAGGTTTATAGTTGGACTAGGTGAGAGGAGCAGGGAGAAATGGGTCTACCTCACCTTTTTAAAAATTTTTTTTAATGTTTACTCATTTTTGGAGAGCGAGAGAGCGTGCACGCACAAGTGGGGGAGGGGCAGCAAGACTGGGGACACAGAATCCGAAGCAAGCTCCAGGCTCTGAGCTGTCAGCACAGAGCCCAATGTGGGGCTCAAACTCATAAACCACAAAATCATGACCTGAACCGAAGTCCGACGCTCAACCAACTGAGCCACCCAGGTGCCCCGGGTCTACCCCATCTTGTCCAGAGCAGAAGTCCAAGGGGTGGTTCACATTTTCCTACTTATCTACTGGTCCTCCACAGATACACATTCTCAGTCTCGTTCTAGGAGTTCTCATATTTACCTCCTATGTGTTTGTAATTTTTGAAGGACACTGTGTTGGTTCTGGTTCTCAGGCCTTTTACTTGAATGTAAGAGTTGGGGTATCTTTACCTGTAAATAATACACCACTAAAATGGACTTAAACAATGAGGAAATTTTAAGAAAGTTTATATTTTTGAGGCAAGGGTTTACAGATTTGGCTGATTTAATAAGGCTCCAATTTATTAATTTTTTTTCCATTTTATTTATTTAGTTTTTTGTCTCACAAGTTCTCTTTATTTCCAATAGGAAACAAATATTTGTGGACCTCACAATTCAGGGTTAATTGGATCATTTCTTGGAAGATTTCTGATCTATAACAGAAGACATAGCAGAGTCTTGCTTTTTAGTCCCCACCTCTGTCCCTAGCACAGCACCTTGCATGTGGTAGTTACACAACAAATGCCTTTTTTTCCTTTTATATTCAAATGCACTGAATTTTAGTTTGTATCATAATTGTTTTTTTAAATATAATTTATTGTCAAGTTGGCTGACAGTGTATACAGTGTGCTCTTGGTTTTGGGGGTAGATTCCCATGATTCATCACTTACATACAACACCCAGTGCTCATCCCAACAAGTGCTCTCCTCACTGCCTATCACCCATTTTCCCCTCTCCCCGACCTCATCCCCCATCAACCCTCAGTTTGTTCTCTGTATTTGAGAGTCTGTTATGGTTTGCCTCCTTCCCTCTCTGTTTGTAGCTATTTTTTCTCCTTGCCTGCCTCCATGGTCTTCTGTTAAGCTTCTCAAGTTCCACATATGAGTGAAAACATATGGTATCTGTCTTTGACTGACTTATTCCACTTAGCATAATACCCTCCAGTTCCATTCACATTGCTGCAAATGGCAGGATTTCATTCTTTCTCATTGCCAAGTAGTATTCCATTGTATATATAAACCACATCTTCTTTATCCATTTATCAGTTGATGGACATTTGGGCTCTTTGCGTAATTTGGCTATTGTTGAAAGTGCTGCTATAAACATTGGGGTACATGTGCCCCTATGCATCAGCACTCCTATATCCTTTGGGTAAATTCCTAGTAGTGCTATTTCTGGGTCGTAGTGTATTTCTGATTTTAATTTTTTGAGGAACCTCCACACTGTTTTCCAGAGCAGCTGCACCAGTTTGCGTTTCCACCAACAGTACAGGAGGGTTCCTGTTTCTCCACATCCTTGCCAGCATCCGTTTTTTCCTGAGTTGTTACTTTTAGCCACTCTGACTGGTGTGAGGTGGTATCACAGAGTGGTTTTACTTTGTATTTCCCTGATGATGAGCGACATTGAGCATCTTTTCATGTGTCTGTTGGCCCTGTGGGTGTCTTCTTTGGAGAAGTGTCTATTCATGTCTTCTGCCCATTTCCTCAGTGGATTGTTTCTCGAATGTGGAGTTTGGTGAGTTTTTTGTAGATTTTGAATACTAGCCCTTTATCTGATATGTCATTTGCAAATGTCTTTCTCCCATTCTGTCAGTTGCCTTTTAGTTTTGTTGATTGTTTCCTTTGCAGTGCAGAAGCTTTTTATCTTGATGAAGTCACAGTAGTTCATTTTTGCGTTTAATTCCCTTGCTTTGGAGATGTGTCGAGCAGGAAATTACTGCAGCTGAGGTCAAAGAGGTTGTTGCCTGTTTTCTTGTCCAGGGTTTTGATGGTTTCCAGTCTCACATTTAGGTCTAGCGATCTTCTTGGGTTTTTGTTGGCAAGATGGCTGCTGCAGCCTCAAGCATTAGATCCTCTATGACCAACTCCAAAGTTAGGGAGTCATAGGTGCCTGTTTTCTGTTTTGGAAGGGATACTGTCCTTGAAATCCTCAAATAGATGGTCTCTTCTGTTTCCATGGTGAGGGATGTGTCACATGTGAGCTTACTGCCAGTGGGAATGGAATTACTATAATTGTCTTGGCATAATTAACATTCACTTGTGTGGTTTGAGAAGGATCTCCTAAAGCACATAGATATCTAATTTCTTAATACCATAGCTTCATTTGGAAGGAAGTAGTTGGTAGGCCTTACTAGACTAACTTAGTATGTTATTTATTTTAATCATAAAGCCTGATCTGATAGTTGAAATATAAACTGGTAGAGATAGGATAGAAATGAGGACTAAGCAGGATAGGATGCAGAGATAAACTGATATAGTTGTGGAATTGGTTCCTAAGCTATAAAATTCTGTTTATAAGCAAGGAACTGGATTTTAGGCCTGATGGTCCATGTCTCAAGTCAAGGTTTCAGTCACAGCTAATAGCCCGGTTATCAGGATAGTGGGATAGTCCAGGAAAGTGGAAAGAATGACCCAGTGGTCAAACAGGGAACCAGATGTCGCCCAAGTCATGGAATGCCCCAGGTGATGAGGAGAGGCCGCTGATGGATTGCTTTAGTCTAACATGGATTGGTTTGAAGACCGGGCATGTCTGAGTCTTCAGCCAAAAGACCTCAGGATGCTTGTGCGAAGGAAAAGGCAGGGAATCCCACGGAAACGTATGGGTGTCAAAGATTTCGTGCCATCCTAAACTTAAGTAACTCAGCAATAGACTTTTCAATTCTGGAAGGTTTATATCATTTGGAAATATTTTAAGTCTTTATTTGAATTTTCTTAGAACACTGTTCAATTCAATGGCACCTGATTATTGAAAACGAAGTTCACCTAGCAAAGCACTATTTGATATTCTTTAGAAGATAATCCAATATCTGGATTAAGGTACTGATGCTGAGATAGAAAACAAAATTAATTGGTTGAATTATTATTAAATATTAATGCTTGCATTAACTAAAAAAAATAGTGTTAGATCTTATTCAGGTACCGACGGTATAAGTCTATTCCTGAGAGAGAATACATTCAACTGAATATTTGCTAATTAGATGCTAGGCTCCAGATAAACCTAAGCATGCACAGATGAATAAGATATGTTCTCTAACTTCAAGCAGCGTAGTCTAGAAGGCAAAATCAATTCTTTACCTGGTGTGCTTATAATTGAATTCCAAGGAACTAGCAGAGATCGTGGCACATAAGTGATGCTCAAAACTCTTTTGTGCATAGGGGCGCCTGGGTGGCGCAGTCGGTTGAGCGTCCGACTTCAGCCAGGTCACGATCTCGCGGTCCGGGAGTTCGAGCCCCGCGTCGGGCTCTGGGCTGATGGCTCAGAGCCTGGAGCCTGTTTCCGATTCTGTGTCTCCCTCTCTCTCTGCCCCTCCCCCGTTCATGCTCTGTCTCTCTCTGTCCCAAAAATAAATAAACGTTGAAAAAAAAAAAAAAAAATTAAAAAAAAAAAAAAAAAAACTCTTTTGTGCATAAATGAATATGTAAATAACTAACCAAAATATTGCATGGTAATACTAGGTTAAAAATGTGAAGGGAGAATTAGGCAAGTGAGGATAACTTGGAAGGTTAATTATCCTCTCTGTGGAAATGCAGGGCAGGGAAGGGAAAGCCTCAGAAGAAGTGGTATTTGAACTGAAACTTGAAGAATGAGCAAGATTTTTTCTAAGTGGAGAAATGCTTAAAAGTATGAACTTAGAGTCTGGGGAAATGAGAAGAAATGTGATGTGACAGGAACCTATGGTGGATGGTTATTGGGATGGGTGATGGCTGGAGATGACCTTAGAAAAGTAGACTGGAATAATTTGTGGGAGACCTGAATATATACTTTTAAAAGGCTTACACTTTAATTTACAGGTAATAGAAAAACATCAATTACATTTAAGTGTATAAACTGCATGATCACGTATAATTCCTAGAAAGGAGACACTGGCAGTACTGAGGATTGGTTGGAGACAACCATGAGTCAGGGGTTAAGTCAACATGCATTTGCAGAGATCCAAATGAAAAATGTTGAGAGCCAGGATTAGGGTACTAACCTTGGGAGTGACAAGGCATTTTATGGGCATTGAGAGATATTTTGGAAGTAGAATTAATTAGATTTGATGATTGATTTCAGTATACATGGTGATAAAGGAGATGGGGAATCAGTTTTTATTCTGTGACTTTTGGTTTGGAGAATTGAGTGGATTGTACTGTGGTTAGCTAGTAAAGGGAAGTGTTCTTGGTGAGAAGGTTGAGATGAGCTCTTTCTCACTGGAAATACTGTGACAGACAGAACATTCTGACATATAAGACAAACATTAATAGGGCATATATAAGGGTAAATAATTTTGTTAATAAATTTTTATTGAAGTATAGCATAAGTCATAAGGGCTCAGAACAAGGAAATACTCACAAAAGTCGCTTATAAAAGCTATTACCCAGGTAAGGAATAGAACACAATTAGCACCTGTAAATTAATAAATAATTTTTAAATAAATAATAAATAAATAATAAATAAATAGAATAAAATAAAATAAAATAAAATAAAAAATAAATAAGCTGTGACAGTGTGGTGATAACATATCATTCAGTCCTAAAACAAAAAGATGAAATTTTGACCAAAGAAAAAACATTGAGTTTATCTCATCCTATGAAACAACTAGGTTTTTTTTCCTCAATATTTGAGAGCTGTGTTTGACCTGGTTTGAATTAAATGTAGACTCTATGATATACAGCCCGGGAGGCAACTTAAAGAGGTAAGTAGTTAACATCCACAGTAGCTGAACCTGAGATACAGCAAGAGGCCCATGTGACTAGGATAGGAAAGTATGCCATACATATCAAGCTGAGGACAGGGAGAACAAATAGGTTTTAAGATAAATTAAATAGTGCTTCTTAAATTGAAAGTCATTAGAGTAGAAGCTCTGAATTATATGTATTGATTTTCTGCTTCTTACTTGGGCAATAACTATAGCTAATATTTATTGACCCCTTCCTATGTGCTGGGGACGGTTCTATGGTCTTTATAGGTATTAAATAATTTAAGCCTTACTATTATCATCAGATGAGGTGCCTGAAGCAAAGAGCTGCTGTGTAATTTCCCTTAAGTCACAGCTAGCAGGTTATGGAACTGGACTTTGCACGTGGGCACTTGAATGCGGAACGAGTGTTGAACATTTCCTACACTGATGCTAAACACTCTGGGGTGAACCATGGGGTGAGAAGCAGCAGCAACCTGCATAATGGTGGTGGATAGTAATGTTTTCAAGCCATTGCTAATTTTGTGGCATAAATGGCAAAGGTTCCGAAGGAATACCTTAATCAAGAGGCAGTATGATGGTATGTAAACATAAGGATATTTAAGCTCTTCTTCGTACATGTTATATTCATTTTATTGAACGCTTAGTACAAGTCAGATAATGTGTTTGCTCAGAATTCTGCCTTTAGAAGCCTTGGAAAAGCATGTATATCAGCAAATGATTACAGTGTGATAAAGGATCTTATAATAGGGTTGATGGCAGCTTGGAACAGGAAGTGTTGCTTCCTGACTGGAAGTTGAACAGCTGTCTAAGGAGAAAACATTCCAATTGCCTCTTTAAAGATAAGTACTCATTTGCCAGATAAGGTAGGGGAAGACTTTTTTTGAATACCAAAGGCACAGGGTGAGAGAACCTGGAGGGACCAAAGAAAGGTTGGAAAGGCAGGCACCAGCCCAATGAACCGGGTTTTGTAAATCAGGCTAAAACTTGATTTTACCTTGATCAGTAGTTTTCAAACTTTCCTGACCCTGACAGTAAGAAATTCTAAATAAATTATAATTTATCATTGTTTAATTGTAATTAAAACAAGTCACCTGAAACAAGACTTGTGATTAATAAAATACATCTTTCACTTTTCCTCTTCTTTTTCCTATTACCTTTTTTCTACTGTTTAGTCTTTTCTATACTTCATTGGTGAAAAATGTAGTTTGAGATCCACTCAGTTGTTTCACCCAGCAAGAGATCACTTCCTCTAGTGAAAAAGAATACTTGAAATGACCTATCATACTTACCTTTTAGAAAAATCACTTGACTTCAGAGTAAGGATTAGAGCAAGATCCTAATCTGGTAGACAGACTTCAAGTCCAGAGCCAGTTAGGAATTAAAGTATTGGATATTACTCAGCCATCAAAAAGAATGAAAACTTGCCATTTGCAATGATGTGGATAGAGCTAGAAAGTATTATGCTAAGTGCAATAAGTCAATCAGAGAAAAGCAAATAACCATATGATTTCACTCCTATGTGGAATATAAGAAACAAAACAGATGAACATGTGGGAAGAGAAGAGAGGGAAACAAACCACAAAAGACTCTTAATGATAGAAAACAGACCATGGGTTGGCAGAGGGAGGTGGTGGCAGATGGGCTAGATGGGTGATAGGTACTAAGAAGGGCACTTGTGCTGAGCACTGGGTGTTGTATATAAGTGATGAATCACTGATTACTACTCCTGAAACCAATATTGCGCTGTATGTTACCTAAAATTTAAATTTAAAAAAAGGGAAAAAATAAATACACATTCTGGAAAAAATTATTCAAAAGACCAGGCAGTAAATGATGAGGGCTTAGACTGAGAAAGTCGAAGAATTGCCATAGTAATTATAAGAGAAACAGCCTTAGACTGAGTTTAGATATGAGATGTGGAAGGAAAGAAGGAATCCAGAACTAGCCATGGGAGAATTTATAATCTCTATACTTAAATATTAAAGTTTATAAAAACCTAATAAATTATTTTAGCTTCAGGGCACTCCTTCCTGAAATATAACAAAATGATTCATCCTTTACACATCAAATTTTCTTCTATCTGGGATTCTGATTAAATGGTCTTGCTCAAAGGAATGTTCCTTTATCCTTTTATGACCTAATGACAGGGTTTTAATTTTTCCTCAAGCACTTGAAAGAATCTCCTATCTAGCAGGTTATCTACAAAATTCCATTAGGGAGTAATTTGGAGAGAATAAAATGTCTGACCCCTGTAAGATTTTACATGGAAAGAAATGAGAAAATAAGTCTCTGGCATTAATGTACTATAAAGATTAAAAAAAATGTTTAGATGGCTTAGGGAACAAGTGGGTTTGATGTTTTATGAGGACATAGGACAGGATACATTACTGCTTGGAAGTGATTAGTGTTGGGGTAGTGTGATGAATCAGATGGGGTATCCCCATGGAATGAGCCTGTGTGGCCTGCTGGTCCTCACTAGACAAGTGACTGCTCCAAGCCAACAGCAGTTCCTTTGGAGGAGGAATAGATAATACAGAGTCCTTCCCCTCAGTTGTGCTTCATTCCCTTACCCCTTATATCATTCCATCATTTCCTATTGCCCTTTTAAAAGAATTGAGATAAAATTCACTTAACATCAGATTCACAATTTTAACTTTTGAGTGTGCAATTCAGGTGGTTTTTAGTATATTCAGTGTTGTGCAGCCATTCACTAATTCCAGAATATTTCATCATCCCAAAAAAGAAACCCCATACTCATTAAGTAGTCATACCACACCCCCCGCCCCTCCAGCCCTGGCATCTAGTAATCTACTTTCTGTCTCTCTGTATTTGCCTTTTTGGGGCATTTCATACACATTAAATCAGATAATATGTGGCCTTTAGTGTTGGCTTCTTTCATTTAGCTCAGTGTTTTCAAGGTTCACCCATGTTGTAAGCATGTAACGGTACCTCATTCCTTTTTATGGCTGAACAATAATCCATGGAATGGATAGACCACACTAATGATGTTGCTAGAGGTTCCCTCAGTTTATCCCACATAGGCCACTCCATTGGGCAGTTCAGAGTGCAGCTGGCTGTATCAGTGAGCAAGAAAAGAGTCAATTGTGTTTGACTCTTGATTTCATCTCAGGTCATGATCTCACAGTTAGTGAGTTCAAGCCCTGCATCAGGCTCTACACTGTTACTGTGGAGCCGGCTTGGGACTCTGTCTCTGTCTGTCTCTCTCTCTCTCCCTCTGTCTGCCCCTCCCCTACTCTATCAAAACAAATAACTTAAAAAGAGGCAAAGACTTTGAGGATAAACCTAGTTTCTCATATTTTTACAAATGTAAGTACTGTTACATGAAAACTTTTGGTGTGTGCTTATTTAAATACCACTAGGGTATTCCTAAAGAAAATAAAAACTACAATTTCAAGGCTTTTGATTACTTGGCGATGTAGAAAAATTTGGCAGAAACTAAAAAATAAATTTGGCATGAATCAGGAGACCTGCATGTTACCTTGAGGCTTGATATTAACAAAAATTCACAGTTGGCTTGTACAAAGTCTATAAAACTCTTGTGCTTCAGTTTCATTGTATATAAAATCAACAGGTACATTCCATTAGGGGCTCTCAGGCTTTGACTACAAGCCACAATACACTATTCATTTTACATAGGGACCAGCCTGGGACACACACATACAGAACCAGTTCACAGATGACTGAAGCAAAAGTTCCTAGAAACAATATTTACTTTTACTAAATAAAACCTCTCTGATCTCTTTTTTAAAAATCTATTCAGTTTCACTAAAATACTTTATTGTATTTAACAAAAAAATTGAGTTGACCCAGCTGAATTTTGTATTGTGTTCTAATAAATTGCAATCCTCAGTCTGAAAACATTGATTTCAATAGCTACTTAGAATACTGCAAAAATAACCTAGGGTTACTTGCTATATCTATGGAGACAGTAAAAAGTATGAAAAGAGAAAGGTGCACGCTTCTATTCCTTAAGCACCGAGTTGCCCAGTTAAGAGTTTCTGAGCAAGTCAATGTGTCTTTCTGCTCTCACCAATGTACACACATCACTTTGGTAAAGAAGTCATGGGTAGCTAGTTTAGAAAGCTAATGATTCCATGGGTCAGATAGCCCCTGGCATTGCCTCAGGCTTCAACCCTCCCCCAAATTCTTAATCCCCTGAATCTCCTTTCTTTCCTAATCTACCAGGTTCAAGTGGTTATTGACTGTGACACATGTGTTATGCTTCTTATCATTTATCTGATTTATTAGCATTTATTCTGTCATCCTTGTAGATGTATTATACTTGGTGTGATGTGTAATGCTAACTTCATAAGGACTTTCCACTAAGAAAAAAATTTTACCCAGATAATCAATTGCAGGAAAGAAAATTTCCTTATCTATTAAGTGTTTGACAATGCACAAGGCATGCATACATTGCTTCTGAAAATTGTCACCAAAGTATACCATGGAGTAGCATGAAATTTGTGGCAGCTCCCTAAAAGTCGGCTTTCTTTGCAGTTTTCTTTTTTAGCTTATGTATTCATGTGAATCTTGAACTGTATGGTATGTGCTTGTTTTAATACCTAATCAATGTTTTACATTATTTATGAGTCATTATTTATAAGTTAAATTACTTTAACTTCCCTTACTCCTCAATCTTAGAATGAAATTTATGTTCCAGGAGGTTGTACCATAATTTTTCCTAGCTCAAAGCAAAGTACTCTAAGGAATTTTGAGAAGCATGAGACATGCTGTTTTCAGATAATCCTCATAATCACGTTTTGAATAGGTCTTACTGTCCTGATTTAGCAGATGAGAAATAAGAAGCTTCAGAAATCTATACAATTGGTAAACTGGGTTTTTAGGTTTTTAAAACTTAAAACTGGGTTTGTCTCCATAGCCCTTATTGGCTTTACGATGTCATCCAGCTTTTAAGTCTTTATGGAAATGGGAAGAGTTAAGATCATTGTGAAGTATTCAATGCAATATTTCAAAGGTTCTGTACACTTCCAGTGTGTGGCTTTGTTTTTGTTTTTGTTTTCATCCTGGAGAAGATGTGGGAAGGGTGGAAATTCAAATGCCTATTCCTTCAAGAAGGAATTAGGGCATCTGAAGATCACAATTATCTTAGATTCAAGTTCAGGAGAAGTCTAGAAGACCATGATATAGATGAAACATTTGGGCTCCCATGACGTTAATCTTGTTCTAGGAACTAGGTAGAATGGTTTGTTAGGGACAAGGATAGATCCAAATAGTGTTACAGCCAGGGACTCTGGATTTCCACATGGAGGCTTAGTTTTCCTACTCCCTCAGAATCAAATTGTTTGTAGAACCAGAATGTATAGAATGCTTTCAATAAGGGAGAGGAAAAGAGGGAGATCCTACCAAAAGAAACTGACTTTGCCTACCCTTTCAGCTCCTTGCAGCCCTCTCAATTGTTATAAGGGGGTTTAAATTCATTGGATACATGAAGGAAAAAAGTTGGAAATGTGAGAGTAGATAGAAAAATAATTATAGTCCCTAATTTCCTTAAATTTGTTTAATTATTTCCATATCCATCCTAATACTTATAAAAACCAAAATATTTTATTTTCGTATTCATCCCCTTTTCTAAACACCTCTTCCAAAGGAGGAGGATCCAAAGATCTCATCTCATTGTTATTCAGCATGTGTCTTGCATCTTCATGGTAGCAAGATAGCTGCCGCAATACTGGGTACGAACTGAAACAGACTCAAACTATGCTGGCTGTCCTGATTTTACTGCCTAGACTTTGGATGTGATGGCTTGCAATGCAGCAGCCATTATGCTAGCATGAAGACAAAAGTCTTGTAGAGAACACCAAATCAGGAAAAAACAAGGAGGCTTGTTCTTGATAACGGAGAGCCACTGTAACAGCCCTGACTGCTAACCCAAGATTTATTGTATATGATAAGCCATTGTTAGTCTTATTTTCTGGTGCTTAGAGACAAATGTAATCCCTAACTGATATAACTTACTTTAAGTGTCCTTCAAATGACTTGTTACCGAGACTTAGAAAATCTTGTATGCTTTTTCATTTATATTTGTTGTGAGAATATATTCTAGTAAATATAGAGGTGAATGCTGTGATTATTTAGGTAGATATCACGTATTAAGCATCACCGTATCAATACCTTATTTTTGAGTTAAAAACCACCCTCTGTGACCTTCACTAGTCACACTTCTCTCCCTTCTGTCTGAAGATGCCATTGAGTGGGGCACCTGACTGGCTCAGTCAGTTAAGCATCCAGCTTCAGCTCAGGTCATGATCTTGTGGCTTGTGAGTTCGAGCCCCACGTCGGGCTCTGTGCTGACAGCTCAGAGCCTGGAGCCTGCTTCAGATTCTGTGTCTCCCCCTGTCTCTGCCCCTCCCCTGCTCGCTCACTCTGTCTCTGTCTCTCTCTCAAATAAACATTAAAAAACAAACAAACAAATAAAGATGCCATGGAGTGAATGTTTGTGTCTCAGCCCTGCCTCCAAGTTCATATATTGAAGCCTAATCTCCAGTGTGACGGTATTTGGAGAGCGGAGACTTTGGGAAGTAAATAGATCATGAGGGTAGAAACCTTAAGAATGGGATTAGTGCCCTTCTAAGAAGGGATTTGGGAGAGATGATTTCTTTCTTTGCCATGTGGAGATTCAGGGAGAAGGTGGGAAGATTCAGGGGGAAGGTAAGTCCAAGCCAGGAAGTGGGCTTTCACCAGAAATGAGATCTTTTGGCACCTTGATCTTGGACTTGCCAGCTTCTAAAACTGAGAGGTAAAGTTTTGTTGTTTAAGCCGCTAGTCTATGGTATTTTTGTTATAGCAGCCTGAACTGACCGGGATAAGAGATAACCATTATCCTGATTTGAGGTAACCATTCACTTGTTTTATATCTTTTAGACCCATGTATAGATCTTTAAAATACAGTTTAATTTTATTCTTGCTTTAGATATAATAATAATAAATGGGAATGATTTTCTGGGACTTGGATTTTTTCTTAACATTGTTTGTGAAATTGACCCATGTGAGCAAATACAACATCCCAGGTAAATGAAGAATGCAGTTGGCGTTTATTTTTCAGTCCTATAATGTATTCCATGAAGCATGTAGCTTTCATTTATTTCCATTTCTTTACAGTATTTCCCATAGCATGTAGCAGTAGGTCATTTATTTCCATTTCTATGTAGTTTTCCACATAATGTATCACTGTAGTTCATTTGTTTCCTTTTTGCTATATAGTATTCTATGCGTGAACTTTGAATAATTGGTTCTCCTTTCAGTGGACATTTCACTTGTTGGCAGTTTAGAGTCCTTATGAATGGTGCTGCTAAGAAGATGATTGCATATTAGAGTGCCTGGGTGGCTCAGTTGGGTAAGCGTCTGAGTCTTGGTTTTGGCTCAGGTAATAACCTCATGGTTCATGAGTTCGAGCCCTGAGGCTCTGTGCTGACAGTATACAGTCTGCTTGGGATTCTCTCTCCCTCTCTCTCTCTGCCCTTCCCCTGCTTGCTCGCTATCTCTCTGTCTCAAAGTAAATAAATAAACATTAAAAAAAGATGATTGTGTCTCCTGGTACTTAGTGGTAAGGGTTTCTCTGGGGCATATACCTAGAGATAGAATTGTTAGGTCACAGGGATACATATTTCTAATTTTAATAGGAAATGCCAAATAGTTTTTCCAAGTAGCTATTGATTTATTCTCCATCTTATATGAGAATTCATTGTTTCACATTATTTTATGCTTTTATTGTAATTCTTTACAATGAACATTTATTTACTATAAGAAAAAAATTTTTTAAAATTTCAAAACTTATAGGGGAATTAAACGTTGTGTGTGTGTGTGTGTGTGTGTGTGTGTGTGTGTGTGTGTATGCATATGTAATGAACCATCAGTCCTCTAAGAAAGATGTCATCGTTTTGATGGTTAATTGTGACTTTAAAATACACTCACAGCTGTTAGCAAAACAAATGGAAAACAATTTCCCCATTCCCAAGTCAAATATTCACTTTGTGTACCTGATATGATGCTCACATGAAGTACAGAGTACTTACTGGGAAGTCCCAGATAAATAACAAAGACGAGGAGAAAGATGTGACTCCCATTATCCGATTTGGGGATAGTGAAGAAATTTACTTCCCATTTTTTTCTGTAATAAAACTGCTATGTGGCAACTGTAGAGAATTCTTGAATTGGAAGATAAACGGCTGTGATTTTTATAGAGTGTTGGTATTTAAACAGAAGCAACAGAGCTATCAGAAGGCTTAAGAAAATAAAGGTCTTGCTCTCTCTGGAGATCACAGTCTCATTTTGGGAAATGATCTCTTTCTGAAACGTACACTGCTTTTCTGGCGTTCCGACTGTACCGTCAGACCAGTGAAGTCCTGGAAACCTTCACAGCAGCAAAAACAATGTGTATCAAAAAGGCACAGCACAACTGGGAGGAATAATATTAGCCTGGGAAATATCTTTTTAACTTTTGACCTTATCCATATAAAAAATAAAGGAATGTAGAAGTGCTTACTTATAATATGAAATAGAACTTTGCCTGCAATTCTCTTACTATGCTTAAAGTTTGAACACCTCTACATGAAAACCAGTTGAATACATTTTTAAAATTATATATCCTATTAGGTACTTTCATAACTCCAAATAAATAGAAACATAATATTTATATATACTTTTTACTTATGCTATTGAACAATATAATTAGATGGTAGAAATATACATGAAGTAGAAACTTCAGAAGATTGGCAAAAGTTGAAGTAAACATTAATTTTGAATTTTCTTTAACAGTACAAAATACTATTGCACCCTCAAAAATTTATTAAAACTGGAGCAATACAACTGATTTTTTTTTGGTCTCTGTTGAACACTCCCTGATTTAGCAACTTAAAAACCTGGCTCTAGATGTGTATTTTGATATTCTATTTTAAGGCTTTTACAGCTGAAGAGTATTTTTCACTAAGATACATATATCTAAATGGTTCTGTCTACCAAATAATAAGATGTATTTTTCAATTTCATCTCCAGTTTGCTAAAACATTTGTTGAAAATAAGGTAATAGGCATCCATTTTTCCCTGTAGCACCTACTGAGTTTAATATATTTTAGTATTTTTAACTAGTAGGTATATACTTTATTGAGATTCTTCATTTGGAAGCTCTTAAAGCAGATTTTAGAAGGCCCGTTTTCAAGTTTTTTGGTTGTACAAATAAGAATTTTTGAGTGGCTTATTTGTATCATTTTCAATGACAGAAATCCCACAAAAGATGGAAATATTTTTAAACACCAGTTTCCAAAATACTCTTAATACCGTGAATTTCCTAAAACAAAAACCTCATCCTTTCACTGGGAATCCTGTTAAGTACTTTGCTGTGAGATAGCCATTGAATCTCTGGATTCTTCAGAAGATTTGTGTGTATTTACTCTCATGCCATTAAATATTGTAAGATTCCTCCACATTTGAGGAAATCCCCTTCTGCAGTGGGAAGCTGGGGCCAGACCTAAAGCAAGGGCTCCTACTGTGGCCCAGCTCCAGGTAGATGCTATATTGCAGGCGGTTGGAGCTGTGCAGCAGGAGCCCTGATTGACCTCTTGTAGCAGTTTATTCTGTTTATTTGCCGCTGGTTTCAGCTCTTGACTGCAACAGCCGTTCTATGAATGATGCAATGAGTGAATTTCACAGGTGGACCATATTGAGTTCTTACTGCAGATTCCTGTCTTTAGTCCATTCTCAGGCAGTTCTTTGTATCTATTGTTGACTGCAACATAGGGGCCCCTGGGTGGCTCAGCTGGTTAATCCTCTGACTCTTGATCTCAGTTCAGGTCGTGATCTCACTGTTTGTAGGTTCGTGATCTCACTGTTTGTAGGTTCGAGCCCCACACTGGGCTCTGTACTGATGGCAGGGAGCCTGCTTGGGATTCTGTCTCTCCCTCTCTCTGTACCCCTCCACCCATGTGCACGCACTCTCTCGCTCGCTCTCTCTCTCTCTGAAAATAAATAAATAATCTTAAAAAAAAGGCACTGCAAAGAGCAAATACCATAAGCTGAGACACACCATAACCCATAGTTTAATTCAAAAGAATAAATCTTTCATTATGTGATTTGTGACTTGTTTCCTCCAGTCTTTGGCAGTATTTTGTATCTCCTGGCAGTATTTGCTGCAAAAGAAATGATTTTAGACCATGTTTTACACTGTGTCTCTGTTCTCAATATGTCATTGCAGTCCATTTTACTACTGCAGGAAGGAGCTTCCTCATCAGTGCAAGCACTTGGCTTTCACAATGTAGTGAAAGAACCTCAAGAGACTTATAAACACATCCCATAAGGTTTAATAAGAAATTTGATAAAATACTGAACTGCATATGACATGACTTAAACATTCCTTATAATTGTCATGTTTTATCTCTGTCTTGGAAGTTCATGGGTTTTTTTTCCTTTAATTAAAAGAAAGTTTATTTATTTAAAATGTTTATTTATTTTTGAGAGTGAAAACACAAGGGGCAGAGACAGACACAGAATCTGAAGCAGTCTCCACGTTCTGAGCTGTCAGCACAGAGCCCGACACAGAGCTTGAACTCAAAAACTGACCTGAGCCGAAGTTGAATGCTTAACAAACTGAGCCACCCAGGCGCCCCTTATTTATTTTTGAGAGAGAGAGAGTGCACAAGCAGGGGAGTGGCAGAGAGAGAGAGAGACAGACAGACAGACAAAGAATCTGAAGTAGGCTCCAGGCTCCGAGCTGTCAGCAAAGAGCCTGACGTGGGGCTCAAATCCACCAACCGTGAGATCATGACTTGAGCCGAAGTGAGACTCTTAATCAACTGAGTCATCCAAGCACCCCCAAAGTTCAGTTTTTATATGTTGCTAATGTGATGATATAAAACTATCTTCAGGCATGGAATGAACTTGAGATTATTCTCAAATATGTATATACTCATATACTCCAAACACTCTTATTTTGAATAATCAGGTTGCTGTTGCTTCCAAGGTGTGATGTGGTTGGTGAAGGTCTTCTATAGGAGAGGGAGATGTCGGCTCTGCCATTTAATTTGGTTGAGTGTAGATGATTAAGTAGCTTCAAGCTGTAGTTTCTTTAACAAGTGGCTTTAAAAGATTCTTGTAGTCTTGAAAGGTTTATCTTTGTTTAGTTTCACCAAAATTAAATGATATAATTATGAATCCACTTAACTGGTTCCAAGAAAACTACAAGTAATTGTAACACAGTCAGAAAGAAAAGATGATGAAGATATTTCTGTTAACACTCTAGGTCTAAAACAATCTCTCCTTTTCCTTTGTTTTGTCTTTAATGGCTATATATCTCTAGTACCTAATTCACTTCCAGTGAGAATCATACTGTACGTATTGTCTTATAATGGTTTTCTTTTTTTTTTTTTAAAGGTTTTATTAAGTAATTTCTACACCCAACATGGGGCTCAAACTCACCCACCCCAAGATCAAGTGTCTCCTGCTCCACCGACTGAGTCAGCCAGGTGTCCCTGGCTTTTTCCTTTCTTAAAACATTATACATCTAGTAATAAAATTGTTTGTAACTTATTCTTCCTATAAGTCTGTCTCCACTTATATAATTTTTTTATAAAGTTCATATTATTTATTATGAGAGAGAGAGAGAGTTCCAAGTAGGCTCTGTGCTATCAGCACGGAGCCCAACATGGGGCTTGAACTCACAAACCACAATATCATGACCTGAACTGAAATCAAGAGTTGGATGCTTAATTGACTGAGACACCCAGATGCCCCTCAATTTATATAATTTTTAAGTGACTCTCTTCATTCTTGCTCTGAGTGTGAGTGCAAGACTCCACAAGAATCCAGCTTACTTTTGTGGCTAGTCCAGAGCTTACAGAAAGGCATGCAGAGGCCATATCGTGACAAATTAGCTACAGTTTCTTTATTAAAAATATACATTTTATTAATCTTTGTACATTCTTATGACCTCTGGATACCCATCCATGATTATGAAATGTCTTGTAACTCAGTAAAATACACATTTTTTTAATGTTTATATTTGACAGAAAGGGAGAGACAGAGCATGAGTGGGGGAGGGGCAGAAGAGAGAGGGAGACACAGAATCTGAAGCAGACTCTAGGCTCCAAGCTGTCAGCACAGAACCTGATGCGGTCTCGAACTCACAAACCATGAGATCATGACCTGAGCCGAAGTCAGACACTCAACCGACTGAGCCACCCAGGTGCCCCAGTAAAATATACATTTTTAATAGAGTTATTTTGGGTGAAATTTGGTTGATGTTTTTGGGCAATCAGGCTATAGGGCCTTCCTCACTGCACTCCCTCGGAAAAGTTTTAGACTTATTTTGTAAAGTCATTGTACAAAACGTCTTGGAATGACACGAGAAAGATGTACATGCCTTAGTAAATGACAAGAACAAGCAGCCATCTGAAAGGAAAGTATTTACTGGCATATGTAATGACAAGCAATGAACTAATTGTAATAGTGCTGGAGCAGGTATAGTGATTGATAAATTTAGGTCAGCCTGTTGCAAAGATCTGATAGATTGAAAAATTTACCTGTATTGTACACATGTAATGTCTCTATTTCCAAACCCAACTAATTTCATAGAAGACTAGAGACAAGTGAGATGAGGACCAGTCTTACTATGAGAACAGAGTTAAATGAGCATAGAAAGCAGTTGAAGGAGAATGCTCTAGAACTGAAGAACTTGACATTTTTTATAATCACTTACCTTATAAAAGTATGTGTTTTGTTTTGTTTTGTTTTGCCCTACAAAAGGGAAACTCTAATATTTTCCAACTGCAGACATACTCAAGAACTAAAATGACTGTGAGGTATCTTGTAGAGTACTACTTAATTTGTAATGATATGCTTTGTTTTGAAAATGTGATTCTTGATGGAGTGGCATGAAGCAACTATATTTTCCCCCGGCACAATAATTTGAGAGAAGAAATAGAGAATAACATGCCTCATTCAACTTGTAGGAGACTAGGTTCGCATTACCTTACAGTGTGAATGAGCGTGCCAAAAAGAAACTCTAACAGACGGAAACCCAATTCTTGTGAATTTTGGTTGACTTGTTCCTGCAGTCACAAAAAGGTCACTTCAAACCCTCTGCCCTTGAATGCTTAGCTCTCTAACAAGGCAGTGGTGGCACGGTGTCATAAACTGTTCCTTTAAATACTTGTATCCAAGGCCAAATTGTCTACTCTCATAAAACCTGTTAAAACAGTCAACTGTCCGTTTATAGCGATAATTGCCTTTGCTTTACCAACATTGCCAGAAAAATGAAGATGTTTCCACCTGATAAGGAAGTGAAATTTGATAGGATGGTGGTAAAGGGAGAAATGCTATTCTTTAACTCCTCCCCAGAAGGAAACTCTAAGTAAAACATGCTCTTCTGCTTCTTCCTGTCACCCATCTTTGTAAATTAAGCACTGACATCACTACCTTCTATCCGGCCAAAGTTTGGGACCAAAGTGAGGAACCTAATGAAATTCCCTGACCTTAGAAGAGCCTCTACTTAGAATAATATTGCTAATAAATTTCCTCTGGATTTCTCTTTATGATAGCAGTAGGCTTTTGATAGCAAGAAGATGTATTCAGTATTGAATTAAGAAGACATTCTGACAAAGTCACCTCCTTTCGCCTCTTTAAATGCTTTACATGAGCAATTACCTCTCAAAACTGAATCAAAATGTAGCTCATGTCAGGGAGGGTCCGCCTGTTTGAAACTATATGTATGTGACAAAGATGGAGATAATTTCATTTAGCGGATTCTTTGCAGTGTGAGTGTGTATGTGACTAGAAGGGATATTGTGATGAGCAGCCTGCAGGAAGGGGATGATTAAGTAACAACAGACAGTTACTCAGCTGTCTCCTGAAGGGCTAGTCACTGCTAACACTAGGTTTTCATGCAAGTTTGGACAATGCATGTGTTATTGATTGGTGACACTCTTGGGAAGACTGAGCACTGGATCAGGAAAGATTCTAAAAACACATACCGCTGGTTGATCGCAAAAGCAGTGATACCTGGGTAAAGAGATGTTGAATTAAGAAATTCAGTTCTATAGGATAAATGATGTAAAACCTTCCTAGTTCTTCCACTTAATCTTGGGGAACTAACTGCATTGCTTCTTACTACTTTTGGTGTCCGTTGACCATTTCTGGGGCTTCTGAAAAACTTTGAAGCCCTGTGTATTGAAGGTCAAGGAGAAACAAAGCAGACATGTGTGGAGAGAAGCTCATAGGAGAGGCAGTAAGAAGTGTCCCAGAAATAAGACAGTGAGTCAGGGTGGGAGTCAAGGAACTTGGGACACCCAGCAGTAAGAGAAAACTTCTGGTTTCTTTTTCCTGTATCTTGCATGTCATTCTACTTTTCAGTTTCTCCGTATGCTGACATTTTGGAAACCAAAGCCAAAAGAAATATATCACAGCAGCAGCTCCAAGGCATAAGGCTGTTCAAACCAAAATTGATTTTTCACATCTTTAATCAAGTAGGAATGACATGTTGTGAATATTTCTAGGGAGTAAATTTACTAGTGCTTTAAGATTAGCCCAACTTAGGTATTTTGTGGAGGTTTGGTTTCATTTTGATCTTGGGTCAAAACAGAATAAAAACAGCACTGTATGCAATTTATAACCAACATGAAGCTGAGAACATAGCAGACATTCATATTAAGGTCTTTTATTAAAATTCCTACTGTTTGGTCCAGATCTGTAATCAGATCCTACATGTGGAGTTTGCCATGACATAGAGGAAGGGGAAATAAAAGCTTTGAAAAACAAACAAAAAAACAGGAGGAAAAAGTAGGATGCTATTATCTTCTTTTCACCAAAAAAAAAAAAAAAAAAAAAAAAAGCTGTGGTATCATGGAACTGATTTCAGATGAAAACTATGAGAAAAAGTTCCTTGGATTGTTCCATGTTTGTCTTGTGTCCTTCAGTGATCCCATCATGCATGCCCCTCCATCAGACTGGGCTCTCCTATATCACCAGTGGTGACCTCTCAGTAGGCATTTCCTAGCAGTTAATGACCGGTTGGTTTAAGGGCCCTGGGCTTTGCCTCAGGCTCTTAACTAGCATCTCGTTAACTGGCAGGAAATGTTTTTCCTTTCTGTTGCTTAATTTTATATATTCTTAATAGAACAGAAAGTACCTTGACTGGGGTAGACAACATTACACTTTCCGGCTCCTCATTTGTAAATAACCCTGTTATGAGTAATAGGAAGTGATCCAGCTGGTTGTAAAAAGACACACGCTTAATGGGCAAGTCCTGGTGGACTAATGGTTTTGCTTGAAAAAAACATCACACCTGCAGGACACATTGCTCCGTTTTTGTTTCAAACGTAATGAGCCTACATTCAAGCAGAGATGCACACTGATCTCTCTGGGAGTTAGAAACCTTGAAATATACAAGAGAAAAAAGATTGTTTTAAACCAGTCTAGTTCATTTTTCTCTCTAGAGACTAACTTCGTGCTATCTGAGCATCACTCTTTCCAAAGGTTCCATAATTTCCAGATGTAAGGTAGAGCCACATTTATATGCAATGTAACGCCTCTTTAAAATTTTATGCCTGGTCCATAAAACCTATGGATATACTATGGGAATATGACCATTGTTGGTTTTGGTGACCACTACTGCTTTGCCTTCTTCTGACACAGGAATAGTATAGCATCTAATACAGTAGTTTATATTTACTTCATCAAAACTTGGTTCTTGTTTAACTGGATGGCCTGATGTCATATGCTTTACTGTAGCTAAACAAATATTTATGGGACACTCACTACACTGCTAGATTTATTCCATATGCCTCTGATACCCACTGAAGTGAGATGTCATACCAACCTTACCATTTATCCCCTGGACATAGCTTAGTGCCTGGCTTTGACTACGTTAGTGCCATAGCTAAGGTTATGTGTTCTGATGTCAGAGTGGTAGAATCTCTAGCTCAGTAACTTGAATAAGTTACCTATCCTTTCTATGCCTCAGTGTCCTCATTTGTATGTCTTGAATTATAGCAGTATCTACCTCACGATTGTATGAGTCTCAAATGGAAAAACCCATTTGTCTGATGTATTTCCTGGCTTATTCTTATCATCAAAACTATTAAGCTTATTAGGGTTATACAGAACCAATATGTGTGTGCATATGTGTATGTGTGTATATATATGTGTGTGTGTATATACATATATATGTGTGTATGTACACACATATACACATATACACATATATGTATATATCTTTATATATGTATAAATACATACATACATATATATGTATAAATACATATATACACGTGCATACATACATACATGTAAAGAGACATACTTTAAGGAGTTGGCTGACCACAGTTGTGGAGGCTTGGCTAGTCCAAAATCTGATGGGATAGGATAGCAGATTAGAGAGTCAGAGAAGAGTTGAAGTTCAAAACCAAAGGTAGTCTGATGGCAAAATGCCTTGTTTCTGGAGATCTACCTTTGGTTTATAAGGCCTTCAACCAATTGGAGGAGGACCACCATATTCTTGGGTATATGAGGGGATACTTTGCTTTACTCAGAGTCCACGTAGTGAAATGTTAATCTCATTCCAAACGATACTCACAGAAACATCCAGAATAATGCTTGTCCACATATCTGGGCACTGTGGCCTGGCCAAATTGACATAAAATTACCCATCACATTTAATTAGTCCAATGAGATTAGTGAGCTTCTCAGATACTGTCATGGAATACAGAGCTTCCTGGGACATACCTCCTCTCCAGTGCTAACAGGAAATAGGAGAAATATGGATATCCTTTGACTTAATCAACACTTATGCAAGGTCCTATACATCCAAATCCTAATCTTTTGACTTGTGTCCTTTTAGCTTCTGTGACTGAGAATGTGTTCCTCTTTGATGTTCCCATTAGCTTTTGTTTCACTCTTCCCCACACAGCTCTCTTAGCCTTCCCTGGGCCTCCGTTGTACGTATTTCCTCTGCCCTTTCAAGAGCCACAGGTACACGTACTGTCTCAGGGGTATGCATTAGTGTAACTGATTCTGTAGACTAATCCGAAAACACCAATAGATATATTCATAGCCCTAGTCAGGCCATTGTAGACAGTTGGGCAATTTGGAAATCTCTACACAACAGTGCCTAGTCCACGGGGCATGTAGGACTGAAGCCCAGTTCATACAGCTTGGCCCTGGAAAGGATAGTGTCCACTGTGGAGGAAGGGCTACGTTTTACTTCGAGGTTTACTCACTGCACAGCTGTGTTCCCAGAGGGGGTACATCTTTCTAATTTTCCCAGAGGTACCATAAAGACTAGCTTTAGTGAAACAGGAGGCAAAGTTACATAAAATTAACCCACAGGTAAAATTGTCTTTTCTGTACACAGATGCCTCCCCTCAATGATTTGGCTTTAAGGTGGGATAATATGACTGTCCATCTCCTTCTTCTGTTTCCAACCCTTTCCTTTCCCATTCCCACCCTACCCCTGCCCTGTCCCATAACAGTGCTACCACTACCTCTCAGTGAAAGGCATCGTAACTTCAACTGTTACCTCTCATTTACCCTCCTCTTTATACACCACCATATATATTTCTTGCTTTCCTCTGTATCATGAGATCTTTCCATTTTATAGCTGTTAACAAATTCATGATTATTTAAGCATCTGGCATAACCAAGTAACAGTAGGAGACAAAGACAGGCCCAGACTTCTGACACTTGATGTGTTTCTCAACTTCAGCTTATGACATCTTAGCCTAGATGATGCTTTGTTGTGAGGACTGTCTTATATGTTGTAGGATATTTAGCAGTATCCTTGGTCTCTACCCACTAGATTCCAGTAGTACCCATCCCCCCAAGCTGGGGGAACCAAAAATGTTTCCAGATAGTACTAAATATGCCTGGAAAGGAAAACCATCTCTAGTTAAGGAAAACCATCCCTAGTTAAGGAAAACCATTCCTGTTTTATTTGGTGCTTATTCCAATACACCATAAATGTATGTTCTTGTATTAGTTTACTAAGCCAGCTGTAGCACAGCACCACATTGGGTAGCTTAATCAACAGAAATGTATAGTTTCACAGTTTTGAAGTCTAGAAGTCCATATCAAAAGGTCAGCAGGGTTGGTTCTTAGGCTGTGAGGGGAGAATTTGTTCTAGGCCTTTCTCCTTAGCTTGTAAGGTATCTTTGTCTATTTACATTATCTTTCCTCTGTGTGTATCTGAGTGTCCAAATTTCCCCCTTTTTTTTTTTTTGAGGATACCAATTACAATGGACAAGAGCCTAGCCTAATGATGTTTTAACTTGACCACTTCATGTTTGCAAATATTCTCACATTTTAAGTCACTGGGGGTTTGGACTTCAACATAGGAATGTAGTAGGGAGAATACAATTCAATACATGAAAATTCTAAGAAAAAAAATACAAGTGTATTTATTCAAAACAAAATTCTTCACTCATTTACGTAGCAACTTAGCTGCTTCCAAATAGATACTATGTGGCTGGCTGGAATAATTTTGTATTATACTTGACACTTAAAGGTTCAATGGTACATTTGAATGAATGTACAAAGAAAGTTTCTTCAAATTTAGTTAAGTGAAATAACTAAAAGCCAATATAAATAATATAAAGCAAGCATATATGAGGGCAGTTGATAAGCAAGGAGAAAAACTATAGCTTTTTTGAACCTGAAACTTTTAGCATAATTTAAGGGAGATTATAGATATGCCTATATCTAGACTAGTGCTAAATGGTTTAACCACAATTTTATTTCTAATTCACTGAGCCATTTAAAACAATTTTTTAAACATTTATTTTTGAGAGAAGGAAAGAAAGAGTGAGGGAGCATGATTGGGGGAGGGGCAGAGAGAGAGGGAGACATAGGATCCAGCATAGATCCATAGGACCTGTGCTAACAGCAGAGCCTGATGCGTGGCTGGAACCCACAAACCGTAAGATCATGACCTAAGGTGAAGTCACACACTTAACCCACTGAGCCACCCAGGTGCCCCTCACTCCGCCATTTTGAAATGAAATGAAAATGGAAAACATTTCACATAGTCATGCATTCCACAGTTTTTTGTTTGTTTGTTAGATTTTAAAGAGCTTTTCTACCAGAGTAGAATAGTATAATTGTGGTATAATTCTAACTTGGGGCTCCTGGGTTACTCAGTCGGTTAAGTATCTGACTTCTGCTCAGGTCATGATCTTATGGTTGTTGCGTTTGAGCCCCGCATGGGGCTCTCTCCTGTCAGCATGGAATGCGTTTCGGATCCTCTGCCTCCCTCTCTCTTTGCTTCTCCCCTGCTTGCTCTCTCTCTCTCTCTCTCTCTCTCTCTCTCTCTCTCTCAAAATAAATAAAACATTGTAACAAATTAAAGAAAAAAAAACTTAAAAGAAATCACTGATACGAAGGGTTTCCTGGAGTTTCCTATCATGGAAAAGGTTGATGTTAAGCCAAAGACCATCCTGTCAAGATTGGTTATGTATTCGATGTGAACCACAGAACAAAAAAGGGGGCAGGATAGAGGTTGCAAGAGGACTAATCAGTGATTACATGAGGCACAAAATGGATTTCATGACCTCCTAAAGATTCTTCGAAAATCAACTTTGATTCTAAAGAGGTAGTTGCCATATCAAATGTAGTACAATTTTATGCTGTGGTTCTGCACTGTTTACATGAGCGTGCTGCTTCATGGATTTAGAAGGTGGTACTGAAGTTATGACACTGGATACTCCTCACTTTGATGTAGACCTGTATTAATGGCCTCTTCAAGAAAATATACTGAATGGCATGGGACTTGGGGAGTCTTTATCTTGTTCTTTTTGGAGGTGTTTCTATTGGTGCAGTAATTGTCATTCAAGGATGAATTTTCTATGTGTGGCTCCACCCATACCCTTTTGCCAAAAAATGCTTTTTTAGATATCTTTATTTAAAGTATCATTCAAATGCAAAGGCTGAGAATGGCAGCTATAAGCCAGAGCTCTGAGCACCATAGAACTCTAATTTTATTTGCAAATATGCCCAAATATTTTCAGAAAGGAAGTTCTTTAAAATGTATCCAATATAGAGCAATATCCAAATTTGTCCATGTTTCATACCTGTACTTAATAATCTGCTGGTGCACAATTATTGCTCTTGGAGTTTCTGGGTCTTCCCAAATGTACACTTGCCTGATCCCTTTGGGTAGCATTTTGTCTTCTATGAGGCTGACCAGGGTTACCTGTATGAGGGATGGTGGGATGTGCAGGTGGCCCTAAGACTTCCTCCAGAGCTCCCTGTCTTCACATTGTACCTGGCTCCAGCTTTATTTTCCCGTGATTGTTCTCTGTATCTGTGTGGTCCACCTTTTTCTGGCTTGCCTTCTTATGTCTTACTGTTGGTTCTGTCTCCTGGAGGCTAGTCTGGTCTCTTTGTCTGCAACGAGGAATCTTTGGAAGCATAGAACAAGAAAAAATCCTGTTGGGTTCAGCCCGGAGTCCATGACATTTGTGTGCTGACCTCATGGTCCAAGTTCCTGTTAGGCCCCGCCTGCAACAAAATTTGGGCAGTCCTGGCCAAATACCATACATGACTTCTCCATTTTTTCCTAGCAAACAAAAAGACTCATGGAAGCAGAGCATTACATCATCACAAACATTAAAGGTTGAAATGAAAAATAAACATTAATGTGAATATTGCGAGGAAGATATTGCGCCTCATCAAGAGTTACTCAGTAATTTTAAGTTAAGCATCTGCCTTAGTTTGGGCTGTTATAACAAAAATACTATATCCTGAGTGGCTTAAAGAACCAACTTTATTTCTCACAGTTCTGGAGACTAGAAGTCCAAGATCAGAGTGCTGCTATGGTTGGGCTCTGGTGAGAGCCCTCTGCTTCCTTTACAGACGGCCGGGCCTTCTGTTTTCACCCATGACAGAGAGAAAGGGCTCTGGTCTTTTCCTCTTCTCATAATTACACTAATCTCATCATGGGGGCTCCACTCTCATAACTTTATCTAAACCTAATTACTTCCCAAAAGCCCCACCTTTAAATATCATCTCATTGGGATTAGGACTTTCACATGAATTTTGGAGGGACACAAACATTGAGTCCATAGTAGCATCCTTAGAAGGTACATTGTATCCTCAGTAAACTGGTCATATCAGTGCACTTACTGAGTGACATTTGCAGTTTGATTGATTGCCTACCTAGCATTTTTACTCCTTTGCTCCCATGGAATCCTTCTAAATCCGAGGGATAAGCTGGCTTTCTGGGGGCCTAATCCAACCTTGTTTGGCCAGAAAACTTTTCAGAAAAGGAAAAAAAAAATTTCCAATATATGAAAAATAAGAGATCTCTCATAAAAATCTAAATTCTAAGCATCTCTTGAAAAAATAACAGTATAGCAGCCCTGGGCAACTATTCTCGTGCCACAGTTGTCTGGAGGCCTTGATAGCCTTGCTCTCCAGGTACGTTCTAGTTCACTTTTCCTCATTGATGCTTCCCTCCTGGCTACTGCAGGGGTCGCATGATGTGCCCCCCACCACAGGAACTACCTGGCCACTCTTGGTAAAAGTTATCACCTGGATTTAATTATAACTGCATTTTTTTCATGTCTGAGGATATCAAATAATGTGTTTAGATGTTTTCTGTAGTTGTTTCTTTTTTTTTCTTTTTTTTTTAACGTTTTATTTATTTTTGAGACAGGGAGAGACAGAGCATGAACAGGGGAGGGTCAGAGAGAGGGAGACGCAGAATCTGAAACAGGCTCCAGGCTCTGAGCTGTCAGCACAGAGCCCGACGCGGGGCTCGAACTCACAGACCGTGAGATCACGACCTGAGCCGAAGTCGGCCGCTTAACCAACTGAGCCACCCAGGCACCCCAGTAGTTAAATTGTTTCTAAATAAAGGGATCCTAAATTTCCCTCCTCTGATCTCTCAACGTGAAACCTTTTAGAAAACTTCTCTAGTTACATAATTCCAGTGTAATATTTTAGCCAGGTCTTAGTTTTTAAAAAGTTTCTTGCCTTTTAGTGAAATGAAAATATTAAATTTCTCTCTACCTTAGGCAAAAACAAAAATTTTAAGTCTGTTACAAGATGGTTATTCTCCTACTTCGAGAATTTGAAATTCAGAGCTGTAGAGCACTGGGCATTTCCAGGTTTATACTAACAGATTTATCCCGTTATATGTGCCTTTATGCCCAAAGAAAATTTTATTTCTATTTAAATTACAATCTCAAATCCTGCAAGATAAACTATTTGCCTATAATACTCATATAGTAATGATAAACACATAGCTGTGAAGTACCAGGATAGAGAAAAGATTAGTCTTTGGTAAACAATAACTATAAATATGAAAAGGAATAAGGAATATAGAGTCTGTTCCTCCACTTCTTCCTGTGCAATTTGATTTAACACTGGAAAAACACCTCCAAACCAGCCTTCCCTAACCCACATTAATTGATACTAAAATAAAACTTAGGTAGTATGTTTTGATCAAGTCATTTTCAGAAGAAAATATGCCACATTCAGTATTCATCAACTACCATAATCAGTTTTTTTTTTCTTCTTATCTTTCTAAAGAACTGTTTGTAATAGATGGCTTCAGAAGTGTTGGAAATGGGACAGAGGGTGTGGTCCCAACAGAGAGAGCCCTCCTGGCTCACTGATCCAGGAGCACAGGGGAGCTGGGTAATTGGCTCACTGCCATGCAGTTCTCATGTAGCAGCCACCACTCCCGGTTTCCCCAAACAATTTTTTTTTTTCTACTGCACACTATAACAAACTAGAATTTGAAACAGCAGTGAACAGGACCCCTTTCAACCCTGAGGCTTTTCTGAGGCAAAGAGGCCGTGCTTCCCACCATGACTGAGGTCTAGGCTCTGATGTCCCCCAGTTGCCGGATGAAACTGCGCTTTGAAATAACTGCGGAGAGAGGAGCAGGAAGTGTTAGTGCTGGAAATTTAAGAAGTTGGAGTCTCTTTTTTTTTCTCTCCCCATGTGGAATACCTCCAAACTTGTGGAAGAGAACAATGGTAGTTCTGTGCGTGTGTGTGTGTTTTCTTCATTTCTAATTGTCAGCTTCCTTTAAATGTAGCCCTGCCTGGGAAACACTACTGATGGATCACAGTGAAACAAATAGGGGTTTTCATTTTATGCAAGTCATGGTGCTAATTGGGGACCAGGTGGTGTGTTTCCTGAAGTAAGCAAAGGGGAAATAGTATTTATAGGAGTTGCCAATGTACAGTGTGCCCACTCTAGCTTTGACCCCGTGTGAGAAGAGCCGACAGCCTATTTCAAGGTATATTAGAAAACTAAGCTCTTTGAGGGCTAGTAGCTTGTCAAATCTGATGACTTCAAATATGAAATAAGAAAAGTAGACTTCCTTTACTGATGAACTTCCTCCACCTCACCCCCCACCCCCAGAACATTCTTCCAACTATCTTGCAAACCTAGTTAACGCTCTGGAATGTCGTTCTTACAGTTTATTTTTTGAATTCAATCATAATAGTTGGCTCTACATAGTTAGCTTTTGTTTTCTTAATTGGAATAAATAGCAATCAAACTTCTTAAACTCTATCTAATAATGCATTTAACTCAATATTATGTCTAGATGCAGCTAGCCCAATACTTAAGTCACTTGGGTGTCCCATTGCCTAGGATGAATGCTTTGGCCTTAGTAATTATTGTCTACACTGTCTAAATTTGTTATATAATTGCTTGATATTCTACTTCATTTTGACTGTTTAGACTTGGCCTTTGAGCACTTGGCATTTTGCTCACAGGAAGGAATTTACAAACGCATTCCTCGGCTGATAAATGTAATAGCACATGATGGTGTGAATCCTAATTAGAGAATCACACATCTCTAGTACGTTAGGGTCAAGAGCTTTCAAGTATCAGAGTAGTGTGTTTGTCTCATTAGTATATGCAGCTTTGGAATTGATTATTGCAATAATAACAGTTGGGTTTTTTTTTTTAATTAGGGTAATTAAAATTTGTAGTGTTTCCTTTTTATGTTGGGTAAATGCTAGTTTTTTTTTTTTTAACTTTAAGTTTGCTTAAAATTAATCTTTAGGGTCTTGATTTTTCAAAATCTGTGGCTCTTCTTTATAAATAGGCAGTTTTATAAATAGGCAGTTTTATAGGAAAGGCCAGAATGCCTAACACACATGTGACATTATAGAAAGAGAAAAGTCAAGACTTATGCCAAATGGGATATAAACAGCTCTTTACCTCTGAGAATTGTCTTGAAGATGTCTTTTTCCTTAAGTGTGCTTATATTGACCTCAATGTCTCTAACATTTTTCCCTCTGAGATCACAAGATTAAGGCAGAAAATTATCTGGTTGAAATGTTTTCATATAGACTTACCTTGTGGCAGATATGTCTCTCTCTCTCTTTACTTAATATCTATCAATAGGTATTTGGTGAACCTTTATTCAGTGCTTTCTGCTGGATCCCAGGGAGGACAACAAAGGAGTTCTGGAAAGCACTGCCTAGATTTGGAGGGTTGGGACTATCTGGACGTTGCAGGAGTGGGAAGGGGGGAAGAAGAACAAACTCATCTGGTGATATGTTAAAAGAACTTTAACTCTGAGCAACAGAGTAATGACTGGTTATAACCCACAGAATAAAATAAGTATCCACCCATATTTGACACCCAGTCACAGATTCCTCCAAACCACAACTATGAGACCATCCAGAAAGTTGAGATTAATCTGTCTCCCCTTAAATATGAGCTGGACTTTGTGATTAATTTCCAAACAATAGAGTATGGAAAGGGAAACATAGTGACTTTACAGTGGTAAAACCTGGAAGGTCTCACATCAATCAGAGGATCAATGTTTATATCATCAGTGATAAGTCATATTGATATCATGTATTCCTGGTATCTTTTTTTTTTTTTTTTATTTTATTTTTGGGACAGAGAGAGACAGAGCATGAACGGGCGAGGGGCAGAGAGAGAGGGAGACACAGAATCGGAAACAGGCTCCAGGCTCTGAGCCATCAGCCCAGAGCCCGACGCGGGGCTCGAACTCACGGACCGCGAGATCGTGACCTGGCTGAAGTCGGACGCTTAACCGACTGCGCCACCCAGGCGCCCCTTCCTGGTATCTTAGGATGAGAGGGTGTCTTAGATCAGGCTGCTATAATATTTACTATAGACTCATGGCTTAAAAAAAACACACATGTATTTCTTATAGCTCTTAGAGGCTGGGAAGTCCAATATCAAGAATGCCAGCAGATTTGGTGTCCAATGAGTGTCCTCTTCTTGGTTTGCAGACAGCAGCCTTCCTATACATTGTATGGGTTTGGACAAATGTATAATGATAGGTATCTATCATTAAGTATCTTACAGAGTAGTTTCACTGTCCAGAGAATCCTGTGTCTCACCTCTTCATATAGAGGCACTAATCCCATTCATGAGGGTTCCACTCTCCTGACCTAATTACCTTCTAAAGGCCCTACCTCCAAATACCGTCACACTGGAGGGTTGGGACTTCACCATACTAATTAAAAAAAAAAATTAATGCTGATTTATTTTTAAGAGACAGAGGTGCGGGGAGGGGTGGAGAGAGAGACAGAGAGAGAGAGACAGCATCTGAAGCAGGCTCCAGCTCTGCTGTCAGCACAGAGCCCAACGCAGGGCTGGAACTCATGAATGTGAGATCATGATCTGAACTGAAGTCACATGCTTGAACAACTGAGCCACCCAGGCACCCCATCACCACAGAATTTTTGAGAGAGACAACCATTGAGTCTGTGGCGGAAGGACACCTTACTTCTATAGCTTTTTTCCCCCCTGTACTTCCACTGTAATTGTGAGAAGGCTACAGACAAATACAAATTAAAGGAAAAAATACCTAGCTGATCATCCTTCCCACTGTCAAGATCATAAAAAGCATAAAGACTGAGACTCTGTCACAAATTAGAGGAGAATAGAGATATGACTAAATGCAACATGGCAAACTATATTGGATCCTGGAACAGAGAAAGATCATGGATGAAAAACTGGTGAAATCTGAATGCAGTCTATAGTTTAATTATTTTGTCCCAATGTCAAATTTTTATTTTTGACAAAAATACCCCTATTTAACATTATGAAAAATGGGAGAAAGGATATATGCACATTTTGAACTACCTTTGCAAATTTTCCAAAATTCTGAATTTATTTCAAAATAAAACTTTTGTTAATAAAAAACGTCATTAGACAACTATGTTACTAAGAGGTACTGGTTTTAAGAGGAAGAACAGATCAACACAGTAGATAGAGATGGCTTCTGGAAGGTGTGGGCCATATGACAGGCCCCCAAAATTGGATAAGATTTAACACCCAGTCACAGATTCCTTCAAACCACAAGATTTTGTCGGTAATCTCTACTTTTTGACCTTTTATATAAGACAGAATTCTTCTAAACACTGCCGCAAATAATTCTGATACCAAAGCAAAGTGATTTTGTCTCAAATTTGGGAGACCTGGGACTAGCTAATTTCATCCACACTGCCTTTTATCCACAGGACTCAAGCATTGCCCATAAATGAAAACCACCTTGGCCACAGGACAACTTTTCTCCTATTCTTTGGAATAGAGTTTCTGTTTCTCTAGTCCACTGTGCTCTCTGAAAGCAAGATTGCCCATATTCTTATCTTGACCTCACAATGTTCTTGTCACCTCAAGGAGTTTACTTAAATGAGACTTCCTCCAAAAGCAAAACATTCAATGGTCTCCAGCATGCTGTCTTCTTTTACCTTATTACCAAACAAATTGAGAAGGCAATTAAAGGCATCAAAAACACTCCATTGGTGTTTTTGGACCATTTGGTTTTTAGGCCAGTTCTTACATGATTTTAAGGGAAAAGATAATTCTTCTACACTATAGTGAAATATCAAATCATGAGAAAATGATGAACTTGAATAACAAAATTTAGTAATGAACAATAACAGTAGCAAAATACTATATGGACTAATTTCACTTAAGAAACAAAAAATGCAAAATAAAATACTAGTAAACGGATGTTGCAGCTTTTAAAGAGCAAAACCATGACCATAAGTGCAGACAAGGCTCCTTTTTTTGAGGTATAATTGATATATAATATTATTATTAGTTTCAAGTGTACAACGTAAGGATTCAATCTTTATATATATTACACAATGATCATGCTCTTTTGTTAAGGCCTGTCACCATACATAGTTAAAATATTTTCTTCTGATGAGAGCTTAATGTTAACTCTTAGCAACTTTTGAATCCCCAATGTGGTATTAACTATAAGAACTGTGCTATACATTAACATCCCTATGACTTGTTTTATAACTGGAAGTTTGTTCCTCTTGACATCCTTTACCCATTTTTCCCCCTCTTCCATCTCCCACCTCCCTGCTTCTCACAACTACTAATCTGTTCTCTTGCATCTAGGAGCTGTTGTTTTCTTTTTTTAAGATTCCACATATAAGTGAGATCATACACTATTTCTTTCTTTGTCTGACTTATTTCACTTAGCATAATGCTTTCAAGATCCATCTACATTGTCATGTGGCAGGATTTCCTTCTTTTTTTATGGCTGAATAACATTTCATTTCATATTTTCTTTATCTATTCATCTATTGGTGGACACTTAGGTTGTTTCCATATTTTGTTTATTGTAGAGCTGCAATGAACATGGGGGTACATATCTTTTTGTATTAGTATTTGGGCTTTTTTTTTGGATAAATACCCAGAAGTGGAATTGCTAGGTCATATTTTAAGTTTTTGAGGAATCTCTGTATTGTTTTCCACAGTGGCTACACCACCAGTTTTCATTCCCACCAACAGTGCACAAAGATTTCTTTTCTCCACATCTTTGCCAACACGTGTTATTTCTTGTCTTTTTGATAATAGCCATTTTAACAGGTATGAGGTGATGTCTCACTGTTTTGATTTGCATTTCCCTGATGATCTTTGAGTATCTTTTCATGTACCTGTTGGCAAGGCTCCTTCATTTTAACAGCTGCATACTTCGAGTCCATGTATCTTAGTTTATTTAATCCTCTTTCCACTGGTGACTATTTGGGTATTCTCTTAATTTTGACTGTTATAAGCCATGGAATAGTAAATACTTCTAGCACATACATCCTAATGTACGTATTCTGTAGGATGTTGAGGAATGGAATTAGTGGCCAAAAAAGATTTGTGAATGAAAACACAATATCCACTTGATAACTTGGTATTCTGAGAATGGAAGAAAGGGGTTTTAATTTGATAGAGTACATTAGATAGATATGTTAGATATATTAGATATATTAGGGAAGTAAGCCTCAAACTTATATAAACCATGCACAAACACTTTGTTGTACAAAATGTATATATAAAATATGGAAACAGTACTTAGGTCTTGTATTAGTTTATGGGTTATATTCCGTGGCACCTGTAACTCATTAAAACATGAATATGTTTCATAGATGACTATATAGGTAGATATATATGCATGTTAAAAATGATGTTATAGGATCCTATTCCAAAATTGGCTCTTTAAATTTCGTTAACATATTAAGTTCCTTCTGTGTTAGTATATACAGGTCTACAGTGCTCATTTTTAATAGTTGCATATACCATAGTACTCGATAATTTATTTAATCCTCCTTCTAGTTAGGATGTTTTGGATTTTCTCCAAACTTCATTATTCTAATAATGTTGTTTTGAACACTTCTGTATATCTACCTTGGCGTTCATATTCCCGTAAGATGGGTGTAAGCAAATAGATAGAAAAGTAAGCAGGGCTGAGGAAGCAGAATTGAGCTAGTATACAACTTTGAGCAGCTTATCTGAGCGGAGAAGGAAAAAGATAAGGCATTGTCTAAAAATGTTAAAAGAGGTGTTTTATATTTTTGGGGAAAATATATGTGTAAGATAACAGCACAAAAATACTAAAGAACTCCCAATAAATGGCTGCGGTTTCATGTACCCCTTCTCCAACCACTCTAATTAGGATTCAGGCTCTTCACTCCTCTGAAAAATTCTCTGGTCTTGGTCACCAAGAGTCCTTCGCATCATGGGATATTTTTCCTTCATGACATTTGGTTTTACTGGCCACCTTATTTTTCTTGAAATTGGGCTAACGTGGATTCCATGCACCAGTTGTCCCTGAAGTTGCTCTTAGCCGTCTGACTCCTCCATTCTGATTTCTTTCTAGGCCTTCTTAACTCTCCCCACATTATAACTATCGCAGATCCTAGGTTTGTCTTTAGCTCTCTTCTTACTTGATCTGCCCATCTTGCATGGACTTAATCTGCTCCCTTAGCTTTAAGTAGCACTTAGATTTGCACTCAAGCTGTAAAATTTGACATCTCTCCCTCGAGTTCTAGGACCATCTCTGTCCATTTTTTGACACATGGGAATCCCACAGATGCTTCAAACATAGCAGTTCAAAACCAAATTGATAAGCCTCATTTTTGTTCCCAAATATTTTCCTCCTATTCAATGATCAATTACTGGTATTTAGTTAATTGTCAATGAAAAATACCACTTTGACCAAATCCCACATCTAAATTTATCAGTCAGGCACCTCAAGTACCAGAGACTTGATTAGTGGCATTTGAAACAAGATAAAAATTTATTGTATAATTAAGGTTGTTTTTCCTCTTTTATTATTTCATGGCTCTCAAAAGTGCAGTTTATTGTCTGTGATAGGACTACTTACATAGACAACCTATCATTTTAATGGTGTTTTAGCCAATTTATATCATAATATACTTTATATTTAGTTATTTGAAACAATGGTAAGGATTTTAATCCTCTATCTGGACAAAAGGGCAGTTGTTCAAGTGCCAGGTATTAATTTTAACCTCCCTTTTCCACATTAGTTATTGGTAGGGGATTTAGTGTGAAATACCCGGGAAGAAGAATGCACATGTGCAGATTATTCAAATCCTCAGTGTTTAAGAATCCTATTTACTTACATGTATAATGATAGAAGTAGTTCTTGTGAATGGCATTTTCTATTAATCCTATATTCACATTGGGTTTTGGGGTGGTGATGAGAAAAAAAATGGAAATATAATTCCAACTTATAAAAGTTCATGTTTTCCTTTAAAAATGTAAAATATCCATGAAATTCTACAATTGACATAGTTTTAGTTCAAGTTAAAGTAAGCAGTTATTTGTTATCATTAACATAAAAACATTATATAATCCCTTGGGCACATTGAACATAGTCCTAGACTGCAGGGACTTTAACCTTGGAAGAGATCTTAGAAATGACATAGTTAAAGGTCACTAACTGGTGCCTCTAGGTTGACTATGGCCCGCTAACTCTGTGTGTGTGTGTGTGTGTGTGTGTGTGTGTGTGTGTGTGTGTGTGTGTAATCAGAATGCTTCAAAAATGAAAGTGCAAGCCCTCAGGTGGGGGTGGGGCATCACTCTGGCATGCCACATGCTTCATCTCCCTGTGGTAACTGGTCTGCTTCCTCTCACGTACCTGCCTGCGGCTTTGAAGACATCTGAGTTTGTAACTCCAGCCAGTTCGACTTATCTTCCAATTAAGCACATCTGCCAGGTGGTGCTCCAATCTCTGCTTGAACACTCTGAGGGACGGGGAGCAGAGAGCTTATTAAAATTTCAGGCAGCCTTCCTTGTTAGAAAGTTCACTGAGATTGAGCAGCAACTTGATTCCCAGTAACTTCCACCTAATGGTCAAGCTGCATGGAACAAGCCTAATGCTTCTTCCACATGGCAAAACTTCAGATAATTGATGGGATCTATCACATCTCCCCATTTCATTGCAGGGCTTTTCTTCTCAAGGTTAAACACCCTCAATTTCTTTAATGTCCCTCATTTGGCATTCACCATCCTGATAATCCTCTTTTGAATGAATGTAATTCCATTTGTCAATGACCCTTATAAAATGTGTTTTTGAGAATGAACATAGTGATCTGCATGTGGTCTGCCCAGCCCAGGGTAGAGAGGGGCTATTAACACCTGTGTTCTGGGCATTATGCTTCCATTAATGAAATCAAGGGCTACATTACTGTTGTTAAGCAGTTAGCAACAGGGTTGAAAATGATGCTTAAAGCATGAAGTGCAGCTTGACCAGACTCAAAGAAAGGAGGGGGGCAGTTTAGAAGTTAGTGAGTAAGTAGTAGAGATCTGTTTTAACACTGAGGAACATCCTCTACTGCTTCAAAGGACAAGGGGTTATATAAGCAAAGATGTGTATTTTAAAAATCTGAGAAAAGTGAACAAAAATAAAACGGATGTATCTGGGTTGGATTGGTCATGATTGCTCTTTTTTTTTTTTCTTTAATGTGATTCTAACATAGTTTATAGTTGAAAAAATTATTTAAAAAATTGTTGCTTGGTGCATGTTACTGTTTTATCCTGGCATTTGTCTTTTTAAAAAAAAATTTTAATGCTTATTTATTTTTGAGAGAGAGAGACAGAGTGCAAGCGGGGGGAGGGGCAGAGAGAGGGGGAGACACAGAATCTGAAGCAGGCTCCAGGCTCCGAGCTGACAGCAGAGAGCCTGATGCAGGGCTGAAACGCATGGACCGTGAGATCATGACTTAAGCCAAAGTCAGACACTGAACCAACGGATCAACCCAGGCACACCCTGGTATTTGTCTTTTTGGTTCCTCACATTCCTATATACATTTTTTGTAAAAAAAAAAAAAAAAAAAAAAAAAAAATGCTCAGATATACATATAAGTGTGTGTAATTGTATTTTCTGATACCCAAATCATCTTTTGAAATTTAGCAAGGAAATCACTGTTCTCATCTCACTGTTGCAAATCAGAGATTTCTGTGTAAATTTCTTGCTTCACTTTTCCTAATTCCATTCTTTCCACATTGCCACCGTCAGCCCCTGTAATCCTGGCAGTTGAAGGTGCAGTCCGCTCTGATTCCCAGACCATTCAGATGGGGCAGAAAATACTTTCCTGTAGTAGCTTCAGGAGTGTAGTCAGGAAATTGTAGGTGCTTTAGGGACAATCACAAAGTTCTCACGATATCCCTTTCAAGCCCCTTCCCTTGCACAGGTAAAGCCAATGGAGTTGAAGCTATAGAACCCTATGTGCACAGAGATCTCCCAAGTTTTTGAGAAGAGTCCTAATACTTGCCGCTAATAACATTGTATTCGTTTGCTTAAAGTGGACTCAAATTTATATAAACTTCCGGTCACTGGATTTATCCTGCCTAGCCTTCTCCCCGAATCTCTTTTGACACTTGGAAGCTTTTTCATTTGTATTAGCTTGATTTGGGAGTGTGGGATTCTGCCTTGATTCTCAGTCCCTTCCTGTCATTCAGCCCAGGACAGCATTTCCCTGCTTCAGTTAAATTCTTGGGGATATCTCCCCTCCCTTGTACTTGCCACTCTCCTTGCCTAGGGAGACTTTTCCTTTATTCTTAGCCTGATAGGCGTCTAAGGAGGGCATGCTCACCCCAGTTCTGTGTTGCCATGCTTCACTCATTGTTCTTCAATTCCCACAAGAGTGACTTTGGTCCCTATCTCTCTTGGGCACTGTGTCTGACCCTTATGCTATACTTCATCATATCCTCCTATCTAGGTTGTTTTCTCCAGTCCAGGTTAGTCCTACGTAAGGCCCTGGGTCATTCTTCCTACCTACATGCTTTGGGTCATCATAAAGAAACCTTTTTTCTTTAATTAAAAAAATATTTGTTTTTGAGAGTGAGAGCAGGAGCAGGAGTGGGGGAGGGACAGAGAGAGGGGAACAGAACATTCACAGTGGGCTCTGAGCTGACAGCAGCAAGCCTGATGCTCACAAACTGTGAGATCATGACCTCAGCTGGTAATGGACACTCAACCAAGACACCCAGGTGCCCCCATCATAAAAAAAAAAATCTTAAAAATCTTATGCTAAGGAAATGATATATATCATTCTACATATTGAGTATGAGGACACAGTTATAATGAAAGGAAAAATGCTAAAGACATGAAAGGAAAAATGCTAAAGACATGAATGAAAGCAAGGCCACTCTCAATTCTTGGTTTCCCTAAGATTTTGAACATGACTCCATATTCTTTTCACTTGAATCCTGGCAACATTCCCAGTGACTTCAGTATCATCATTGATAACCTAAACAATTACTCTGACTTCCTGAGATTATGAGCTCAACTTCAGTTACCTTTACACTCAGCTTTGGAATCACAGGTATAGTCACAAATAGTATCTTCCCTTTTGTTGTATTCTAAATATGAATAACATAAGGTTTAGGCCCTATAATTTATTTCTGTCTAGTTACAAGGTATGTTTTTTTTTTTCCCCAATGAGACCATTCTTGTATTTTAAAGCTACACAGTATCATTTAATATTTGAGCAATACCTCATTGCTCAAAAAGGTGGTAAGTTCCAGAAAGCAATTTGGAACATATATAAAATTTCATTGGACAATTAGATAATAGTTTATTTACATTGTTATCTGAATTAGTTATTAAAGTTATCCAAAGCTGTTCCAATAGACCTAATTCATTATATATGAAATATTTATACGTATATAGCATACATACACATATATAAATAAAATGGCACAAAACTAAAGGGAGTTTTCTGGGAATTTTTGTTAGTATTTTACAATGAAGAATGACTTGAAAGTGTCCTACTGTTTTTGAAGGATTGCTAACAGGCTGGCATTATGTCCCATTCTTTCCTTTGAGAGTCATGAGTACACACGTTGTCAACGATCTCACTGGAGATTTTGTCCATAAAAATAACTCTGATGTGGCTTGAAGCACAACTTTTATGAGACTCTTCGATTTGTTTCCCAAAGGTCAAGTTCAATCCTGGTGGCTTGCTGTAGGAATGTTTTAATTTTTATTCAGTAATCCCTACTTCCTCTAACTGCCTTGCACATCCCATCACCCAGCAAATAAAAATCCAAGCAGTAAAGTTGGTTAGCTTAGCTAGGCATACTCTGTAAAACATGATGATTTATTCTTTCAGTGACCTTAATGATAGTTTTAGTGTAGTAAATTTTTTATTACAGTAAATTATTTATTGCAGGAGAGGCATGTGAGTCAACAAGGAATGCGGAAATAATAGTGAAGAAATTTATGTTGTTTTTCTTAAGTCTTTTTCCCCCCTCTTTGTGGTCCTAACAAAAAAACCTTCCATTATATGAAGTAAATTCTGGAAACAGCATGGGATTGTAAAGAGGGGAGACTCCATGTTCAGTTTCTAGGGGTTCTGTGAGAGCGGTTCTTCTCGTTCTTCATACTCTTTCTGGAGCCGACTAGCTAAGTAACTTCCTGTCAGAAAAGCTTTTCAGTTCCTGTGTCTGGTAAAAGTCAAAATTCTAACATTTTCCAGGTTGACATTTATACAAGTGACATAAAAGCCTTCATTCAGTACATTACCAAGAAATGTGCCTAACCTAGGGATAGTGGGGCAGATAAATCAGAGATCAGATTCCCTCCCCCACTCTTTGTTAAATGAATCATTTGCAGGACAGAATGTGACCAGTAGTTGTCACTTGAAATTAAAGATCTACATAGATTGTCTGTTACTCAGAATTCTCAAAACAGACATTGTTCCTATCTATTGTACAATGAAAGCACGTGCAGAGTACCTCAGGGTTGTAACTATAAGCAATGTTGAAATCTTCTGCAAATCTGAAAATAAAGGTGACAGATGACTTTATAATCAAATATTTTATTTACTTATTCGCTCATTTATTTAGTAATTGGTTGCTCCCACCCATTTAACGTAAGTGGTAAATGACCACGAAATTTGCATTAACCATGGTATTGGATTAGTCAGAACAGGTCTGTCAGTGACCTTGCCAAATAAAACAATAAACCATACACCATTTTAATGGTGACTAAATTCCTGTCCTTTAAATGAGAAGTGTTAAATACTAAATAATTTTTTTTTAATAATCCATGGTTAGCATTTTAAAGGCCAACATCTATTTGATGAAAAGTGATATCTTTTCTATTGTTTCCCAGAACCCCAAACACATTGCCTGACAATGACAATGATTCAATATTTATTTAACAAGTAAATATATGAATTCATTCCTCAGTTTAATGAGGTACATCGTCTTTATTTTTTTAAACTAAGTGTGATTTACTAATTTCTTTTTCTTTCTTTCTTTTTTTTTTTTTTGGAACTCTCAAATATCTGTGGATATCTTTGTTGCTTTCACAGGTGACAGGCAATTTAGCTAGAATAAAAATCTAGCATCACACACATTTTCCTTCAAACATTGAGATAGCACATTTATTGTCATTTTACATGGTTGCTCGTTAATCTGAGTCTGATCTCTTCCTGAGGTTTTCTGCTCCTCTTCTATTCTAATCATTCCTTTTTACATATTATTGAGGATCAAGTAGTTTTCAAAGAAAAAGTTGGTTCTTACACTACATAATATCTGAGGAATTATTTCTTTTGAATTTTAAAGATACTGTTTCCCTTTTCCTTATCTGTGATATAATTTCTACCAGCTACATGTTTTATTTCAGTTTGTTTTCTTGATTGAAGGGAGATTTATGTACTTCTAGGGTTTGCCATTAGATGAGTACTCTTGATCTCACTCAGGCCAACCATTTGTGTGTAGATAACTCAGTTCCCTAAGACCCCAGGGTATTGGTACAAATATCAAAGCCACTGGTTCCATTGTTACCAAGAAGAGTAGTCGTAAAAGGTGTTCAACATCATTAGTTATTAGAGAAAGGCAAATTAAAATCACAATGATGTATCACCATATATTTATAAGAATGGCTACAAAGGAAAAAAGACTATCACGAGTTGCTAAGGACACGGATGAAATGGAAGTCTTATACCCTGCTAATGGTAATGTCGAATGGTACAGTAACCTGGTAAAACAGTTTGTGGATTTCTTACAAAGCTCAACATACATTTGCCATGTGACTGAGCTTTTCCACTCCTCAGTGTTTACCTGTAAAAAATAGAAACATATGTCGGAAGATTTTGTATATGAATGTTCATAGCAACTTTATTTGTGATAGACCCAAACTGGAAGCCAGCCAAATAAATGTCCATCAACAAATGAATGGATAAACAAACTGATACATCCATTCAACTGAATACTCTCAGCAGTAAAGCAGATGAACTATTTATGCTACAGCATGGGTGAATCACAAAATAATTATGTTGTGTGAAAAAAAGCTAGATACAATAGAATACATACTGTATAAGATTTATGTAAGATTCTAGAAAATGCAAATAAATTGATCATGACTGAAAGCAGGTCAATGGTTGCCTGGCAGTCAGCAAGGCATATGTGGAGGAGTTGGAGGGAAGGATTATAAACAGGCATGAGAGAATTTGGAGGAATGAATGATATCTTCATTATCTTGATGGTGGTGACGGTTTTCATAGATGTACCTATAGGTCCAAACTTATCAAATTGTATGATTTATTTTTTAAGTTTATTCATTGATTTTTAAGAGAGAGACAGGTTAGAGGGAGAGAAAAATTCCAAGCAGGCTCCACACTCAGCATGGAGCCCGATGTGGGGCTCGATCTCACAAGCTTGAGATCATGACTTGAGTGGAAATCAAGAGCTGGATGCTTAAGCTTCACTGACTGAGCCACCCAGGCACCCCATCAAATTGTAGGATTTAAAAACAGTTAATTGCATGCCAGTTTGTACCTCAAACTTTTAGAAGGATAAATAATAGTGTAAAAGTATTTTTTAAAATGTTTTCAAATTTATAAGTTCCATACAGTTTTTATTCATGAGGCTTAATGATGGCCTGATACCATCATTTAGATGGGGGCTAAAATTTTTTTTTTAAATATCACTGTGATGTTAGCCAGCATATCTAATAGCTAAATGTGATGGAGAAAAAGAAGACATAATTACTGAAGGAAAAAAATGAATACACGAAAAATATGGTTCTAATCCAGAAATTCCTGGAAAGCAGCACCAGAGAAACCTGGCCAGGGCTTGGGAAAAGATCATATAAATGATGCAGGGCAACTTTGCCAGGAAAAAGTTATAAATGACTGAAGGACTATGGTATTTGTGATGAGAAAGAAAATTAATCTTTTTTGTAGCTCATACTTTCAAGTTTTTCCAGTTAGAGAGGTCTACTTTAAAAAGCAAAAGAAGTGATTAAGGAGTAAAATTTGTCTTTAATTTTTTTGTAAGAGTAACATGCTCTGAGTGTTTGGGTAAAATGTTCAAATTTAGGAAATGGCCATTTTTAAAGCAAAAGTAGAATTTTATTGAACTCAGAATGGACTCAATGTTTCCTTGAAATCTGCTTTGAGCCAATTAAGTTCCTAGCTACAGCTGAGGTTGATGAAACCATTTTGTATCTTATAAACTTCCAAGAGTATTGGGAAAAGTACAATAATGGGGCAGGAGAACTGATTCCCCTCCATATGTGGAGAGAAAAAATTAATCTCAGGTCTGTAGCCAACTCAACTCCTATGAGTCTCAAATTCATCCTCTGAAACACTAAGTAGTTTGAACTCTGTTAATTCTACTACAGCTATATAACTTAGAATTCTGTGTACTCAGATTAAAGGATATAAACACTTTCACATCATTTCTTAACTTTCTATGGATAGAATAGAAGAAGAATACTGTATGGTGGGTTTAAATGAAGAAAAAGGAAAAGATTGCTATGCTGACTATGCTAGCACTAAATTCATTTATAAGCAGAATAACCATAATAATAATTATTAATATTCTATTTTTCAGTTATGCTCTAAAACTCATCTTTTTAAATGCATTTTTAATGTATACAAATTATGGTGACATTCCAAGGTAAAATGTGCCTAAATAGTGTTAAACAAGTAATTTCCCTTAACCATAGATCTCTACAGTACTCAAGTATTGATTTGGTTTGAATCTGTAGTTGTATCTACTTTTTCCTCTCAAATTCACTCCTAGAGGGATATATACATTCATATAGGACTTCCTCATACTGGAAGATCTCAAATAGAATGCTAGAAGTAAATAATTAAAAAGAAATATGAAAATCTAGACCATGGTAAGTTTTAGGAAATGTATTTGGAAAATCATACATATCTACTGGCATAATTCCCATGTTAGACATGATTTCTCTATTGTGGTTGTTTCACCTGTGAAATAGGAAATCCCACAATTACCATTAAAACTCAAAATAAAGAGCCAATGAGCCAACAAAGCTATAAGAAACAAGCCAAACAAACAAACAAACAAACAAACAAGAAGGGGTAGGAAGGTAGTTTACTAATTCTATTTTAGGAGGCATTGGCTTAAAATATAATATAGGTGGGCAGGCAAATTGAAGAGGACAAGAGCAAGAGAGTAAACCTAGTGTAGTCCATAGGGAGTTTTTTTTTTTAAGTTTATTTATTTACTTAGAGAGCAAGCTGGGGAGGGGCAAAGAGAAGGAGGGTGAAAGAATCCCAAGGATGCTCCAAACTGCCAGTGTGGAGCCCCATGCAGGGCTCAAACTCAGGAACCAAACTGTGAGATCATGACCTGAGCTAAAATCTAGAGTCCGATGTTTGAGCCACCCAGGCATCCCAATTTTTTCATCTTATATGGAAGAAGTGATGCATCCCCCAGATTTGCACAAACTTTGGGGAAAATGGCTCTGTGGACACTGCCTAATCTTGGCCTAAGACATGAGGCAGTCATTTAGCTTGGCACCTGGAGCCATGAAAATGAGTTGGGTATCTGGCATATGCTGGGAAGATACATTCACTGTGGAGGGCTTGCTTTTCAGACAACTTCAACAGTTGAGTTGCTGATTAAGCTGTGCTGGAGGTACCTCTAAGAGCTCCAGGGACACTAGTATCATTCAAATTAGGAGTAAGTGGAATACCTCTCCAGTCACAAGAAGACACTAAGAAAAGTAGAAATCATGGAAATAGCCATTCACATTCCTCTCCCTTTATGCTTAAGCTAGAAGAAGCTTCTTGAGGAGGTTGGATATTGTGGATATACCCAAGTATTGTGGCCTATGGGCAAGACTGGTTAAATTTATTGCTTGAAATCTTCCTCAAGAGCCCTGGTAGAAAAATCATGTCTCTGTAACCTTTATTTGTAGATGTGGTTCTTCAATGGAATACTTGGAAATTTGTTATATCAATTTCATAGACCTATTTTATGGTTGCAAGTTCATCAATTTTTAAGACACTTTCATGGCAGTAGAATCCCCTTTCTAACATTGCTACCCAGCTTCAACATGTCCAAACAATGAGCAAATCATCATCTCCAGCAGCTGTTCAAAGGAAAGGTCTTACCACTGAGAGATTCTTATATTAAAACCAAATCTAAATGCCTGAAACTTGTACTCTTTGGTGCCTGATTGGCCCTTAAAAACACACACACATATTTTAAGAAGATGTTTTAAAAGGTCTTGTCTTTACTTAGGTTCAAATATGTGCATTATACTATACTGACTTGACCATGTATAGTGATGGTAAATACACAACTTTCCTAACAGCTATTGGTAATACAACCTGTTGAGGAAATTAATGTGAGATTATCTATCAAAACATTAAAAAATGCTTCCATTCAACAGAATAAGACTTTATTTTAAAGTTTATTTATTAATTTTTAAAATTTGAGAGAGAAATCATGAGTGGGGAGAGAGAGAGAGAGAGAGAGAGAGAGAATCCCAAGCAGGCTCAGCACTGTCAGCACAGAGCCCAATGTGAGGCTTGATCCCATGAACTGCCAGATCATGGCCTAAGCCAAAATCAAGACCCAGTTGCTTAACTGACTGAGCCACCTACGTGCCCCAAGAGTTTCTTTAAAAATAGATGTTGTGGGGGCGCCTGGGTGGCGCAGTCGGTTAAGCGCCCGACTTCAGCCAGGTCACGATCTCGCGATCCGGGAGTTCGAGCCCCGCGTCGGGCTCTGGGCTGATGGCTCAGAGCCTGGAGCCTGTTTCCGATTCTGTGTCTCCCTCTCTCTCTGCCCCTCCCCCATTCATGCTCTGTCTCTCTCTGTCCCAAAAATAAATAAACGTTGAAAAAAAAAAAATAGATGTTGTGAAGGACTGATAGGCTTCCATATTTGGATGAAACTTCCAAGGATCCTACCACATAACTCTACTATCCTCTCGTGTCTCTTCAACTGTATTTGCCCTTTCTGCAATGGTCATGCCTTGCTCTGATTTTATTGAATAATGTAACACCTGACTTACATTCTTCCTCTCTGTCCCATATGCTGCCTTCATTTTTAGTCATTTCAGTGTCTGTAGAAGTTACATTTTCATTATTTTATATTCATAGATCCTTAACTTCCTTCTCATGAATGAGGTTAACAACTGTTAGAGCAACTGAATTCACTGGGCAAATGGTACCAATTACAAACCCATAATTTAAATTTAAGCCATAACATACCCAGAGATCCTTTTCCATTTCCATTTCCATTCCAATTCCCCATCATACAGCTTCTTTGAACACGTCTGGTCCCTATTGTGGTAATCATTTTGCAAAACATACATACATCAAACCATCATGCTGTTATACTTTATATGCACACAATGTTATGTGTCCATTACATCTCAGTAAAGCTGGGGATGAAAAAGACACAGTAGTATATTTGTGTAGTTTAGTAAAATACATACCATTATATAATATATATGTTATATGAAGATGATGCAACCAAAAATGTTTAAGAAGCACATTTTTTTAAAAAGCTGGTATAAAAAGGAAATAAAACAGCAAATTTTTCTGGGAAGATACTTATCAATTAAGTTAAACCCAAATATTTTAATCTATTTTCCATAATGCTATTGATGGTTTGTGTTGCCTTGGCTAATTCTCAAAATAAGTTTGACTTATTGTATGACTATTTCAATCTATTGTACATTTTATATTTTCAATGCATTTTCACTTTTGGATGAATTTCAAGAGAGAGAGCACTATTCGTTGATCAACATAAAACTTATTAGCAATGCCTTTCTGGTATCTAAACTTTTTACTTTAATCTCAGTAACTTCCAAAATGACTTCAGTGTCTTTGTGGATAACTCAATCCAACACACTTCTTTTACTAAGATGTTGTAATTGTCTTTATCTCTAAATTCAGAATCTGACCCATCTTGAAATATATTGAAACCTAGCATACTCTATTATATATGAAGTATTCAACTTCAATTTATCACTCTCTTTAACCATAACAAACCTATCCCTCCCAACTCTGTAACACCAATATGCCTACTCTTGGACCTTTGGAAACTTTCAGGACCCAGACTACTGCATTTCCTTTAATCTGTTTCTTTCTAGATTCACTTTCTTCCCTTTCTAATGTAGATTCTAAATTTTATTGTATTGTACTTTAAATGTTTATTTTGAGAGAGAACATGAGCGAGGAAGGGGCAGAGAAGGAGAAGGAATCCTAAGCAGGCTCCGCACTGTCTGCGTGGAGCCCAACATGGGCTCAGATTCATGAACTGTGAGATCATGACCAGACCCTAAGTCAGACACTCAACCAACTGAGCCACCCAAGTGCCTGTAACCTAGATTCTAAAATCAGTCACCTCAGTCACTCTTTCACTATGATGCTGCCTCTCTTGCCCTTTGTCCTTCTGATGAAACCCCTTGTAAAACCATAGCTTTGGATTGACTCAACAGTTTTACCTCTTGGCTTTTTTACAAGTTAGGACTATTGAAAAATCACCAACATGAAATTTCTCCCTTCTTCAAAACTCCTGCTTTTGACATCACATTTCCTTTTAGTTACATCCAAGTTCTGAGGTTGTGAAAATTAAGCTGCTTTATACAGGAGTAAATACTTACTGCTACCACTTCAGTACAAATTCATTCCTTGTTTGTTTGTTTTCCAAGATGAACAATGACCTACAACATAGACCTTTTTTTTTTAAAGTATACTACAGATATGGGGCTTGAACTCACGACCCCTGAGATCAAGAATTGAGCTGAGATCAAGACTTAGATGCTTAAGCAACTGAGCCACCCCTGCACTGCTACATAGACCCTTTTTATCTTTATTTTACTTGTCATTGTTGACCATTCTCTGCTTTCAGCCAGAAATACCTCCTTAGGTTTTGTGACATTATTTTCTCCTGGATCTCATCCTATTTTTCTGGACTTCTTAGTTTCCTTTGTGGGCTCGTGTTTTTCTGTCCATTCTTGAAATATTCACATTCTCGAAGTTGTCTCCATTGGCACTGTGTTCCTTTTACTATTCATACTCATAAGGTTACTTAAACCACATTCATGGTTTCAATTACCACTTACATGTTACATTTTTAGCCCTAAATTCTGCCCTGAACTCAAGACCCATAAATCCAGCTGGTTCCTGGAAATCTCACTTATGCATCTTACAGGAATTTTGAATTGTACATGTTCTAAAAATGACCTAGTAATTTCAACTAAAATCTGTTTCTCAACTGTATTCTCTCTAAATGAAGGACATGAAAATCCCCTCATCCATGGATGCTAGAAACATAGGAGTCATCCTTGACTTTTGTCGCTCATTCAGTCTCCATATCCAATCATTTCTAGGGTTCTGCTGATACAACTATTTTACTTTGTCATAAGTGTTTCTACTGATTCATCTATTGCAATGCTGTTAAATGATAATTGTTGAAGTCCTCATTCTTCCTTTTCAGAAGCATTTGCAAATGGATAGGCTCTCATAAATACCATGTGGTGACCAGGGCTCTAAAACATACAGCAGATGACACAGCTCCCTCCCTTTCCACACTGATGTGAAAATACCAGCAGCCTTGAAAGTAGCCTCCCTCAGAATGGAGCATCTAATGAAGTGTTATCATAATGCTTAATGAGAGAAAACACATACTGATTCTTATTTTCATGGAGCATGTTTACAACTAAGATGTCATAGAGTAGGAATCAGAAGTCAAGATGAGACCTTGGGAAATTTACTAAGTGTTCTTTTTTAATTATTTCATAGATGATCTTCCTATAACCCAATGAAATAAATATTAGGCAAGATAATTAATGTGGAGCACATAGGTGCTAAATATGTTTTTCTCATTCCTTTTGTGTTTGTTTTTAATGTTTTCCTGAGTATTTTCTATGTATCAGTCTTGGACTGCTCACTCTGAGTCTGTTTGAAGGGAAGAGAGCTTCTAAAGCATCATGCACATTTATGGAAGTACCATGTCAATGCATATATATATATTCTCATTGAGAGCCATCACTTATGACTAGAAACATGAACTCTTACAAGATCCTATACAAAAGCAACATCTAAAACATTAACAGCAATTATTTTTTAGCTGAAAGAAAAAAAAAGTAAATTGAAGCCAATATATATTTCATCAAACGGCAGAAGCCTAACTCTTGTTGAAATTGTGTAACAGCAAATATTGGTGAGAAGATTAGTAATAGCAACTACACAGGAAAGAATGATATAAATAAAGTAATAATTGAAGGGATTTGTAGCTTGTCATCCATAAAAAAAGCATTACTTTCTACATAGTTAAAAAGGCAATCAACACAAGCCAGGATATTCTCCTCAAGAGATAGTAATGCTATGTGCCAATTGACCTAAAGGAAAGTGAACCATTGCTTGAACCTTGAAACACAATCCACAGAATCTTTGGGTATCACCATTCATGAATACATTTGTACTCCCAGAGGGCTGGCTATATTTATAGGTGACCAGCATATAAGTCTTTGTAAAAGTTATGGTCTCTTCTTTTTTTACTATAATAGCTTGAGATTTAAGAATAGAAAAAAAATCCTGACTTCTAAGTGAGTGGATACATAAGATAGCCATGATGAAAAGCAAAAGATTGAAATAAGAACTATTTTCATAACAGAGGAAAATTTATTAAATTTTTAGCAACAGTTATGCACGTTCATGAGTATGTCTTAATGTAAAAAAATTCCATGAAAAGAATAGTTTTCCAAATACCAGAATTTTCAGGACCGTGTAGAAGTTCATTAAATACAGCAAGTTTAGTATCAAAATCATGCAGATCTATTTCATACTTACAAATTTGGCAATTTGACAGAATTGGGAAATTACTTGACTGAAGTCAATTTTTCATTGAAAAAAGATTAAGACAATTACAACAATTGATTTGTTGAATTGCATAACTGTTAGATAAGTCATCTTTTTTATCATTCTTGTAAATCTGATGATTTATAAGTGGTAAATATGCCTTCAGAGAAAAGAAAATGCTCTAGAGGAAAAAAGAATCCTTTTTAGTTATTTTTCAGTGCAAAAGGGAAAGTTGAATCATGCTTTAAGAAAAGCTGTAATTTTGGAAAATATTTGCTTATATAATTGCAAATAAAATTAAGATTCTAGAAGTTCAAACACTTCTGGTAATGCTTTAGTTAGTAATGTAATTAACCCCCTTTGGACTAAAGCTGTTTCTTTTGATTATGCAACCAAGGTAGTAAGTTGATGACAGCTTCATCACCTTCCTTTGAACTTTTATCAATAATTCATCAAAGAAGAATAAGTTTCCATCGCTCATTCTGAGTTTTTAAAATGATACTTTTATTTGACCCCCTATAGATACCAGAAGGGCCATGCTGGGCCTTCAGTGTCTTCTTGACTAGCTCCTCACTCTCCAAGCCACATCTAAGAAAAGCCTTCTACACATCAAGTTTCCCAATGGAGGTAAGATTCTCATAGGACCATGGGACCCTCACTTCAGATCGTAAGTTAAACTGGCATCTAAGTATCTTTCGGACTCTAGTCTTTGTGCTCTGTAGTATTATGTATATTGTGATGATATCTAGGTGTAACTAGTTTTTGGAATGATTTTCTTTTTTCCTCTTAGTCTTTATTTTTATATTTTAAAATTACTATAAAGCTAATTCTAAATATTTTTATATTTAATAAGTGGACTGAGCTGTCTAATAATAGATAGTATTTTTTTCCACCAAGCATTAGAAGAACAAATATACTCTTGTCCTGACAAGCTAACATTGAATCAACCTCTAACTCATTATTTGACTTGGTTCTATTTTGAGTTATGAAAAAGAGTTATTTGGAATTGCTGTTCCTCAGCTGCAAATATTAGATCAATAATCTGGTATTTCTTAGAATTCATAAACTATTAGAAAATCTCACAAATTGAACATATATGCTTCACGTATCCTTTACCAAATAACTGTTCTTAGAATTTATTTTTGTACTTTATATTTACTTAAATATGTCCATATTCATACTGACAAAGTTGGGTGTCCAGATCTTAAAACAATTGAAGTTGGGGAAAATGCCACTTGAGGGATGGTAAATGGTTTCTAAATTTCAGTGCAGATGAGCGAATTTAGGCTGGGGATTAAACCTCTTTTGTTATGGGAGACACCAGTTTTGTGAGCAGTTATAACAAACTAGACATGAAGCAGGTATTTTACTTTATGCTACTTGGGAGACCCAGAATTGGAGAAGTAGTTCCCATCACAAGCAAAAAAAATTGTATCTATATATGGTGGTGGATGTTAACTACTAGCTAGATTTGTGGTGATCATTTCACAGTATATGCATATGTAGAATTGCTTTGCTGTACACCTGAAACTAATATAATGTTAATATATCTCAGTTTAAAAAATACAGGTGCCATGGACTGAAATGTTAAATTGAGCATATACTTATTAAGAGTATGCCCTCTAGAAGAGCCAAATGTATTTTCTCCTAAACATGGCTTTTGGCTAGACTCTCTCTGAAAATTAAATGTCTGTCATTGACAGATGGGTCTTTGTCTCTCATTCTCTCATTCGTTATTTCCTCTACATATTTGTTTCCTGATGATAAGAAGACTCAAAACATATGCAAACATAATCTCCTCCTTAAAGAAAAATATTGTAAAGACCTGGTTGTGACTTTGATGTGATGCTTTCCAAACTTTGGAAAATACAGCCTTGGGTATTAAGATAGTTCCCCCCCCCCCCGCCAAATGCCTCCACCCTGACTACCACTTGGGCAGGCAGGAAGCAGGTCTTGGACTGAGATTTTAGACTGAGGTGGGCAGGGGAATGCTACTCTTCTTTCTATAATCAGGAACATATACATAGATTTTCAAAAGGAAGGACACGGTATAAAAGAATTTCATTTGGGAAGAGGTAAGTGATTTCTATAATATGTTGGCAGGTAAAGTGCTAAGAACTATTTAAAGGGCTAAAGAGAATAAGTGACTACCTGTGGAAGAACTAGTTTTCTTTTCTTTTCCTGCATTACAATTATCCTCCATTTGCCTGTGGTTTCCACTTAGTCTTAGCTGTGCTTTGGGCGTCCTCAGGCAGGCTGTGTGCATACTGAAGAAGAAGCAACCCAGAGAGTCATGGTTGTCAACCCATGGTGTCACTGCATGCAGTCCTCAGTAGTGGGGGCAACTGTGACTTAACATATTGTTACTTGTATAAAAAGGAAGAGTGACTCCTGAAGGCTGAAAAAATGGCACCATCTGGATGACATTAAGATTTAAGGAAAGTGTAATCATCATCAATATCACCATTGTCATCAACAATTATAATGCCTGACATTTGTAGAGTACTTTTTTGAAAGTGCTTTGCCATAAAATCATCTTACTTGCTTATTATCTGAGACTTTATGGAATATCATTGGGACATACCAGTTTCACAAGAAATCAGTTTAATAATAAAAGAGGCACTTAACTTAATCACTTTGAGATATTTTAGTGCCCCAAAACTGTGTGTAGTAATAATAATGTACATTTAGTGAATTTTCACTATGGGCAAGTATATTCTTAAATTTTTTCTTTATATTAATTTTCCACATTTATACATATGTATAAAACGCACAAATATACATACATAAAATACATAAATATATACATACAAAAATACAGAATACGCTGCATTTATTTTTGCATCTAATTTTCCCAGCAACCCTGTGACACAGGAACTGTGATAACCTTCATTGTCCAGGCCCAGAAGCAGAGGTGCAAGTAGACTAAATAACTTACTCTGTGATGTGAAGGGGGATTTAAATCGAGACTATTGAATTGCGGGGATTTCTTAGCCTCTGCTCATAGGACATCACTTTACTCATGTTCTCAAGGCAGTTTCAGAAATAGTTCCCATGCTTTAAGAGATGGTTGAAAATATTGAGATAATCTGATTTAAGTTGTATTTCAAGGGAAAATACTTCCCACTTGTTTTATATTCATCATATTTATAGTCAGTAAGTATTTATAATATTTGTAAGTGGGGATACATTTAAATGCAATGTCATACACTTTGAAACTATAACATATTTTTGTTACTTGGTTTAAAATTCATCACAGAAGTCATTTTTCTCCCAAGAAATGTCTGAGTACATTAGCTTAAAAGATGATATTGGCAAGCTGATAGTATGCATATTTCAAAAAGAATGTTCAGCTGCACTTAATGTGCATTTGTGAGAAATGGCTGTATATTCATGGTCTCTATGAAGGGCTAGGTGTATTTATCATTCTTTTCCTAACCATTCTGTCTTTGCAAACTGTCAGTCACCTTAACTGGAGAATGAAAAAAAAAAATCCAGCTGTTTTCTAAAGTAAGGTTTCTAATATGTAAACACTGCCCTATAAGTGAAAATAGAATTTACCTTAATTGGTAAAGACCAATTGTTTCAAGTGAGATGTTTGAAGAGAATAAAAAATACTACAACTTATTGTACTGTTTTGCCTTGATTACGTAATGGAAACCTACATCATGCTTGAAAAGGTCCTAAATGTTAGCAAACATCATTTTACTCTTAACAGTAAACTCTGTTACAAGCTTTGTATAGCTGTGGGGCTGACATGGAAAGAGTTTGTAAATGCACCAGAAGTTTGTGCCAATTTGATAATTAAAGGAACAAGTAGGAAAAACTACAGAAGCATGAAAAGGGGAAAGAGAAAGAGAGGCTAGCTCTGTGCATGACATGAGAAGACATTAAAATTAAATAAAAATGGAGGTTTCATGATTTAAATTTATTTAGGGAATCAGAAATAACTACTAGTTGTATGTCGTAATTGACCATGAAAATGTAGTTATTGAAAGCTGCTTATCCATTAAGAATGCAATAAATGATGTGTGTGACCCAAGTGCGTGGGTATAGGAGGAGCCCAGGAATAAATGGGAAAGGTGAGTCAATACTATTCAGGGTACTGACTGCTGCTCTAAGGAAGGACAACTTATGGCTGTAGGAAGTACTTTGTTGAGCAGTAAGCATATATCTTCCTACAAAAAAGTATTTAAATATTCTGTAGGTTAATACTCAGCAGCCATCAAATGGATAGAAATAAGTAGGTTTAACATGACAATCACCAAGAACCCTTGGGAGCAGACTGTTTTCGAGAACTAGAACCTATTCTAGGAGAAGAAGCTTGAGGAATGTTCTAGGTTCTTATAATGGTAAAAGCAATCTTTCTTGATTGTAGTTGGATAAGCATCTCTATTAGAATCAAGTGCTATGTTAGAAATGAGAGTTCCCTGTACCCAGCCTAGACTTTCCAGAATTTCCAGGGGTGGGCCCAGGAACCGGCATGCATTTAAAAAATTTTTCCAAGTGATTCTTATACCCATAGGCAAAAATCAGCTTACTAAAGAGTGTTTGGATGGAAGGAATCCTTATGTAATAGAATTTTGAGTGGGGTAGTAAGTCTGTTGTAAAAGACAAACACGTGGAAGATTCAGAAAAGAAAATACATGGGACATTTTAAAGAGGTAGGGGATTTTTTTCATCAATGGCAACTTAGATCTTCTTGAAGAGGACTTATCACTACCCATCCGGAGGAGAGTTCAGGCAGGAAGGCCCAGGGACTGCAGGCAGAAGAGGTCCTCTCAATTCTACAGGGTCATGGGGGTTGATGATGACATCACATCGGTCCAAGAGGTCACAGAGGTGTTAGGTGGTAGCTTTGTGCAGGGTTACTGTGGTGCCTGCATTCTTGGACTTGGATTTCAAAACAATGTGATAGAGTCTTGGTCAATCTCTTACATTTACTGAAGACCACTCCTTTCCATTAAAGCAAGTGGGAATTCATTACCTCAAGGTAAAAATCTCAGATACAGCTCTAGACATTCAATGTTATGAAAGAAAACTCCAGGATTGGCTGGGTATGGGGTGTGAGGGGAGTACCGGTGACAGTTTCAATTCTTCCAGTTGGTGTTATGACACTGAAAGAAAATAAAACATGAAAAGTAAACAGCAGGGCATATAGATGGTAATGAATTAAATAAAGAGTTTCTGGAAGGGGTTTAGCATATACTTACTGAAAAACATGGAAAGCATGTTTGGAAGAAGAATGATAAATTTTTATCACTTGGTTTTAATCTGAATTTTTAGGGGTAGAAAGAAAAACTAATAAAATTGCTATACAAGATTGTAGGTAGAAGACAAAAATAAAAGCCACATGAGGAAGGGCCATGGCAGGAAAAAAAAATGCCCATAATTTTCAGATGGATAAAAACAGAGAGTAATACTTCTGGTTCCATGTACCTGTGCATTAAGTCGTTACCAAAGCAAAATGAAACTTTTAATACAGGAATACAGTGTTATGATAGGCATAGCTGAGACTTTACTTGGGACTCAATATAATATGATATTAGAAAGGAATAATTTAATTTAAAGATACTAAATCTAAAACAAGGAACAGTTTTGTAGAATAAGGACCAATGACTTGTGATAAAGATCACAAAACTCAGGGAGCCAAACTAAAAATGGGAAATTCAGCTCCCTCAGCAAATCCTGCCAACATTATTCCTTCCAAGTAGAACAATCTTTAAAACAAACTTTTATTTTTCCCTACCATATTCATTGTTAATATTTTGTTGCATTTTTTCCCAGCATTTTTCTTACTTTTACATTGTGTTTAACAGGAGATATGAGTTTTAGATGGCAAGTTTTGTTAATATTCTATAACAAGCATGTTTTTGTATCATTAGTTTTTAATAGATATTTTAATGATTGCATAATATGGATGACCCATAAATATACTTAATCATCTGTTGTTACACATTTATATTCTTTTGACTATTTTTCCTATCCTAAGGGTATAGTGAAAAGGTTTCATTAAGATAGAATTCTAGAAAAATAATTACGGTCAAAGAATATAAACACTTTCTGGTTTCTGGACACAGTTTGCATAATTCTTTTCCAAAAATGTCATTCCAATAGGCAGTTTCACCAGAAGTTTGTGAGTATGTCTATGTCAGTATACCTCCTTAGTACTAAATATTAATAATTATTTGTAATGTATTATTTTAATGTGCTAAATATTAATTATTTTTTAACTAATTTGAGAAGCAAATTAATACACTTAATGAATTGTGCTGAGGTTGAATTTTTGTTTGTTAGCTATTTTATTTCTCTGTGTGTATGTTTGTATATGTGTGTGAAATTAATTCTTATGCCTTGGTAACTATGAGACTTGTATTTTTCCTCCATTTATGTGTACTCATTATACAGCTAATTCTCAGTCTATGATTTATCACCCAGTGTGGTTTGTAGTGTTGTTTGGAATGTCTAAGGTTTAGGTGTGTGTAGCATCTAACTTTGGTTTTCTGTGCTGTTGGAGATTTCCCACTTTTTATCTATGTTGGCCATTTTATGATATTTTTAGACGGTTGCAAGGAGCTAGATGCTTCTGTGTGCACACAGTCGCTCATCCCATGATGACTCTTTTGACACGGTCTTGGGTTTTTATGTATGTGCCCCTAGGAATAGGATTTTCTTTTCTTTTTTATTATTTTTTTCAATTTTAGAGAGAGAGTGAGCAGGGGAGAGGGGCAGAGGGAAAGACAAAGAATCTTAAGCAGACTCCATGCTGAGTGGGACATGGAGTGGAGCTCAATCCCACCACATTAGGATCATGACCTGAGCAGAAATCGAGGGTTGGACCCTCAACTGACTGAGCCACTCGGGCACCCAGGGTTTTCTTTCAGAAAGAAATTTTTCGTCTGAAAAATGGAACAGTTTTGTCTAGGTCTGGCTCCTTGGGGATATTTGTAAGCTTTAACTTGGCATCCTGAAGCACTTCTGGCCCGGAATTTCCCAGGTCATATTTGGTGCCCTGAAAACAAAGACTGCATCTTGATTTGTGTTGTCATCTTCCCAGAATTCTCTGCCAGGAGTCTCTTCTCTACGGTCCAAAACAGGAGACTTAATTTTTTGGACGTAACACTGCTATTAGTAAAAGAATGAGAGACAGACACAGCATACTGTATGTATATTTACATATTTATACATCAGTTGCACGTACTGTTGTAATATAGGCGAAACATTGGTGAGGTGGATAGTGCTTAAGATTGTGGTCTCTGGGTTCAGATGGCCTAAGTTCCTCCATCTAATGAGTATATGACCTTGGTAATCACATTATCTTTCAGTGCCTTGGTTTACATATTGATTCACTGGAGAGAATAATAGGATCTACTTTACAGGTTGTTGTGAGGATTAAATGACTTAACATAGGCAAAGTACTTAGAACCAAAATTAGCACATATATGGGCCCAATAAGTATCATAATTTTTATAGTACATACATACACTTAAGATGACAAAAGGTTGAATTAATCATCAATCATTAGTTGATCATATTTTATTTGTTAGTGTGCAAAAATCTCATACTCAAGGACTATGAAATCAATGTTAGATTTCAGGGAGAGTAATGTGTTGAATATGTTAGGATTATCACTATTGTTTATTTCTTCATGATGTGGCTGATAAAGAGCTAGGATTTGTAATAGAAAAAGTGTCAATTTTTCTGTCCATTTTCTTGGCGTTTGCCTGTGCATGCATGCATTAGTGTTGCTTCAGTCCTTGCTGTCAGCAGAAGTCTTCCTAGCCACTTGTCTACTTTGTGAAGGCTAATTCGGCTCAACCTAAATAATCTAATCTGTGTATCTACCAAACTGGGGACAAAGAAACTGCGGTGTCGTGTAGACCTCTAAAAGAAGGGCTAGCATGGAGGTGCTACTAGGAAACCTTTCATGTTGGAGAGCTCTCATTTTTCCCTCGTAGACCCAGGATGAGTACCATGGTCATTTGTGCATAGTAACTATTAGTAAACTTTTGCTTCTTGGTTATACATAAAAGTTTATGTAGATTCATGCTCTAATATCTTCTTCTTACTACCCCCAGGGTGTATACACCTTACTTTTGAAATCATTGATCTAAAGAACTTTTAAGATAATAGTTGATGGTAATCAAATATTTTATTAAAGACCTGTCTGTGCTAGAGGATGTACTTATGTGATAAGTAGTATTTCACAGCATAAATACAGAAACTGAAAAGTTATTAAAGGAGTTATTTTTATTCAGAGGAGGTGAAAAGCAACTTAAAATAGTTTTCTTTTGTCGAGTATTCAAACAATGTATTTGCCCTTTTGGGTTGTTACAGAGTTATTATGTGTAATTCTACTTTATTGAGCATTTATACGCAAACCACATTATGAGATGCTTCCAATGCTACCTGATTTAATTCTGTTGGTGATTTTAATAGTTGTTTTGATAGTTGTTTGGGATAGTTTTCTTTCCCCCATGTTAACAGTAAGGACACTGATGAACAGAAATGTGCTGAAGCTCACTGATGGATTAAGTGGCAGAAATGAGATTCAAAGCCGTATCTTTGTGGTCTCCCATTCTTTCCTTTTAAGCACAACATTATATCAGATGGTTTCCATAGTCTTAATAGCAAGTGGGAAAGGTTAGAATGTAATAATTATCTTTCTGCCTATAGCCTGGTGCAGTGATTGCCTCATAATAAATATTTGTAAAATGAGAACAGAAGTTATAAAAGAGGGGAAACCAAGTGATTAAGCACTGATACGGTGTTGGGTGGAAAGCTCTTAGGGACCCTGGCAACGCATAACAATTACTGATACAGATAATCAGTTGATGGTAATATTAGTAATGCTAAGCCTCCAACTGAAATGCATAAGGTTGCTGACTTTGTCATTTAAACTTGAAAGTATTTTTTTCCTTCATGATAATTTGGCTTTTCAGTCCTTCCCCAAACTTTGAGTCATTTATGTAAACAGTACATAGAGGTTGTTACAATATTCTTTTCATTTGTAAAAGGCTTTGTGTTTGAAAGAACTTTCACCTTTACTTAAATATTATTATATGATCTAGACACCTCAAGAAATTGCTAGTATCGGGAATAGGGACAAAAATGAATATTTCCACTTTAAAAATGAGGGGTGGTAACCCAAGGGTTTATAAATATTCTTAGTTAACAAACATTTATTAAACAACTACTGTGTGTAGAGCACCTTACTAAGCAGAATGGTTATAGCAGAACCCCTGCTTTCAGGAAGCACACAATCTCCAGGGAGCACAGCTATCAAATAAGCAATCAGAAATGATAGGAAAGTGCACGTATATCAGGAGGGCCAGAAAAAAAACTAAAGATGGGGTAGAAGAGTATTCCAGCTAATTAAAAAAAAAAAGCATATAAAATGATGAAAGAATAAGGAATGATCCAGCAGCCCAAAGAAGGCCAAATGTAAACAGCTAGGGGAGCAATGTCAAGAAATGATGCTGGAGTGGTAACTGGGAGGCTGTTTAGCACCTGACAACATCTATTCAGGGATCTGACTTAATCTCAAGCAATATGGAAGAGCATTGGAAAGTTGGCTTGAAGTTGAGGATTAACATGCGCAGATTGACATCTGCTGGGCAGGAAAGTAGAGAATGAATTATAGGCAGTAAGAGTAAAAGGCAGTGGCATGGGGGTGGGGGTTCAACTAGAAAACTCTTGTCCTGCACCAGCCAAGAATAAGATCATCTTGAATTAGTATGAGGAAGGGGAGATGAGCATAAACGGATGGCTTCAGGAGGCAGAGATGATTGTTTGGATGTTGTGGAGCAGGAAAGGGAGAAGTTGAGGATGGCTTCCAGTTTCTGGTTTGAGAATGCTGGTAGGGGGGCTAATCTAGGGGTAGAAAATGATGAGGTCAGTTTGAGATGTTTGACAAGAGCTGCCTCTAGAGCATACAAATGGAGAGAAAGTGGACTGTTAGAAATATGGGTGTGGAGCTCAATTTGGGGGTTGTCCACATACAGATATAATTGAGGTTATGGGGATGGACTGAAGAGAAGATGGGTTCAGAAGAGTAGATGTAGAGAGGGTGAGGACTCTAATGAGGTAGTGAACCAGGAAAGTGAAGGGACACTAAAATCAAAGAGTATTCTAAGAAGGAATAGGGTTAGTTGTATCAGATAATTTCCAAGCAGTCACAAAGGATGAGGATAGAGCAGTTTCTACTGGGTTTAATAATATGGAAGTCACTGGTGGTCTTACTTAGCAGGAGAAGTTTGGTGGAATTATGGTGCTCACAGATGAGTGTACCATGAGGAAATGGAAGGGATTAAAGTAAAATTATACTGTGAGGAAGACATGGGGAAAGGTGATTACAACATAAGAATGAGGGGTTATAGGAGGCTTTAAATTACATTTTTACAAATTGCAAAGGGCTTAAGTAAGTCCAATAAGGAGAAGTTAGTAGAGGGGAAGGTATTGTTACCTCCATCTTCTCTGAGATCACACAGTTATGGGTAGAGCTGGGATTAGCAGTTTTAGTCTGGGGATTCTGGTTACTTTTCTGTTCTAGAGTTAAATTACAAAGCTGGATTAAACAGGAAAAATGTCACTTTAGACCATGAGATAGTCTCTTTATATATATTGAATTATGGAAGAGGGAGAAGCCATAGCAAGAGTTGCCAGGTCACTATTGCAGTTGTCAAGTTATTAATGAAGCTACCAGTGTGTTTGTGTGTCAGCTTGTCCCAAAGGATAAAACCATGAACATGTTGGGTTATTATTTTGTGAGGAGGGTTGGATGGAGCTGGTGATATGCACAAAACACATGCATTAGTCAGGCTAAAATTTTGGCAGGAGACCTTGCTTCAAACTATCTTTACTACTGTTATTATTGTCATCAATTTTTGCATTGTGTTAGAATTTGAAGTGATAGAGGCAGGCCAGGCCCACTTCTGACCACCCCTTCCTAGCTACTGATATCCTAAAAAGAGGAACAGTTGCCAATATTGATGGTCAGAGGTCCAGAATATTCTCTGAATCAGTTTTCCAAGTGAATAAAGGTTTCTATGTTAAGGTAGCCAATCTCATTTCCACATCTTTTTCTCCATGAGACTTGATGATTGAGAGGTTAGAGATCCACACTCAGCAGCTGTTACTAATGTCCCTACTCCATACAGCTGACCAAGGATTATCAGGACCTTACATCAGTAATCAATGAAATAGTAATTGAATTCCATTTGGCTGTGGTTCTCGTTGTGATGATTCTTTGAAACCACATAACAGGGGACAAAAGGGGGTATATATGATTTATAGGGCAGAATTTGGACTTTCTCCAGTCTCTGGCAGTAATATTTGTGATGCCTTAACAAGTCCTAGTAACAACAGGTAGTAGATTCTTACTAAGTAGCACTTTTAGTAAGTCACCATTTGTGGGAAATTGCAAAAATGGCTGCAAGGCTCTACCCTTACTTTTATGTATCCCTTTTGTCACGGGACCTTGCAGCTCCTCTCTTCATGGGATAAAGTCTGTTTTTCCACCCTTAAATCAGGACTTGCTTAGCCAGTGAAATTCAGTGGAAGTAATGGTATAACAGCTCCACACCCAGGCACCTAAGAGTGCTTAGTGACTAAAGTGCTTCTTGCAGCTTTGTTAGGGCCCCTATGATGACTATGTGAACAAACACAGACTAGTCTGCTTCAGGATGAGGGACCAGTTATCCGAGCTGTGTAAGCCCAGGTGTCCCAGCTGAGGCCCCAGAGATAGAGCCCAGCCCAGGTCAGCAAAACCACTGGCCCAGCTTGCATCTGACTCTAAGACATGACTGTGACATGATCAGAACAGCTCAACTGAGCACACACTAAATTGACAATACTCAGAATAAGGGGCTAAATAGTTTTTTTAAGCAACTAAGTTTTGGTATGGTTTGTTACCTAGTAATAGCTAGTTGATATACCAGTCATCACCCAATAGTTGTCATTGCCAGGGATAGTGGGTAGTTATTCAGTGGCTACGTTCTCATTACACTGTGCTGGCTGTTATACAACACAGTTTACTCAGACATTTTAGCTCGAATTTGGTTTGTATCTCAGAGATTATGATTCAAATAATCAACTACGCTCACTTGAAATTATATTATTTATCACACCAGTTATTTGCATGCAATATGTTTCTAGGCACAATACAGATTGCCTTTATTATAAACCACTGGGTGTGACCTACAGGAAACAGCACATTTTTCCATGTCTTATTTTATACTATAATCAGTACATTTAAATCACAGAGTGAATCCAGAATATCAATCTGTTTAGCATGCCTCTCTGTTTAATTCACTAACAACATAAAATATATGTGCATTTGGCAGTTGAAATGAAAAATAATGAGGCACTTAGAGAAGTTAGATTACTACATTATAATATAATAAGAATTTAATGGTACAAGTAACATATACTCCTCATATATTTTGGTATATGAGAAACTGCACAATTATCAACAGTGTGAATTTTTTCCTTTTGGTTGCCAGAAAGTATTTGTGTGATTTACAATCAGAGGTAATAATGTTGTTCTATTGGAATAAAATCTATTATGACATTATATATGACTTTTATTAATTCTATTCTGTTGGATAATTGGAGACTTCCTATGTTTTTTTAAAATGACAGAGTAGAGACCTCAGCTCATATTACACTTTTAATTTCATGCTTGTCTTGGGCTAAATCTTTTCCATAAATTTCAATTCAACAAAACATAGATGTAGCACCAAGTTAAAGTTTAATGAATTGGTTAAAATTCATCTGGAAGTCAAAGAAACTAGATGTTGGTTTTGTTTTGTTTCGTTTTTTTGTTTGTTTTATTCAAACATTTTCTCTCAATTGATGTGACACTTAAATGAAGAGAACCATACCTGAATCACCGTATCACTAATAACACTGGGTGTGTATAGTATCTTTAATGCTAACATGTGAAGACAGATACAAATGGGTTAAGAGTAGTGAACAATTTTAAAATCAAATCTCCTGAAGATATCAAGATCCTTAGTCATTCAATCTCCAACAAATACGTGGCAGAGTGGAAAAATTCTGTGGATGAGTGACTTTTGGTGTATGGCGTATAACACTTTCATCTCTTTTTCCAGAGTGACAGTGACACATACCCATCTGAGTGAATTTGCCAAGCTCTATGACTCAATCTGTTTGAAAAGTTCAAGTTCAGAGAATAGGAAAAAAAAAGACAACGTAGCAAGCCAACATGCCACAAGATTGGCATGGCATTTCATAATTTATCAAGATAAGATTAACAACACCTTATCTTTCTCCATTAAAAACAATTTAACAGGAGCGCTATCTTGGTATTGCTGAGTGGAGCTATCTATCCAAACACATGGCCACCAAAGACTAATATTTGATTTTGCTAAGGTCAGCTGATCTCATTTTTCTCTTTGGGAGTCTTTAGTTGAGTTTACTACTTTAGATGGTCATTTAATTTAGAATATTTTTTCTCCCTTTCATAAAAACACACATTTTTTTTTTCAGAACTCTTTGTTAATTTCTACTTAAAAAAACTAAGAGGAAATTAACCACAAAAATGAGCTACCAATAATAACTACCAATAACATTCGTCTTTGGAATCATCCTTGCTCTCTTATCTAACAGCATGTCTTATGAGATCTAAATACAAATAGGAGACTTACGAATCTCTGCCTTGAATTAGGGTCATCTGACTCATGCAGCTTTGTATCAAAGGGAAAAGTGTGAGTTTTCTAGCTGCTTCTTTGAGGTTGGAGGTACAACACAGAGATGGAAGTGAAGATTAGGGTTGTAGAACCAAAGAGATCTAGGATGGGTCTGGCTTTGGAAGGAGTTTAGTTCTAGAAACTCTTTCAGGTACATAGCAGGAGTCTGAGATTAGCTGTGCTATTTAGTGGCAGCATATACAGAGGAAATTAATATAAGGTCCTGAACCTCAATCAAACTGGAGCCTCAGTCTCTCAGGCTGAAGTTACTGAAGAGTACTACAAAGCAATGAATAAATCTGGTAGGAGGTGCACGGGAGAAGAAATTGTGCCAAAATCTGCAAAAGAAGCTTTCAGAAATCAAGATGAATTTGTATGATTCAGAAACACTGAGGAAATTTAACTACTGGGGTCACTTTCTTTGCCAACTAGGAGAAAGCTGCTAATATATTTCCCACTGAATGAAGACCAAACTCAAATTCAAACACACAAAGCCCCAGACCTAAATGCCAATAAATTATTCGAAGTATGTATATATAACCTAAATGCCAAAAAATTATTCGAAGTATGTATACATACATATATATATGTATATTTGTGTGTATAGTGTGTGTGTATATGTGTATATATATACATATATACACATACATATATTATGTAATGTCTTTTATTTTTCATGCTACTTCTTGCACAGCATCCTAATTTGATCTTCTAATCACCTTAGGTGCTGTGCAGTCCAGGCACCACTGAGTATAATTTATTAATGTAGAAAGAACCAAAGAGTTCTTGTGATTTGTTTATACTGATTCAGCTAGTAAGATACAGAATTGAAATTAGAATCCAAGACTTCCAACAGCTGGATTTGCCTTCTTTCTCTGTTTCTAGGGACTAACAGACTGTTTCTGCAAATGACCACTGTTCTGGGTTGCATTGTGCCTATACTTCACCCAAATTCACATGTTAAAGTTCCAGCCCCCAGTACCTTGGAATGTGACCTCATTTGGAGACAGGGCCTTTATGCAGATAATGAATTTAAGATGAAATCATTAGGGTATCCCCTAATCTAATATGACTGGTGTCCTTATAAGAAGAGGAAATTGACATAGACAAGCAGAGGAAGCTGAGTTGACATAGGTAGATGGCTATCTACAAAAGGACTGGAACACATTCTTCCCTCACATGACTCTGAAGGAATCAACCCTATGACACCTTAATCTCAAGACTTCTTGCCTGCAGAACTGTGAGAAAATAAATTTCTGTTGTTTAAGCTACCCAGTCTGTGCTACTTTAAGGTAGACCTAGCAAATCAATAAGGCCATAAAGTAAACATCTTTGGCTTTATGGGCCACACAGTATTTGTCACAACTACTCAACTCTGCTGTTGTAGAACAAAAACAACTATAAACAATACATAAATTACTGGGGAGGGATGTGTCCCAGTAAAAACTTTATTTACAAAAACAGTTGACATGGGCTATAGTTTGCCACTGCTGTTCTTTAGTTTGTTGTTCTGACAGATAGATGCTGAAGGAGTTGTGAATGTCCAGATTTAAATATAGGACCAAAGACCCTATGCTTGGCCAGCAGTGTACAAAACTGGGGGTGGGGGGAGAGCAACAATTGTCTTAAATCATTCTCAATCTCCCTTTCTGAACTACTTTCTTTTTTTTAACGTTTATTTATTTATTTTGAAAGAGAAAGAGAGCACAAGCAGAGGGGGGGCAGAGAGAGAGAGGGAGAGAGAAAGAGAATCCCAAGCAGGCTCTGCATTGTCAGTGCAGAGCCCAATGTGGGGCTCGAACCCACGAACCATGAAATCGTGACATGAGCTGAAACCAAGAGTCTGACGTTCAACTGACTGAGCCACCCAGGCTCCCCTGAACTACTTTCTATTTTATTTGGGGTGACAGCCAAATTTTACACGCAGGGATATTATTGTGGATTAAAGATGGTCATTAAAGGTGGGGTTTTTTTGTTGTTGTTGCTCCTCCCATCAAGAGGTGGGAATCTCTTTACCCTCCCTTTGAATCAGAACTGGATCTGTGAGATATTTGAACATATAGGAATGCCATTCAGGTAACACTGTACCAGTGCCAGGACTAAGCCTTAAGAAGCCTGGAAATTCTGCTTTCATTCTCTTCGAGCTCTGAGACATCCCATAAAGAGATCCAGCTACCTTGCTGGAAAGACTATATGGAAAGAGAGCTGTTCAGTGGGGTCCTATACATTCCAGCCATCCAGTTAAATCCTCAGACATGAATGTGACACCATCTTGGATATTCTAACACTTTGTTGAGCTTCCACTGAGTATAGCCTTTTGAGCAACCCAGCTGACATTATATAGAGACAAGCCATTTCTACCCAGCCTGCCCAAGTGGCAGAACTGAGAGCAAATTAGTGATTGTGATTTTAAGGTACCAAAATTGGAATCGTTTGTTATGCAGTGATAACTAACTGATGCAGAAGGCATGCTACTTTTCAGTTGCCCAGGATTTCTACTCTTGGTCCATTGCAGACAATGGTCAGATAACATTCAGTGCTCTTAATGCCTTCTTGCATGCCTTAACACTGGCCTGTCCCAAGAATATTTCAGGCATGGTAATAAGTGGTTGGGGTTGAAACAAGGAACATTGTGGGTAAAAGACCTGTAATAGTATGCCTGAAGTCTTTTACTACATGTCTTGACAACTTCAAGGCTTTTTTGGTGTGAGAAGATATGGTAAGGAGAAATATTTTTATCCTAATGCATATAATCAAATTATCCTTACCATTATTTTACTGTGAAAAACTGCAGAGACAGACTATGATCACGAAACTAGTCTAGTTCTCAATCCAGTGAAAGTCTTTGTCTCTTTGACCTTCCTGTAGAGGGCACTCTCACATACCTTTACATATAACCTTTTTTTTCTAAAACATGTTCTAAACAAGTTCTGTAGTTGATCATCACTCATGCTTCTTAAGATGCAGACTTAGAGGGGCGCCTGGGTGGTGCAGTCGGTTGAGCGTCCGACATCAGCCAGGTCACGATCTCGCGGTCTGTGAGTTCGAGCCCTGCGTCGGGCTCTGGGGCTGATGGCTCGGAGCCTGGAGCCTGTTTCTGATTCTGTGTCTCCCTCTCTCTCTGCCCCTCCCCCGTTCATGCTCTGTCTCTCTCTGTCCCAAAAATAAATAAAAAACGTTGAAAAAAAAAAAAAGATGCAGACTTAGATTATATGCTATTTTTCAGCAAGAAAATGAGTTACTTTTTTCCACATTGGAGAAACTATGGACTTGAATCATTTTCTGTAGCTGAAAATTTTGAGCTATCATACCAGAGATGATAGAGTTGCCAGGTGGGTAAGGTTTTATATATATATATATATATATATATATATATATATATATATATACACAAAATCGATCTGTATATCTGTATTTCAAGAAGAAATAGAAGGGAAAGATAAGGAAAATATTGAGAAATTAAGATGACCTCTGGGACCCTGACTTTGGCAGACTCTGTGGGGCTGGCTGCCTGGATGATCCCTCTGCCAGAGTACCTTTATTCCAAATTATTAACTCTTTGACAAGTGCTTTTAACACTACCTGAAATCTTCCCAATTAGAGATTAATTAGGGTTAGTTATCATTCACTGATTAAAGTATATATAATTTTTAAAGTATTAACGGGCTACAAGTCCTTCACACATTTGTGTAAATTAGTTCAATAAGATAATACCTAACATTCAGCTGGCAATTTAGTTAACACCATGCATTCATGTATTATATATTAAATTTTTTTTAACTTTATGTTTATTTTTAAGAGAGAGTGAGCCAGCAGGGAAGGGGCATAGAGAGAGAGGGAGACAGAGAATCCCAGGCAGGCGCCACACTGTCAGTGCAGAGCCCGATGTAGGGCTCAAACTCACAAACCATGAGATCGTGACGTGAGCCGAAATCAAGAGTCAGGTGCTTAACTGACTGAGCCTCTCAGGCGCCCCTTTGTATTATATATTTTAAATGTTACTCCTCATTACCATCATGTGATTTGGGCAAAGGTCTGTTGCTGTCTTACAGCAGAGGAAAATGACACACAGAGGTTTAAGTTAAAATTTTCTTTTTTTTTCTAACTCCTACCCAAGGACTACTGTACAAAGAAATTGAAATGTGGTTTCAGGAAAATGAAGTAAGTTATCTCTGAGAGTGAGGATTGGGGAGGGGACCTGAACAACAGCAAGCCCTGGGCGCATGGTTGGCAGTGGAGAGACACCAAATACTGAGGAGCAATATAAAAAGCAAGGTGAGGAACCTTCCAAGACACAATTTGCCTGTTTCAAAACTCTTTTTGAGGCTCATCTCTGCTCTAGTGATAAGAAAAGAGGCTTTACTTTGTCATTCTTCTCCCACCCTCTCTGCACGGTTGGGTCTGATCCCAGGACATAGATCTCAGGCTCCATTTCAACTATATTAATAGTTGGGTCAATTTTGTGCATTGTTTTAGCAACATTATCCCTTATGCATAGAATTATATGGGGAAAAGCAGTTACTTTGAACAACTACTTTACAGACTTTGGGAATAAAGCCCATTTTAAAGTTTATTTTATTTGAGAAAGAGAGAGAGAGCGAGCTTAAATGCAGGAGGGGCAGAGAGAGAGGAAGAGAGAGAATCCCAAGCAGGCTCCACACTGTCAGCACAGAGCCTGATGCAGGGTTTCATCTCACAAACCATGAGATCATGACCAGAGCTGAAATCAAGAGTTGGGTGCTTAACCAACTGAGCCACCCAGGCACCCCATTTTAATACTAATTCTAATACTAATTCCCCACCTATATTTCAGGGTTGCTTTGTTGTTTTTACTTCTCTAAAGAGAGTGGGCCACATCTTAAAAATTGACTCCCTTTAGAAAAAGCGTCTTATGTCAACTCCATAAAGAAGGGTAGATTGAGGTATTTTCCACCGTAACCCCTTGCAATATTTATCTTAAAAGAGAATTAAAAGCCACCTCCTTTGACAAGTGACTTTGTAATTTTTTTTAGTTTCCTGACTGCTCTCTAAATGTAACCAACCTCACTGTACATGAGTGAGGGTTGTAACATGTGCATGGTTATTTCTACATGATAGAAATAACCATGATAACATATTCCCAGTAGGCAGAGGGAAGATAGTCAATTAATGCTCACTGTATAACTTTAATGAAAATGAAATATAGGAGTTCACAAGATAAACACCTCCTAGAGACCCTTTAAGCCAAGGAGCTAAGAGGACAGACTGTCAATTTGGTGGCTAGAAAAGTACACATCCCTTTCGCTTTTTTCTCTCTTCTCCTCAACACAGTTGGATGTGAATGTTTAACTGCATGACTCTTCTTACAGGACGAATTTAATAACATTTATACCACTTTGATGCTGCCTGAAAAAGTGATTCTTGATTATTGTTTAAAATTCTTCAGATGTGGAGTTTGGTGAGCTCTTTATAGATTTTAGATACTAGCCCTTTGTCCGATATGTCATTTGCAAATATCTTTTCCCATTCCGTTGGTTGCCTTTTAGTTTTGTTGGTTGTTTCCTTTGCTGTGCAGAAGCTTTTTATCTTCATAAGGTCCCAGTAATTCACTTTTGCTTTTAATTCCCTTGCCTTTGGGGATGTGTCGAGTAAGAGATTGCTACGGCTGAGAGATGTTGTAAAATGTGCTTTGCCATTTGGATATTGACATCATTTTTTTGCCATCTTCTGATTGAAGCTGCAGACTCCCTTGGATGACAAGATTTTCCAACTCCTAATCCCTGATTGGTTGCAATTCAGAGCTTTTTGAGGGCATGTGCTATGTCTTCTCGTTTTATAGCTCAACATGTTAGATAGATGGTTGGTAATGAAGAAACTATGAACTAGCTATCCTACTATTTGCACATTTAAATGGTTTGAGAAATCTAAGTGAGAGAACACATGGTATGGAATCATAGGCAGAGATTTTAGTATATGGGCTACAGCATGGCAGGAAGCACATAGGCTTTGTGTTAAGACAGACATGAGTTTATGTCTTAGCTCTGCTGAGTAGGGCTCAAGATGTCTGAATCCTCTTAGATCCAACTTAGGAAATGTGGCCCTAAACCAATGATCTAGGCATAGGTTTATTGTAGAATATATATTCTTTCAAGTTGTCTGCCTCTAGAAATGAAGTTAGGATTCTTAACATTGATCATCAGCTGCTTTCCGTAAAATGATATAAAAATTACTGCTGTTTTCAAATTTTATTTTTATTCTGTATAACTTATTAATTTGCCTCCATATTTAGTATCCATTTGCATGAATATAGCATCTTGATTAAATGAAAATGTGTACTATTTCAGCACATAAAATCTACCTTAGCAAAACTTGATAGATCATGTTTTTAATATTTTTCTACTCATGCTCAATAACCTTTTTTTAAATTTGTTTATCTGAGAGAGAGAGAGAAAGACTGTGAGTAGGGGAGAGGCAGAGAGAGAGGGAAACTTAGAATGCAAAGCAGGCTCCAGGCTCTGAGCTGTCAGCACAGAGTCCCATGCAGGGCCCGAACCCAGATCATGACCTGAGCCTAAGTCAGACACTTGACCGACTGAGCCACCCAGGCACCCCGCTCAATAATTCTTAATATCTTGATTGTCCCATACATATGCATGGCCCCTGGGTAGCTGGAGGTATCCTACAGCATGGGGCAGCATCCTGTATTCTGGACTTCCCTCCCCCCCCCCCCCCCCCCCGCCGCCCTTTGGCTCCATCAAGCATCAAACCATCAATATGTAATTGTTCTTTGTGACAGTTTTTGAATTATTTCATGTCTGCCTTTTGACAGGAAAAATATTGGTTATAATGATAGATACTCATCATCTCAGTAAGTAAGAAAACATGGGAATGCAATGTTTTCCTTTATTTTTAAAGAGTGCATTAATATTAACATTATTTTGACTATTCTTATCAATCATCTTTGATAACCAGACTTTATTCTTTGGCCACACATCTCCAATTCCCATTGAGAAATCCCTTCTGGGAGGCATCAGTTCAGTTTCTGAGGGGCTTTCCCTTTCCTTATAGAGACAATGACTTTGCATAGGCTGCATGAAGCCTGTTGTAGACATTGGCTCTTAATGTAGGTAATAATGATAATGAATAGTCCACTCGAATATAACATACATATTTCTAAAAGGCTTGCCTTTTCAGATAAATAATGAATAGAAGGCAAGAAGTTCAGCCATGACAGGAATATGAGCACATGTAATCTCTGAATGAAGGCATCTTTTCTTTCATTAACAGTCACAGGTGGTCTGAATTCATGCTTTCCGGGCCAGTGACCCTGACTGTACAGGCCACTTTACACTGTCATTTCATGACTTCTGTCTTTCCCATAATGGATTGAAACAACAAAGAAATCAGTTTTGGTGTGTGTGGTTTTGTTTTTTTTTTTTAAGTGCTGGGGGAAAGCTAGTAGGGGGCAAACTCAATGAGACAGTATAGTGCTTTTCCTGTAGGCTGTGACTCCCTGGGTGAGCAGCATCGTGGTGGCTTCCCATAGAGATAGGGACTGGCTGGCCGAATCCCTCTCTCTACTTGAATGGTTCACAAAGAGCCCGTGTGTAACATGCTGGTGATCCAGGTCATCTGTTTCATATGTCTCCTGTGAGATGGAAAAAAAATATGTTAAGTCCTCTAGAAGAGCTTGAAATGACTGATGATATTGTCATGTGGTATCGCTTGGGCTCGCATATTAAAAACCGTGTTTCTCTCTGCTGTCTCCTACTCATCCTAGGAAAGAATTTAAAGTCAAGCAGGACAGCTTATTAGGTAGAAAGTAGAACTATGTGGAGTACAGCTTAGTTCCAACTTCCTCTCTAGTATACATAAAATAAAACCATGAAAGTGGGAACTCACCATCCAGGCTCTCCTTAACAGGACTGATCTTGAGGCATTCATAGAGTTGTAAAAATTGGTGTCTTAGGTTTTGGATCTGTACTATGTTTTTAATACTACAATACTACTTAAAATATTATGCCTCTATAACATTCAATTATTATGTTCTATGAATTAATCTATTATTCAAAAAAATAATTTTTACTTAGTTTACAAGTAAAATGGGTTTTTAGGAAAAAGAGTAGAGCAACAAATTTACTTGAAAATTAAAAGTTGGGATGATGTCAAACTCTGAATGGGTCTGGAGCACCGGGCATTTCTGAGGATTGATGACCAGCGAGGAGGAGTTGATGGTCCTTGGCTGAAACTCGGGCCATTAACTCCAACCAGTCATTAATTGCCTGGAAATGTCCTGGGCTGAGGTCATTATTGCTATTATAAACTGAATTAATGCCCTGTGCCTTAGCCAATAAGATTATATGAATTATCTTTATTCTTCATTCAATTTATAATTATAAAAATGTACCACAGGCAATCAGAGCAGATTATAGATTAATCGCATGCAAAATTACATTTTAAATGAATTGTTTTTTGATTCATATAGCTACCCAAAGCGCTAGGAGAAGTTGATTTCTCAGTGTTGGCATTTACTGAAGTTGACTTGTTATGCTGCACCTCAGATCCCTCAACCCTACTACTGGTTCAAATTCAAGTAAATGAACAAATTGAATGGGATCTTTGGTTCACAATGCACAGAGTCAATCTTCTAAAAGATGTAATATTTTGATTTTTTTTTGCATGGGAATGTGGGATGGATGAGCCTGGGGATAGCAGAGTGGGTAGGTGTGGCAATCGTGTGAATCCAGGAAAAAAGCTGTATGAAACCTAAAACATATGCCCAGTCACAATCATCTAAGTTTGTGCAGTACTTGCTATTTTACCATTTTTAACACATTCATTATTTAATTTTGCTCTTTGAGTAACACTTTCAGTTAAGCATGGTAGACATTATTATTCCATTTTATGTATGAGAAGACTGAAGTCCAAAGTTAAGTGTCCTGTCTTGTATGGCAAGCTGTCTTCAACCCAAGGTTGCTTCTTCAGTGGTCATTAATACCAAATGTTGTTATTTTAGTCTGGGATATTCTTCTAAATTTTCATACCAGCCGTGACTCAGTATGACTAATAATTATTAGAATAGTTTAAAATTCCATATTTAAGAGTTAGCAAACGATATAGCACTTTGATGCTTTATGATGAGAGATCACTGGCTTATAGATTCTTAGGTTCTGCTTGATCATTTTTTCCTTTTTTGAGCTATGCATGTTTTTATTAATCTATAATTGGATATATTTTGTGTCTATGTTATGTTTCTGTATTCTACGTGTGGAAAGTCTCTTACTCAAAGAGTAAGACTGAAGATTTATTGCCATGCTACAGTAGGGGAGAACTAACACAAGGAAAATCCTAAAAAGGCATCTTAACAAAGAAAGTTTGAGTTTGTATTGCTTATGGATTGGCCTTGGAAGTTCTCAGGGTGTAATATCAGAAGCAGAGTGAGCCTTTGGATTGATTGATTTCTTAAGATGGGGGATCAATGCAAAGTGGATGATACTCTGAACTAAGCAATATTATGCAAGTCATATGACATTCTGTGGTTTTAAGTATATAACTGATAAGTGATTGTTCTCAGGCTTGCATGTCTGATGGAGGTGATTGTTCCTATTCTTAGTCTTTTCTGAACCATTCTCCTCTGGCCAGCCTGTAGCCAGGCCAGAGAGGCAGGCAGAGAAGTCTCTCATACCAGATCTATATTACTGTCATAATCTCTAGATGGTATATTACCTGAGAAACCATAAGCAACAGTTTGGAGCATGTTTTGCCCTTTTTCTTCCTTTTATCAAATGAGGAGGAGTTGCTAACTCATGTGATGTGACAGTGGCTATGCAGAAGCATTTAAGACTCTGGAGAGTCCACATTTGGTCATTAACACAAAATAGTGAGAGCAAAATGATGATTAGAATCCAGAGCAAGAAAACTTACCTCAGAATCTATTTGGGTCTACTATGAAGAGCCAGGTGAGCATCATCTTAGAGTTGACTTGTTCTCTTTCACCAGTAGTTTTTATCCAAGTACAGTTGAAGTGTTAACTGTGACAAAGTTATCACACTGACAAGCTAATAGAAAATCTGAAGTTATTACTATGATTTTTACTACTTGGACTAAAAAGTTTAGGTTGATCTAATGAGCTTTAATAGCTTTGGAAGTATACTTTATAATGTCAGCTAAGATTTAAATTCTTACCATCTTTTCCAATTGTATAAACACTGCTATAGGAGCTATTGCTTGGATGGTGTATATACAAAGGTAAATTAGTAATTCTTCTGGGTAATTCTCCAGATTAGAATATGTGGCTTCATTTCCTATGTGCTTCCAGGAGACTTACTAACCAAGAGATTGGTTGATTGTGGAAAACAAGCAAATGATTGGTTTTATATAAGTGTCCTAGAGGGCACAGCCCATATATGGCAATGTAAGAATCCTTTAATATGATAGACACACCAATTTGGGGGGAAAAGCAGAGTCCCTGGGGTTGAATAACTCCTATAAAGCATTTGAAGAATCGGGAGAAAAAGTGAACTAAGCAGAAAAAATAACCCCAATATTTGTTCTTAACTCATTGTATTCCTGGTCTCTATATACATTGCTCTAATGACTTTTTCAGAAACGCTTTGTTCTTTAGAGCTCAGAGTCTATTTTTTTTCCCTCATGACTGCAAGTTGGGTTAATAATACGGAGATATATCAGGTATCAGAAGGGGTCAATGGAAGGAAAATGATCACTGGGTCAATAAAACAATGGTAAGGGGTTAATAATGTGGAGATATATTACGTATCAGAAGAAGTCAATGGAAGGAAAATAATTACTGGCTCAATAAAACAATGGCAACAATGCATGATGGGATCCGCAATGCGTCTAGCCTTTCCCTTCAGCAGGACCTAGGATCCCAGCACTGGCAAGTTTCAGTGTTTGTGCTGAAATTCACAGCTGAACAGCATGACTTCTGAACTATGGAAGAGCTCTTTTCACTTGACATTTTGATTCTCAGCATTTTTGGGGTGGTTTGGGAAATTCTTTTTGCTCTCCATCCTGTCGTTTCTGTGCCTTGGGTGATCTTTTTCATCCCTGTTAACAATTCTTGGCTTTTGGAGGGTGGCTCTGGCTGGCCTACACTCTGAAAACAGGAATTACCCCTGAGATTTCACGTAGCTTTTCTGCCTCTCTCCCAGTCTTCCTTAACTGAAAACCTGGAGTGCCAAAGGCATTTTCTCCTGCTCCATTTTTTTCCTGCCCAATTTTAGGGTATCACCCTCAGTGAAGATGTGGGGGAAAGTGTTGGATGGTAATGTAGTCTTCCTTTGTGTCCTGGGCTCCTCAGGTTATTAATCCAACAGACCAGCTCACACATGACCCTAAAAGGTTTATTAAAAGGTAGGCTGTGGGAGGCTGGGTGGCTCAGTCAGTTAAGCATCTGACTTCAGCTCAGGTCATGATCTCATGGTCTATGAGTCGAGCCCCAAGTTGGGCTCTGTGCGGACAGCTCAGAGCCTGGAGACTGCTTTGGATTCTGTGTCTCCCTCTCTCCCTGCCCCACCCCCATTCATGCTCTGTCTCTCTTGCTCTCAAAAATAAAACATAAAAAAAAAAAAAGTTTTAAGAGATTTCATACTAGTTTTATACAGATGTTAAATTTGAGAGTATTGTCTAGTATGTGATAATAGGGAAATTGATCATCTACAACTGCTATTGCATGTGGATTATGATTGTTATCGAGGGTAAAATTCTGTAGAGAATGGGTTTCTGTGAGATAAGAAAGCAATTTGGTTCCAGTTTTTCAAACCTGTATATTGAACAGTAGATGTACTTATTAATATATTTGGATTTTTTTTTTAGAATTTATAACATGAAGGCTTTATTTACTTTTACATTTTTAAAAAAAATTTAAATGCAATTAAATCCAAGTGTTTAAAAAATCTAAGCACACAGTGTAGTCTTGGCTTCAGGAGTAGAACCCAGTGTCTCATCTCTTACATATGACACCCAGCACTCATCCTGAAGAGTGCCCTCCTTAATGCCCCTCGCCCATCTGGCCTATCCGCCCACCCACCTCCCCTACATCAACCCTCAATTTGTTCTCTGTATTTAAGAGTCTCCATGGTTTATCTAATTGTATGCATATAAATGAAGGAAAGCAACACGTTTCAATGTCAGAAAAGACTAAGTTAGAAGCTTGGAAGACAGAGTTTGTATAGATTATTTTAACATGTTCTATGGTTAAACACTTACCAAGGTAGTGATCTTGATACTGTACATCTGCAAAAATTTATATCAAATACCTCATGGATTTGATGGAATGTTTCAAATTTTATTTTTCATCACAAGAAGATCCTACATAGGAAATTCATTTCTCTAATAAAATTATATAACAAGTTTAACTATAGCTTTATAGGACAAATTGTCAGAACTGGCTACCCTTGAAGGATTAAGTATGAATTTTGAACATATAGTATCACCTAGTCGATTTTAGATAAAAGATAATACCTTGAGCTTGTTGAAAAAGTTTTACACATCTTTTCTTTTCTTTCCATCAACATACTTGTGGCTACCGTGTTTTTATACTAATTAAAAAAAAAACAACTTTAGACATACATTATCTCTTACAAGTAGCATTGCTGTCAATCCAACCTAGATTAGATAAGTTAGCAATCAAGAATCAAGCTCAACTGTCACATTAAAAACTTTAAATATTGATGTACATGCTGCTCATTGAAAGTGTGCGTATAGGTGCTTAATACGGGGAACCAATTTGAATCAGAATTTTTGCTTGAGTTATGATTGCAGCATGACAAAAAGGCATCTATAGCATTTCTAAATTAGTTGCCTGTATGCACAGTTTCATTGAGCAACTTGTATGATTTTTATAATTCGTTTTTTCTGTCTGTTATGAATTCTCTATATTTACTAAAATGCAATTTTATGTCTACCTAAACTAATGGTAAAAAAAAATGTGGGCATTAATTTTGTGACTTTTTGTCCATTTTATTTTTGTAATTTTGTTATAATTTATAAAAGTATCGTTTTGGGCAGGATTGAAAATTGAAAACAAAACTGGTTCTTTATCACAGATAGTTTTGAAAACACAATTCTAAAGTACAATTATCAAATTTTAAAATTTAATATTGTACACCATGTCAGCTCTTATTATTCAAGTTGTTCAATTGCTCCCTTGATATTAAGTAATAAATTTTAATGTCTTCCTGTTTGCAAGCTCTGTTTTCAATAATAGCAATTTAATAAATGGTTCAAAAGCTAAAGTATGCTGATAATTCATTCACTGAATACTTTGACTCAAGATTTTTAAATAATTTTGAACAGGGGCGCCTGGGTGGCGCAGTCGGTTAAGCGTCCGACTTCAGCCAGGTCACGATCTCGCGGTCCGTGAGTTCGAGCCCCGCGTCAGGCTCTGGGCTGATGGCTCGGAGCCTGGAGCCTGTTTCCGATTCTGTGTCTCCCTCTCTCTCTGCCCCTCCCCCATTCATGCTCTCTCTCTGTCCCAAAAATAAAATAAACGTTAAAAAAAAAAAATTTAAAAAAATAATTTTGAACAAAAACTGAAATTTTGAGGACTCCTTTGCAAAATGTTCAATATCATTTTAAGATAATTAATTTAAAAAATAGTTCTCCAGGGGACACCTGGGTGGCGCAGTCGGTTAAGCGTCCGACTTCAGCCAGGTCACGATCTCGCGGTCCGTGAGTTCGAGCCCCGCGTCGGGCTCTGGGCTGACGGCTCAGAGCCTGGAGCCTGTTTCCGATTCTGTGTCTCCCTCTCTCTCTGCCCCTCCCCCGTTCATGCTCTGTCTCTCTCTGTCCCAAAAATAAATAAACATTGAAAAAAAAATTTAGAAAAATAGTTCTCCAGATTCTCAAATACACTAAAATACAATTGACATTAGTCCAAAAAGAGAGAAAGCATATAGTGCCATGGTGAAGTATTTGATATTCAAGATGAGCTTACTAACAAAAATTATGTAGTTGAATTAGTTTTTGTAAATGTAAAAATATAAAATTAGGTAACTACAACTTTTAATTGGCAATTTTTAAAAAAATGTTGGATGTAATTTTGTTTCATACATATATGATGACCAATTCCAAATACAGTTTTGCTCCATAGATTTTTTTATTTAATGAAAATGTTTTTATAATAATGCTGTCCTTCACCAAAATTTGTATTTTAAATATAACCAACACACTTTTATCTTTAATGTTGAACTTTATAACTGAATTTACAGCAGGCTTCAGACCCAGGTTGGATGTTCAATTGAAAGAATTAACTTAAAAAGAGTCTTACTTTGATTTTATAAATTGGTTGAGAACAGAGCATTTAAAAAATTAATCTGATTATCTATTTGAGGACTTTGATGACAATAATATAAAGCTGGTTTTATTAACTATTTTAAATGTTTTATTTCAGTTAATGGAACCAATATATTAACAGCTATTGCTTTATTTATATATACATAAGAAAACTTAGAACTAAAAAATAAGTTAATTTAGAAGAAAAGTCATTTGATCTAATTGAAAAGTTATGCTTCACAAAGTTATATGCAAATACCCCTGTAGCTATGTGTTAAGTCATTTTCTTCAGATGGATTCATTAAATGGTCAATATAACTACTAGCTTTTGAGGTAGATAATAGTAATTCTTTAGCAGCTTTGTGTCTTCAGGTTTTCAGAATTTTTGCTGTTAGAATTGCCTCCATGTTGGATGGTAAATAGAGACAAAGAAATTACTTACCATCAATTGTCCTGAGAAACGGGAATTCACTAGTTAAGTTTTCATTAAACGTGTACTTTTTGTCTCATTTCTGTTGAAAGGGTTTATTGCAAAAGATTAGTACCAAGCAATAAAATGAATAAATTGTTAGATATACACTATGTGATAAATGAGAAACACACATGGGATTTCTTTCTTTCTGTCTACCCCTCCTGCCTTCTCTCTCTCAAAATAAACATTAAAAGAAAAAGTAATTCTGGTATTTTCTAGTGCTGCCAGATAAAATACAGGATTCCCAGTTAAATTTTATCTTCAAATATACAACAAGTAATTTTTAAAATATAAGTGTGTCCCATGTTGACAAATTTTCATATAAAGTAAGGGGATTCCCATTTTAGAGATAAGCAGACAGGAAAATAACTGTGTGTCTGCCATGGAAGTACCAATTTTAGCTGCCAAGAGTCAGCCTTAATTTTTGTTTCAAGCAAAAATTCATTCTTGCCATGCAGCCTTTTCTCCATGTCCCATGCAATATTTGGAATATACTTACACTAAAAATTATTTGTGGTGTGTCTGAAATTTGCATTTAACTAGTATTGTGTGTTTAGTTGCTAAATCTTGCAATCTTATTGATACTATCAAATTTGTCGAGTATGATTGCTATGAATTTGATCTCTGGTTTAAGGAGTTATCTATACATTTAATTTATGAAGCTATTTAAATGTTTTAATAAAAAAATGAGTATCCAATATGATTGTTCCAAATTCTGAATACTATTTACATCACTAAAGCTTAATTTACACCTTTGCCTGCAACCTTCGTTTTGTACCAAGAATCTTTCTCCCTTATCTACCATATGTGTATGTTTATATACACACACACAAATATAATCATACTTGGTGACTTTTCCCACTAAACTCTTAAAGGAGTTTATATACATTAATTTTATATATCAACATGTACCATTCATTTGAAAGTAAATAATGAAGGATCAAATGAACGATTACCAAATAGTTTTACCCCATTTGATCTGTCTATTCAATACTTATTTTAATTGAGCCTCTAATAACTTAAAATATTTTGATTTTTTACATTATCCTTGATGTGTTTTTGTCAGTCTTTTTGCTCTAACCACATCACTTTCTTCCTGCTTAATCATAGATATGAATTTCCAATAACCAGGCTCAAATCAACTCCAGTAGAAATAAAGAGAAATGCCATTGTTTCTCCTTAAGAACGGCTGAAGACAAAGAGAAATTTTGTCCATTAGCAACTGAGGTAGGAAACTTAAAATATGAAACAAAAATTCCAGAGAGATTAAATAAAGAGTCTTTTGAAAAGAAGGCAAGGATATTTTTTCTCAGAACAAGAATTAATGGTACCCTGTTGGCAGTTGGAATTTGTACTTAAATGGCAGACACACAATTAATTATTTTCCTGTCCTGCTCATCTTTAAAATGAAAACTCCCTATTTTACATGAGTCTCCATCAGCACTTCTTATTAGTTCAACTTTATTAGTTGAACTTTATTAGTTCAACTAATCTATTAGTTCAACTTTATCTTGATTTTCTTTTTTTCAAAAATTTTTTTAATGTTTATTTAAAAAAATTTTTTTTAAATGTTTTATTTATTTCTGAGACAGAGACAGAGCATGAGCAGGGGAGGGGCAGAGAGAGAGGGAGACACAGAATCCGAAGCAGGCTTCAGGCTCTGAGCTTTTAGCATAGAGCCCAACGCGGGGCTCGAACTCATGGACCGCGAGATCATGACCTGAGCCGAGGTCGGACGCTCAACCGACTGAGCCACCCAGGCACCCCTATCTTGATTTTCATTTTATGCTATAGTATTTGTGCTCTGGGAAATTCGTTTTGGACAAATGAGGTATTTTAACAATGATAACAACAAACTTACAAAATGAGGCATCTTTTAGTCTCATTTAAGCCCCCAAGTGATTATTTGGTAGTAAGTAACTTACCTTCCACTCAACATTTCCATCTTTGGAGACTTAAAGTGAGAAGACTCTGAATTTGGAGAAAAGAGAAGAAATACTTGTGGAGTCCCCCCTCCTTTGTAGAAGGGATCTTACTTCCCTGACTGATTTCTAGCCGTTGACCTTCTGACATTCTTCAAAGGAGGCTGAGAGTAATAAGGCAAAAGACCAAAAACCTATCACTGACCCAAATAGGACCACTTTACATGAACGTATGTGTACAGATCCCTGAAGAACTCTGATTTAGTTAGGGATGAGACACATCTACCTCCCCAGTTCTTAGGTAAATGGTTGGGAAATTTTCAGCTCTCATTTGTATGAGATACCTATACTCTCTGGAGGAGTGAATTGAGTTAGATAAGGAATTGCCCAAATCCACATGCAAATCAAGGAGCCTCAATTTTGCTTTCGGTCTTTTATTTGGAGCAGATAAATCTAGAACTTAGCTGTTATTCTTTTCAATTGGTTTTAGCTTTTAATGTTAGATATATAAATAATTAAAATGTAAATGGGCACCTATGGGTGATTCATATCACAGAGCAGATAATTTAGGTAGTTTTCAACAGTTTCTTTACTATAGTTACATTCAATGACATAGCTATTGAAAATAAACTTAGAATTCACTCAGTAGTAGGAAAGTTCAGAATTAAATGCTTATGTATTTTTATCATATTTAATTATATATTAAAAATGTAGTGCCTTTCAGCCTACAGAATGGGAGAAGATATTTATAAATGACATATTTGATAATAGGAAAAGATATTTGCAATGACATATCTGATAAAGGGTTAGTATCCAAAATCTATAAAGAACTTACCAAACTCAACACCTGAAAAACAAAAAACCCAGTTAAGAAACGAGCAGAAGACATGAATAGACATTCTTCCAAAGAAGACATCCAGATGGCTAACAGATACATGAAAAGATGCTCAACATCACTCATCATCAGGGAAATACAAATAGAAACCATGATGAAATACCACCTTACACCTGACAGAATGGCTAAAATTAATACCACAAGAAAAAATGGATGTTGGCATGGATGTGGATAAAGGGAACCCTGTTACACTGTTGTGGGAATGCAGACTGGTGCAGTATGGAGAACAGTATGGAGGTTCCTCAAGAAACTAAAAATAGAAATGCCCTATGATCCAGCAATTACACTATTGATATTTACCCAAAGAATACAAAAATACAAATTCTAAGGGGTTCATACATCCCAATAGCAGCATTGTCAACAATAGCCAAACTATGGAGAAAGCCCAAATGTCCATCAACTGATAGATGGATAAAGAAGATATGGTGTGGATGTGTATGTGTGTGTGTGTGTGTGTGTGTGTGTGTGTGTGTGTGTATACAATGTATTACAATGACGTGCAGGGAACCAGAATGTATTCTGTTACATGAAGTAAGTCAATCAGAGAAAAAAATACCATATGATTTCATGCACATGTGGAATTTAAGAAACAAAGCAGATGAATATATGGGAAGTGGGGGGAAAGAGGAGAGAAGGAAACAAACCACAACAGACTCTTGCCAATAGAGAACAAACCGAGGTTGATGGAAGGAGGAGGGTGGGAGATGGGCTAGATGGGTGATGGGTACTAAGGAGGGCACTTATTATGGTGAGCACTGGATGTTGTATGTAAGTGATGAATCACTGAATTCTACTGAAACAAATATTGCACTGTATATTAAATAACTAAAATTTAAATTAAAAAATAGAAATAAAAATGTGTCCTCTTTGACAAAAACAAAGGGAACTCCAGGGGATAAACACACCAGTCCATTGTAATTCTCTTTAATTCTCAAATAGAATTTGAAATTTGATTAGCATCTCAGAGATTGCCATGGTTGTTGGATGATTGGCTAGTTTTTTGGGACTAAAGGTAGTCTTTTCCTGCACAAAAGTAATCATCTGGTAAGGTGCAGAAGACATTAGCATGTTCTAATTTCAAATAGAAGAATATCTAGTGACAGTGAACTATTGAATAAATAATATAAAGTTCCTGAAGCCATGCACTTAGGTAACTTTTCTGTGAGGCCTGAAAACCCAATGACCCAACAAGTGGGATGCAGAAGAGCAGTGTAATTGGTGATGAATTTGTCCTTTGGTTTTGGGAGGGCACTTGGCAGAGGAGAGGTGACTGTGGTTGGGATGGTTGTGGATGTGCCGTGTTTTGGTGGCACTCACTTCATTGGTCCCACTGATAACCTCTACAGATTTGGAAGGAAAATAGAATTCCAAATGAAGGGTGTATGGGTGTATTAAGGTTCTCCGGAGAAAAAGACCCAATAACATATAGATAAATATATGTGATATCTCTTTTTATATCACATATATAAAGAGATTTATTATAAGGTATTGACTCACATGATTATGGAGGCTGAGAAGTATCACTATCTGCCTTCTGCAAACTGCAAACTGGAGACCTAAGAAGGTTGCCCATGTGTAGTTCGAAGACCTGAGAACTTATGATTTTAATTCTAGTCTGAGTCTAAGGTCTGAGAACCAGGAGCATCAATGGACTGGAAATCTATGTCTTAGCTCAAATGATCAGGCAGGGATAATCAAATTCAACCTTCCTTTGCCTTTTTGCTCTATTCAAGCCTTCCAGGGATTGGGTGATGCCCATCCACATTAGCGAGGTGCCATATCCTTTCTCAGTGTACTGACTCAAATGCTGATCTCTTCCAGAGATACCCTCACAAACAGAAGTAATGTTTAACCAGCTATCTGGGCATCTTGTGGTGTAGCATAGTTGACACATAAAATTGACCATCACAGAGGTAATTTTATTTCTAGTTAGGCCAGATTCTGAATGCATCCATATACTTTTTCAGTTACACTCAAGCAACTGTGTTCATTTTTTAAAGTAACTATTAGTAATTAAAGTAATTAACTCACTTGACTTTGGAGAGATAATTGTTAAGGCAGTGAGTAATAAAGGCAAAGAGTATGTTAAAAGACAAAAGTATTTGTTGAACTTGCCTCTAAGCCCAATGAAAACAAAATCCTGGCCTAGTAGTAGTATGCCTTAAGAAAATAAGTTTACTGGGGCACCTGGGTGGCTCAGTCAGTTAAGTGTATGACTGTATTTTGGCTCAAGTCATGATCTCAATGGTTTGTTGAGTTTGAACCCCACATCAGACTGTGCTGGCAGAGTGTCTCCCACTCTCTCTCTGCCCTTCCCCTACTTGTGCTGTCTCTCAAAATAAATAAATAAACTTAAAAAATAAAAAAAGAAAGTTTATTTTTCAGTGAAGTGGTTTATACTTTATTCTTTATAGTTATTTTAGAAGTGTCCTGTTATACAGCTGGCTGTCAGGTCAGTGGTCAGGGGCACCATGGACACTTAAATTGTATGTTAACTCAAAGCTCAGTAAGAGCAGAAGTCAGGGTAACTGACACACATTCCATTGAGCCTAACGTTAGTGAGTGTTGGGGAAGGACTGTTATAGTCCTTCCAGGAATGGAGAAGAGGGGGGTTGGTGAATAAAAGACACAGGTGATTTCATTTTTTAAGTGTAGGCAGAGAATCCTTTTATACATGTAAATCCAAGTTCATGATTGTGACAATTATATCTCTCAAAAAGAGAACTAGCTTCATTAAGTGAGACGATTTTTCCCCTTTACTGATATCTTCAGATGGAAAAAAAATACCCCTAAAATAAAAATTGTTAATGATGATGAGGTTAACTTAGAGCCCAGTCTTTAGGCAAAACATCTACTTTATTTACTATCAACAAATTTGCATTGCTCCTGTGTCATAATTTTAAAAAGCTTTGATACCCTAGTATTTTCATTCCAAATAATTATTTAGTACTGTCCTAATAAATGAGTGAACGCTCTTAGAGACCATACTGAAAAACTCCTGAGAATTGCCATTTCCGTGCAATAAAAAGCATTCATTGTAGAACTATTCAGTTATGCTGCTAACAGAGTTTATATTTTCTTTTACATTAAGCTTAGTAGTAAAGGGAGGGCACCTTCAGGGAGTATAAACAATAATGATGGTTTCTTTCTAAGACAACAAAATTTTGGTGAGCACTAACTTCTCAGTTCATCTCTTAAGTAAGGACATTTCTTCTTTTAGAGACGTATTTACCATATTGGCCACATAACTTTCTCCTATTTGGGCCTCAGGGCCTCCTGCATTTCTCTAGATTAGAAATGATGAGCTTCAGTTAACCAAGAATCCCAGCAGTAAAGGGATTTCGGTAAGGGCTGTGATCAAAACCCAGCTATCTCATTCTTCACTTATTCTATATTCAGTGTCAGATCCTGGCTAAAAATCTTTGTTACTTTTATGATTGGATAGCATTCTCAAGGGAGATGGTCATCCATGGAAAGAATTAAATGTGCATTAGCAAGTCTGATCCTTTAGGGTATGTTTACACTAACACTATTAGTTCTTGGATAAAATCGGTAAGGCTCAGAGCAGGAATTAAGATTTCATGTATAGGCGTCAGTCACTCAGGACATTATAATCATTAAAACAGTCTTGGAGGCATGCTCAGGAGCTGCAGGATTCCTACTAATGCTTTTTATGGGCATAGCTTCAAAGGATATTTTTTTTTGTGAATGAGCTGTGATTTTGAGCCAGGGGAAGTGCTTTTTCAATGTGCTAAAAGTAGCAATATGAAGGTGCTTTCAAAGTGGGGTGCCTGGGTGGCTCCAGCAGGTGGGTTGATCGGCCAGCTCTTGATTTCCGCTCAGGTCATGATCTCGCGGTTAGTGGGTTCAAGCCCCTCATTGGGCTCTGCGCTGATGGTGCAGAGCCTACTCCAGATTCTCTCTCTCTCTCTGCCCCTCCCCCTCTCCCGTGATCTCCCTCTCTCTCAATAAATAAACAAACTTAAAAAAAAAAAAGAAAAGAAAAAGTGCTGGAATAATATGCTTAGGCTCATATTTATGTATTGTAGATTTGAATTGCTTTCACTTCAAAACTGAGAGAGTAGTCATCATTTGTTCTTATTTTTAAATATTAAAGAAACAGAATTCATTCATAAAATGCTTTTTAAACAAGAAATTTTTAAAAATATTTTATTCAGGAAAGTAATTTTCTGTTTTCTGAGGATTGTACCCAAAGGTTTATAAAAATAATTTAGTAGTTCCTTTTTTAGAAAAACATTAAATTATGTTTCCTTTCATTGGGAGCCTTCAGATCCTGTGAAGATCAGTTGTATAGTCTTCCAGCTCCCAAATATTTCTATCAAGATTATATAAAATTAAATTGTCGTTGAAGAGAAGAAACCAGAGAATGGAATTCAGACTTGGTAGATGTTGTGGCAGGGGTTTATCAATCAAATTTATAGATACATATGAAATTTAAATTCCATCTTTATAAATCTGCAAGTTTGTTTAGTATTATTGGTGGTATTATATTCTTCTTGCCTACTTGTATAGTAGGTCACAAGATCTCTATCTCTACCACCAATTCACAATCACAAGGTGCTATAAACACTGCCATTAGCCAAACCCTGAGGATGAATGAGTAAACTCATGAGTAAATTCATGAAGGTCAATGCATATTCTTTACAGACTGTGCCCTCCTCCCAGACATGTGCATTTGAGAAAAGAGGAATAGCTTCCTCATATAAAGCAATGGGCCATGGCACAAGGAAATTACATGGGGTGGTTCAGAACATTGATGGAATTCCAGTGGACTCTGCCTTTATGTAGAGTTATGATTTATTCTGTTCCCAAATCCGTTTCTTTGTTCCATGCCTGTGACACAATTAAAAGCCAAAGAATGGCTTGTCATATGCATTATAAAGCCACATGGAGTTTGTTCAGTAATTCAATCTATATCTGTCTCAGTCATATGTAGCACTAGTTATGGTGTTTTTTTTTTTTTTTTAGGGCATTAGTATTGTGAGAACAAGATTAACACCAGCCAGGTTTAGAACATTGTTTCAGTGCACATATGCAATTTATAAAGGGATTACCATACTAAGGCAAGGAATATCTGGCCCAAACTTTATTGTATCTGTGAAAAACAAAATGTATAGTTCCAGTTTGGGGCTGGGAGCTGATCCAGTATCAGCTGTGTGGAGGAATGTTGAAGAGAATAGATGAAAAGAAATAAAGACCATAGTCCCTCAAAATAAAGCACTAAAGTAGTTAACAGTACCCAAAATAGATCGATGATATCAAGAGTTCTGTTTCTGTTTTTGTTTTAAACAAACAGGTAGTAAAAGGGAGTTTGGTGAGCAAGGGGGAACAAAGGTTAATGATTAAAGTTGATACAGGGACTGGGGGCTGGGCAAACAGGGAAGGAGAAGCCTTTGTATCAGAGAGCTACAGTGAACAAGTAGCTAGAAATTCATTTGCTCTGGGACCAGATAGTGTGCTTTAACCTAAAGAATCCTTCCTGGAGTAGCAGCTAATTTTTCCTGCATTTGCTTTTCTTAAAATGTTTCCCTTCCCAGCTTTGTAAGGGACTTATATGATCTCTATCCAGCAGACATAAGGATGAACCCAGAGCTCATAGATGCTAAGGTAAATATAATGTATGCTTAGAATGGCGGGCAGAAAAGAAAAAAGGACTCAGTCTTACAGCTACATTTATTATTTTCCCTGTCAGAGCTTGTTCTTATTTTTGTATTCTACTCTTGTTTTATGTCATCACCATTCATCCAATTATTTAAGTCAAATCCAGAAGTCTCTCCCAAGCACTGTCATCTTGCCCGTACATTCAGTCAATTACCAAATTTAGTCTACTGGTGTCTGAAATATTTCACACATCCTTTTTCTCCATCCAAAGTGTTCTAATTCATTGTTTCATGATCTCAGCACTATTTCAATACCTTCTTAAGTAATCTAAGAATCCTAACTCAGGCCTTATGTTGCTTCCTAAGTGTTTTCTTTCTTTATAAGATGAACATCTGATCTTCCATACTGCTTGAAGCTATTCACTGGATCTCTTATGACTTTACAAGATAAGGTCCAAGTGAAGATATTAGAAGAAATCAAAATTCAGGGAGAAGAGCTTTAGAATTAGACCTATGCACCTCCAGCATGGAGATGGGGCTTAGAACCATAGGTCTGTGTGAGAATTCCTAAGGAGCTCTCACAGAGAAAGGAAACACAAAAGCAAAGAACAGAACCCTAGAGAAGTTATCACTTAAGGAGAGGCCAAAGAAGAATAGGTAAAAAAATAACAAAAGGGAATATTCTTAGGTTTGGGAGGAACACCGAGTTTCACAAAATGAGGGAAAAAGAATGTTTGGTGGACCAGAAGTAAAATCTAGTTTAATCCACTAGATTTAGCCTTTGGGAACTCAATGGTAGTAACACCTGTGATGAAATTGTCACTAGAATAGCGTGTAAAAGAGGGGGTAAGGCAGGTGACAGGTATGGTGGTTTGCAGGGAAAGGGGAAAAAGATAATTAAGTGGAGGCATTGAGTAAAATTAAGAAAAAATATTGCTTTACAAAGATCGAATGATACAGGTAAAGAGATTATGGGTGTTGGTAAAACTGAAAGATGATCTAGTAGAATGGAAGGGCTTAATGATACTGGTAAAGAAGGGAATGGTCAGTGGATAAGTCCCTGAAGAAGACAAAGGGAGTGGAATAAAGAGTTAAAATGAATGAGTTGGCTGAAAATAAGAAAGTGCCCCTAAATACCAGAGATAATAAAGGAAGCATCTCTAAAGATAGGAGTACAAGTTTGCCAGTGGGCTCTAGGATGTAGAGATATGTTGTGCAGGTTAATAGTATATGCCCTGGGCCAACCTGCGACAGTTCTTCCACTTAGCTGTGTGGCCTGGACAAATTATTTAACCCCAGTGGGCTTCAGTTTCTTCTAATGTACAAATAATAATAGATCCAACCTCATTGGGCAACGAGGATTAAAATATTAGTAAGTGTAAAGTGTTTAGACTGTAAGCAATAACATGGTAAGCATCCAGTAAGTGTTGGCTGTTAGCTATTATTACATGCAAACTGGGATAATTAATATGCTTTGGGTTCTTAAAGTGGTCATATCTGTGCTACTTTAACTTATTCTGGTAAAAACTCTATCTGCTGGTGGCAGGGGTGGACACATGGCTAAAGTTAAGACCAGCAGACTACTCAAACATTTTGTTTAGAGTGACTGGTTCAAAGTGGGCACATGATTCAAGCTAGGACATATATATATATGGAAAGACTGTAGCCTATGTTGTAGCAGAATATGACACCTCCTTTCAGAGAAAAGTAGAGACAGGCAGTGAAGAGAAAGAGAAATATCTGGACAATAGTTGAATCCCTGCATTTAGTTGCCCTTGGGGCCAAATTCTGGCCCTTTCCACCGAAGGGCTGTATGCAAAGTTCCCTCCTTTTTCGACTAAGAGGCATGAGGACTTTTGTTTTTGTTTTTGTCACTTGCAACAAAAGGAGTCTATAAACTATATGAAAAGTTGTGTACTGTATACTCCCAGAAATCAAATGGGAAACAAGTATGTGAACTGGATGTGACCAGGTTCATCGAGCAAATACAAGTAGGAAGCTAGTACACCCTCTGTTTCAGTTATGCATTCTACTAGAAAACAGTTTGTTCAATAAATGAGAAGCTCTAGATTCTTCAATGTGGTTTTTATAACTATTTCTTTCTAAGATCCTGTGGGTATGAACTTTGATTATTTTTCCTCCAACAGTGATCTAAAATATGGGCTATACTATTCTCCTTCTAATATCCTCTTTCCCCTCTAAGGAGCAGGAGAATGAGAAGAAAAGGCAAATTGGAATGTTGGTCTGTTAACACCTTCTGTCTTGCTTAATATCTTGCTGTCTTCAACAGTGATGCTCTCCCTACCCCTAAGCAGGTGATCTTTCCTGCCCACTTTGTCAAAATTGCAATATCTCCTCAGACCCTGATTAACTGCAACTGAGAGAGTTGACTTCATAGTTGCATGAAAATAGTCAAAACTGCCTTTTTTATATCAAGTTAAAAAAAGTTAATTTATATGATAGTGGTACAGGAAGAGATCAGGAGCAGTTGTGTGATATTTATTGTACTGGGGGTCAGAAGGCCCTGGTTTGGGCCCCTCAGTTTACTACTAGTGTGTCCTCTGTCACATGGCTATAACTCTCAGGGCCTCTGTTTTCTTGCATGTAAACAGAGAGGCTGGACTTGAGAAGGCCTCACACCCATTATACTGCTAACTGGGGTATATATTATCTAAATTTGCAGCCCCTGAATTTTATTCTTCATGCAACAGGGAGTTAGGATGACATAAACACACTGCAAAACAGAAAATCTTACAAGGTAATTTCCCAACAATCTTCTGGTATTGCTGTGCTGGACTGGAGAAAAGTAAAATCCTCTTTAGTTAGAGTCCTTCATTTCATGAGGTCTAGGCAAAATTGAGATTTCTCTGAAACCTATCCATCAAAATGCCTGGTTCAATCACAGAACTATGAAGACCGACTATTATTACTGTTAATTGTAATTACATTTGGGGAAGAAAAAAATGGGATGATGGAGCAGGAATAAATCCTTTGCCTTACAGATTTGGACAAGACAAAGGAAGCTAAGGTAAATGACACCCAGGGTTTAGAATTGTATTCCTGTGTCTGCAGTAATGAGACTACCAGGTTGGAACATTCTGCTGTGTGTTGATATTCTCTGGACAGAGGTTATCCTGGGTGCACTTCAGGCTAAATAACTCAGTCTCTGTGTTGGGGACACAGAATATGTGACAGCTTTGGCCTTGCCAAGCATCTCAGTTAACTCTGCTCATGGGAATCCAGGAAGGGATGGACAAATAGGGGTCCAAACTCACCACAGCTGTGTCAAGTCAACCATCGTTGACTCCTAGAGCCAAAAAAGGTTTTTTGTTATGATACATAGACATTAACTTTCACAACTGGAAAGTCAACCAAAATGTTCTACACAATAGGTTGGGTGAAAAAAAAAGCTTGTTGTTTTTTTTTTTTTTTTTAGTTGGAAATTTTTTGAAGTGATCAGAAGAATCAGTCGTCATGGAAATCATAACTTCTCAAGCTCAAATAGTACATTACAGCTTTGTTAGACCATACGTCAGCCACAATTCAGGGCTCTCCTAACCCAAATAGCATTTTACAAATATATGAGCCACATGTCTTTCATATCAGTATTATCCCACAGTTTCTGGACCTAATAGCAGTTGCAGTAACACTTAGTAAATTTAAATAAATTTCTGGAAAGGTATTGCTCACTGTTTAGTACAAATTATATAGATATAGGTACAGATACAGATAAAATAAAGATATAGGTGTAGAATTTTTTTTTTTTTTTGAGATAGGGTACAAATGAGTGAAGGGCAGAGAGAGAAAGAGACAATTCCAGGAGGGGAAGAGGGAGGAAAAGAGAGAGAAGTGGGGCTCACCCAAAATAGAGCTCAAGCTCATCCCATGTGGGACTCTGTCTCACGAACCATGAGATCATGACCTGAGCTGAAGTCAGATGCTTAATGCCTGAGCCATCCAGGTGTCCCTACAAATAAATATGTTTATATTTAGTATCTACCATTTTTAATCTGTTTAAAAAATCACAGCAAATTCAACTTCTTAAACTTACATAGTACAATGTTGTGATAATTCTTACTAGGTTTTTATTTCTGATGTGCTACACATCTTCAGGCTTAGAAAAATCACTGTTCTGCCAATTCTTCTAAATATCACATTATGGGGCACCTGGGTGGCTCAGTCGGTTAAGTGGCTGACTTTGGCTCAGGTCACGATCTCATGGTCCGTGAGTTCGAGCCCCGCGTCGGGCTCTGTTGTGACTGCTCAGAGCTTGGAGCCTGTTTCAGATTCTGTGTCTCCCTCTCTCTCTGACCCTCCCCCGTTCATGCTCTGTCTCTCTCTGTCTCAAAAATAAATAAATGTTAAAAAAATTTAAAAAAAAAATCACATTATACTCAGTTCTGTACACCAAACATCAGGTGATAGTCTCTGATGAAGAGCAATGAACAGTGAAAACAAATAGAATAAATGGGCATTGACTCTGTAGGAATGTTTGTTTGCTTTGCTTAAGGGCAAACTGGTATGCATCATTTTAAACTTTGGTTTGTATCTCATAATAAATCACCATTTTAAAGATTGATATTAATTTGCTGTAATATTAAAGACTCTTGCATTTTGTTGATATCAATTATACTGAATTTTTTTTCTAAGAGAAATTACACAACCTTGTGAATAATCCCTGTGATCTTGTAGAACAGCTTATTAACTATGGGGGAATAAGTGACAGTTTAAAAATATTGCTTGGGACCATCTGAACTCATCTCATTAGAAGATAAAAGCAGTATATTTTTAACATTGAAGCTGAAGGTTTTTAAATCAGGTGATTATATCTATGGCTATGTGACCTTTTAAAATAGAAGCAATGTGGGAAATTTGATTTTAAATGGTACAGAATATTAAACTATCCAGGGAGAATCTGCTATAAGGTCAAAGAGCAATAGGACTGAGAAAACTCTAATGATTATAGAATAATTAAGCTTGATTTTTTTTTTCTACCTAAAGACAGAGAGGGCAAAACCATAAAAATATACATCAGCTATGCCTTTATAACTTTTCTCTTGTGGTTATTCTTGAAAAAGAAGAGCCACTCAGCTTAAAAATGAAATATGATTTTTGAAAGTGATATTTTAATTTTACTATTTTTATCTTTATAATACAAATTACAAATTTGTTTTCTGTTACCAAACTCTAGAGCTTCAATTTTTCCATTAATTTATTTATGCTCTTTTGTGGTCTCATTTTTAGAATTAAAAAATAATAATCTTGAGTCTTTTTAAACTACTTAATCTTTGTGTGGAAAGTGCTTCATGTAACTGGCCAACCTTTAAATTTAGTGAACTAAAAGTTCTCCAGTCTGAAAGCTTCAGATTACTCCTATTTCTCACACTCTTCCCCAACACTCTTGACTTTGCTTTGGGGTTAGTGTAGACACTCTAGGTTATAGCATGTGGATTTTGCTCTCTTACTCTCTTATTTTGGGTGTGTAAGAAAGCACTCCATGCTGCAGAGTCCCCAGTGGAGACAACATTGATAAACCTCCACACAAACCCAGGCCGCAAATTGCTGCTGGTTTAAAATTTATTGCCATGTCTTTTCTCAAAAATTTATAATAGGTCTTCCTTATCCAACTAAAGTAAAAAAATCCTCTACTTGGCATTCCAAATGTTCTCACAATTGGTCCTGCCACCTGTGATGATTTCATCAGTCCTCCCTTTTTCCCCTCACAAGGACATCTAGTCACCACACATCTTCAGGGTTTGATCTCAGCCTAGAATTGGTCTCCAGGCAAAGAAAAAAAGAAAAAAAAAAAAAGGAAAAGAAAATCCATGGCCAGTTTCATGGATAGGAGATTTAGTCAGGTTCGTACCCCCTTGCCCTGACCTTGTGCTTCACTTCAAGTGGCTGAGCGTTGTCCAACAACAGATCCAAATCACCCTGTCCTTTGGCACCTAAACTTTTCCAATTTTCCTTCTAGCTAGGGGTGGCTATGTGACTTAATTCTGGCCAATAAGATGTGAGACAAATCTCCTGGGACTTTCTCAGAAATATTTTTCTCTCATGATTAAAAGACAGAGGCTCATAGGAACAAGCTATTGGCCTGTTCTCCATTCTTCCACTGTCAGACCATACATGAGCTTGTGTTAGTAGAATGTTCTTCTGGAGCTTCACCAATTAATTTGAGACCCTGAGGCAATAAACTAGAGTACAAAATCTAACAAGAGGAGGATGGCAGAGGTGGGAAAATACTTGGGCCTTCATCTCCAAGTCCTTTGGCACTGCCAAAGACTTCCAGACTTTATGACAAGTAAAAAAATAAATGCCACATGGTTTTTAAGTCGTTGTTAGGGAATTCTGTCATTTGTGGGCCAACATACATTAACCAATATAGTGAGACTCACCCACCCCATCCCCAGATCTGTATCTGTCTTATTTCTTTGCTAGGCACCAAAATTCCTCCAACAGTAGAATCTTTTTATGTATTCTCATAGCTCTAAAATTCACTGATGAACTTCCCTGGCCTTTACCCAAAGTTTGCTTATCTGGATTTCTAACTACTGGTTATGTAACAGTGATGAGGTGTTCACCATTGCACTGCCTCATAGGAACATTCTCCTTGGTTCTTTCTACCTTGCTCATGGGGTGGGATTGTCTCTTTGTTCCCACGCAGATTATCCAAGTTCCTCACCCTCAGGAACTCCCCTGTGTCCAAGACTGTTTGGCAATGGTGGATCACAGTCAATGATATAGTGAGGGCTGGCTCCACACACATGAGTAATTGGATCCTGGGTCCTTTCCATTCAGCTCGCCGATCTATGTGATAAAAAACAATGCTTTCTTTTCTCTTATTGTCAAGAATCATGTTGTATCTGTTCCCTCTTCTCTAGGGTGAGTAACTTTACCCTTCCTTTCCTCCAAACCTTAGATCTGCCTTGTCTTTGGGAATGAAAATTACTGTTTTACAAATGTGTATGTGAGTTTTCCCACCTGAAACTTATGTAAATGTCTTCCTTGAGTCTTGTTGCTGCTTTGTCCTGGGCTAAGGGAAAATAAATTAGCCTCACTGTATCAGTTAGAAAGCAGAGAATAAGAAATACATAGAAACGCACAAATTGTATAACTTGCCTACACTTGCTTTCCTCTTTATAACCTTGTCCCTATGACATTTTCTTACACATGAAGTGTAAGAAATCCTAAATGATGGGGCAACTAGAATAGCAAAGTTCTAGAGGCCACATCAGGCCAGTAAAAGTCTACATACAAGGGAGTTCGATTAAACATACATAAGGCATCACATTGTTACAGTTTCAAGGCTGTGAAAGGGAAGACATTGCTTTAAGTGTTAAGGCTAGCAGTCATAAGAAAAAGGAAGAATGATTGGTGAAGCTGACCACCAGGTAGGAAAAGAGCATTCCTCAACAGTGGGTGAGTAAGAGCTGGGACAAAAGAGTTAGGCTAGTATGCGCGTATGAGTAGGACTAGTCCCTTAAAAATCAATCATACGCTATTTTCTACAGTTGTGTTGTCCATTATGGGCAACCAATAGCCATGGGTGGCAATTGAACGCTTGAATTAGGGCTAATCCAAATTGAGATATGCTGTGAGTACAAAATACACATGGGGTTTTGAAGACTTGGTATAAAAATGGAATGTAAAATATGTCAATTTTTATATTATGTTCAAATGATAATATTTTGAATATAGTGTTTTAAGTAAAACATATTATTAAAGTTTAAAAACAGTAATCACACGAATATGTATTCCAGGCATCCAGCAGCTTAGAGTAACTATCTAGTCCAATAGTGAAATCTTATTATAGGGAGCTGTGTTGCCTGGTTTGAAAGCTTAGAGTGTGAGCTCTTTGAGGGCCAGGAACCTGTCAATCTCATATCTCCAGATTCTAAAAGTGCCTAACACAAGTGCCTAAAACAAAATTTGAAATCGTTGATTGATTAATTAATTAACTAATGGCCTTCTGATAATGTCCAGTCAAGTGTTCTTCTATTCCCATGGGCCTCTGAGCTCAGTCCTGGCTGTGACTGTTCTGGTCAATATTGTCAATGACTGGCTAGGATAAGTGGATGGATGGATGGGTGGGGGGTGGGTCGATAAATGAGTGAATAGATGGATAGACATGGGCTCTTGTCAAAATGTTGATAAGATTAGGAAATTCTGGGGGGAAAACTGGAATTTAAATAGTATCATATTTTTCGTATGCATGCAAAATAAAATGAAGTGGTTTTTACCTCCCTTCCCTTCAGTTCTGATTTCCATAAGAATTAGAGAAAGTTGGGTAGGACTAGTGTGATAGTTGTCTATTGGTCTCCTAATTGACCTTCCCTAATGACCCTATAAAAATATGTATTTTTTTATCCTGGCATTCTTAATCCACTTTCCCACAAAATTTGCCTCCATAATTCATGTCACTCTCTATATTTTTCATACTGTATACTTGCTTGTATGTTTATTGTCTGTTTTCCTTTTCTAAGTTCCAATAAGGCAGGGACTATTTTATTCCCAGTGTCGGCAATAGAGCCTGGCAGGCGGCAGATAATGAACATGTATTTGTTGAATGAATGAATCAATGAATGATTAAAAAAGATGCATCTTCAATATCTCTGAGAGCAATTTCAGAAAGGATTATAAAAAAGAGTTGTTCATTGCCTATGAGCACAATTCCAGGCATGGGATGTGACCAACAAAGAAAAATAAAAGTATGTGCAGAAGGGAAGGAAAACCCTAGATAAATAATCATTCAATTAAAAAAATAGGTATAAAAAATTAATTATTTTTATTACAGGAGTAAGAAAAATAGGTCCTCAGACTCATGAACTCTCATAATTTTGTATGTTGCCAAGTAAAGTTCAACATGTAATAAGTTTGAGAAAAAATCTTCTCTCTTAATGGTTAAACTTATAGAGGTTAGTGAGCATGCAGCTATTTTTATCATACTGTGATGCAGTGGCCTTTTGCATAAATAAATACCAAAGATATGAGACAGGCAATAAAGGATCCCAAACATGCAAATCCTGTCCAGGCATACACTGAGGGGAGACCAAATTAAAAGCTAGGCAACTGGTTAACCTTAGACGGGTTTGTAGCAAGGATTGAATTAGACAAATGTTGAAGTATTTTTCTTCACTATATGTTTCTGAATCTGGTCATTTCAGAATCTGGAATTTTCACATCTTCCTTTCCTCATTCACTTTGCTCTAGTAACTTCCTTTGAACTTTAGCCACAGGAGTCTCCATTTCCTATACAGTTTACCATTTTTGTGAGAAACAATGAAGAAACAAATATCCAAAGAAGACCTGTCAAGTTTAGGTGAGAAGACAGATATGTGTTTGTAAAGCAGTAATTTCCATTCCCAAAGAAAGGGCAGCTCTGAGGCTGGAGGGAGGCTGGGAGGAGAAAGCTACTCACTGGGGAGAAGAGGGAGCAGATACAGGATTCTAGCAATGGGAGAAAAAAGATTTTTAAAACTTTCTTTTTTAAGTTATTATGTTTTAATTTTTTTCTTAAGTTTATTTATTTATGTTGAGAGAGAGAGAGAGAGAGAGAGAGAGAGCGAGCAGGGGAGAGGCAAAAAGACTAAAAGAGAGAGGATCCCAAGCAGGCTCTGGGCTGTCAGCTCAGTCTCACAAACCATGAGATCATGACCTCAGCAGAAATCCAGTCGGAGGCTTAATGGCTTAACCAACCTGAGCCACCCAGGCGCCCCATTATTTTTTATTGTATAGATCCAGGAGCAGAGCGGGAAGGACTTGGGATCAAAGTTGCGAAATTCAAGGAAGTTGAGCCAAATAGTTAAAAAGTTTGAATTTGTGCTTGGAGGAGGGTGTATGGCGTGATAGTGGTAGAAAAAAATGAAGTGTAAGAATTCTAAAGAGGGGAGGTGAAAAGAGGGGTTGGAAGACTAGGGGGAGAGGGGAAGAGGGACAGAGGGAGAGAAGGAGAAGGGAAAGGGGTGTGGGGGAAGTGGGGGGAGTAGGAAGGGAGGAGAGAGAGTGAGGAGTGGGGAGGAAGGGAGTGAGTGGGGAAGAGAAAAGGAGAGAACATTTCCATTACTTGTATAGATCTGCCCAGAAGTCTTTTATTCCATCAACTTGGAGGATGGAACACATATTTATTAGACATCTTTCAGGCTCACAAGCTTCTGTGATATGGCATGGATTGAGACAAGGATGAGACTTAGTCCCTAACCTTGAGGGGATCTAGTGAGTCCTAGGTTATGGAATTTGTGTTTTGTTTTGTTTTTTTTTTTTAAAAACAGTTTCAACTCAGAAGTTAAGGTCAGACAATCCACAATAAAGAAAGAGTTCTTCTGGCCCAGAGTCTGCTTAATGTCTCATGATAAAACAAAGAACCCAACCCTCATAGACATCATTGTTAACCACAGACATCATTGTTAAAATATACTTGTGTTACTCTTCCTGCTTCTGCTAATCTGAATTATAAAACCAGCCATAACTTGGTGGCAACTGGGATCGTTTCCTCCTAATAAACACTATTATTTTTCTAGATTAAGAGAAATAGAAAGCAGATAATATAAAAAATATCCCTTAAGGATATAAAGAGTGTGTGTTTAATAGAAAGCAATATGAGGCTTGTCAAAGACCTGGATTTCCAATAAATAGTACCAGAGATATGCATACTAATTGGATTTTTTAAGGAATGAGATAATGATGAACAAAACAACTGTTCTGTCTTAAAAACAGACCAGGAAAAGAGAGAAGTAAAGGCTTGTACTTAGAACTATATATAACGGCATAATGTGTTTACCTAGTTTTTTATTTCTACTCAGAATTTAAATTTAACTCTGATAACATTTATTAAACTCCTGCAGTTGCTGTTGGAGCTATAGACTAAGCCAGAAATCCAGTCACAGTCTTTAAGAAAATCCTGTCTTTTAAAAATAAATGTTGTCATTTATTTATCAAATAAGATCAGAGTTTGAGGCAATATATGTGAGGGAAGAACGTCAGAGTGATAAAGCAAAAACAGAACTTTTACCATAGATAAAAAAAAAAAATTAGTAATAACTTGAGTTGATGTAGTGTTTTTATTTTTTAAATTCTTCTTTTAATAACTTATTCAAGAAGGTACAGAGCAGTGTGGTAGAAATGAGGGCAGGTTTTTGAGTCCCAGCTCTGTCACTTAATTGGCTTTGGTAAAATTATTTAAAATCTTTTGAGCATCATTTTCTTTGCTTGTAAAGGGAGTATAAAATTGAGCATGGTAATTTAATGAAGATCTAATTGAATAGTTTGTTAAATGCTTACTACAGAGCATGCTATTAAGTCTTTCATAAATGTCACATATCATTCTAGTCATCATCATCATCCTCCTTATTAGGGTAAAAAATACAATATCTTTGGCATCTAGTGTCCTTCAAAAATGGTGTAAATTCCATTTGCACAATATGTGTCTTTATTTGTGATCAGTAAAGTCCAATGGATAGATATCCTTATCCCTAGTTTGCAAATGAGAAACCTAAGAAAATTCTTTTTATTTTTTTTAAATTTTTTATTTTTTGAAACCTAAGAAAATTCTAATGGCTTGCCAAAGCCACAGAGAATTAATAATGACCCTGTGCAAATGGCACACTGCATGACAAGAAGTGTGGGTTATAGAGCCAAATTACCTGGATTTATTCCCTGACTGAACTACTTCGTGACTTTGGAAATGCTATTTAACTTTCTGTGCTTCAATTTTTATCATCTCTAATGTTAGACTAATAGTAATGCCTACCTCTTAGTGTTATTACATACCAGTATCCGATGCTTTAGATCATTGTGACAGAGATGTTTACTGTTCGCCAAAGATCTATGTACTCCCCCACATTTCACAGACCCTTTGCAGTTAAGCCCTGTGACTATTTCTGACCAATGGGTTGTAAAACCGTTGTCATGTCTAGTCCACAGCATTTAAGAACTGGTGGGAGCCTCTTCAACCTCTTTATTCCCTACTGAAGGGATCTGGAAATTGCATGTTGCACTGGCGGTTTTGCAAATCAAAACAGCCTGGATCACTAAGACACTGCATGGAGGACAGCTTCCTTAGGAAGGAAGCTTCTAATGAACTGAAATTCTACTGCTATTGAAAAGATTAGAAAAAAGTTGTATTTGCTTCCTCTGTTCATAATATTTGACACTAGCCCCAAATTCTTCCCAGGCATGGCCCACTGAAATTGCTGGCTGTACCTATCAAATGCAGTTAATAATCTGACATCAGTAATTTTTTCACAGTTTCCCCTAGTCATCCCCTTGCCCAGAAAACAAGGATTAAAGACTCTCTGAGACCTGTCAGCAGCCAAAAGCAGGTGGTTCAGTTTGGGAGCAGGGAGAGGAGACTATGTGCTAATTAAGTATGGTTATTCATTTCTATAAAATGGTTCTTGATTAGTTTCAGAACTCAAGTAATTATGGTGCCTTGTACTCAATAAATGTTCAATGGTGACAGCTATGCTGTTGGGGGAGCCTGGTCCAAAACCACTTAGGAATCTGGAAATGCAAGAGCTTCTTAGAAAATAAGAATAAAAGCAATTAATTAAAATGTTTATTGGACGTCAGAGTATTCATGATGTTATTCATTAAGATTTAAAACTCTATTATTCTTTGATTTTAATCTGAGTTTTCCAACCTCACAAGAAATTTCCTGTTTATCAAGGGACCATGTTAAAAAGCTAAGAATAGGATCCAGGGGGCCCAGAGGATATTACATTATAATTTGCAGAAAACTCAGAATGCAAATTTCTTAACTACCTTTCTTGAATTATGTCAAAACATTCCCTTGGCAAAAGGAACAAAAATTCCTCCAAAAAGGAACAAACTGAGTAATATCCAAAGGTTCTGGAATCTAGTGCAAGTGCCAGCAAATGCATAGTAGAGTTTACGAGTACAGAGCTGCCTTTTTCTGGCAGGGCACAGTGAAGTGTGTGACGACGTAAATCCAGGCTTCAAGGAAGAACAGCTCAGCTTTAAGGGGAGAAGTTTGGAGTGATTGTCTGTTTTTCTGCTTTGTTTTGTAATAATGGGTGTCCCTGAGGCTCCAATCATCTGTTGACTTATTAACCAAATATGTGAATGACAGGGTTAAAGAATGAAAAAAGCACCACAAATTTTAAAAGCTGCTTCAGATAAATTATGAAAATTGGTACACATGCAAGAGCAAACAGCTGTTGTTTTCCAATGAGCATTCTCCATTCTAAAATTGAGTGAAGAGATCCTTCAACAAAAAAAAAAAAAAAAAAAAAAAAAAAAAAACAACACCAAAAAACCAAAAAACACGGAATATAAAGCTATGTGGATTGAGGAGAAGATTCACTTATCTACCCCCTAAAACATACCCTTAAATTGTAGTTTAGCTTCATTTGATATAATTTCCTAAATCTCTTTTGGAGGATACAGTTTCATTATGCAAATGGTTTTGTTGAAGTATTTATTTTATAAAGCAGCCAGAGGCTAAATTCCCCACTGAGTCTTATCCTTTAGGTTCCCAAAGAGACTCTCTTTCTGTGAAATGCCAGGCCATGAAAGACTGTTTTAGCTGTGATTTGTATGAGATGAGGGCTGAATATGGAATAAATAAATATTCAATAAGAGATCCAGAGGGAACCAACATAGCTGTAACCGTGTATCTATTGATCCACAGAACTCAGCATTGTCTAAGTGATCATTGAACTGGTTTCCTAAGCAAGGAGTCTGTTGTTAGAATAACAAATGTCTGTTTGGGGTGGGGGTGGGGGGGAATGGCCATAGCTACCATTATTCTGGATACTTTGCAGCCATCTCCAGCTAGGAACCTGTTAAGTTCACTTAGACTTTCCAGGGACCATGTGGCAAAGGACATTAATGAGCCAAGAGATGTAGCTTTCTAGTTTCAGCAATTGTCTGTGCACATAGAAAGGTGAGGGGACATAAAGACACATGGGCACAGTCTGATATTCATATACTGGTTATTTTTTTGCATATATCAGTTTACCAGTGGATTAGGAGATCTGCAACTATATATCTGACACAGACCATATTTTACATGTTAAGTACTACAAATCAGCTGTTAACAGCCACTGATTTATTACTCTTTTATGCACCCTCTGCTAAGCTAGCACAATGGGTACCTTGGCAGTGCCTTTCATTAGTGTCCCATAATAGAGTATTTATGATGCTATTCTTGACTCATGGAGATATATTTTACATCTCTGCATAGCAAGTTACAATGCAAGGTAAAAATAAGTTTCATAATGAGGAATTAAAAAGAAAAAAGGGTTGGTTATGATTACGGCAGTATAATCGTTGCAATGAGGAAGTTACTTACCGAACCGGGAAGCTCCTAACCCTGTAGAGAAATGCAAATAAGAGTCTGGTGTTAAAATGTTTCCTCAACCTGACTGATAAAAGATATAACATCTCTGGCACCCAGAAACATGGTTAAGTAGGACTTTGTGGGGTAGCTAGCTGTCTTAGAATACAGAATTAAGAGAATTCTTAAAGCTTGCTTCAGTTATCATTTTTCTTCTAGGAAAATGGCTGTGTAAATTTATGATTTCACAGATACCATGTGTCATCTTTGTGCTTTCTACATTGTTGTGTTTTATGAAAAATATCACCTAGGATCGATTAAAATTATTTTTAGTTTGAAAATGTAGAGCTTTATTTTTAAATTTTCTTTCTTCTGGGATGACTGGCCAAGCTTGATTTGCTTTATTAGACTAGTTCTACAGTATGATGCACTATTACATTCTATTTAGTTGATGTGGAATCATCTACCTCATTTGTATACAACATTTAAATCACCACTCATGATGGAACTGTTAGTTTGGCATACAGCTTTCTTAGTCACACTAGCATGCAAAATAATGCCGAAAGGAAGATATACAACATCCATGGTTAAAAATCAAATTTTGTATAGGTCTGAGGCATTATCTGGGATGTTATCGATCTAGTATTCCTGAGGTTCCTGTCTTAACATTAGTCTTTACATGCTAGAGAATAGCTGCTATATTCCCATGTATCAAAAATTCCCATTTATTAAACTAAGATATAAAGAAATTGGGACTTGTGAGAGCTTCTGACCAAATTGGACAGTGAGTGAATTACATTTCTTAAAATCCAACCCTTTGCTAGTTCCACTGGCAAGGTTATGTTGGATTATCTCACAACTTATTTTTATTGCTTTACAGTTGAAGTGAGCTACATGAGATCATTTGGGAATTTTTGGACACTACTATTAATTACAGTTAATAATTACAAACATATCCTATGTTTCTAAGGCCACACCCAAAGTTGGATCATACCACTTTTTCATGAACAGTATCTCCTGACTCTTATCTCTCCTCCATAGCGAGATTACCTTTGCTATCTCTTCCATATCTCAGGGGTGAAGGGAAGGGGGTTCTCATGTAGACTCATGCATACCACTCAACTGCTACATGATTTGCTAGATGTTCCTACTCTCTCCTCCTCCAGTGCCCATTGTTATTGCTTGTGATAAATCCTCTGGCCCCTCTAAATTCCTCCACCCTCCAATTCCAATGTTGTTTCCAGTGGCCCAAGTTGATGGCTGTTGAAGTCATGAATCTCAAATCCTTCAATACAGTTTCTTGTTGTGCAAAGCCCTCCTGAGGTGCACAAATGCAAATGATGATCATGCCCTGGGACCCCTGCAGGTTGACTCACAAAGAAGAACTCTTCCCCATCTCCCTTGAAGTTGCACAGTGACTGGGTTCAAAACCCAGCTTTCCTACTTACTTGCTATGTGACCTTGGACAAGTTTCTTAACCTCTGTATGTTGCAATTTACTTAAAATGTTGTAAATAAAAACAATACTTTTCTCATAAGGTTGTCGAGAGAATTCAGTAATTTAAAATAGGCTTGAGGGGCACCTGGATGGCTTAATTGTTTAAGCGTCCAACTTCGTCTCAGGTCATGATTTCACAGTTTGTGGGTTCAGGCCCCATGTTGGGCTCTGTGCTGACAACTCAGAGCCTGGAGTCTGCTTCAGGTTCTGTGTCGTCTTCTCTCTGCTCCTCCCCTGCTCACATTCTGTCCCTCTCTCTCAAAAATAAATAAACATTATTATTTTTTTTAAATATGCTTGGAACAGTACATAGCACATGGTAAAAAGTCTGAATATCAGTTTACTTGGCTCTTAAGTGCCAAATCAGTGCCACCTTGTGTTCCCAACGCATCAAGATGATGTTTATGCAAACAGTTCTTTCAATTTTTACTTTTAGTGACCCATCCTAACCCCAATCCCATTTCTGTCAGAAATCCACGTGTCTGAACTGAAAGACCATGTGAGTTAGAAGTATTCTTTTACTTTGTTCTTAGCCTCTGCAGACTGTTACAATGATATTCAGTAGGACTTATTTCCTCCTTGGGATTCATTCTTTTTCAAAGGCTACCACCCATTGCCCCACACAAATAGTCTCCTTGTGGAAGGGTACCTAATGGACTGATAGACACAACTGAATTCTAAGTGAGCAAATTTAGGCTTAGGCTGGGAACCTTGATCCACAAGGAAATTTTCAGAAAAAATGATTCCTTTTAATTGCACTACATTTTTACTTTGGGTAAATCAAGGCCTCATGTACCTTGAGCCAGAAGTTAGGGGTACTCAAGCTTTGAGAAATTACATGTTTCAACTAGGCAGGTACAAGAGACCATGAATGTTTGAAAAAGGCAATTTCTTGTCACTATTCTCCCTGGCCTCTCTTCTGTAGTATTTTTTTATTATTATTAAAAAAAAATGTTTGTGAGATTGAAAGTAGGGGAAGGGTAGAGAGATGGGGATGGAGGATGTGAAGCAGGCTTTGTGCTGACAGAAGTAAGCCTGATGTGGGGCTTGAACTTAGGAACTGGGAGATCATGACCTGAGCTGAAGTTGGACGCTCAATTGACTGAGCCCCAGGTCACCCTGTAGTATTTATTTTTTGATATAGGTAAGCCATGGTAACATCATTGAACCTGGAAGAGCTTATCTAATAAAAATTACATAAACTTGTAGCAAAGATCCTTGCTGTTAGCTAGCCTAATCAGCAATATTTTCCATTCATTAAAGGAAAATTTGTTCTCACCCTTTAAATCAATAGGTATGAAACCCACTATGTGTATTTTTTACTATTAATTTCCTTTTTACTAAACTCTGTGTATCTTGTTTTGTAAAATTGCTGCCATCTAACTGTTATCCAACTGATGGCATGGACAGTGGGCATGCCACAATTCAACAGTGGCATGCCATGTTAGAATGGCTCCCTGATTAGAATACTCAGGAAACCCTCGCCACTTATGTCCCGTCACATTTGCCTTGCTCACCTATTCTCTTTGGAGCATATTCTTTTTTGAGCACAAAATATTAACTGTGGACTTAATAATTTGGGTCCTTGGAGCTTGAGCTTACCTGTTTAGACTTGCTGTCACTTGTCTTTGTGCCCTGTGCTTGCACCAGCCTGAACTACTTGCAGTTAATGGTGAGTGTCCTGCGTTTTAATGGTGCCGCGCCTTTGTGCACACTCTCTCTCACTCTGTGATGCCCTCTGCCTCTCCTTCACCTTCTTTGCCTGATTTACTCCCACTCATCCTTCACATATCATCTTAGGTATCAGCTCTTAGGAGCCAGCCAATCTCTGTGTAGGGCTGACACAGTGCACTATTTAGACCCAGCAAATGTGACCCTGGAATATAGACAGTTGCTTTCTTCTATTCCCCACCAGAAGATAAACTTCTTGAGGACAGAAACTGGGTCTTTTATAACCATATTTCTAGTGGTTAACCCTGGGTTTAGCACATAGTGTCTGCTCAACAAATAAGTTTAAAAATGAAAGAATGAACAAATGTACAGATCTGCTACTGATTGTATCAACAAAGGAATTAATTTTCTTTTCTTTTTATTTTAGTATGAATTTTATTGTCAAATTGGTTTCCATACAACACCCAGTGCTCATCCCAACAGGTGCCCTCCTCAATGCCCATCACCCACCCTTCCCTCCCTCCCATCCCCCATCAACCCTCAGTTTATTCTCAGTTTTTAAGAGTCTCTTATGGTTTGCCTCCCTCCCTCCCTCCCTCTCTAACTTTTTTTTCCCCTTCCCCTCCCCCATGGTCTTCTGTTAAGTTTCTCAGGATCCACATAAGAGTGAAAACATATGGTATCTGTCTTTCTCTGTATGACTTATTTCACTTAGCAAAACAGTCTCCAGTTCCATCCACGTTGCTACAAAAGGCCAGATTTCATTCTTTCTCATTGCCATGTAGTATTCCATTGTGTATATAAACCACAATTTCTTTATCCATTCATCAGTTGATGGACACTTAGGCTCTTTCCATAATTTGGCTATTTTCTAATTAAATATTTAACTGAAAATTTGAGAGAAAAGAGAAATAAGGTAAAGTATATAGAGGCCTATAAATGTTGGACTGTATATGGAAAGAGAGGATAAAGAAATCTTGGTTTATATTGACTATTTGTTATTTCTTTGGATAGAGTTTTCTTCTCTAAGTTCATAGAGGTACTAGTTAGTAGAGTAATTGAATTTTTCCCTCTCTATTTTAATCTGAACAGTGGCCTTATAGCATAGGTGTATTTATTGTATTCGTTTTGCAGATACAGAAATTCGATGTCCTACATAGTAAGAGTCTTGTCCAAGGTTACAAGATCCTGAGTGTAGAGTCACAATTCAAACCCTGGTCTTCTGGATCCAAGCATCAGGACATGTAGCCTCTTTTGCATGAGAACAACAAATGATGTTTAGGTCCAAAAATTGTTCCTCTAAAGGGAAGTGGAAATTTGTAAAATGATGCATAATAAGCAGGCCTGCTCTAAAGAGCATGAGGTCTGAGGTCTGAGTCCAAAGTGCAAGTCTGGGAGCAACCATTTACTATCTGCATAGCCTTGGGGACTCCATTAGCTTCTCCTTGTTGTCTCCTCATTAAATTACAATTGTTAGTACCTGTACGCACAGTGTTATTGTTAGAATTAGAAATAATTTGTATAGAGGCACCTGGGTTGCTCAGTTGGTTAAGCATCTGACTCTTGATTTAGGCTCAAGTCATGATATCACAGTTCGTGACATGGAGTCCAGCTTTGGGCTTCTGCACTGACAGTGTGGAGCCTGTTTGGGATTCTCTCTCTCTGTCTCTCTCTGCCCCTCCCCTACTCTCTCTCTCTCTCACTCTCTCTCTCTCTCTCTCAAAATAAATAAACTTTTCTAAAAAAAGAAAGAATGTGTATAAAGTTCCTAGCACACAGTAGGCATTTCAAAACATGTTATTATTTTTATTATAGTTGGTACCCTGTACAGCTTTGCACTGCATGGGAATCAGGTCATAGGAGTACAAACTCAACATTAATATTATGTAAAATTGTATGAAAAACATTCATATAAAATAAGAATATCATTTTTTATTCTGTTGCATTTCTGTCCTTCTTGGGCAAAGTACATTTCACATTTTGCAGCTTACTAGTTTGTACAAATAGAAAAAAAACTATCAAATATAGGAATGCCTAATGACACAACAAAGAGAATTTCACAAGCAAATTTATTACTGTGCATTTTCAGGTAATGTAAGCAAAGAACTAATCATTTGTCGTTCTTTGTGCTAAAGCAGATGAAAACACATTGTAATTTGTGCAGCTATTGGAAAGATCTTCAACATAGAACACGTAAGCCTTGATGTTGGCAACCCCCTACAGTGGATACAATAGCTAGTTATGTTTGAAAAATTGGCAAGTTCGGGGCAGCAAATTCCTGCATACTTGAGGCTGCCTTGTTGATTTCCTTTCAACTCAAACCCAACTCAGGCCAGTTCCTCCACTGCAGAACAACAATGTGGCAACGAGGAATGAATTTTTCTCCACCCCTTATTCCCCAATTTCTCCCTTCAGACAAATCATCCTGCCTAGATTTCAAAGAAATCCCAGAGAGGCATACTTGCTGTTATATCTCCAGGACTCCAGCCAGCACAAATCAAGAAAATGGTTTCCAGGTGCAGACTGCCTCCACCCATCTCCCCCCCGCCCCCTTTAAAATCTGGTGATTGCTCCAAGCTTTAATCTGGAGATGGACGATAGGGGGAATAGGAGGGTAACCTTAGCATTCAAAAGCCCTCAGAAAATTATTTTGCCTTTTTCATTTTAGTGGAGTCATGTCCATTCTCCAAAACATATCAAACAACCCAGCATGATTAATTCCATCTCTTTTGATAAGCCTCAGACCCCTAATAACTAGGATACATTATCTGAACTATAGAAGGAGCCCTACAGAGTGAGGCTTTCACAAAGGTAGTTCTAATCTAATGCTATTACTATCTCCCAGTAACTAGCCCCATTTTCACACAAAGCGGTAATTGGTGGAAAAATTGCCTACTTTTCACAATAGTCCTGGATTTTCTAAATTCAAGTAATAGCAGATAATTATCAATAAACAAAACACTATAGAGAAACATCTTTGGGAAACTTTTCCAGACATCATAATATTCACAGTAGTATAACAACAATTAGGAGTGACAATGTTTGGAGCAAGTGCCATTGGCCCTGTTCTTCTCTTTTAGTTTTAACTGTAGTAATTTCTCCTATATCTAAATACCAGGATACTCATCACTCTGAACACCTCTGTATCTTTGTTCACTTTGGTTTTCTGAATTCATATATAGAATATTCTTTTACATTCTCAAAATAGTAAAATTTTCAGATTCTACTTTATAACTATAATTAGATCTTCTGTATTTTTTTCTATAGAATACAAATATTTTTAAAAATTTTTGTAATGTTTATTTTCGAGAGAGAGAGACAGAGCGTTAGCTGGGGAGGAACAGAGAGAGAGGGAGACATAGAATCCGAAGCAGTCTCCCGCCTCCTGGTATTAATATACAAATATATATTTATTTCTCTTCTTAGGAGAATATATATACAAAAAAATAAGAATAAAACAACAGAAAAATAACAGGAACAAAATAAGCTAGGAAAAAATTGCATAACAATAAAACTGGGAGCTTGAGGATAGAAAAAAATAACTGTACAAATTGATTTTATTCTAAAAATAAAACAAGTTATTGTCTACGTGATTTCAAGAAGTTGATGGGATGAACAAAAAGAAAACCTCTTTGCCCTTGATATTTGAAAACTGTCCTTTGTGTGGCCCGAGTTTAGAGATATAGGAAGGTACTGTCCTCAACACATCCTAATCTCACCACCCACTGTGAATACTGCTTACATAATGATATAGTATACGAAATCATTTGCTTTAAAATGTTTCTACTCTAGGGGTGCCTGGGTGGCTCAGGCGGTTAAACATCCAACTGTGGCTCAGGTCATGATCTCACGGTTCATGAGTTTAAGCCCTGCATTGGGCTCTGTGCTGACAGCTCAGAGCCTGGATCCTGCTTTGGATTCTGTGTCTCCCTCTCTCTCTGCCCCTCCCCCACTCACAATCTGTCTCTCTCTCTCTCTCCCTCAAAATAAATAAGCATTACAAAATTTTTAAAAAATATTTGTACTCTGTAGAAAAAAATACAGAAGACTTAATTATAAAGGAGAATCTAAAGATTTTACTATTTTGACAATATAAAAGAATATTCTATATATGAATTCAGAAAACCAAAGTGAATAAAAGATACAGAGGTGTTCAGAGTAATGAATATCCTAGTATTTAGATATAGGAGAAGTGTGTGTGTGTGTGTGTGTGTGTGTGTGTGTGTGTATACACACACACACACACACAGGTGCCTCTATACACTCATATGTATATATATATAAGGTGCCATATACATATATATATATATATATATGCCTCTATACACTTATATGTATACTTATATATGTATATATGTGTATATATACTTATATACATATATATATGTGTGTGTATATATATATATATATACACTTTAAAATCTAGTGACTTTAGATATAGGAGAAGTGTATGTATATACACATATACATACACATATATATATACACACATATATATATATATACATACACTTCTCCTATATCTAAATACCATATATATGTGTATATATATATATATATATGTATATACTTCTCCTATATCTAAATCTATAGCTATATCTATATCTGTATCTACATCTATATCTATTTATATCCCAAGACAGGAAATAAATATATACTTTCTAATATATTACTATATTAAATAAATATATACTTTTCAAATATAATGCTATATAACATATATTAGTAAGATTTCCAGCTTCTCAAATAATTTGTTGAGTTTAAATCCACTAAAATCTTTTAAAATCTATTTGTCTTAGAGCCCTCTGAATTTCTATTTTTCTTTAGACTTAGTGACAGAAATGGCTAGTGCTTCCAGTATTCATGTATACATGTTCTCCTTTTCTTTGTGTGTAGCTATTACATTTCCAGGCTCCTTGCAGTAAGAAAGACATCTGTTAGGGTTGTGTCTAATAGGACAGGGACAGAAGTAGTATGCCCGCTTGGGGAATTGGTGCACAAACATTTTCCTATATGCAACCCTCTCTCTCTTAGTCACCAACTAAATTGAGAAGACCAGAATATTCTGAAGACCTGGGAGAGAAAAAAAAAAAAAAAAAAAAAAAAAAAACAAGATGGAAGAATCCTGCATGCCCGAGTGACAGAGTAGAACACATATCCCATACACACTGAATCAAACTGGAATATAATATGAGGAAGAAGTAAAGGTGTATTATGCTAAGCCACAGGGATTTGGGGACTGTTTATTAGAGCGTTTAATCTACACTGACTAATGAAGAAACTGGTACCTTGATGTGAGATGGTGCAGATATGCAAATCCTAAAATATGTGACTTAGTGGTTGGATGGCAGATTGCACAAAATCAAACTGAAAGCTGGAACCCTATAAAGACCTGTTATACAGTGGGAGCAATTATGGTAAACTGTTATTTATGACCACTTTGAAAGAGACCATATGCCAACTGAGCCTGAAACTTTCAGGAAGTGGTTGGTAAGAGTCAGAATGAACATCTGTGTTGGCTGCTATTGGCTAAGGTATTACAAGAATGAGATGAGTTTAGATAAGAATTGGCTAGTTTGCAAACAGAAATGAAAGAAAATAGAATCCAGAAGTTGGACGCCACAAAAGAATGGAAAAGCCAACTGTTTTCTAGAATACAAATTGTAGGACATAAGATTAAAAGGGTCTTCGATCCACTGTTGCTTATTAGGATTCAGGTATTGCCTTCCCACTCCAGCTTAATGGCCCCAGGGTAGTCAAGAAATCAAGCATGAAAATTATGTCTAGGAATAAACTTTAAGTTTATTGCATGGTTACTAGTGTCTGAAAATGACTGATAACAAATAGATCAATAGTTTACATATTTTTGAAAGAAATTTATTGCCAAAGAGACTGCAAATCCCATGGGAAAAGCTATTAACCTCCTAAGACAGTGATTCTCAAAAAGGGACAATTTTGCCTCCCAGGGAACATTTGGAAATGTCTGAATATAGTTTTGATTGTCACTACTGAGGGATTGTCACTGCTAGTATATAGAAGGCAGAATTACTGCCAAATATCCTAAAATACATGGGAAATCTCCCCACAACAAAAAATCCTGCAACCCAAAAATGTTACTCTACTTTACCAATTGGGAAACCCTGGTCTAAAACAACCCTCATATCCCCAAACTTGCATGGGGAAGAAGTGGGCTGCAAACTCTGAGGGTCCTGTGAGAGGCATAGAAGCAACAACCACTCCAGAACCCCAGAAGGGGCCATGAAGAATAATTGACAAAGTAAAACCTCCCAGAAGGCAGATAAGGGGCCACTGTGTGATTCTTAATGTTGGCAACAACTACTAGTATATATGGTACCCATTTATAGTGAAAACTTGGCAAGTTATAGGAAGAATGTCCACCATATTTGAGACCATCTTGTTGGTTTTCTTTCAACTCACACTTGGTTAGTTTGGTTGGCATAGAATTAGTTCAAAACAATTTTTAAAACCCTGAATACATTGTCTCACTGTCCTCCGACATTCAGTATTGCTGATTTAAATTCTAAAACCCATCTGATTCTTTTACTTTTGCAGGTGACCTTATTTTTTCTCTGGATGTTTAAGGTTCTTCCTTTTGTCCCTTGTATTCCGATGTTTTACCAAGATCTGTCTAGGTTGGGTTCTTTTTTCACTTATCCCCATAGGCACTGGTAATGTCCATCTATAGAGTCCTGATTTGCTTCTGCACTGGAAAATCATCATCTATTACTTCTCTAATCATGTCTTTGTTCTCTTTTTTAAGAACTCTGATTTTATGGAGATTGAAACTTGTGAAATGATTCTCTGTATCTCTTAACTTTCTCTCATATTTTTTCTATTATATTTTTACTCCCCCCATTTTGAAAAGCCCAGAGGCACCACAGGTTTTTAATTCCTTCTGCTGCTACTTTATTTTTAGTGTGAGACTTGAATTTCCAAAAGTTTCTCTCAGTATTTCCACTCTACTGGCAACTTTCAGAGGGCCCATTCTGTACTGCAAAGAGGGTGTCTGTCTGCATTCTTGCTCCCTCCGGAGGCAGACTTGTGGTGCCTGGTACTAGGGAGTTCTTACTTCCCTGCTCCTGCCTCAGTTTTTGGCAGGTCTTAGGAGTCTGACCCTCAGAGATGAGGCTCTGTCAGCACTCCTGCCCCAGCCTAGCAGTGAAAACCTCTATCTTGTATCTGTGCAAAATGAGTAGAAGTGGATTTCCTGCCCCCCCCCCCCAGGGTTAGGAGGCTTCTTCTGGTGATATCAGTATAGGGTAGAGTGAGTAAATAGGTTTCCTGATAGTCCTTCAGTGGCAGGTGACCACTACCTTGTTCTTTTGCAGAGTGTGGAGTACAAGATAGGATTTTCTCTAGATTTTCCTGTTCCAACCTCATATGTAGGCAAGCCCTAAATTCCCACACAAGTAAATTGGTCCCTCTCAGTTCTTCCAGCCAGGCTCCATTATTCCTTCCAGAACTCAGTGGAGAACTGTGGGAAAGCTTCTGCCAAGGACACAGACTCTTCTTGTGTCTGGAACTCTGGGAATTCTGAACTGTTGTATTCACTCACATTCAGTCTCAAAGGATTTGTTAACATTTCACCTTTTTTCTTACCTGCTTCTATGGTGGCCAACTCTTATTCTCTTTGTTCTAGGTAAAGGGAAAGAGTTGTGTGTTCCCTCTCTCCTCCAAGGGACTTCTTACACTTCGGATTTGCAAGTTTGCAAGTTACCTTGTAATCGCAGCTACCTAAGGGACTAGAAAAAAATAGAAATTTTTAGATTACCTGGCTTGCTCGTGGTAGCATGAGAACATACTCTTGCTGATTTCTATATCTTAAGCAGGAACAGAAGTCCAGTGTTTTTCAATTTGTAAGAACACTGACTGTCATTTCCTATTAGTTTTCTTTTCCTTTTTTTTTTTTTGCAGTAGCCTATTAGATTATATTTTAGAGATGTAATATATTCTTGGATCTCACTGAATTCATTAATAAGTATTTGTGGAAAGCTCTGATCTGTTAATTATTTCTGGAGTAAATTGTTCATTTTGGTCCCTCTCTTTGGTGCTATTTATTTTTCTCAAATGTCTGGTGAGTTTTGTTTTTTCCATCTGTAATAACAAATGAAAGACTGCATTGATTAATTATGTAGCTGGTATGTGTGGGTTTCCTGCTCCAATAAGCCACTTTTCTGAATGAAAAGGATGAATGGATGGGACAGTCCAACTGCAGGCTTCATTTTAATTTGATGGGTGAACTCTTAACTCTACCCATACTGCAGCAAATGGTTTAGTTGTCTCAAGAATTTTCCTAAGGATTTTTTTTTTTTTTGGAGGGAGAGGGACCTCATGTAACAATTATAGCTCAAAAAAAGAGCCTGATTGTACAGCTGTTTCTTAAAACAGTCTTTTTAATTGCCCCAACTTTTGTCCCAACCTCTTGCTTTTCATACCTAACAGTTCTGGGCATAGAGACTCTCCATCCCGGGAAGAATTCCTATCCAATTCTCTAGCCACACACTGCGTGTGTACTGGGCTGAAGTTTTAGATGCTCTCTGCTGTGAATCTGTAGATTTCACAATCAAGCTACTCTTGTCATGAAAAACCTATTCACATCTCAATCTGCAAATATATCCCTTTTTGTATTCCTATCATCCATGGCCTTTGGAGAATATAGGGGGTTAAGCATGGGAGTTAATTTCAAATACTTGAACTAGTAGTACCATAATCCATTATGCTCATCTCTAGGTCCCCTTCATTCTTTTTTATGTTTCTCTTTTGTCCTTTTTCTTTCTTGAAACAAACAAAAACTTATCTCCTTGCCTTATGCAAAGGAGCTTTTCTTTCTTCTGTGAATTCTTGGTATCAGCTGATACTAGCCACTTAGGACTTACATGCTTCACTAATTATTTAACCAAATATTTTTTTTCCAAAACACATGTTTCCATTCTTACCAAGTAAACTTATGCCATCAGCACTAAGATTAATATGTTCTTTCTCACCTCATTATATTAATGTATAGTATCTAAAAATGCCATTTTCATCTTACACACTCTTCAAAGGGTTTCAAAGGCCATATTACTTTTCTGATAATTCCATGAACTTGCCTACATCTAACTTTTCTTGCCCATTTCCCAATGCTTGCCACTAAGAATTTTCTAAACATGTTTGCATTGTGAACTAGACTCCTAGAGCTTTGCACTCACCATTTCCTCTGCCTAGACTGCTTTACTCAGCTTATCTTTCCCCTTAAAAAGTTCCACACACCGTTGGGTCATTTGAAATCTCATCTTTTCCACCAGATTTCTTGGACATCCCAGCCAGAAGCGGTACCTCATTCTTTTTCTACTTTATTTCCCTTTAGGATGACTGACTAATTCATTTCATGCTACTTTACATTACTGATGGGGTACATTCTCAAGTGCGTATGGTATAGTAAAAGTTACACTGGACTTGCCACTGCAGGATATGTCCTATATTTAGACTAATCTCTTCCTAGCTGTGTGTCATTTTTGCATCACTTAGCCTCTCTGTCTCCATTTTCCTCATTTATATAATGAGAAATACATATTTACTCCACAAAATGGAAATGGCAAAACCCACTTCAGAGGATTGTGAAGGTGAAATGAGATTATTTGTGCACGATGCCCAACTTAGCACCTGTCTCACTGTAGATCCCTAACTAACCCATCAAATGTTTATTCCATGAACTCTTGTATTAGTTTTCTATGCTGAATAACAGATTACCTTAAACTTATCTTCTTAAAACAACATGCATTTATCACTTCACTGTTTCTGTCAAAAGTCTGAGAACAGTGTGGTTGCATCCTCTGCTCAGGATCTCACCAGGCTGAAAGGAAGGTGTCAGCTAGAATGTTTTCTCATTTGAAGCTCAGGGTCCTTTTCTAAGTACATTCAGGTTATTGGCAGAAGTAAGTTCCATTGAGTTGTAGGGCTGAGTTCCTTATTTTCTTTCTGGTGTCAGCAGGGAATCAGTCTCAACTTCTAGGGGCCACCCTCAGGTTCTAGTCATATGGTCTATTATTAGCATGGTTCGTAAGGTCTAAGAATCCATTTCTAATCTGCTGTGACAGATTAAAGTCTTACCCTAATAAAATCACAGGAATGACTATCCCGTCATTAGGATCAAAGTTACTGGTCCTTCCACATACTAAAGGGGAAGGGATTGTACAAGACATATACACCAGATGACGGGAATCTTGGGAATGACCTTAGAATTCTACCAACCAAACTCTAAGCTAAAGAGTCAGAAGAAAGAAAGAATTCAAAGATGCAGAGGGTTGGGAAATAATTGATTGAGACCCCTGAGGAAATTCAGGACCTAGATGGACACATAGGGGCAGATAGGTGTATTGGGGTTCTCCAGAGAAACAGAACCAATAGGAAATTATCTATCTACCTATCAAGAGGTTTATTATAAGGAATTGACTCACATGGTTATGGAGGTTGAGAAGTCCCATGATCTGCTAACTGTGAGCTGAAGATCCAGGAAAGCCAATTGTGTAAATTCCAGCCCAAAGACAAGAGAAGACTGATGTCCCAGCTGAAGAGGTCAGGAAGAGAGAGTGAATTCTCCATTCCTCCACCTTTTTGTTCTATTTGGGCCTTAAACAGATTGAATGATATCCACCACACCATGGAGAACAGTCTGATCTCAAATGCTAATTTCTTCCAGAAATACTCTCTCAGGAGCTTCTAGAAATAATGTTTAGCATCTGTGTACATCATGGCCCAGTCAAATTGACACATAAAATTAGCCATCATAGGGGCGCCTGGGTGGCGCAGTCGGTTAAGCGTCCGACTTCAGCCAGGTCACGATCTCGTGGTCCGTGAGTTCGAGCCCCGCATCGGGCTCTGGGCTGATGGCTCAGAGCCTGGAGCCTGTTTCCGATTCTGTGTCTCCCTCTCTCTCTGCCCCTCCCCCATTCATGCTCTGTCTCTCTCTGTCCCAAAAATAAATAAACGTTTTAAAAAAAAAATAATTAGCCATCATAACAGGAGAAGGAACACCCATTTTAACAACACATTTGGGTAGGAGTTAAAGATGGGTGAGCTACAGAAAAATTTGTAGTTGAGGGGATGCTATGGATAGAGTAATGCAAGAATATTTTCATTCACACTCAATGGTGCTCCTTTTTGGATCAATGAATGGATATGTAAATAAAGTAATGAGTTCTCAAAATTCACTTCTACATGTGTTAAAGCACCGTATTTTCCAATGTGTTGTGTAAAATTTGTATGGTTGAATGATTTTCCAATGCAGGGGAGGGAGTAATGGGTCCTAACACCTAACCAATAATAGTACTAAGGTTCATATTGTAAATATGGAATGTATTTCCAGTGTTACTAATACTAACCCCAATAAGTGCCCCAAATCATTCAAACAGGTTCAAGTTTTCATGACTTGATATTTAAGAAGTATCACAAAATTAAGATAAGCTGTTGTCACGGTGGTGCTATATTAACCTTGGTCTTTGGGAAACCCACAATTAAAGTAATAAAACATATTTTATTTTTTCCTTCTAATCAGCAACGCTGCTTTGATATTAGTAAGTGTAATACTGTGTAATTCAAACCAATAAATGCTTGTTGAGAAACTGTTGTGCTCACAGAACTGTGTTAGGTGTTTTGAGGAATATGTAGATAAAATATGGGTTATGCCAACAAATAATTTACATTCTAGTAGGGGAGACAGACATATGTAAATCTTATTCAAGGCATAAATTGCTCATTGCAGTAAAAAGGTACAGATGCAGAGCTATGACAGCAAGAATTGGGTAGTTGAGTTCTGTGTGGGGAAAATCTGAGTCTACTTCTTAAATGAAGTAGGATTTGAACTGGGCCTTAAAGAATGATTAGGACTATAATATGTGGACATGGAAGAATATGACAATCTAAGATATGATGATAGTTTATGTAAAGACAGGAATGAATGCTTTGGGATGTTCAGGGAGCTACTGAAGTATAATTCATAATGTATGCTATCAGACAAGGATGTTTTAATAGAAGTAAAAAATGAAGGATAAATCATTGCTACCTTGGATACCAGGATGGAGATGTGCTTAGTTATTCTACATATAGTGAAGCTCTGTTGAAGGTTTGTGAATAAGGAGGTAGCAAAAATATTCTCAAGAATAAGACTCTAGTGGCAGCAAGAGAAAGAAAATTCGAGGTTAGGGAGAGAAGCTTGGAGAATGGCATAGAATGTAGTTAATAAATATTGTTGGTTGTGTATAACCTGTCTGAAGTTGATTAGCACTGGGGATTAGCCCTGGAAATTAAAAATAGTACATTGTGTCTATTCTCAAAATGCCACAAAGTATGCAACCTTCTGATGATATTTTGCTTTATGCCTCTGTGCAAAGGCACGGCCATAATGTCTAGTAGATGACAACACTTGGTGGGAGGTAAGGCTAAAATGCTGACAAATTGTGAAGAATCTTGTGTGAAATGCTAGGCACTGACAAGTTGATGTGATGAAAACATTTTTTTTAGAAAGATAATTCTAGTACAGGGGAGAGAAATAAATAGGAAGAGGAAAACCCTGGCAGTTGAGAGATCAGTTTGGAGGCTCTGCCATATTTATGTGAGAAATGCTGAGGGCCTGCATGAGAAATGAAACTTTGATGAATGTGTTCCGAGAATGGGTGAAAGGGATTGGGTTAAGAGCACATGTGCAGGGTGTAGTTTTGAGATGATAAGGCGCTTCCTTAGGTTTAAAGCCCTTTGCAGATGACTGAACATGGGGGAGCTGGGGGCTGTGGAAGTTCATACTGCTCACATCGATTTTCTCTGTTAAGAAGACAAAGTCAACCTTGTGGTGACATATATATTCTTAGGAGAGTGACAAGGATTGAGTAGCTCCTTTTGAGGGGCAGGAGTATATAAGACAAAGGACAAGTAAAGACACCAACAATGACTGGAAGCTGTATCTTCCTGGTAGTTTTTATCTGCCTGATGGCATAAATGTTTTCCATTTGCATCTTGGTACATTGAACATGTGAGGGTGCTCCCTGTTAGACAAATGGCTTAATCCTCAAATATAGGAACCAGTCTCAGCCCTGAGTCCTACCAGTCATCACTTTCACTTTGGGCTCTGCAGATTGCACCCTGCCAGACTCCAGGGACCATAATCCACATAGTCCACAATGTAACTAGTTCCTGTGAAGTTGTAAATACGACAGCCACTAGTGCAGCTAATGATGAAGTTATAGAATCCCATTTAAAGAGGATTCCTGTTCCAGGGTGATGAGGGGCTTTTTTTTTTTTTTTTTTTTTTTTTTTTTTTTTTTTTTTTTTTTTTTTTTTAGCTCTCATTCCCCTAATAGGAGTAGAGGAGGAATCTCTTTAAACCCACTGAAGCATCAAGTCCCACTGCAAGAAAACACAATAATTCCTCCCAGTTTGTGGTGGATGATGCATTGATTCCTAGGTATAGACAATGGTTTATTTCTCTTGCCATCTTTGTAGGTAGTTTGCCTTTGGTTTGGGGTGAGGGGCTAGGTAAGCACTCCAAAATCTTTTCCTTTGGAGAGAAAAAGGAACATACAATTCTATAGAAAAATGTATGTGTATGTTTTTGAAGCAAGGTGTATGTTTTTCATCCATCTAACTGTCCTTGAACACACCTTTTCAGGATCTGCTACATTTCTTGGACTTTTGTCCGTTATTTGCATTACCCCTGCCAAACCCTAAACTTAGTTTAATCCAACTGCTTTAGGAAATGGCAAAGCATAGCAGGAAAAAAAAACAGGCCTTTATGCCAGAAAAATCCTGATCTCGCTACTTCATGGTTATGTATCTTTCAACTGTGAATGGCATTAATAATACTTTCTTCACAAGCTCAATGTGAGGAATGAATGAGATTACCAATGTCCAATGGTGTCAGATAATAACCATTTAACAAGTGTTATCTCCATTTCTCTGTTCCCACTCATGGCTAAGTACTTGTGTTGGTCAAGGAAAACCTTGTACAAAGTCAGAATGGCAGACTGGGTTGTAGATTTTAACTGGGATTTATCTGCATAATATTGTCAGGATATAGGTAAAGGTAGGGAATCACTTTTCTCCACTTTCTCTCATTATCTAAACACTTATATAAGTCAGCCCCTGGACTTTTGAATTCTAGAAAGACATCCCCATCTACTAGAGCAATTGTTAGCTAATCTTCTGGTAGGATTTAGTCTTTATTCTCCTTTATTGCTTTTATTTTCAGGATAGCTAAAACTTCTCTTTTCCATGTAGCTGTTCTAAAGAACAAGCATATTGATAATTATTAGAGATTTTATCAAATCTGTCCACCTAGATTCCCTTATACTGGCAAATAGCTGTCAGGAAGAACGATGGAAGAGGTACCTAAAACTAACTTTTGTTGAGGCTTAATTTTTATACAGTAGAATCACACAAATTTGGGATTTTCCTCTACTTTGGGGATTTGATGCCTGAGGCTATTTTTTTAAAAAGTTCAAATTTGTGGGAAGAATCGTTAAAATGTCTTGGGGCTTTTCCATGGAAAGCTTCAAGAAAACCAAACTCTAATATCTCCATACTCAGGTTTAGAGTAGTCCTTTATGTGTCATTATCTTACTCTTTCATATAGGGACCTTATTATTTGGGTTCTTGGTAAACTATGTTCTCCTTCAAAATATCCAGAGCAATATCTCAATGATCAACTCAAGACAAGGTCTCTAGGACAAAGATGCTGAGAAACTTCACCCATTTTGCTACACGCCAATGGTCCATGTAATTTATACTTTAATTATCATGATAAATCACTATTTTACATTTGAATCTTAGTAGTGAAGGCTCTAGGTGGTATTATCATTAAAAGTGTAATAATTTACAGAGACTATCATAAAATAGTGCACTAACATATCCTCAGAAATCATCATGTCCATTCTCCAAAGGGGAATTCTGTGATCCAAAGAGATTGGCATCTGTTCTAGTGAGTAAAGGGAAGAACAGAGCTACTAGCTCTTTACTCTTTCTACGGTATCACACCCCACTTTTAGGTATCTAGTAATGAAGTCAAATCAAACTGGAAATAGGATTTAAAGTTGATAAGAGGATTGTGCAGTTTCAAACCTATAATAAATACCAAGATCAATTTCATATGTGAGATTTATTTTTTCCCTGTCCTGTTATCTTATGTCATTTCATTGTGGTATAATCATAACTATGGAAACATAGCAAGTCTTCAAAAAACAGTCATGATCCTGTGTTTACAGACAAATCAAAAAATTGGATTTAGCTTAAGCTATCTAAATCACACTAATGCCCTTCCTCAGGTTAATGCCCAAGGCTAACATAATATATGGAGCTTACAAGATAGTTTTAGTCTTATATTGAAGATGAATTATGTATTTAAATTCAAATGCATCTTTAGGAAAAATTTAGCAATGTGGAAGTGAAATTTAAGTTGATACAACTAAAATACATCATGATCAATTAATAATTCTGTCACACTTTGAAATTTTCCTTTAAAAAAAAAAGTTGTGTTCATGTTAAAAAGTCCAGCAAGGCAGCTGTTCATATTTGCTTTTCTTGTAGAGTAAATCGTTGCCTTTTCTTCAGATCAAATAAAGCAGATTGAAAATCAGCTAAGCCAGAAATTCACACTTGGAAAAGTTTAGGCACATGAAACTATGCCAATTCATATGTGAGGTTTTCTAAAAACCTATTTCCAATGCTTTTCTTTGGAGCTTTTTTTACATGGGCCTATGAAGGAGCTATTCCCAGAGATAGGGAAATATGACCATAATCAGAATTTTTACTGCGCATTTTTCTCATTAATGATTGAAAATCTTCACAAAGAGTTGATGAAATCACAAGGTCAGGCTTTGAAAATCAGCTTGGGTGTTGCTTTCCCACAATCAGCACATACTTTACCAGCTGCTCTGTAGAAGATTTACCCTATCCGGCAACACAGCAAATCTCCTGCTTCAGGAACCGGAATTGCCTACAACAAGAATCATCTCTAAAGAGGAAATCAGAACATCTTCAAACGTGAAGTGTGGCTCCAGAAAAGAAAAGCTGAGCACCAGCCTCTGCTTTAGGTCAAGGCAAAGTAATTTAATTTGAGGCACTGTTCACTGAAAAGCTAGGGTACTGGAATCCAGTCTGAATCTTTTGGCTTGGTGTTTGAAATCGGTCATTGATAGAGGTGTTAGAATTCTTAATATATAACTAATGGGATGTCTGAATGCATTATGGAGCTGAGACTGTCTCATGAGGCTATAAGCACCTGAGGTTATTTGAATGCTACTTTGTGCAAGTCCTGAGGATTCACATTTATGAGTTTGGTTTCAGTGGGATACAGTACTGCACTGGAAACAGGAGGCTTCTCAGCCAAATCAAGAAGAAATGTGTAGAAGCATGTAGTTACTGCAAGCTAAGGAGTAACAGACACAGGGTTTTCTTGGGAGCTTTCCATTAGGGAAATAATTGAAGGTGTGAGTAGCCCTTTCCATTTTCAGTAGGATGGAGATTGGTTCTGGGTCATAACCTATGTGTACAACATGGGTGTGTCTTGTTCATATGGTGAGCATGGCTGCAAAGTATTTTAGGCTGGGAGAAGGGGAGGAGCCAAAGGGGCCCTCCTTGGGTTGACAGAGTTAACCTCTAATAGGATTTGCTGCTCAGGGGTTAATTCAAGTTAGTAAATTTATGATGATAAGAAAAAGGTCTTTAAGTCTCCAGGCAGTAGTTTTTAGAACACTAGTCCGAATCTGGGTCATAGAAGATAGTGTCCTGCTTCTTGGAGTTGGCAAGGGAGGGACAAGAGTCATGGTCTGATGAATGAAGCCTGGGATTCAAGACTGGATTTCAGTTTTCTCTAGGGCACTTGAGTTCTGTTAAAATCTAAGGCACAGACTCAGGGCTTACTAGGTAATGAGCCTACAGTTGTCTGTGGCACTGTGGGCAATCAGGGGCCCAAGAACTATCCTAGGCTTGTTGGAGACTGCCCTGAGGACAACAGAATTAACTCAAGACCTTGATAGAACTGATGAGATACATATGTGAGCATTCCTAAACAGGATGGCACATAGTAGGCACCCAGTAATGATTTCCCTAAACAAAACTGAGCTGGGTATTTGGAGATGTTGCAGTGTAGTCAAGTCTACAAAATAGAGGCACCAACAATTCACATTACAATGTTATATGACAGTCCTTTAAGAGAAGATGATAGCTGCCTTTGCAGTGAGCATGGTATAACTTGTGGCAGAGTAACATAGCATGTGTCAACTATACTCAAAAACTTAAAAGTCATTTTTCTACATTTTACGTACCTTTTTCAGTATAAACACATGGTGTAGGCTATAGTTGTTTTCTTATGTCTACTTTAGAAATGAAAATAGGAATCAAACAAATGAAGTCTAGAGGTTGAACTTAGTTCCATATCACAGTTGGGATGAAACTCAGAAAAGATTCCTAAGTCTCATGAGTTCTTATTCTTCTTTCTGACCCAGACCCTTCCCCCTAAATCCACTCTGGTAGTAGGAGCATTGATACACAGATTCTGACAAGTATCACTGACATCTTCTTTTCGTCCAGCAGAAAGTCTCATTCTAATCAGTTTAGTCCTGTGCTGGGTTCAGGTCACCCTGAAAGATTCCACTCTGATTTTTTCTCTTGGTTTACTTCACTTTCTTCTCCTATCTGTTTAAAAGGAGCCATTTACATCCTTCAAAACCCAGCTTGAGTCCCAGACAAGTCCTATGGTTCTGGTGTGAATCCTAATATTTAGCACATATTGTTCTTGAGTACTTAACACTTTTTGTTCCCAACTTATTTAAGAATTTGTTTTATGTCTTTTAGATTTCCATAGCCTAGAGGAAATAAATATGTATTGGTCCAGTTGCTCTGCAGCTCTCAATATTGGATAACATAACCTGTGTATTTTTTAATTGTGATACTACAATCTAGAGTGAGAGCTATTAGTCTTAAGAAATATCTAGCAACACATATATGTTCCTTGAGCGTTTCTTTGTATAAAAACTATAAACAAGGTATATGATCTTAGACTATCTGCATTACTTTGGGAATTGGGGTACATGATTCCTAAGAGTCCTTCCAAATATGTGATGTATCTGATCATAAGAAGGCCTATGCAACAACTCTTTGGAGATCATGCAGAAGTCGGCCTGGATGATTACAGGGGAGTGCTTCTGTTGCTCGGTTACATAGAAGGCCTGTATGGAAATGTACAGTCTAGATACCAATATGAATGTGGGAGGCAGAACAAGTGATAGGGAGAAACTTAACAGAGTATGGGAGAAGTTAGCAGTGAAGAAAGGTTGGGATTCAACAGTAGACAATGGTTGGGATCTGTCAGGACATATCTCGTGACATCAGAACGTTCAGACAGCAGGTAGCAGGCCTACCTAGAAGCTGGAACTCATGGAAAGAAGCCAAATTTTGGGGTGCTATGGGGAAGAGGGGAAGTTGAGGAGGGCTTAGTGAAATGGGAGGGATAGGGAAATAGACTGTGAATCAGTTTCTTAATTAGACTATATGGTCACGTATATGCAGCAATCATGAACAGAAGCTGAGACAGAGTACTGTTAGTTATGGGCTCCTTACAAGTCCCCAAGTCCTAGGAGACCAGTCTAGTTTGAGAAATTGATCAAGGTTGAACCTCCAGGATTTTAGTGATCTCGGTTCTGAAGGTCACAGGGAAACAGTGATAGGGAATTAAGCAGATAGTTATAATCTATTACCTGCCTAGAAAAGCAACATAGATTTGAATTTAGTACTTACATGCTTCTTTGAAGATGAGTTCATATTTATACCAGGAAGACTTTGATGGAACCACTGATGATTGCAGGAGAGAAGGAATGTGCTCTGAGGGGGAGTGGGCAAGTCAGATTATAAAAAGAAATCATTATAATACAAACCTTTTCCTAAATCACAGATATTTCTTCTAAGGTGAGTTTTATCAGCTGATTCTGTCATAACCTGCAGTTATCTTTCAGCTTTATTGCTGTCTAAACAAAACCGAAAACACCTCAGGTGTTATTCAGGTGATTGTTTCTGCAATCTTTATGCCTTTAAAACCCGTTTTCCTTTTGCCTTTTTTTTTAATGGTAAAATGTGTCATTTTTTCTGACTAAAATAAAGAGATGTAATAGTTTTTATCTCTAAAGCTCATGGAAAATGGAATCCTGTGTTTTAAATCATTTCCATTCTGGTTCCCATTCTTGTCTTTTGTAGCAGAAACTATTTCCCCTTCTAGTCTCTCCTACATCTCTAAAACCTGTCTTAAACATTCTTCCCAGATTAATAAATGCATAATGCCAGGTAGGAACACTTACATGTGAACTGCATGCATCATGATTTACCTCTCATATATCATGTAAGTATGTATACGTGCATATCCTAATGTATTGTTGGACAAAGATGACTCACCAGAGCAGTAGGGAGTGTGTGAGTGCGTGTGTGTGTGTGTGTGTGTGTGTGTGTGTAAGGATGAGGAGGGTTTTTATAAGAGCTTAAGGAATATACAAGACTGAGTTAAGAAAGGCAGGAGCTGGAGGGCATCAGACTGAAAAATTGAAACAGGCTAGTGAAGTATGAATTGTTTGAGGGACTTGAACCAAAAAGGACAGTGCATTGGTTCACAGAACTGCTCAGAAGAACAGTTCTGTTCAAGAAGGGAGATGAGCTCAAGAGCCAATTAGACAGGCTTTTATTTCTTTAAAGACCAGGAATCAGAGAAAGAAAGGGCTTCTTTGGGGACAAACAGGATACATTTTTGAAAAGGACCTAGACAGAGTTAATTGACTGGAGTTTGATGTGCTCTGTGGTTGTATTGATAGCTTTATTGTGCTGCTATGCATACTGATTTGATATGTGTATATCAAATATGCAATGCGTATTATTTTTTTATTTAACAAATAAAAGAAAAATACCTTTCTTACAATTTAAATTCAAGTCAGTTAACACATAGTATAATAATGGTTTCAGGAATAGAATTTAGTGATTCATCACTTACATATAACACCCAGTGCTCATCACAGCAAGTGTCCCATCACCCATGTAGCCCCATCCTCCCACCTACCTCCCCTCCATCAACCTTCAGTTTGTTCTCTATTTAAGAGTCTCTTATGGTTTGCTTCCCTGTTTTTATCTCCCTCTCTGTTTTCCTTCCCTATTAGCTATAGTCACCATGCTGTACTGTATTGCATATTTGAAAGTTGCTGTGAGTACTCTTGAAGGTCCTCATCACAAAAAAAAAAATTATAACTACATATGATGACAGATGTTAACTAGATTTATTGTGGTGAACATTTTGCAATATATAAAAATATTGGATTTTTACTTCCTATACCTATAATATAATATAATATAATATAATATAATATAATATAAATCTACTATGCCTCAGTAAAAAAAAGGTGAGTCCTAAATAGTCAAACTTCCAACTCTTAATGATCACAGGTGGATCTTTTCCAAGATATGCAGTATTTTTGAAATTTGTTCATAGTGGCAGAACCAGAAAGAAGACAACTCATACTCCTTTGGAATTAAATGTGCCAAGACAGCCAAACTGAAGATTTTGGTTTTGGGTTCTGGTATTGCACGTGTATTTGCTTGTTTTTAATAGCTGAAACAATCACCATTATCATGAGCGTGACATTCTTTTTTCAGTTACATTCATAACAGAATATTGAGGTTCAGATAACAATTATACAATTTTCCAGGACAAATCCAAAGACTTATTTTTTCTGAGACAAATATGGGTTCCCTATATATGTAATTCTGGTGGGTAAGGTCCATGTTGAATGGTAAGAGCCATTCTGAGCAAATAAATCCATTCTCCAAATATTCACAATTGATGACAGTTTTCCCTTTCTTATTCCAAGTATACTAAGCTAGATAGATAGATAGGACACCTACCAGAGTATATTTAAAATAGCTCATATTCAAGAGAGATTATCTAACAAGCTATTTAATTATTCTGAGATCATAATTGCTCTGAGGTATATACTTTGAGATCCTTACATCACAGTTTTGTATCTTTTTATGAAGTTACATCAAAAAAAAAAAAGAGGAGCAACAGAAAAGTTATTTGCTCTAATGTTTTTTTGTATTTTACAAAACCATACTTGAAAATAACATCCACTTTGATTTACAGGTTCTCTTGCACAAAGACCTACAGGAAAAAATTTCAATTTGAGTTTAGACTAGGTTAAAAAGAAACCATTCACGGAGCATATGCCATACATTTGCTCTTCCCAATCCCTTTTATTTGCTCAAAACCCTTAGAAAGAAATTCAAAGTCTGGGAAGAAAGTGGTTTCCCTCAGGAAATAAGTAACATCAATTTTCCTTCAAGCTTTGTATAGTCTCCATTATATTGTGATTCTAAATTACCATGCTTTGTGTTACAGTCACTCATATATGTCTTCTTAAATCCTTTCAGAAATAGACCATAAGCAACAAGAAAGCAAACATTGATCAAGGTTAGCTCTTGACCAGCTCCTGAAGTACTTCCATGTGGCAGAAGGTAGCTCACCACCAAAAACCTGCCAAAGCAATATGTTGCCTTAGTTTCCAGAATCACTTACTACCTGAACCTAGAGAAGGAAGTAAAGAAGACTTTCTTTCCTCAATTCAGGCCCACCTCATTATTGAAACTTTTCCACAACAATTTACAGTAGGAAAATCTATGCAACTGAAATCCCACGTCCCACATGCATGGGATTGATCTCGCCTCAAGACAGCCTCAACAGGAGATTACTCTCTAATCTGGTTTATTCCATCAACAGTAAACACTAACAGTCCCACTCAAGTCTGGCAGTACAAAACCTAGTCTAATTTCTGTCACTCTCCATTTCCTAGTGTTAGAAGAGATGTTAAGGTATGAATCAGGTTACCCTTCCCAAGCTCTTATTAAATATTTTATTGCAAATATACCTAGCATCCAAGAATGGGCCATAGCATTTAGGCAAAGAGGGTACGCATACAGCTTAAGAATGGAAAAACTCTTCTAACTCTTAGGATCACACATTTACTGAGTAGAATGTTTGCTATCTCAGCCTAAATCATCTGCTTGGGGCAAATTCACAGAACACATGGCTTCCCCAGGGACTTGCCCTTAGATATACTCCAATAAATGTTCATTTAAGTAATTTTTCCAAAAGAAAGATAAAGTCTCGTCTCCATCCTACAGGAAAAAAAATTGCTTATTACTTGTAAAATGATAGTTTTAACTGTTTAAGTGTCAAAAATACTAAGATAACTCTTTATAAAGCATCTCTCTACCTCCTACCACTCTGTTCCAGTATCATGAAGATACCAGAGTTTATGTACATGTAGAAATGTGCAAGACATGGAGTTGGGAGATGGTGAAACAGGCAATGTGATCAGACCTGGCCCTGAGTCCTTGCTTTGCTTTTTACTAACTTACGAGTTTTAGAAAGCTATTTAGTCTTCCCGAGTCTTAGATAAAACACAGATAATAGAAATTCCTCATAAAATTTTTGGAAGGAATATCTGAGATATTTCATGTCAAATACCTACCTCAATGCAAATCTATTATTATTATTATTATTATTATTATTATTATTATTAATTTCATGTTGAATTCCAGTTTTCTAAATCATAAGAATTCCATTCATGATACTACTTTATTATTGCTATTGAGGTCTTCCTATAATTTCTGTAACAATCTTCTTATTTTTGTGCTACATTATTAATTGGAGGCTAGGTTTTGGGTTTTATAGTGGTCAACATTTACATAATTACAGGAGATCAAAGACTAAGCACAGATGCAAACCCTTTATAGAGGCCGATTTATTTATTTATTTATTTATTTATTTATTTATTTATTTATTTATAACGTTTATTCACTTTTGAGAGACACAGAGCATCCGCGGGGGAAGGGGCAGAGAGAGGGAGACACAGAATCTGAAGCAGGCTCCAGGCTCTGAGCTGTCAGCACAGAGCCCGATGGGGGGCTTGAACTCACGAACTGCAAGATCATGACCTGAGCCTAAGTCAGACGCTAAACTGACTGAGACACCCAGATGCCCCTATAGAGACTTATTAAAAAAAAAAAAAAAAAAACCTTTCGGGGGTGACTGGGTGGCTTAGTCGGTTAAGCATCCAACTCTAGATTTCTTCTCAGGTCATGCTCAAGATTGGTGAGATAGAGTCGTATGTCAGGCTCTGTGCTGACAGTGGAGCCTGCTTGGGATTCTCTCTCTCTCTCTCTCTCTCTCTCTCTCTCTCTCTCTCTGCCCGTCCCCAGCTCATTCTCTCTCTCAATCTCTCTCTCTCAAAGTAAATACATAAACATTAAAAAAAGGCTTTCTAATTTGATAAGACAATGCTTAGGACACAAGAAAAGCCACGCAAAAGAATTATAGATAGGAAGAGGTCTTTCAGGGTAGTTGCATACTTACCATAAAGAAATGGTGGGCTATGGACCCAAAAATTAGTCCAATTGGAAGTTACCTATATGCTGAGTTGGTCTTTCAGTTGAGTATCTCAGAAACTCAACACATGTTGGGTGAGCAATGCATGTTTGTCAATTTAACTGGGATGTTCAAGGTTTGGGTTTGTGATCAATAAATTTGTGCTTGTGTCCCTTTGATTGTCTATTCTGAATTTGAAGAGCTGATGTTAATTCTTGAGTAGAACAGGTATATTTTCACTGAATACTTTGACATGTAATATCTTGTTAATGTCCATGCTCAAGCTAAATAAAGTGTCGGGAAGAAGCTTGATTGAGGGGCATATCTGGCTGTTGAGGAAAAAAGCTGTGACACTCAAATTTAAAATAAGATCCTAAGCTCATTTTATCAGGGCCAGTCCGTACTCAAACTGTCATCTTTACTGAGAGCAAAAATTCTCCTGTGTACTTGATCTTGTTGATCCTGAGTTTAAGTAAAACTCATTTTTTTAGGGTCTGAAGTTCACTCCAGCAGAAGCACAACTTCCAGACTCTGAGAATGGTATTGATGCTTTTTCTTTTTTTTAAACATTAAACAAGTACTCCAAAAACACGTTTTGGTGAATTATATTTAACTGAACTAGACACACATGAATTAAATTTACTTGAAACAATGGTATTAAATTATGAGGCTAAGGAACTTAATGATGTGTTTCAGATTTGGACATCACAAACCACAGCTTTTAAATATTGGAGTGGGTGAGTTCTGTATGAAATACAAAAACATTCTAGAAGTCCTTTGCCCTGAGATATGTGCTAGGCCAGGAGTCAGTAAACTTTCTGTAAAGGTCCAGATAACAAATTTTTTAGACTTTGTTGGTCACATGGCTTCTGTGGCAACTACTCAACTCTGCTATTATAGCATGAAAGCAGCTGTAGACAGAACATAAATAATTGTAGCTGTGTTCCACTTAAACTTTATTTCCAAAACAAGCTGGATCGTCCCATGGGCATTAGTTTGCTTTGGGTAAAGAGGATTTCTAACAGGAACTAGAAGTGTACCCTGCTAGGGAAGATTCTCGACATCAGTTCTGGCTCTTCTTCATGGCACAGCTCCAGAACATTTCACAATGACCTGAAAGCAAGTCTAAATTACTACCTTGGAATACGTTTTGTACCCTAATTCCCTCCTCTTACCCTTAATTGTTGTTTTGTTACAAAAGTAATGACTACTAAATCTAGAAGAATCAGAAAGTACAGTTGAACAAAAAGAAGAAAATAGAACATCCTTAATCTCACTTCTCAGAAAAAAAAATTAGTTTTATATTATTTCACATAATTTATTGTGTAAAGAAATAATACATAGTTGTAAATCCTATATAATTTTATTTAATAATGTATTATACTATGTGTATGTATGTGTACATGTGTGTCTTTTTTTTTTTGATAACCCATTTGACAGACATTTGATGAGTTTCATTAGCCTCCATGAACCCTTATCTGAGAAATCATGTGGCAGTGGGTTTTCCTATATCTTCTATTGTCAAGTATAAGTGAAAAGTCTTTATTTGCAAAATTGGAATATAGAGATAAAAATGACTTAATATTCCCTCTTGTGATCTTAAACTCTAATTTTAATTGAAATCAACTTCTTCTTCATGGCATATATATTTAGATAGTTTTCAAGTGCACAAGTTAATTTAAAAAAATGCATGTATTTTTTTCCACCAAATCATTTCTGGGTGTTAAGAGTTGTACTAATTTTTTTGAAAGCAATGACCAGTTAGTTGCTTTGCAGTTGTTAATTTCTTTTTTTAAATGTTCCCAAATTTGGAGGAGGTGCAAGGATCCTATTGAAATTCTTGATCTTATTGCTGTTCAGTGAAAAATCTAAATCTTGACTTAAATTTTTGTTACTGTTGTTAGGGGGGAAGGGGGAGATACAATTTTGTAACTTGCCTAGTATGAAGACTTCTCAACTCTGTTTCCAGAATCTAAATACAGAGCACATCCTTGATAATATCTGTTTAAAAATCAAGGCAATAGAATTGCCTCAGCTGGAAAGATATGGGCAGAAAAGAGCCTCCAGTGGCCTCCTTCATTTAATCATGGTCAGCTTTCCTTCTAGGGGGTTCCAAATGAACAGTGGGGCCACTTTTATTCTTTATTTTCCACTTTAACAAGCAGGTGTTTCTTTCATGAGGCCCATATGTTCTTTCATGAGCTTTATCCAAAGCACCTATAGTATAGCCTATGGTAATGTGGCACACAGCCAATTTCCTTACAAGACTCTTCTTTTTATTCCAAGGAGAGTATGTGAAAAGTGTGTGTGGTAGAGAGACAGAGAGAGAGTGAGAGAGAGAGAGAGAGAGAGAGAGAATGTGTGTGTGTGTGTGTGTGTGTGTGTGTGTGTGTGTGTTGGTGAGACAGAGCAAGAGAACAACAGAGTCTCTTTGAGCTGGTGCAATGTTGCTCATGATGCCAGCAAATCACAGAGAAGATAAACTCTCATTGAGGTTTGAGGTCCAAACTGACCCCACGCCAAACTCTTGTTCATGGCATATTTCCCAGCAGGCTGCAGCATGGCTATGGCAGACCCCAAGAGCAGCTGTCTCTGCCTGGCAAACAGACAGTAGTCCGACCAGGTGGTTTTCTCAAGTTAAAAATAGCTGATTGTGAAGAAAGAGGAGCACCACTCAAAGTTGATTACCCCTTGTGAAATCAGGATCATTAAGAGGAACCCAAAGGTGAGGGGCAGGGTGAAGCAGGAGAAGTCTGTGGAGGTATGAGAATAGATTGACTCCTGTTGTAACTGAGGAGAAAAGGGAAATATCTGGAAGGTCAAGTAAAACTGGCCAAGACATGTGCTGGAGACAATTTTCTGTGCAAGCGTAGGTCTGTGGTTTGTATTCAAGTGTGGGTTGCTGTGGGAAATGCATGTGATGTTTATGAAAGGAAAAATGCTTGTACCTCAGAACAAGTGACTACTCTTCCAGTTCTTATGACCACAGTAAACAATCTAGAGAAAAAGATATATGTACCATTTACTCATACGAACTTGAGAAGGAATCTGCCATCTCTATTTATCCCATAACTCACCCTTGTTTCCATGTTCGCATGGAAGTAAAAAGTGTGAGCCCCTTTATTCCATATGGGCCAGAAATGCAAAGCTATGTCACTATCAATATACGCTACAAAAATTCTTAAAAGGTGGATTAGTAAGTATGAATTGAAGCACGTCAATAAATATAGAAATTACAACAATCTGTAAGAGGAAAATCAGTGGCAGTGTTGTCTGGACATGAATGTTCTTTAATAACTTTATTTTCAGGTAATGAAGGTGAGCAGGACAGCATAGCTACCTATAAATTATTTTCCATTTGCTTTTCTTTCTTTCCATTATGATGCTTTCTAGTGACTTAGCACCCAAAAGTGTGGTTTCGGGATTGGCAGCATTGGCATCAGTTAGAAATGGAGAATCTCTTACTCCACTTCAGGCCTGCTCATTTATTTTATTTTATTTTATTTTTAAGTTTACTTACTTATTTTGAGAGAGACAGAGACAGCACTAGTGGCAAAGAGGCAGAGAGAGGGGAAGAGAGAGAATGCCAAGCAGGCTCCATACTGCCAGTGCAGAGCCTGACACGGGGCTCTAACTCATGAAACCCTGAGCTGAAATAAAGAGTGAGAGGCTTAACCAGCTGAGTCACCCAGGTGCCCCCAGACCTGCTTGCTTGCTTATTTATTTGTTTATTTATTCATTTAATGTGGTTTTTTTTTTTTTTTTTTTTTTTTGAGAGAGAGAGAAAGGGAAGGGGAGGGTCAGAGAGCGAGGGAGACACAGAATCTGAAGAAGCTCCAGGCTCTGAGCTATTAGCACAGAGCCCTATATAGGGCTTGATCTCATGAGCCAGGAGATCATGACCTGAGCCGAAGTCAGCCACTTAACCGAATGAGTCACCCAGGCGCCTCCAGACCTATTCATTTAGAATGGACATTTTTAACAAGATCTTCAGATGATTAGCCTGCAGGTTGAAGTCTGAAAAACTGTATTGGTACCATCAAGAAAACTTTAAGTTCTATAGTTAATTACACCTATTATTTATTTCAGGGAATACTGATTGTAATATTTACCAGGGGCTGCTGGGTAATCAAACTAGTCACTGTTTCAACCTACATGAGGATTCTGAAGGAAAAATTAAAAATCTCCTAAGTATTTTTGGCTGAAATGGATAACACTGGAATAATTACATTTACAAGAATAATAAAAACAAAACAATGTGCATTTACATTTTTGGAAGCATTGTAGTTTAAATGTGTTTGCTCTAATCACATTAGACACTGCTCTATTACTCTCAGACCTTTATTTAAAAGAAATGATGGCATTGTGAAGTATCCATTACAAGTATTGATTGGCTGTCATAAAGTCAGCTCAAAAGGATATTCAGTGCCAATTAAATTGAAGCCATATGTCTCAGATAAAATTGTATTAGCTAATCTTAAGTTTAGTCTGAGATAAATAGACTATTAGGTTAACTTAGTCCATTAGAAAAGATTTATAACTTAAACATTGTCTGTTAGATAACATTTAAAAAGTACAATCATCTCCCTAGATTGCAAAAGTCTTTTCAAAGATTGGTGAAATGTGACTGAGCCTTCAACTTGGTGATAAATGACGGCATGAGTATAAGACAGCCTCATGAGTCTGGATGAGGAGGTCACCAGAGTGGCATACAATGAAGCAGGATGCATGGATGAACTCAGGTGGTGGGAAGAAGGCATAATCTCTGCCTAGGTAATCTGAAACTGCACCCTGCTGTTGACGTAGTCTCTGAACTTCACTTAACTCCAGTGGAAATTCTGTATGTGGAACAATGACAGGAAGTCTCTGGAAAAGTTAAAAAAAAAAAAAAAGGTTCAAAACATATTGTTGTAAACTCACGGAATCTTTAACATGTAGTCCACCAGATAAAAAATATTTCTAAAATACGTAGGGAAATTCCTTACTTATCAAATTTAATAGGCTCTTACTTTAAAAGGAAAACATAGTTTTAGCTGACTCGTGGGTAAAAGTTTTTAAACTGTTAATGGACTAATGCAATGATTCTCAAATGTCAGTGCGCAATGGAATCCTCTTGTTAAAATACAACATTTCTGGGCCTTACCCCAGATTCAGTAGGTCTGAAATTGGGTCCAGAATTTGTACTTGTAATTTCTGATCATGGTGATGCTTGTCCAGAGACCATACTTTGAAAGCCATTGAACTAAAGTAAGATCTATTACTAATTAATACCTAATTTTATATTCATTTACCCTGTAAACATTATTAAGCATTTTCTGTGTGTCTGGACAATGTCTAGTTGCTGGAGATGCAAAGTTGAATAAATCAGACTCGCTTTCCAAGAAGATATAGTCTAATGGATCACCAGTCCCATGAAGGGATGCCTAATCACCTGAAGCATTAAATTGGAGGCAGAAGGATTTCCCCCTCATTCTCAGTACTGGAGGAGAGACTGGTATCCCCTGTCCCCTGTGCCTCCACTTTCCTTGGTTCTCAGGAGATCTCCCAACAGTACAGAGAGGGGACAAGCATTGTTTCATTGCCTTCCAATCTCAACCTGATGACCTCAAAATAATAAACATTTAGCTGAGAGAAGGAAATATGAGGTAAGGAAACAAACATTTTGATTTGGTTTATAAATATTTCTAGGTAAGAATGTTGAATGTGAGTACCATCTGGAAGCAAACTAGGTTTTTAAAATTCTGCTAAGCTTTTGAGGTAATTGTACTGCCAAATATACATACCTTTGAGTGTTCAAGGTCTTTAACAGCCTTTGGGCCTCCAAATTTGCTTTAGCAGCCAGAAGGACAGAAGAACTAGAAGTCACTGGAGAGGCCGTAATTTTCAGTGCTTACTTGCAACGTGGGCATAGAGAATATTGAACGTGGCATAATCTCCCAGAAGATAGAACCAGGGACCAAACAGAGCAGTGGACAAGGGACTTATTCCCAGGGAGCAACCCAAAGTCCAGTCTAGGAACCATCCCTGTCTCTATATGAGGGGCCTTCCCAGTGTCTGACCAGCAGGGTGTTATCATTGCCAGGGATAGACATCTATTGTGTATCTCCCACTGCTGTTCAGTGGAGGTTCCCATGGCTCTTACATGTCTTTGTATACTGGTTAAGTCTGTATGTTGAAATGAGAGGAGGTTTAGGTAACTTTATTTTTAGTTCATATGGAGCTATATACAATCTTGATGGAATGTTGAGCAAATCATTCAGAAATCCTGGACTTTGAGCTAACTACAGTAACTGGATGAACTTTGGATTATCTTTCACGAGGTGGTGAGTGTGTTTTATATGAAAGGTGTACTTGTATATTTAAGTGTTAGGCTCTGGGTGAGATGACTCACAGCAAAGATTTTGTGCCACCCTTCCACTACAATTACATTTTACAAATGTAATTGGGAGACATCTTCTTAGTTCTTCTTGCATCTAGGTGCATCACTTGAATAGATCTTATCAATGAAATCTAAGTCATTGCATTGTTACAATGAATGATTGTAAGTAATACGTGTTCCTTCCTGGTCTAGATGATTGTCAGTATGCCTTCTTCCGCTCATTTTCCCCATCCACCAGCTAGATGTTGGTGGATGTACATGGTGATCAAGAGAGTGTTGAAGATGGCAGAGATAAAAGATAAGGGACCGTGAATCCCTGGGTAACTACTTGGGAGAGAGTCACTAGACGACTCCTATAATGGGTTGTTGCATGAGTGAAAAATACATAGTATTTTTCTAGATGAAGTCTTGAGATTTGAGAGTTTATCTGTTAGCATTACATTAATATAAGTATTTGTTGTTTATTTTCATTTAAGCATGAGTGGAAGCTCAGAAGAATATTAAATATTAATATTGAATAATTTTATTTAATTAATAATTAAATTAAAAGCACTACATTTTTTTCTCTGAGTGAGGGATGTTTAAATTTTGTGACCTATCACCACAAAAGTATGCCTTTTACAACAATTCTAAGAGGCAGCTGTTATTAACTCCATTAGACAGAAGGAGCAAGGATTTAGAATATGTAATGTGCTTAGGTTATGGGTGGCCCAATCAAGATTCATACCAGTCACTGTAATTCCAGAATCCACATTCTTTCCCCTCTCCCACTTTACCTCTGCCAGCGAGTAATTTTTCTGAAGTTGACTTCCTACTGAGGGTAACTAGTTTTTACCTAGCAGATTTTTATAGCTGCATCACTTCTTTCAAGAAAAGGTGACTTATACTGAAAGTGGTAAAAAAAGAAAAAAAATTCACCTGAGGACATATGGATAAGCTAAAACTGATAGAAGAGAGTAAGAGAGCTGATACAGGTTCAAGTAGACTTGGGGGACCCTTGCCAAGGCCAAGCCATTCCTGAAAGGAAAGAGGGAATATCTGGCATCCACCAACCCAATCCTGCAACAAGATACCCTTTGGTTAAAATACAGTGTATGTCAATGGACATAGGGCCAGAGGGGAAAAATTGTCCTGAAAGATTAATTGGTTAATCATTACCAACCACCTAAAGTTGAGAATCACAACTATTCATTCTGTTTATTCAAAAAAATGTTGCTGCCAAGCACAGCACATCACTGAAGACTTTCATTGAGGATAATATGTTTAGTCTTCTGGTATGTTCCAAAATGGGTCCAGTTTTATCTTGTCAATGCTGTTGTCCTTAATTCAACCCTAGTGTAGCATGAGATTTTTAAAGAAAATATAAAGCATGCCAGATAGGTTTTCATTGGTTTTATTTGTTAAATAAAAATAATTTTATATCATTTTCTTTAATTAAAATACAATTGAACAACATGGGGGGTTAGGAGTGCCGACCCTCCATGCAATTGAAAATGCACATATAACTTTGACTCCCTGAAAACTTAATACTAATAGCCTATTGCTGACCAGAAGCTTACGGATAACATAAATAGTTGTGTAATACATATTTTGTATATTATATGTATTATATGCTGTACTTTTGAGTAATGTAAGCTAGGGAAAAAATGTTAAGAAAATCAGAAGGAAGAGAAAATACATTCATAATACTGTGCTGTATCTACTGAAAAAAAATCTGTGTGTAAGTGGAACCACACAGTTTGAACCTGTGTTGTTTGAGGGTCAACTGTATTTAATAAAAATCTAAAATTCTCCTCAAAACCCATAAGAAATATTGTAGCTATTTTAATATGCAGAGTTAGCTAGAATATAAAATATTGAATTTTTCATGGAGTTGACTGTAACCTTCAAGTTAAAAAATTTTAGGCTTCTTCAGAAGCTAACAATGAGACAGTGATATGAATTTGTGATAAACCTGTCTCAAAACCTTCTATGTGTCACCAAGGAGAAACTTAGCTCCTGTGTGCCCTGGTGCTATGACCCATGAGAGGATAAAGGGACAAGTACTGATCTTCTAAACTGAAGCCATACACTTAGGAAAGATAGCTTTAGTAAGAACTAAAGATCAGAGATTAAAAGTTGTTTTTAGTTACACTTTCTTGACCCCCATTTCCAATTTTAAAATACCTGTATTCCAAAGCATTGCTCCCTGCAATGGATTGGATGTTTGTGTTGCTCCTAAATTCATATGTTGAAATCTAATCTCCAGTGTAAATATGGTATTTAAAAGTGGGCTTTAGGAAGGTAATTAGATCATGAGGGTAGAGCCTTCATGAATCACCTTCATCTGAAACTTCTAGCCTCCAAAACTGTGAGAAATAAATTCCCATTGGGTACAATGTATTGCCATTGAGCCCATAATCCCAGTTGAGGTACATAAATCTCATACAGGAAGGATAAAATATATTACCCACATAGCTTTCATTTATCTGGTTGTAGGCGGAGATAGAGCAGCCTGAAGGCAGAATTGTGAAGGAAGTAATATGGTGCCTCTAGATGACCTTCTTCATTCTTTTCATCCTCAGTGGTATCCCATACCCAATATTCCCGTATCTGGGCTTTTTTGCCCCTTCCCTGGTTGTGCATTGATGTGAGTGGATCTTTCTAATTCCCACCATCAGACCACAAACCTCCCACCCATGGACTGGCCTCACTCAGGCCTCCAGATCCATAGTTGAGGGAGCCAGTATCCCATGATTTCAGATGTTATTCTAGAGTTAACTTATGTCCTGGTTCCTTCACAAGAACTGGGTCTTGTCCCTACTGCAGTGCATGTCTGCTTTGTTTTCTTACCAGTATTACCTTGACTATGTTAATTATAATTATAAGTTAACATATTGCTTTTCCAGTTTGTCCTAACTCATCATATGTAATACCTTTAAAAAAAAATCTCTTGACATATCACACTTTTTAACATCTTTTTACACGTGTCTTATAATCAGTAGTGTCTTTAGGCCATTTGGACATGGCATTTGTGGCACGGTTATCATTACCCACACTTGGTTGTTATCCCTGGTGTCATTACTAAACACCTGCAAGCCCTTGATGTATTAATCAACAAATCATTTAGGACCATTTTATTCATAAAAGTTTGTTTATTTATTTATTTATTTTGAGAGAGAGAGTATGTGTGAGTGAGGGAGGAAAAGAGAGTGAGGGAGAGAGAGAGGATCCCATACAGGCTCCACACTATCAGCACAGCACTCTGAATGCAGAGTTCAAACCCACGAACTGTGAGATCATGACCTGAGCCAAAACCAAGAGTTGTATGCTTAACTGACTGACACACCCAGGCACCCTAAGATGATTTTTAAATGAGGTGAGTTCCCATTCTTGTCCAGTACCTTTAGCTGGCACTTCTTAGTAAGCTTAAGAAAGCATCAACATCCAAATTTGCAGAAAAAGTGCCAGCAGGTTAGAAGAAATGCTGAACTTGACAGTGAAGAATTTTTAAGACATACCTCATCACCAATACCCTTCACATCACAGAGTAGTGGTTCTCAGCCTTGACTGTGTATCAGAATCACCTCCAGGGTTTGTTAAACACACATGGCTTAAATCCATCTCAGAGTTTCTGTCTTAGTAGATCTGGTATTGGGCCCAAGAATGTGCATTTCTAACAAGTTTCCAGATGGTCCTACTGCTGCTGGTCCAGGGGTCACATTTTCAGAACCAGTGTCCTAGAGACTGATTAAAAATAAAAATTTCTCTCCATCTACTGGCACTGAGGGTGGCTTACCACTGAGTCAGTCTTCAGATTCAATTCTCTGGAACTTTCAAGCAGTTTCTCATTTCCCAGTACCCCTCCAACACTGCAAAAAAAAAAACAAAACAAAAAAAAAAAAAAACACAAAAAAACAAAAAAAGTCTCTTCATCCTTCTCTATGGATTTCTTTCTTTATCTTCCCCAGCCTATAGCCAATTTCCTCAAATCTGTCATCACAGAAACACCGGTTTGGCAGATACCCTTCAGATCTGAAACTGTATTTGCCTCATCTTATTTTTCTTTCCACAGTGGTTATTCAGTGTGAATGAGTTGCAAAGGAGAGGGGCATCTGGAGAGGCGGGTGAATGGTCCTTCGGGATTAATTTGAGAGAGTTCAGTGAGCTGGTAAGAGGATTTAGTGCAAAAGGCTACAACAGAAAATAGTATTTATATTTTTGTGCTGCTGCATGTCCTTCCCTGGTTAATCTTAATTTTTATCTTGGGTTTTCCTCCCCCAGAATTGAGGAACTAGAACTCTGTCCAAATCTTTTTCTTCCAAATAGTTAATTCCCACATGCTCTCAAAGCAAAGCAATGAATATTCCTCCAGCATATAGCAAGTGTAAATTTTACTTTCACAAATCAGACGTTTGCAGACAAGGGCTTTGCTTTATTTTGCACCTGACATGCTACCCTCGATTCTTGAGCCACCATCTGCTTACAGCAAGCTAGTCATGCTTTTCCATTTTATTTAACTCTGTGTAATCCAGAAAGATCCCAGTTCACACTAGACACTATTATTGTAGGAGCTATTTAATGCGGAGCAGCTGCCTCTAGGTTACATGGTGCATGGTGTCCTTGCACAGTCACACACACAGCTGTAAGAAGGAGCTTTCAGGAGGAAGGGCAAGACCAGAACCCAGCACTGCCTAGGGCTCTATTGATGCCCAGCTTCTATAGCCTTGAATGTTGTCCCTCTTACTGTGAATGGAACACACTGCCCACTCTTTCATGAGGCATGTTGGATACTCTTACAGCCTTCAGCTGGTCTTTTTGGTGACTAACTAGAGATGGTAATTTTGATACGGCATGACTGGGCTTTTTTCACATCCCCAATTTCCAACCTACCAACTAGTGAGCTTTGTACCCACCAGAGCTCTGTTCATTGGGTCTTCTGGCCTTCCTAGGCAGGTTTTTCACTGGCAACAATCAAACTTATGCTTCTAATACCTGGCCCCTCCCCCCACCCTATGACCATTAGAAGCTTGGAATTCCTACTTGCACACATTCCTACCTTGTACCCTTTTGCCTTCTCCTCCCTCTCTCTGTCACTCTACCTTCTTTCTGTTGTGATTCCCTATCTGTCCAGCTATTCTGGCTGGATGTGGAGTTCTATCAGCAAATACCAAGAAAGAAGCAGTCATATATTCAAAATCACCCTTATGTTTGGGAAGAAATTCATTTACTCTTCGTTATTGAGATTACACAGGAGAAGGCCATACACATCACTCTTTGTCTATTCCTCCAGTTTTCTGGACATGGGTATGTAGACCATGGAGTGGGAAGCAAAGACCAATGGGAGTGGTAGATTCACAGAACTGACATCATAACATCATAAATAATTAATTTTTGCACTCTGCTTAGGGACCTGAGGTAGTGTCTGGCTACCTGAAAAGGTGCTTCATTGAGCTTTAGAAGTTAAATAATATAAACATTTGTTCTCCTCTGTACTTTTCCTCTACATAGGAGTGGAAGGGGCCAGTAGGTAACCCAAAGAAATAAGAAGAGGACTTTCCCTGATAGTTCATATCATTTGGTTCCAATCCTCCTTTCTGGTGAGCATGAGGCTGCAAGAAAAACACTCCTCGTCTAAAGGTTCTATCAAATTTACCACCTGAGTGGTTGAGAACCTTCCCTGGAGCCAAAGTGAGTTAATTACAATAATTGATCAGACCAGTTTTATTGAGGAGAAATCCTCAACCTACGTGACTAGATAGTAAATACATGGTTGCATGGCAGGAGCATTGGGGTAGGGCAGAGGGTCAAGAAGAACTTTTTAGAAGAGTGTGGTATCAAAATGAGAAGAGCAGCTGGCCAGCATGCCAAGAGGCCACATGGAATGATAGCCTTGTGTGACCAAATGTCTTTCTTCCATCACTGCAGTTGTAAGACCTCTTAGTGCTTATGTATGTTGGTGTTTGTCCGTATTTAAACTATAAGCACCTTGAAGGCAATGTCTGTGCTTTGTTTATTGCCAAACCCTTACATCACACCTAGCACACCTCAGATACATTATAAGAATTGGTAATTTGTTGGGGAATTATTATTAATAGAATGTTAAGTAACATTCCCAAAATTATTAAACGCTGTGAATTATTTGATAAAAGCAAAATAAATCATTGTTTAGTATAAAAATGCATTCTTACATCAGTGACTCACAGTTGAAATTAAAATGGAATCTCTCATAACAATATTAGAAGAAGAAAATTAATGGTTTTGCATTAATGAGGTTCGTTTTATTACTTAATAAATTACTGTTAGTTACAAGCAATATTTTAGAATACTTTAAGTGTTAGATGCACTGTATTCTATGCATATTGATATCCTGTAAAATGACAAATGAAAAATAATATAAAGAATTACAAAAATGTGAAATTCGGGCTCTAGTGACCTGGTGTTGTTATGATATATCATATACATCACAAATAAATCATGGCTGCTGTATTGTTTATATGTTGTTAAATTGTATGAAGATGTAATTTAAGGCCAATGTTGATAACATTGTAGACAAATGAATCATGTTCTTTGCATAGATGGTTTTATAGCAGAGGCTCCATAGTAGTTAGTAGTTAGTAAGTTAAAACTCTGTTAGACTTTCCATTATAAATTTTCAAAGGCATCCTGTTCTCAGGATTGAAATTTGGTAGCAAATCTTAAGACTAGAGCTGTCTTACTAGGTGAAAGAAATTATTTTACCCTGGTTAATAGATGCAAAGTTACAGGGGCACCTGGGTGGCTCAGTGGGTTAAGCATCTGACTTTGGCTCAGGTCATGATCTCAAGTTTTGTGAATTCGAGCCCCATGTCGGGCTCTGTGCTAACAGCCTTGAGCGTGCAGTATCTTTTACAACACCATGCATTACAAGTATGAGTAAGAGATTTTGAAGTTTAGCCCGAGTTAAGCACGAACCCTCTGGTTCTGTTTGTTACTTGCCAGTGAAATAAGGGATTGAAAAGGAAGATGTCTAAAATGTTTCTTGATTTATTATGTATCCATGATCTGTATATTGTACATACAGTATACTGTATATTGTGTAACTACTTTCACCTAATGTATTTATAATAACAATAACAACAAGCACAGAACTAAAAAGAACTTTCCACAGTCCTTTTCCCCACAAAAGTGTTACCTTTTCTTTTTTTTTTTTTTTAACATTTTTTATTTATTTTTGGGACAGAGAGAGACAGAGCATGAACGGGGGAGGGGCAGAGAGAGAGGGAGACACAGAATGGGAAACAGGCTCCAGGCTCTGAGCCATCAGCCCAGAGCCCGACGCGGGGCTCGAACTCACAGACCGCGAGATCGTGACCTGGCTGAAGTCGGACGCTTAACCGACTGCGCCACCCAGGCGCCCCAGTGTTACCTTTTCTAAGGCTCTATTGACATGAGAATCCAGTCCGTTCTTCAAGATCACCCAGAAGACCACCCTGAAATAGCTCATGCATTGTTTACGGATTTTTACACAAACACATCTTTAAAAAGCATTTAAATTGGCAAAATATATAACTTTGCAAATTAGTTACATTAAGGTTGTAATACATACATTGTAAATAAAAATTAATGTCTATGGCACACAGGGATGTTATACTGTTATACCTTGGTGTAATTTAGATCCTGAAAGATTAATTTGCATAATAGACTATGACCACTTTTAAAAATGACAATAATACCTAGCCCAAAGTACTTTATCATAAAAGCAGACACATTCACATGGGAGCTAATTTTCTATTTGGCTTCTTTCTGTAAATCAATATCCAAGGAAGCCTAAAGTTTCTTAAGCTAAAAACATAATGAATTGCTTTGGGGAATGAGAGTCCACACCTCACCAGTGTTCATCAAGTACAAGACAGGAAAATCTTTATTGTTTATTACAACAGCCAAAAACCATATTAAGGGCTTAATTCCAAGTAGTTTATGTTAAATACTTTATGACAGAAATTTGACTAAAAACCAAACAAATGTGAATATGACCATGGCGTGTATTTAGCACACGTGACACGTGTTGTATACACACATGTATACATATAACAACACATATGTAATACATACACATACATATATGTACGCACATATATTAATCAAAGAAGTAATTGCACTTTATGAATAGAAAGAATTTTTTTTAGTCTGGCTGAGTAGGGAGGTGATTATAAATCTCAGGCTGCTGTAGTTTAAGTCAATTTTCTTTGATTTTTTTCAACTGGGCAAGAGTACTGCTTATTGCCATTGTCTGACAGCCCCTTTTCTATTAGGTGACTATTTCTCCCCAGTTTTATTTTTTGCAAGCAGAATAAACCTTGTTCTTTCAATATTTCTTTCAGGGATGATATTCAATTAAAGAATCTTGGCAGCTCTTTTCTGTATCCTCTAAAACCCTTACTGGTTTCTGAAACATCTGCCAATAATGTTCTTACTGATTTTCCCAGAGACAATGGCTGGACTACCTTATGAAATTGTTTTGATACATGCAGTCTCATTCTTGTTTTTTACACTGTACACTGGGCTTCATTGCAGACTCTAAACAAGCTTGTCACCCACCGTGTGCTACTTTTCCTTAACTCATACTTTGTGGAATCTTTCCCTATTGAGCTTGCACTAAGTCTCTTTTCTTGGGTGTATTATGTAGCAGTTCCCCACATGAACTTCTGTTCTTCAGTTTACGTTAGTTCCACATTTACTTTCTGAAATGCTAAGCATGCTCCTTAAGGCCAGCATTCTTTGCAAAGTAAGTCACCTGTAAGTATTCATTCAGAACACTCCAGCTTGAACCTTGGAAGAGCACTTAGCTCATTATATTATCATTTTCTTGATAGCTTTCCAATTTGACATTAATTTACTCATAGACATTTCATAGGGTAGGATCCTAAAAATCAGTTATGTATCTGACGAGTGATGGCATCTGTATTTAATATAGACACCCATGTCCTGTGAGACTAAATCAAATTCTCTGTAGTTGGGAACATAATGCCTGTAATTTCCCATCAATGTCTCCAACCTATCATAAGAGCAGTTTTGTTTTGTTTTGTTTTGTTTTTTCCTAAATGGCAAAAAGACTTCTTGATAGGAAAAGTACCTAGCTTCAGTAGGGGATGGTTAATGTTACTGGTCCTTATTGCATGGCAAGCCAGCTTTACCCAAGTCCCTTTTTGGCTTTCTTCTATGCACAGATGAACTGCTCATCTTCTCCTACCTCTCCTGAGTCCATGATATTCACGAGGCTGGGTTGGGCTCATAGGGTGGATTATTCTACCTAAAAGACAGAAACTCAGACCCCACCCTGCTCCCTAGCATTACCTGTTTTCATGTGGGAGCAGACCTAGTTAGATCTGCCTCCTCAAAGCAACTCTAGCTGGTGTTCTGTTACTTTTTCTTCTCCAATTCCCACCTTCAACCTTCAATATTTTACCTTCCAAAGGGGTCAGGAGAGCCATCTTTCCCTCTCTGTGACTCCAGGCACACCTGAGATTGCTGGCCCTGACATTTACATAAAACGCCGAAACTTACAGCTCCCCACTTAGATTCAATTAGAATTATGTGTTCCAGGATGCTTTACCAAAGAAGCCTTACGTTGACACATTGGGTGCTGATTTAGATAATAAAGTGGAACCATAATTTCTACTTATTTATTATTCCATGAGTGTGTGGTATCTTAGGGGTTGTCCACGGGAAAGAAAAGATCAAGGCAGAATATGAACACTTCAGACTTCCTAATTGTGAAATCATAAAAGAAACGAATTTCACTTTAATGCTTAACATTGTCACCCAAATAGAGACTGAGTAGATATCGTCATTGGGAAGCAAATTTATCAGTTAGAGAGATGGCATGAGAAGTTTAATCTGGTACAGTCCATTTGGCTCATTTTCACAAGAAAAAAATTACTTATTTTGCAGTTAAGCTTTTCCAAGAGGTTAAAGTGTCCAGTAGCTGAGTGAATAATGATTTAGTTCTGGTTAAGTATGGGGATTTCTTTCTTGGGGAAAACTTTTTGTCATGGTCATTGTTTTTCCCAGGAAGAATTTTAGAGTTTTCAGTGGTTTATTTTCATCATGTTTATTTTCTATTCAGAGATAGAGAAACGGAAACTCAGCATACACAGTAGGGTTTCATCAGATATATGGCTGTGCATAGGCCTGGTTTGAAGCCCGATAAAAAAAAGGTGTGGACATATGAGGGGAAGACGGGTCACTGCTCTTCTTTTTCCCATTCCAGGCCCATTTTTACCCACATTCCCCTTCTTCTCTCTCTGGTTGATTTTGTGTGTCACACTTCTGGTTCTTCTCCTATTATCCTAAATAATCTTGGGGCCTCTGGGTTGCTCAGTCAGTTAAGCATCCAACTTGGGCTCAGGTCATGATCTTACAGTTTGTGAGTTCCCCCTATAATTTTACTGAATTTATTGGTTAGTCTAATAGTGTTTTTTGTTTTGTTGTTATTATTTTGGTTTTTGATAGTCTTTAGAAATTATCTGTACGTAAGATCATATTTACAAAGACAGTTTTACTTTCTTTCCAATTTGGACGATTTTTTTATTCTTGCCCGATTGCTCTACCTAGGACTTCTATGTTGAATAAGAGTGGTTAAGAGTGGACGTTCTTGGGGTACTGGGTGGCTCAGTCTGTTAAGCGTCCGACTTAGACTCAGGTCATGAGCTCAAGGTTCGTGAGTTCAAGCCCCATGTTGGGCTTTGTGCTGACAGCTCACCGCCTGGAGCCTGCTTCGGATTCTGTGTGTGTGTGTCTCTCTCTTTGCCCCTCCCCTGCTTGTTCATGTGCCTATTCACACACACACCCTCTCTCTCTCTCTCTCTCTCTCTCTCTTTTCCTCATAAATAAATAAATAAACATAAAAAAAAGAGTGGGCGTCCTTGTCTTGTTCTTGACCTTAGAAGAAAAGGTTTTAACTTTTCACCATTGAGTATGATGTTAGCTGTGAGTTGGTCATATATGGCCTTTATTCTGTTGAGGCATATTCTTTCAAGATACAATTTGTTGAGCATTTTCTTCATGAAAGATGTTATATTTTGTCAAATACCTTTTCTACTTGATTGAGATGATCTTAATGGTTTTTGTCTTTACTTCTATTAATGTGGTCTTTCACTTTTATTGCGCCATCCCTGCATCTCTGAATTATATCCTACTTGATTTTGGTGTATGATCCTTCCAGTGTGCTATTGAATTCAGTTTGCTAATGTTTTGAGAATTTTTGCATTTATATATATTAGGAATATTGGTTTGTACTTTTCTTATTTTGGGGGGTGCTGGAGTTCTCACTATGGGAGGAGAAAGATACATGGAAAGAACCCTATGATGTTAGATTAAAATTATATCATTATATTTATTATATTTGTTTACATCACTAGGTGTGCTGAAAAGGCCTAAAAAAGCAAGGATACTCCAGTAAAAGTGAATATCTCTAGTGACTAGATTTTGAATACCAGTTCCCACTAGCTACAGCTTATTTTAGTACTACAACAGAGAAGGGAAAACAAGAGCTTAGAAAATCTTGTGCTCGAAAGTAAGGAATTCCGTAAAAAATGATGCAACTGTTTCAAAGGAATTCAGGAGCCAGCTTAAAAGGGCTCCCAGTAGCCAATTAAAGGATAGTTTTTAAATAAATTTTTTTAATTTTTTTTAACGTTTATTTATTTTTGAGACAGAGAGAGACAGAGCATGAACAGGGGAGGGGGAGAGAGAGAGGGAGACACAGAATCTGAAGCAGGTTCCAGGCTCTGAGTTGTCAGCACAGAGCCCGACGCGGGGCTCGAACTCACGGACGGTGAGATCATGACCTGAGCCGAGGTCGGACGCTTAACCGACCAAGCCACCCAGGCGCCCCTAAATAAATTTTAAATTAAACTAACTTACTGAGAGATTTATGAGAATGAAAAAACCAGAAAGTAAAAAAAAAAAAAGTTTGCATGGAGCAGCTAGGAGTCATTTGCACTATATAAAATGGGTCATTTTTTAGAAACCAAAAGTTTATTTTAAATATCACAGGAAAATGACTCCCTAACCCTGGAGACAAATGACCTCAGTTCATCTCTTGAAACACTGTAACCTAGGCTAAGTAGTAAGGCCTGGTCATCAAATTAAAGGTGGCACCACACCCCTCCCTTCAGTCAGCCTATGATGCAATAACATCGTGTGTATCACTGTTTTCTGTCATGTAAGACTTTAATTTTTTAACCTCTGTTTTAACCTCTGTGTGTTCGTGCTTTTTTCAATATGGAAACTTCTCCCTTCTTCTCATTCATCACTCACGGATCAGCTTGCAAAAAACCTCCTCCACTCTATCCTCTCTATTCAAATTTATGTAATGACTTCCTCCTGCATGTTTCTATACAACCATGCATGTAACTCTGTTCAATTCACACCATGTGTGTTCTTTTCATGGAGCTATCCTCCAGTGGCTTCTACATTGTGTAATGATAGGGACAATGTTGTATTTTTTATATCTACAAACTACCTCTCACCCCTTCCATTACCTTTAGTAGCTAGTTCATTGCTTTGCAAGCAGTAAGTGTAAAACAAATACTGTTGATTTAACCTGAGTAACTTGTGAACAAAGATGGAGATTCTAAACTATTCCCAGTATGTGCACATCTGAGCAAAGCCCAAGGTAAAATTCAGTAATTATGATGGAGATAAATATAAAATCTGGGAGAAAGAGAAGGAGGGAAGGGGAAAGCATTTACTGAGTGTACACATTGTGCCAAGTATTTTCACCAGAATTGCCTCAGAGATGCTAGGACAGGCTAAGTAATTGATAACTCAGTGAAATGGAAGTAATATGACTGGGATCTGAGCCTGGGTCAGTCTGCCCTCTGAACCCATGTTCTTTCACTATCCTAGGCTGTCCACATGGTAGCTTATTTAGAAAAGATCTTAGAATATAGTAGACTGAAGCTTAAGAGTAGGAATTAATGATATCAATTAATTTAGGCATATTAAAAGCAATGTGAAATCCACATCAAAGGAGGAAAGAGTCCCATTTTACTTTTAGGCTCTTTGGTGCTGGTTGGGCCACATTTTGAGCACTGTACCCATACTGCCTTCTAATACCACTTGCTAAATAAAATGTGTCTGAAAGAGGGATCAGGAAAGGGACAAGTGTGAAAATGATAATATGCAAGGAACAGTTAGAAGTTGGGAAATATTTATTCCATGAAGGATTACAATAAGAGGACACAAGAGAGTTGTGTTCACCATATGGAAACAAAAACTAGGACTGGGGCTAAAGAATTATAGACAAGTTCAGCATATAGACCTCTTTTCTCTATGATACTTAGATTTTTTTCCTAACTAAATCTTCTAACATAGTTTTTAATTATTTTTTTTTTGAGAGAGAGAGAATGGGGGAAGGGAAAGGGGGGGAGAGAGAGAGAGAATGAATGAATGAATGAATGAATGAATCTTAAACGGGCTCCACACCCAACACGGAACCTGATGCAGGGCTTGATCCCGCGACCCTGGGACCATGACCCAAGCTGAAACCAAGAGTCAGATGCTCAACTGACTGAGCCACCCAGGTTATGAGCCCCATAACAAGGTTTTTAAATTTAAACTCAAGAGGACTAACAATCTATAATATTCATGGGAAGAGAGACTCCTATATCAGAAAGGAATTGCAATGCATGACCTCTAAAGATAATGACATATTAAGAAAGTTATGAAAAAATTAACTTAGCATATACACACATGTATATATATGCTATATATGCATTTTCTGTGTGTGTATATATGTGTGTATGAAGTGCATTTACTTACAGTGCCCAGAGCCAAGCTTAAGAGAAGAGGAAATACATAAAGGGAATGTTTTAAATTATTAACAAATAATTTTCTCTGTATCTATTTCCATACATTCCCATATCCTGTGGACCTTCCCCAACTCTGGCATCTACAGCACACCATGTCACAGAAGGATGCAGATGACAAAGGAATAAAATTCCTGGTTTAAGCATATCCAAAACCTAGGATTCAGGGCAAACAAAACATTTGGGACAATACGTGATGAAGCAGTATCTCTTTTAACTTCTGCTGAAACTGGGTGAAAGGGGTTTGGGCTGAGGGAAAAGGTGGGGGGAGTCACCTGAAAATCAAAGAGAATTGAGGAATTGGCAGGCATCCCTCTCCCAACACTGCCTTTAGAAGACAGGGGAACGCTAGATGCGTTTGAAGATCTGAAAGCACAGAGCTGTAACCATGGAACCACAAATTCCTCAGTTCCCATCCTAGTGCTGGAGAAGAGAAAATGTGTTTCATGTGCCTAGGCCTGTGTCAGCTTTGTAACATTTCCCAGTACTGAGTGGAATGTTTCTTGCATAACTGAGGGTGTTGTGGACCTAACACAGAAAGATGGAAGACCAGGAGGGGCCTCAGGTGGGAGCGACCTAGGGATGGAGACCAAGCTGAAAAGAGGATAATCAGTTACACTTAGGACCAGATATATGGCAATGGTGTTTGTAACTGGGTTACACTGACACACAGGAGCCAACTATGTGCATTTCTTCCCAGCTGTGTGCCTTCAGTGATGGGAAAGGTACATGAAATTTGCCTTTGTGTGAGTATTTACACTGTAGAAATTAGCAGCCACTGCTAAACATGGCGCTTGTTTTTTCCCACTTGTTGGTTGGTTGATTAGTTGGTTAATTGGTTGGTTGGCTGGTTTACCAGCATACACTGGTTGCACAACTATCCTGATGCCTCAGTGCTATTAAGAAATTGATTAATTTTCTACCACCCAGGGAAGTGGTAGTAATTAAATTATCATAAAATCGTGATACCACATTTCCTATACACCTGAGTTTATGGACTGAGATTCATACTATATATAGTAAACTCGCTATTGTACAAATTAAATTTTAAAAACTTTGTAATAAATTATAACCAGACACTTCTAGCAAGTCATAAAACTTATGCGGCCAATGCTTTTTTTTTAAAGAAAAGATTTACCCAGCATTTGGCATAGCACCAGGGATATGCCTAATATTTTAAATTATGATAATCTATTATACCAGCCATGATAACTATAGCCTGCTGTAGTGCCTTGGAAATTGCTTAATTAAAAAGTTTTATTTCCTCACTTTCTTCTGAAAAACTCCTTTCCTTTTGAATTTGTTCACCTTTGTTACCTGTCTCAATTTCTTCATGTGTGAGTGCAAACATTCTTGGGTTCAGCCCACAAGAAAATTGTGGGTTGTAGAAGAAGATCCAATCATTACATGGACCATTTTGCTGTTGTGATATTCTGTGCATCTAATGTTTGCAGGTTCCCTTAAAGGATTTTCATTTCAGTGGTCATCTACGTCATCTCTGTCAGATCTTAACAGCTCAGGTTCTGCGTGTAGGATATGTGAACCCTGCCTGGTATCTTTCTACCTTGGCACTTTGTAGTCCCTAGTAACCAGTGTTACTTTTTGATAGACCTGAATCTGTGTTTTATACTCTACGTAAGTTTTCATATTACTTTACTATAATTATGGGTAGGTTGATAAAATACATAGATTTCCATTAACGTTATAAGATAAATAATAGCAGTCTAAAATATTCTTACAATTCTTAAACTAAAAGGCTAATTAAACTTATGAGTTTTCTTAAACAGTGAGTTATTGTGAGAATTTATAAATCATGGTGGATTTTGTACAAAGAAATAAGCATTTTTGTAAAGTTTTTAGTAAGTATTGTTTATGATGAAAGTCATGTGTTTCCATGGCATTTTCTTCGAAAATGTTTATGAAAGAAAAGGCAGAATAAACTTTAGAGAATTACTCAAAGCAGCCAAAGGGACTTAATTACAAGAAAATAAGTCACTCATTTATTTAAAAACTCTGGCAAGAGGTGGTGATTACTGAGAAGACATTCTGTTAAACGCAGAGCATTGGGTATACACTGAAGTTCAAACTCAACCTGAAACATGGGTTAGAACATTTATCCTCCTCTTGCTTCCAGCAACTCAGCTGCACAAGGGACAAACCATCATGAATAAACAATGATAGTGTTTTAAATGGATATAAGCTAAAACATTTCAAGAAGTATCTTTTTTCAGGTTCCTGGAGGTGAGGGTATAAGTGGGGGAAATGATAGGTTGAAGAATAAATTCTAAGACATCTTTTTAAAACATAGAAAACCATTATATCATTTACAAAATGATAAACATTTCTATGACTACAAAGAAAAAAATATGTGAGTTTACTTTCTGCCACAGGAATCACAAATAAATTGAATAGGTCATGTACAGTCGAATTTATTCATTAGACTGATGTAAAAAGTCAGAAACATCTCAATGTTAACATGATCAAAGCTATTCAATGTATTTTCCTCCCTGAAATTCTACTCAATTTTTTATCACTGTGAAAGAGTAAGCAGGTATAGAATCCCTTTCTTTGTGCTACCTTCTACTCTTAACTTTAAAGAGAACCTGTCACAATATATGGCATTTAATTCTTTGCTTTTACAAGCTTGTCTTTTCCACTAACCCTGAATGCCATCAATGTAAGGACACCTTCTATTCAGTGTTGTATAACTGGCACATAATATAGTTCTAGAATATATCAGGTGTTCAATAAATAATTGTGTGCAGTTGTTATAACTTGAACATTTAATTCTTACTCTTCCAAATGTTCATATCCCATTGCTCCTTGATGATTCTTAAATGCCCTTTGACACTTCTGGCATAATTAGAGCCAGCTCACTCCTTTCTTTTTATTTCTATGAAGAAATTCTTACATAAAACTTTTGTCTGTGAGTCACCAGTTTAAATTTTCCCACCAGAAAAGAAGTTGCATGAATTAAAGGCACTGAAGAAATTGTTGTCCTACCCGCCCCCCGCTGCCACCCCACTGCTCAGCATTACTGGAATATCTGAACCATACAACAGGAATTTTAACAGAATTTTCTGAACAAAAATTTGGAGTCAAAGATAAAACAGTAAATATCTTGGTAATTTCGTGTGGATGCCAAAATCCACTGTGCCGCTCCAATTTCAATCTACACAAATTCTTCACTCAACCCATGTGGCTGAGAGATAAGCAGGTAGGGAGAATGGAGTTATCTTCCCCAGAGCTCAAGCTCTGGGCCTGTCGCCAGACATCTTCAGAGATGGAGAGATTCTCATGTCTCTGATACATTTCTACTTGCTCTTTGGTTTCTTTTTCAACTTTCCCTTCATACTCCAGATGCCTATAATGGAGAACAAAGAGTACATACAGTTTTCTGGCTGTCTTTAATATTATTTTGACTCTGTTGAGCTAATAGCCACTTTGTTCCTCTTTGCTCTCCCTACAAGTTTTTTGGCCACCTTCTCTGTCTTTGACTTTCCTCTGATGGCTGGGACCTCTGCCCATTACCTTGGGTCTTCTCCTCCTGGTCAGTCCTGGATCAGCTCTCCCCACCTCTCTTTTGTCACAAATCTGCTTCGTGTATGTGGAATCAGCCTTTTGGCTCCTACATCTCTGATGCTGAATGAAGACAGAAACCCTGTGTATGTATCAGACTTCCAGAGATCTGCCAAGGACTGTCTTCTGCTTTCTCTGGACTTGAACAGTTGCCTTCTTCAACCACTTCTGTAGAACCTGGGCTATTGTCTGCTCTGGGCCCCTTCCTGGCCTTGCCTGGCCAGGTCTATCTCAGCCATGCAACACAGGCTGTCAGGTTTATGGTTGTGATCTTACTCCTACCAAGTAAAGCTTTCCTGGACCTTTTTTGGCAATATCTTCAACAAGCCGAGTGCAATGGAGGCTAACCCAGACTTTTTGTTCAACAGTCCTAATTCTGATAGTATGTATCTACTCAATAGCATGTCTTAAATTCTCTTTCTTCAAAACCTACCTTTACACTTTCCTTTTCTGTAACTTACCCTGATTCATTACAAGTGGTAGTATAACCTAAGTAAACTCCAGGGTCAGGTAAGGAGGGTACAATTTGGAAGAAGATGAGGGTTTACCAGAGGCTTAAAGGAAAAGCAAATAAGGATATGGAGAGAAGGCAGATGAGGGACAGCCAGCGGGCCTCCAACAGTCTGTCTGAAGAGGATGTACTGGCTTGTCCTCATTCTAAAAAGATGGGAGGGGATGGTCAGGTTCCTTGTTGGCTTCTCCCACTTCGACCTTGCAGTTGTGTTCTGAGAAGAGAAGGGGATGTGACTGACTGTGCTCCAGAAGCTCCCCAGACCATTGCAGAGGGCCGTCTGGTGCCAGCTGCCAAGGCCAGGGTGCAGCTGCCACCATTATTGCCACTGACAAAGGGACAGCCAGCCTGTGAAACTGCTCGCTCCTGGAGGCCCTGTGGGCACTGTCGACCCACAGAGATGGTGGCTGGCATGGACCAGATCCCAACCATGGCAGGTTTCCAAGCTCCATTTATGGGGAAACAGCCTGATTTTGGCCACTGTGCCTGTTTCACATTTGCCTCCTGATTTATCACCCCCCTCCCCATTCCCTGCAAAGGCTCTGTGTAGACAGCACGCCAGACTCTGCAGATCCCCAGAGGGTAGGTTTTCCAAGGTAGAGGTCTAGACTGTACTCCCACAGTCCTTCTGTCTCGTTTTTATCATTAGGAGAATAGAAAATAAGGAGAAGAAGGAAAAAGGCAAGCATGTTAACTGTTTGATTTAATGGCCTAAGAATTCATTTTTTTTTTTAACTTGGAACTTTTCTTCCTAATTATAAGAGTAATACCTGCTGATGGCAGAAAAATTATAAAAACACTGAAAATCATAAACCCTCAAATGTGATTTCATGCCAGTCTTTATGTAAAATGTAAGATATATTTATATAACATATAACAAAATACATGACACAATTATAATACATATTATTTAATATGTAAAAGTGACAATTTGCCACACTATATATATTACAATGTAATATGTAGCATTCAACATAGACCATACGACATGCACTGTATACCAGGTATATTACCTTGATTCTAAGATGTTATATTTAACCTCAATTTAATATTTCCTGAAATTAGAATGACTCATCAATATATAGAATAAATTGATGACAAACCTTAGATAAGAGGAAATATGAGTTCTGTGTTTCTGTTAGAGTTTTTATGAAAATACCGAATCAACATTTTTTGTATCCTTAACTGTTTGCCATGCCAATACATATTCTTTTACCTCATGAATTTTATAGTAGCATTGTAATTCATTATATTGATTTCCTCTGGCTTCTTTAACCTATCTCTGCTTAAGAGCATTTTAACTTTTATCAGACCATATGATTTTAGGCCTTTGGAGAGAAGCAAGAGACAGAGGCAATCTGCTTACTTTCACAGCCCAGAGAATTTGAACTGGCCCTTCAGAGGCACATTACCTTTTAAAAAATGCCTTTGTGCTGGGGCAGTTTCCATACTAACAGATACATGCAGAAGGATGGGCCACCAACCCATTCCCCCTCATTTTATTTTTTAGGAAATAAATATGTGTGACTAACACCCATTTTTCCAGGAAAAGATTCAGCTTTGTTTGTGGACCACCTCCTCCCAGTGGTGAGGCCCTTTCTCAGTGGAAACTTTGGAGGATGCTGTACTGTTTTACTAGGAGAGCCATGTCACCTGTGGTACTCAAAAACTTGTTTGCAGTTCACACTACAGCAGGCTTGAGGTGGCTGAGGGTCTCAACAGACACAAACACCTGAGACCATTACAGACTAGCCTAAATGACTGAGGGGGAGTAAGAAGGAGGAGAGAGAAAAGTAAAAAGACAAATGGAAGGGTTATCTAAATAGATTCATAAAATTAGAGCAAAATAACTTTGCTGTTTTCTTGGGGGGTGGAGTAATGTTTATAACATTAATTGTTAATATTTAATTCATCATTGTCCAACATTTATTGAATATCTGCCAAGGGCATGGTGATACCTAATCCCTTTCCAAATTGGGACCAATGCATGGGGTTGGTGGGGAGGAGTGGGGGAAAGAAGGAAGTTGTATCTATCCCGACTCCAACAGCAATTTGCTACATTACTAGCTTTCTTGAAGTGTGAAATAGTAAAAGGTACTTGACTTTCGTCATCCTTGACTAGACAATTAGTATCTTTACAAAACTTATCAGCACAAAATATGTTTGAAAATTAGCTTTTAGACCTTTTTTATATGTATATTTTTTATTGGTTGATACTGGCAACAGACTAAATAAATGTACCATAGATGTTTGAAGGTGGCCAATCTCAAAGGCATGGGATAGTGTGATTTAGCAGTTGACAGGTAGAGCATGAGCAATAGTCTACTTCGTAGGTTAAAGTTACAAAAAAACTGAGGTTAATGCTTTTCAGTATGAGATTATAGGTTGTATAGCAAGATAAGCATAGAACTCACATCAATTTCAATAATATTAGATGTCCTCTGCCCAAAGCCTTTTCTGCCAAGTTTAGATAGAAATTTTATTTGCTTATGATTACATTCAATTAGCATTAATCACAGTCTAATTTATTTGCATCATTGTTTTTTTTTTATTTTTTAACTTTTTAAATTTTTTTAACATTTATTCATTTTTTTTAATATATGAAATTTATTGGCAAATTGGTTTCCATAAAACACCCAGTGCTCATCCCAAAAGGTGCCCTCCTCAATACCCATCACACACCCTGCCTTCCCTCCCACCCCCCATCAACCCTCAGTTTGTTCTCAGTTTTTAGGAGTCTCTTATGCTTTGGCTCTCTCCCACTCTAACCTCTTTTTTTTTTTTTCCCTTCCCCTCCCCCATCGGTTTCTGTTAAGTTTCTCAGGATCCACATAAAAGTGAAACCATATGGTATCTGTCTTTCTCTGTACGGCTTATTTCACTTAGCATCACACTCTCCAGTTCCATCCACATTGCTACAAAGGGTCATATTTCATTCTTTCTCATTGCCACGTAGTACTCCATTGTGTATATATACCACAATTTCTTTATCCATTCATCAGTTGATGGACATTTAGGCTTTTTCCACAATTTGGCTATTGTTGACAGTGCTGCTCTAAACATTGGGGTACAAGTGCCCCTATGCATCAGTACTCCTGTATTCCTTGGGTAAATTCCTAGCAGTGCTACTGCTGGGTCATAGGGTAGGTCTATTCTTAATTTTTTGAGGAACCTCCACAGTGTTTTCCAGAGTGGCTGCACCAGTTTGCATTCCCACCAACAGTGCGAGAGGGTTCCCATTTCTCCACATCCTGTCCAGCATCTATAGTCTCCTGATTTGTTCATTTTGGCCACTCTGACTGGCGTGAGGTGATATCTGAGTGTGGTTTTGATTTGTATTTCCCTGATGAGGAGCAACGTTGAGCATCTTTTCATGTGCCTGTGGGCCATCTGGATGTCTTCTTTAGAGAAGTATCTATTCATGTTTTTGCCCATTTCTTCACTGGATTATTTGTTTTTCGGGTGTGGAGTTTGGTGAGCTCATTATAGATTTTGGATACTAGCCCTTTGTCCGATATGTCATTTGCAAATATCTTTTCCCATTCCGTTGGTTGCCTTTTAATTTTGTTGATCGTTTCCTTTGCTGTGCAGAAGTTTTTTATCTTCATGAGGTCCCAATAGTTCATTTTTGCTTTTAATTCCCTTGCCTTTGGGGATGTGTCGAGTAAGAAATTGCTGCGGCTGAGGTCAGAGAGGTCTTTTCCTGCTTTCTCCTCTAGGGTTTTGATAGTTTCCTGTCTCACATTTAGGTCCTTTATCCATTTTGAGTTTATTTGTGTGTATGGTGTAAGAAAGTGGTCTAGTTTCATTCTTCTGCATGTTGCTGTCCAGTTCTCCCAGCACCATTTGTTAAAGAGACTGTCTGTTTTCCATTGGATATTTTTTCCTGCTTTGTCAAAGATGAGTTGGCCATACTTTTGTGGGTCTAGTTCTGGGGTTTCTATTCTATTCCATTGGTCTATGTGTCTGTTTTTGTGCCAATACCATGCTGTCTTGATGATTACAGCTTTGTAGTAGAGGCTGAAGTCTGGGATTGTGATGCCTCCTGCTTTGGTTTTCTTCAAAATTACTTTGCCTATTCGGGGCCTTTTGTGGTTCCATATGAATTTTAGGATTGCTTGTTCTAGCTTTGAGAAGAACGCTGGTGCAATTTTGATTGGAATTGCATTGAATGTGTAGATAGCTTTGGGTAGTATTGACATTTTAACAATATTTATTCTTCCAACCCATGAGCACGGAATGTTTTTCCATTTCTTTATATCTTCTTCAATTTCCTTCATAAGCTTTCTATAGTTTTCAGCATACAGATCTTTTACATCTTTGATTAGATTTATTCCTAGGTATTTTATGCTTCTTGGTGCAATTGTGAATGGGATCAGTTTCTTTATTTGTCCTTCTGTTGCTTCACTATTAGTGTATAAGAATGCAACTGATTTCTGTACATTGATTTTGTATCCTGCGACTTTGCTGAATTCATGTATCAGTTCTAGCAGACTTTTGGTGGAGTCTGTCGGATTTTCCATGTATAATATCATATCATCTGCAAAAAGTGAAAGCTTGACTTCATCTTTGCCAATTTTGATGCCTTTGATTTCCTTTTGTTGTCTGATTGCTGATGCTAGAACTTCCAACACTATGTTAAACAACAGCGGTGAAAGTGGACATCCCTGTCGTGTTCCTGATCTCAGGGGGAAAGCTCTCAGTTTTTCCCCTTTGAGGATGGTATTAGCTGTAGGCTTTTCATAAATGGCTTTTATGATGTTTAAGTATGTTCCTTCTATCCAGACTTTCTCGAGGGTTTTTATTAAGAAAGGATGCTACATTTTGTCAAATGCTTTTTCTTCATCGATTGACAGGATTATATGGTTCTTATCTTTTCTTTTATTAATGTGATGTATCACATTGATTGATTTGCGACTGTTGAACCAGCCCTGCAGCCCAGGAATGAATCCCACTTGATCATGGTGAATAATTCTTTTTATATGCTGTTGAATTCGATTTGCTAGTATCTTATTGAGAATTTTGGCATCCATATTCATCAGGGATATTGGCCTGTAGTTCTTTTTTTGCTGGGTCTCTGTCTGGTTTAGGATGGCTTCATAGAATGAGTCTGGAAGTTTTCCTTCCCTTTCTATTTCTTGGAATAGCTTGAGAAGGATAGGTATTATCTCTGCTTTAAATGTCTGGTAGAATTCCCCAGGGAAGCCATCTGGTCCTGGACTCTTATTTGTTGGGAGATTTTTGATAACCGATTCAATTTCTTCGCTGGTTATGGGTCTATTCAATCTTCCTATTTCCTCATGTTTGAGTTTTGGAAGTGTGTGGGTGTTTAGGAATTTGTCCATTTCTTCCAGGTTGTCCGGTTTGTTGGCATATAATTTTTCATAGTATTCCCTGATAGTTGCTTGTATTTCTGAGGGATTGGTTGTAATAATAACATTTTCGTTCATGATTTTATCTATTTGGGTCATCTCCCTTTTCTTTTTGAGAAGTCTGGCTAGGGGTTTATCAATTTTGTTTATTATTTCAAAAAACCAACTCTTGGTTTCATTGATCTGCTCTACAGTTTTTTTAGATTCTATATTGTTTATTTCTGCTCTGATGTTTATTATTTCTCTTCTTCTGCTGGGTTTGGGTTGTCTTTGCTGCTCTGGTTCTATTTCCTTTAGGTGTGCTGTTAGATTTTGTATTCGGGATTTTTCTTGTTTCTGGCGATAGGCCTGGATTGCAATGTATTTTCCTCTCAGGACTGCCTTTGCTGCATCCCAAAGCATTTGGATTGTTGTATTTTCATTTTCATTTGTTTCCATATATTTCTAAATTTCTTCTCTAATTGCCTGGTTGACCCATTCATTCTTTAGTAGGGTGTTCTTTAGCCTCCATGCTTTTGGAGGTTTTCCAGACTTTTTCCTGTGGTTGATTTCAAGTTTCATAGCATTGTGGTCCGAAAGTATGTATGGTATGATCTCAATTCTTGTTTACTTATGAAGGGCTGTTTTGTGACCCAGTATGTGATCTATCTTGGAGAATGTTCCATGTGCACTCGAGAAGAAAGTATATTCTGTTGCTTTGGGATGCAGAGTTCTAAATTTATCTGTCAAGTCCATCTGATCCAATGTATCATTCAGGGCCCTTGTTTCTTTATTGACCGTGTGTCTAGATGATCTATCCATTTCTTTTTTTTTTTTTTTTTTTAATTTTTTTTTTTTTCAACGTTTATTTATTTTTGGGACAGAGAGAGACAGAGCATGAACGGGGGAGGGGCAGAGAGAGAGGGAGACACAGAATCGGAAACAGGCTCCAGGCTCCGAGCCATCAGCCCAGAGCCTGACGCGGGGCTCGAACTCACGTACCGCGAGATCGTGACCTGGCTGAAGTCGGACGCTTAACCGACTGCGCCACCCAGGCGCCCCGATCTATCCATTTCTGTAAGTGGAGTGTTAACGTCCCCTGCAATTACCACATTCTTGTCAATAAGGTTGCCTATGTTTGTGAGTAATTGTTTTATATATTTGGGGGCTCCTGTATTCGGCGCATAGACATTTATAATTATTAGTTCTTCTTGATGGATAGACCCTGTAATTATTATATAATGCCCTTCTTCATCTCTCATTACAGCCTTTAAGTTAAAGTCTAGTTTGTCTGATATAAGTATGGCTACTCCAGCTTTCTTTTGACTTTCAGTAGCATGATAAATCGTTCTCCATCCCCTCACTTTCAATCTGAAAGTGTCCTCATATCTAAAATGAGTCTCTTGTAGACAGCAAATAGATGGGTCTTGTTTTTTTATCCATTCTGATACCCTATGTCTTTTGGTTGGCATATTTTGTCCATTTACATTCAGTGTTATTATAGAAAGATATGGGTTTAGAGTCATTGTGATGTCCGTAGGTTTCATGCTTGTAGCGATGTCTCTGGTACTTTGTCTCACAGGATCCCCCTTAGGATCTCTTGTAGGGCTCGTTTAGTGGTGATGAATTCCTTCAGTTTTTCTTTGTTTGGGAAGACCTTTATCTCTCCTTCTATTCTAAATGACAGATTTTCTGGATAGGGGATTCTCGGCTGCATATTTTTTCTGTTCATCACATTGAAGATTTCCTGCCATTCCTTTCTGGCCTGCCAAGTTTCAGTAGAGAGATCTGTCACTAGTCTTATCGGTCTCCCTTTATGTGTTAGAGCACGTTTATCCCTAGCTGCTTTCAGAATTATCTCTTTATACTTGTATTTTGCCAGTTTCACTATGATATGTCGTGCAGAAGAAGATCGATTCAAGTTACGTCTGAAGGGAGTTCTCTGTGACTCTTGGATTTCAATGCCTTTTTCCTTCCCCAGATCAGGGAAGTTCTCAGCTATTATTTCTTCAAGTACACCTTTAGCACCTTTCCCTCTCTCTTCCTCCTCTGGAATATTAATTATGTGTAGATTATTTCTCTTTAGTGCATCACCTAGTTCTCTAATTTTCCCCTCATACTCCTGGATTTTTTTATCTCTCTTCTTCTCAGCTTCTTCTTTTTCCATAATTTTATCTTCTAGTTCACCTATTCTCTCCTCTGCCTCTTCAATCCGAGCCGTGGTAGTGTCCATTTTATTTTGCAGCTCATTAATAGCATTTTTTAGCACCTCTTGGCTGTTCCTTAGTCCCTTGATCTCTGTAGCAATAGATTCTCTGCTGTCCTTTATACTGTTTTCAAGCCCAGCGATTAATTTTATGACTATTATTCTAAATTCACTTTCTGTTATATTGTTTAAATCCTTTTTGATCAGTTCGTTAGCTGTCAATATTTCCTGGAGATTCTTTTGAGGGGAATTCTTCCGTTTCGTCATTTTGGATAGTCCCTGGAGTGGTGCGGACCTGCAGGGCACTTCCCTTGTGCTGTGGTGTATAACTGGAGTTGGTGGGCGGGGCCGCAGTCAGACCTGATGTCTGCCCCCAGCCCACTGCTGGGGCCACAGTCAGACTGGTGTGTACCTTCTCTTCCCCTCTCCTAAGAGCGGGATTCACTGTGGGGTGGCGTGCCCTGTCTGGGCTACTTGCACACTGCCAGGCTTGTGGTACTGGGGATCTGGCGTATTAGCTGGGGTGGATCGGCAAGGTGCACAGGGGCAGGAGGGGCAGGCTCAGCTCGCTTCTCCTTTGGAGATCCACCTTGGGATGGGCCCTGTGGCACCAGAAGGGAGTCAGACCCACCGGAGGGATGGATCCGCAGAAGCACAGCGCTGGGTGTTTGGGCGGTGCAAGCAAACTGGCTGGGGGATGGGGGAGGGAGATGGCGCTGGTGAGCGCCTTTGTTCCCCACCAAGCTGCGCTCTGTGGTCCAGGGCTCAACAACTCTCCCTCCCGTTGTCCTCCAGTCCTCCCGCTCTCCGAGCAGAGCTGTTAGCTTATAACTTTCCAGACGTTAAGTCCTGCTTGCTGTCTGAACACACTCCGTCTGGCCCCTCTGCTTTTGCAGACTCAGGAGCTCTGCTTGGCGGGCGGGCTGCCCCTCCCCCCTGGCTCCCTCCCGCCAGTCCATGTAGCGCGCACTGCCTCTCCACCCTTCCTACCCTCTTCCGTGGGCCTCTCATCTATGCTTGGCTCTGGAGAATCCATTCTGCTAGTCTTCTGGCGGTTTTCTGGGTTATTTAGGCAGGTGTAGGTGGAATCTAAGTGATCAGCAGGACGCGGTGAGCCCAGTGTCCTCCTACGCCGCCATCTTCGAGCCTCTGCATCATTGTTAATTATGGTTACCAGATATTCTCAAAATACATGTATAATACTAAGATGGAGAAAACAATCATATGGTCAATAAGTAGCAGTTATCAGTATTGAAATAAGTTATTTAATTAGTAAATAGATCATTTCAATAAGTATAACTCTATTAGGAATGACTTATGACTAACTATATTATAAAATAATATTTCAACTTTGAATGTGTTGGCATTTATGCTTCTTATTAGGGAATTTAAAAGTGTCTTACTTTCCTTCTACATTTTAGTTGTTGACTATTAACATTGAGGAGAAAAGCAGAGATGGACATCATTAAGTAAGACAATTACAATGAGCTATGTTGCTTTGCTTTTGCAAATATTTTTACTATCATGGAGTATAGAACATTCTGACTTTATTTTTTTTCATAAGAAATATCCCTAAGTCATATTAAAATATGTATTATTCAATCAGCTCAGCTAGGTTAATAAATCATCCTCCTGATGTCCCATAATCTGTGATCTTATTACATTTTTATTTTGATTCTCTCCTTCTCTTTCTTTTTTCCTTAATTCCACAAATGGCTCTTTCAAATTTCTTAAGAACTATGGGATTTCAATGCTGAGAGGAGTTGAAATATACATCCAGTCTAAGTCTCTCAATCAAGAAATGAGGAAATTGAAGCCAGAGGAGCAAAAAAAACAAAAAACAAAAAAACAAAACACCTCTGCTAGAGCCACATGGCTAATTAGTGACAGAATATGAGCTAGAATTCATGTTCTTTCAACTCCCAGCTCAGTTCTCTTTTCATATCCAATTTTGTTTAGGCTTTGTAAAAAATAAATATGTTCTTCACTCTGAAATAGTGCTTAAAACAAAATTATCATATCCATGAATATTTATTTATTAAATGTTGGTGCAAAATAAAATTTACTCTGTCCTTTTTTAAATTATCTCTTTAATCTCCAGGTCACTAAGTTGTATACTGTGACATTTGTAACATAGTCATGCATATTTGAGTGAGTTTAGGCATTAACTCCTAAGGGAATGAAGAAGGCTCTATGCATTTAGAATGAGGACCACGGGGATATACAATCTGCAGAGATACCAATGAGAGACCATTAAGGACAAGGTCTGGGCTCCTGATGCCATTACAAGGGGGAGAGAGAGAACCTCACACCTCACTGAGAAGACACTGAATTTAGGAAAATCACAACTGCTACCTAGAACTGATTAAATCTGGCTATAGATTAAAATAGGACTGAAGACATAAATTTGATTACAGCTTTGGAGGTCAAGGTTTTTTAAAAAAAATTTATGCCTGTTATACTTGTATTTCTCTGTATTGATCTTCTGATATGTTTGACTCTATTGCCAGACTATAAACTCCTACCTATTAATGACAGTAAAAGTCATCTTTGTACTCCCCAAACCCTTGGTACACTGGATATAATGAGGTGTTGTTTCTGTATTTGATTGGTTGCAAAGTGGCCCCTGCCCTGAAGCCATGCTTCTTGCTATATAACTTTATAGCTCTTCATATTAAGGGGTAGAGTCTATGTTTATACCTTTTGAAACTGGGCTGCTTTTTTCATCTGCTTTGCCTAATGGGTGTGACGAAAGCAAAAGTTTTGTTTCTGAGCCTTGGCCTATAGAGGCCTTCTGTATCTCTGCTCACTTCCTTGGGGTCCTGTCATCAGTTTGTCAATAAGATTGACTACTGGGGCGCCTGGGTGGCTCCGTCATTTGGGCGTCCAACTTCGATTCAGGTCATGATCTCACGGTTTGTGAGTTCGAGCCCCACATTGGGCTCTGTGCCAACAGCTCAGAGCCTGGAGCCTGCTTCGGATTCTGTGTCTCCCTCTCTTTCTGCCCCTCCCCTGTTCATGCTCTGTCTCTCTCCGTCTCAAAAATAAGTAAAACATTTAAAAAACTTTAAGAAAAGATTGACTACTCTGCTGGATGCTGAAAGGCCACATAGAGGAGAATCTAGTTGTCCCAGCTGATACTATCCTAGACCAGCCTATGTCCAGTCAGCATCCAAACATAGAAGGGGAGCCTGGTATCCTTATCAAAGCCATCTACCCACTCCACAGCATTTTGTAGATGTACTAGTAGGCCCAGCTGAATCACCCAGCTGATTCAGAAACTCATGAGCAGTAATCAGTGCTTACTGTTTTAAGCCACTGAGTTTGGGGAAGGTTTGTTATGCATCCTCATTGTGGCAATGGGTAACTGAAATACTTTCTGAAATAAATTGATGAATTGCTCACAAACAAGCATATAATGACTTAGGTAATAAGAAAGGGGTGAAACAGTATTCATGGGCCCAAGGCTTCTTGGCTTTTAGGACTCCTTTCATTTTTTCCCCTAATTCCCCATTGAGCATCAGTGGATTTGAAAGAGCAATGATCCAGAAAGCAGGGTTATCCACACATTTGCCTCTTTCTGGATGCATGGACTGGCATATGTCACTTAGTCATGGCTTCAGTTTCCTCTTTTATAGAACAGAGATAATGATTGTACCTTGTCAGTTTCACAGGATTATCATATTTATTTTTTATTATTTTTTTTTAAATTTTTTTTTCAACGTTTTTATTTATTTCTGGGACAGAGAGAGACAGAGCATGAACGGGGGAGGGGCAGAGAGAGAGGGAGACACAGAATCGGAAACAGGCTCCAGGCTCCGAGCCATCAGCCCAGAGCCCGACGCGGGGCTCGAACTCACGGACCGTGAGATCGTGACCTGGCTGAAGTCGGATGCTTAACCGACTGCGCCACCCAGGTGCCCCAGGATTATCATATTTAATGAGAAAATATTTGGGACAGCGCTTTGAAAGCTTGTGCATGCACTGCACATGCTGAATAAAGAAACACAGCTGGCAGCCCCTTCGGTGAAGGGTGAGAGGAGGCTGAGAGAATGTAGGAGGCGTGGGAGAAGTGTAGGAAGATTGATAATCCTGGGGACACCTAGGGTCAAATGGTAACTGTGAAACTACATACATACCTCACTCTTTACTGGTGTTATCAAGTTTGGTGATGGATTTCTTTTCTTGACAAATTGCCATTGCAGGTTATTTCCTAGATGATATTTCCACAAATGGAAAATCATTCTCCATTGCCTGAATGGCACTAAAGAAAGTTATTATTTCACATCTGATTCCATAGAGCTTGCATTTAGATTTACCAGCAAGAGGGTTAATAAAAACAGAACTATAGCCAATAGCAATTGAAAAATGTCACTTCTCTATCTGGCTACAATGTGTCACCTTATAGGTTGCATCCTCTGAATGATAAAACATAATTTACTGCATCAAAAAGTAAATCTGAAACCCGTTTCTACTTTCTCCATAATATGAGACCGGTTTAAGGAGATTTTCTATTGACTTTGAAATAGAAAAGAAATGGTGAAAGAGGGAGAAGATAAAAAATGAACATGTTTGAAGATGGTCCTTTGATATTTATGTGAAAAGAACTAGTAATATAGTTATAATAGGCTTGTATGTTGATTTATAAGTGAGTTATCTATAAAAAATATTTAAATTAATTTTCAATTTATTTGAAGAAACTGTTGGGTTATTAATATATGACCTTAAGCTTCTTTAACTGGTATGCAGCTTCAAGCCTTTGCTCTCTGGTTACTGAGTAAGAAGAGAAGTTTAATAGCAGTTATTTCCTCCATATAACATTTTGATTAAAAGAAAATCATCTGTTTAAAACAAAAAGAGTTGATTCTCTTTTAATCATTGTTTTAGAGATGTGCATATAATGTGGAATTTTTAATTTAAAAAATCTCTGTAAGAAATTTAATAATCACATGTATTTTTTTTTGTTGTTTTTGATGGCCAAGCGGCATTAATGGGGGATCTGTAATAAATCATTTTTTGGTGGCAGGGCAGTGACAAAACTGAAGCCCCTTCATTCATTCATTCATTCAATGATTACATGCATGTATCCAAAATATTTACCTCACACTAAATGTTAGGCACAGTGATAAATAGTCTGAAGATATGTTATATTCAGCTTCATTTTATAACATTTATATAAGTTGGCTTTCCTATTAGATTATATTGTCTCTTTCCTTCATCTTCCTCTTCATATTCTATCTTTATCATCATCATCATCATATTTTATCTTTTATTGATCTTTGTATCCTCTTAGTGGCTGGCAGATATTAGATAGTCAATAAAAGTTTGTTCAATTAACATGAACTTAAAAATAACATTTTTTTTTTTTGTGAAGAGGTCAAGTGCTGTGTTATGTAGTTTAAATACAATATTAAATTATCCCAACATCTCTATGAAATAGATACTTTCATTCCCAGTTTACGGATAAGAAATTCTGGGCTTGGAAAATTTAACTCACAGGTTCAAAGTCATGCAAGTGGTCGGGTAGGGAGGTTGGTATAGACCTCACCAAGTGGTGCTGTGAGAAAATTATATAACTTCTGCTTATATTTTTATTTAAATAGATTGAAGGTTTTCATAACACTTAAAGAACAGATTAATAGATGTCTATCTCTATGCTTTTTATTTCAAAATGTTTACTGATAGAAGTGCCACCAACATTTTTTAAACCATTATTAAAATGAGTTTCATAAACTATGGGTTTTGACCCATTGACTAGAAAAATGAATTTAGAAGATTCGTCCCAGGATTTTATTTGAATGAGATAGGATAGAGTAGGAAAAGAAAGAAAACAATATAAAGAAATGGAGTGGAATGGAATGGACCAGAATGGACTACAGAGATTCAATAAGATTTACATGTTTTAAGTACTGTTTTGAGAAGTTTTGTTTTTTTTGTTTTTTTTTTTAATTTTTTTTTTCAACGTTTATTTATTTTTGGGACAGAGAGAGACAGAGCATGAACAGGGGAGGGGCAGAGAGAGAGGGAGACACAGAATCCGAAGCAGGCTCCAGGCTCTGAGCCATCAGCCCAGAGCCAGATGCGGGGCTCGAACTCACGGACCGCGAGATCATGACCTGGCTGAAGTCGGACGCTTAACCGACTGCGCCACCCAGGCGCCCCGAGAAGTTTTGTTTTAGATGAATCTACACAAATGCTGTTGTGATATATTAAAATCCATCTTACTGTGTGGACCACAGTCAACATGGTTGTTCTGAACCACTACACTCTATAAAAAGCTGCAAGCCCAGCCCCTTGTTGGCCAGCAAACAAACAAATAAACAAACAAAAATTGAATTCCATTAGTTACGGCACACATCCTTTGGGTCCCATCAGAGTATAGTATCATCTTACTCAATTTACACACAATTTTACCTGCTTCATTTATGTAGGCTGCTGAGTTTGGGGACCCAGATCTTCAACCTCTCTTATTCATTCATCTCAGTTGTCTCAATAATTGATTTTAGCCACATGACAAATCCTCTGGCTAATAATCTGAACAGGTAAGTACGACGTCATCTTGGATAGATTCATCCCGACCCAGTTGTTCCATCTCAGTGTGTGATATCACAAAGAACACAAGAGAATGAAAGCTATAGCATGACGTTGGTAATAGCTATTATTTCTGAGAACTTGCTAAATGTCTGGTACTGTGCTATATCCTTTATATAATTATTAATCCTGAAAGCAGTTATGTAACTAGTTATATTTATAGATGAGGAAATTGGGGCTTAAAGAGATAGGTTATCTTATCCAGTGTTAACACAGCCATGTGGCAGAACCAGAAATCAAGCTCAGATAGGTCTAAGCCAAACTCTGTACCTAATCTGTCATCAGTATTTGGTACATGGCTGGACGTTTTATTTTCAAGAACTGAAATATATATTCTAGTTTCAAAAAAGAGTACAATCTATCTCACCCTTTCTGTGACTACTTTCTGAGAATACATTCTCATTACTTCTCACCAGAACTGTCAAAATAAGTTCCCAGTGGCCTCCAACTTTCTTCCTCTAATCCAACCTAAATACTGATGACCTTTCCTGTAACACTTGCCCTGCTTTCCTTTACCTGTGCCACTTGTGATGGGCAGAAGTTCCAAACCCTCACCAACACCACTTCTGCCATCATCATCATCACCATAGTGTTCTGTCTTCCCTTTTGTGGATCTTTGTATCCTTTCAGTGGCTGGCACAGTGTAAGTGGTCAATAAAAGATTAACTTATATTTTAAAAATAATTACACAGTTACAGTGCATAACCAAACTCCTGCTAGGAAGCACTGCCCACCCTCACTGCCCTCTCCGGTGGGCTCCTTTGCCTCTGGACTAAAGTCTTCTTTGAAGGCTCAGGTGATCTGGTACTCCGTTGTGTGGGCTTTGTAAGTAGCCAGTGCTCTCACCTGAATGGAAAATTCATATAATATTACATGAGGCACTTCAGCATAATTAATAGGCCACCCACTGAAAGAGCTGAGAATGTAAGAGATAAGCCACTCTTTGTATTGTGGATAGTATTTTCTAAAGCTAAATGTAGTGGTACTAACTGAATGAAAGTTTAGGTTATCTTATCTCTGGTTAAAATGAAAAGCTCTGATCTTAAGCACTATTATATCTTCTTTTTGCTGCTGGATTAATTCACTCCGGAAGCTCACAAAAGCCCTAATTCTTAAAGAGAATGCTAAAGCAATATGGTTTGCTCAACAACTAGCACTCTGTTTTACATGACTCCTTTTAAAACTTTCCTTAAGCTCCTCTTCCTTTTTACAGAACAGGTTTTTCTCATTAGCTACAAGTGTTGAATTTCAAGGTCAGATTCTCAGTGGACTAGCAGGCAGCATTTAGCCAGAGGGCAAAGGTGCCCAAGCCTGGAAGTGCTCAGAAGTTCATCGAAAAGAGAGAGACCCAGAATCAGAAGTGGGGGTGGGGGATGGAGAGTAAACAGATAACCAAAAAAGGAAAAGAAAAGACAAAATATCTGTTAAGAAATTGCAAGGAGTCAAGAAAAAAGATAAAAATCCTTTCAAACAAGATACAGTCCTGGGACTGGCTTGGCTGGGGAATAAATGAGCCTATATGGGGGAAGATGGCATAAAAGAAAACCTGAATATGAGATACGATTGGAAACTGCTCATTCACACCCTCCTTAAATTAAAAGAAAGGAAAAATGTTACCTTCCTTTTTTAATTTCACAGGAACATTAAAACATGGAATAATTAGGTCACTTTGTTTAATCCTTTGATATCGACAGAGAAAAATAAATGCCATCTGAATACAAGTTATTACTTTCCTGTCCTATCTTTTCCAGGGTGAATTGCAAACACACTTATGCACATGTGCGGTTGTGAATGATGTTGAACATAAAGTTAATTGACCTTAATGAACAGAACAGGTAAAACAATCCTTCCGGAATTCTACTACACAGACGCAGCCTTCAGAATGCCTCTTTAGAAAAAGCAACAGGGTTTGGGAGTATTTTTAGATACTGCTACCTAGGCAGGATTTTCAGTAGAAATATGGGCAATAAAACACATAGTGACGTCTTTGGGATTTGTGTGGACGCTTGGAGGTGATTAGACAGGCTACTTGGATAATCTGTTTTGGGGACAGGGCATATTCGGGAGATAAAATGAATGAAAGCAAAGGATTTCTTAGGAATCCTACCTACATTTTATACTCGGTTTATACTCTTTCCAGCTGTGAAAGGCTCAGCCTAGGTAGCCCAAAGCCAGTGCTGTCACTTTGAGATGTGTGAATTTAGCTGAGCTCCAGCTGTTTGCTATCAAGGCTAATATAAGAGGCAGTATGGTGCCTTTACCTGGCTGAAGACTTTTCAGAAGTATAAAATGTCACACACCTCTTGTTGAAAGTCTGCTTATTCCTCTAATTTCATCACTGTCTGAGTTTTATTGCACTGGGGAGTTCTTATTCCTGTCCTCCATATAAGTAAGCTTTTAGTAAATTAACTGAGTGGGTGGGCAGCATGGGAAACTGTTGGAGAACAGGGTTATGGGAAAGGGGAGGCATTTTTCTTCCGCCCCCTTATGTTCTCCCAGCTGCTGGAGGCTATTAAGGCCTTTAAACCTTGTTTATTAGCTGGGGGTTTTGAGATCCGCATCGGTGCTGGTGGGTGTTTTTATTTGATGTCTGCTGACTCACTTGTGTTTTGAAGTACAATTCTATGTCAATTCTCAAATGTGATTTTTCGGAATGAGAGGGAATTACATTTTTAAAGATAAAACTTGGTATTTCCATAAGCTTGATTTACCTCACTACCTGCCTGTAATGTTAGTCAGTGTTTAAATGTCAGGGACAAGAATTTAGCAACACTGTGTCCCCACCTTTATTTTCAGGCTTATTTTTCTACCTCACAAGTGGGTGGGTTTTTTTTCCTCTTTCTTTCCTTTTCCTTTTCTTTTTTTCTTTTTCTTTTCCTTTTCCTTTTCCTTTTCCTTTTTCTTTTTCTTTTCCTTTTTCTCTTGTATAAGTGATACTGCCATTAAAGATCTTTGTCATGGTTGCATATATCATAAACTTCAAAATAATTATTATCTCAGCTTAACTTGCATATTTTAACCTTTTGTGTTTTAGAATGAAAAGAGAATAATATTATTTATTCCATTTATTTTTGAATGTGTACTCTGTAGTCAGCACCATGCTAGTCACTGGGATGATGGACCGGTGAGATCCTTTTTGTAAACGTTACAGCTGCACACATCCTCCTCTAACAACAAACAGCAATGGGTAGTGCTGTCCACTTCACAGTTCACAGAAGGCTTGTATTCTAACACAGTGCCCCGACACCAGTTCTTTTATGCTATGCATATCTCACACCTTGCTGTTTTGAATGCTTATATTTGCACATTGCATACTCCAGACTTTACATAAAGTGGGGAAGAAATAGTCCTAAGAATGGGAGTTTAGTTCAACCATAAATAAAATGCTGCTGGAGTGAATACAGGTTACACATAAAAAGCAGAGTAACACTCAATCAAAAAGGAAACAAAACGACAGCCTGGAGATTATTTCCTGAATGAATTATAACTGGCCATTTAAAGAAGCCTCAAGAAGACAGAGTAGTATCCGAGTATCATTCAACTTGATATGGCTTTAGGGAAATAAAGACAAGGGATAAATTTGCTACTTGGTCTAGTCTGGTCCTTTTCCTCTAAGAGCTCAGATAGTAGAAGGGACATTTAAATATGTGCTGAAAACATTTCTGAAAACCATGCAGGCAGTGATTTTTAATGATCCTTTAAAAATGTTGTGAGACTCTGCCTCTAGAACTTTAATACATATACAAGTTATCCAGTGACGTTGTTAAAATGCCAATTCAGATTCAGTGGATCTAGAGCAAGGCCTGGCAGTTTGCATTTCTGCCAGTTTTCAGGTGATGCCTATGCTGCTGGTTCCAGAACTACACTTGAGGTAGCAAGAACCTTAGGGACTGTAAGTACAAATGGCGGCATTTCCAACGAGGGTGGTGGCAATGCCAATGGGCGTGGCAAGATTTACAAAGGAGAACTCGGATAGTGCTTTCTATAACGACAAGTCAAATCTGAATAGGATACATAGGACTAGAAGTTAGAAATTAAAATTCAGAAATACTTTGGAGGCATTAAAACGAGTAGAAATAAAAATTAACTTTATAATAGAAAAAGAACTTCATGGGATAGGAAATATTAAATGGAATTTGAAATAAATATGCTAAAGAGAATAAATAGCAGAGAAATATGTTATAAAAGCAATATTACAAGGATTAGTAGGCAAGCTTGGACTGTCATTTTAGACCACAAATAAAATCACTCTTTCTGAACAGCGATTGGGAGAGTGGGGTACATAGATAAAACATTTATTAAACCATTTCTCTCCAGTAAGCATATCGTGAAATGTAAATTGGTACACATGCATTTAATGACTCATTTACTAGTTATAAAATGAAACATAACTACAGTCATTATGTAGACTATCAAGTACACTGAGCCCTTTTTAGTTCTGTGAATTTGTCGTAAGCTCTCCGGGGACCTAAGTTTTTGTTTATTTCATGTCCTAATATTACTAAAGATGTATTCATCACATTATTTTCCCAAATAGTTTGTTACATGGCAATGGTGGCTTGTTCTAGAATTTTCTTGAATGTAATCGATAGTTTCAAATTTTCAAGATCTCTTGAGTGTAAAGATGATCTGGCCATTCTGTATGTTAGATAGTCATTTAAGTTGATAGTTGATGTCAGAAAAAGTGCTTAAAATTATAGCACATAATGCCTAATAGATAATTGATTACTTTTATTTTGGTCTTATTTGAAAACAGGGAAAATGTTGAAAGTAATAACCATTGGAATGATGGTTAGAAAATATGAATTATAGAAAGTCACTAGCCAGCAGATCATTTTCTGTGAAGTAAGACGCATAATCCAAAATTGTGAGTGCCCGTTAGAAGATTCACTTGACAAACTGGAGCCAAATTGAGCCAAGCTTAAGGAGTATCTTTTAAATAAAAAATATAAAGTTTATAATATTTCTGATCAATTTATTTTACATTATCTTCAATTTAATACATATTAAGTGTTTACTAAATGCCCAGAATTCTACTAGGCACAGAGCAGAAAGGTATTCTAGGTGGCATCAGTGGCCATCCTGATGGTGAGGTCTGTGCACTCTCCCACTTTCATTTATTGCATCATACCCTCGCTCGAAGCATACGTATTCCCTGTGGTCAGAGTTACATACAGATACACAAAACTGAGATGGCTTGGAGCTTGCCAAAAGAGACAAAACAAGTTATGCAAATAGAGCACAATCTGTAATATAAAGTTTGTATAAGGTTATTGGAAAAATATCATTGATATTATTGAAAGATGCCCTGAAGAAGAGAGATGAGTCAATTCTTCCCCAACTCCCATTTTATTTTGAAAGAGCTTTGGTCTTTGTATTTAGCATCTAGGTATTAGTATGCTCACACATTAAGGAATACTCTAGATTTTTTTTTCTTTTTCAAGAAATAAAACATACCTATGATGAATTCAATGCTTATAGTCATTTAGAAGGTCCCTAATATCACAATGTGACCATTTACTTTACTTGATAAGAACCTGTATTTCTGGATTTCTTTAGAAAAGTAGAAACTGCCTTTATCTAGCATCATACTGTGACATATTTATGGGGGTGTGTGTATGGGTGTGTGTGTGTGTGTGTGTGTGTGTGTGTGAGAGAGAGAGAGAGAGAGAGAGACAGAGACAGAGACAGAGACAGAGACAGAGAGAGAGAGAGATTGATAAGGAATATTTGAGTACTTAATGAAATAATATTTAAGTACCTGAATCCAGGTATTCAGGAGAGAGCTGATGAAGTAGTTATAAGTATCTCTCAAGTAAATAACAACATATTTGACCTATAGTCATCCCTCAATTAATCTTATATCATTTTTAATTTTCACTTTCATTATTAGGATTCAGTAAGTTCCCCAAATGATGGAACTTTTTTTTTTTTTTTTTTTTTTTTTTTTTTGAGAACCATTCCCACAGAATCAAGTTGTTGCCATTCTCATATTGATGATTCGGTTCTTAGGAGTCTGATCTTATGAGAACCAACACACTAAAAAAATAAAAAATAAAAAAATGTAGACATCTCATAAGTAAAGGCAATCCAATTCTCTAGTTGTCAGGCCCTATTACCTCTCTTCTCAACAGCCCTATCTTGTAGGTCTGTTTTCAGGAAAGAACAATGTACCTCTCAGGGTACATGACATGCTCAATCTAAGAAAGTAACATCCTGTTTAAAATATATTAGAAGAGTTGGTTTTCCTTTATTACAGACTGTAGAATGCTACACCTGGTTACATCTTCTGTCTAAATCCCACAGGTGAAGTGGAGCTCAGTCGCAAACCTGTAGCCTTATGAAAGAATCATTCCTCAGATATTGACAGAAACCATCTCAGGTTCCTATCCTCCCTGGGGAAATCTTGCTTCTCCAGGATTTGTTCAGGTAACCCATTCAAACGAAGAGGGTTACCACATATAGTGCTCTGGAATACTGGGTGCTGCCCATTAGGACAGTCACAGCTCTGTGGGGCTTTTTGTTCCCTTTTTTAATGCAGTTTTAGTTTTATAGAATTCTCTCTTGTAGACACCCTTTATCCTCATGAGGCATTCTTTCATTGTAAAGCTTAAGCTTGTAACACTTTCCAATTTCCATAGAACAATTTTTATGGAAATTGAGTGACATCTACTTAAAAATGTTTGCACCACAAGACTATATATATGTATGTATGTGAATGTATATATGTGTGTATATACATACGTGTGTGTGTGTGTATATATATATATGTATATATATATGTAAATGAAAATGTCCTTTCCTGTATTGGATATGACACTGTGACACTGGTTAGTCAGCTCTCAAGCTTCAGTTGAAGAAACGAAAGCCACTGGTTTTGTGTGTTCCCTACTAATATGTATTTAGTCTTAGAAACAACCAAGCCACAATTTGAATTATGTCCATGCAAAACCAAACATGTTTTATCACCTCCTACACTATTGTTAGGGATCAATCAGTTATTTGTACTCTGGACTCAGTGGGACATTCTGCTTATATTTGCAAGATGGTATGTTTGCCTGTCCTCCATAAATGGAAGAGGTAGTGTTGGCCCTTTGCCCCTATGCTGTGTCCCTAAAACCAAACTGGTGAGAGGAACTACAAGAACTCTTGGTGGCAGCCTGAGATGTATGAAAAGAAGAGCTATGTATTTAAAGTACACAATTTAAAACACATAATTGTTGGCTTCAGGAACTACCGAAAATAAATTTCCCAAATGGTGATCAAAAGTCAGCGTAATTGAGGGATGGGGAAAATTATCAGAGGGCATGAACCTCCATGGCCATAGGTACGTTTTTATTTTTCAGTGTACAGTTATGATTATACTGTGAGAAATTTTTTAAATATATCATTAGTGGAAATTCAATTTTCTCCCTCTCTGTGTTGGTAGGGAGTAGGTTGATGTGAGCCTGTGCCTATGAAAAGAATATAAAGAAAAGTCAAAGTGAATGTTTCTCCACGTGTGTTAGATGTGCCATTGGTTGGACATCCATATGCTTTAATGGAAGAAGCAGAGACACTGCTAATTTTTACCTGGTGATTTGCAATTGGACTGTATAATACAGTGGGCAAAGCCTAAAAAGTTATTAGCAGGATGAACATTACTCATGACTTAAGCAAATTGCAGTAACCTCACACACTTCATTGTTTATGACGTTAATATGCGTCGCCTAATATCATTGGCAAAATTACTCTTCCAAATTCTGTTTAAACAGATTTTGTTAAACCTGTGTGCAAAGAGATTGGTTTACAAGCTATGCTTCTGAGCAATGTTTATGTAGTGAAATTCAAAATAAAATGTCCTTAACTCTTAAGGTTTCTTCTGACTCCCTTTCAAGAATCAATACTGAGAAAGGTGTTTGATAGACCAAGGTCATGAACTCCCCAGGAAGCTTTCTGAAGGATGTGAAAGAGGATAAATTGCTTCCCTTTCCTGCCAGCTCCAAAGCACTCCTGTGTCTCACTTCTGGAAATGCATATGGAAACAATTGCTCCTGGACAATTTCCTCTGCCCTCCAGGTGGGCGGTGGCCTCTCTGTGTCTGGAGTGTTAGCCATGCTGCTCAGCACACAGGTCAGGGGTTAGCGCAGCCAGCCCTGAACACACAGTGTTCCTTCCCCAGCCCTTGCTATTCAAAAGAAAGGCACAAATCCACAGCATTGTTGAGTTTCATTCATTTATTACAGCATGTGATCCAACACTGTCTTTTTCAAGCAAGAAATTCAGCAAGATTAAACATATTTGCTCAAGGTGAAACAGCTAGTTAAGTAATGAGAGGGGTAGGATTAGAACCCAGGTGTCCTGACTCCAGTCTGACTCACTCCTCATTTTACTTTCTTTTACTTCTGCCTTCTAAGTGGCCTTATAGCCCCCTGGGAGTGTAGGCTACCAAGTTTAGAGAAGTGAATCATCAAAGACTTTGATCCATTCCATCAGGCTTCTTTTTGAGGACTTAATCTTTTATTTGTATTGAAAATCGATGACACACTCAGCTCTTACAATCTTGTGTCTTGTTACAGTTTCTCAATGCAGTGCAATGATTTATGGAGCTGAAAGTGACATTTATTTAAAATGTGATATTATTTGAGAATACATGAACAAGATAACACATATAAAGTCTTCTCTCTTTTACCCCTACTTTGTATTCTTTTAAGATAAAAGTACAATTTTAGGGGTGCCTGGATGGCTTAGCAGTTAAGCCTCTGACTCTCGATTTCGGCTAAGGTCATGATCCCAGAGTTGTGAGATTGAGCCCCGCATCTGGCTCTGGCTCAATGTTGGGCACGGAGCTTACTTGAGATTCTCTCTCCCTCTGCCCCTCTCCTGCTCATGCACATGTATGCGCACACACTCTCTCTCTCTGTGTCTCAAAGAAAAAAGTACAATTTTAAAGGAGATACTATTTACTACAATAAAGCAACATTGTTTCCTCTTATATTCTAGCATGATTTACTATCCAAATCTCAAAAAGGTGGCTTTATTAAATAAAATTGAAACTGTAATTTATCAGTGAAAAAGCCCTTAAGTACTTCCCAAATCATATGTGATATGATAGAACAAGCCATTGGCTTCTTCTTGGTTTTGATTATGTATTTGGCTTGTTTATAGAAGCATTTTGAAGGGGCACTATAATATTATTTTATCCAGTTTCCACAATTTGCAGATAAAACACCAAGGTCCACAAGAATTAAAGTGTTTGTCCAGTGTCACACTTATAGTTAGGTGGGGCAAAGTAGCATTCAGGTCTGAAACAAAGGTCTTTTTCACTACACTATGCTGTCTGCCAGTTTGCATTAGTCTGATTTTGTGTGTGTGATTTAGCACTTTATAATTAGCTTAGGAACCTCTCCTTGAAGTAGCAATGCTAATTTCTCCCATATTTTAAAATATATAAACTTTTAAAGTTTGGAGTAGCTTTAGGTTTACAGCAAATTTGTGAAGACTGTACAGGGAGCTCATCAACATCTTCTATCAATATGGTACTTTTGTCCAATTAATGAACCGATATTGATATATCATTATTAATTAAAGTGTATGCTTCATTCAGATTTCCTCAGTTTGTACCTAATGTTCTATTTCATCTCTAGGATCTTAACCAGGATACTGTACTACATTTAGTCATGTTTCCTCAGGCTCCTCTTGACCATGATAGTTCTCAGATAATCCTTTTCTTTGAGGGCGTTGACAGCTTTGAGGAGTTCTTGTCAGATGTATGTAGAATGCCCCTCAATTGATATTTAACTAATGTTTTCCTCTTGATTAAACTTCTGCCCACCCTTCCCCCAGGGCATTTTGAGTTTTAGCCAGGAAGACCACAGAGAAAGTACCATTCTCTTCACATATCAATGGTATATCTTATTGACATGACTTATCACTGTGACTTTACTCATAATCACTTGGCTAAGGTAGTGTTTGTCAGGCTTTCTCCACTGCAAAGCTACTTTTCTCTCATTTCCATACTATCTTCTTCGGAAGATAGTCACTGTGTGCATTCAACACTTAGGAAGCTGTGTTTCCCCTCCTTGAAGAGGACCTACATAATTATTTGGAATCTTCTTCATTGAAGATTTGTCTGTTTTTCACCATTTATTTATTGATTCAACTATTTATATCAGTATGGGCTCAGATAGTTAGTTTATACTTTGGATTATAAAGTGATAGTGCTTTCTTTATTTTGTAACTCATATTCTGGCTTCGGCCACTGGATACTCTTTCAGTTGGCTCTTTTGTCCCTTTGACCTATCCCTAACATTATTTTCTGTGCTTTGAGCAGCACCTCCTTACTTTTTGGCATTTTCAGATGGTCCACACTCATCTAATATACTCACAACCTTAGCCATAACACCGTCTGTGTCTCTAAAAAGCCTTAGTTCTTTTTGGGAAAAAAACAAGATCAGGGCAGAAGGTATGTTTGTTGCTACTGGGATGTTGTTGCTTCTAGGCTTTCTCGGTTGTCAAAGGAAATACATGTGTGCATACTAGTCTGTGCATATACACATATGTTTAAGTATTTCTGTATTCATCTGCATGTGTATCAAGGTAAGTATGAGTTTATATTTGTGTCTCCAACTTTTTTAAAAAAAGTGTTTATTTATTTATTTATTTTGAGGTGGGGGGCAGAGGTGAGGGGCAGAGAGAGAGAGGGACAGAGAGAATCCCAAGCAGGCTCCTCACTGTCAGCACAGAGCCTGACTTGGGGCTTAATACCATGAACCGTAAGATCATGACCTGAGTCTACATTAAGAGTAGGATGCTTAACTGACTGACCCAGCCAGGAGCCCCAATTTATGCCTCTAATTCCAACCCATTATCACGTGGAGCATGGTAGCCTTCCCCTCTTGCTTATACGTACCCTCTCACTCCAATAGTGAGAAGTCTAGCTGCCAGGATCTGCTATGCATTTCCTTAATTGTTCCATTCCAATATATATGTTAGTCCTTTTCACAATCCACTTGTACTTCTTATGAAAAATAGAACTTTATCAACTATAGTACAGTTCTATGTACAATTCTTTTTGTCTGTAGTCTTCCAGTCTCTACCCATTTCCAAAGTCATGTAAGGCAGCATCTTTCTGCCCAACCTCCTTCAGTGAGATTATTGTATACATTTGCTACAAAGATTCTTTTTGTCATAGTCTGCATTCTGTTCTGGGACTTCCTGGCTTCCTGAATGATTTTTTTTTTTTTTAATTACATATACTAAAGTTCACTCTCTATTTTTTAGATTAAAACATCTTTTTCAGAAAAGTTTTAGACTGAAGCTCAGCCTTTTAAAAATATTAAAATGATTTTTTTTTTAATTTACATCCAAGTTAGTTAGCATATAGTGCAACAATGATTTCAGGGGTAGATTCCTTAATGCCCCTTACCCATTTAGCCCATCCCCCCTCCCATAATCCCTCCAATAACGCTGTTTGTTCTCCATATTTAAGAGTCTCCTATGTTTTGTCCCCCTCCCTGTTTTTTACATTATTTTTGCTCCCTTCCCTTATGTTCATTCATATGTTTTGTATCTTAAAGTCCTCATATGAGTGAAGTCATATGATATTTGTCTTTCTCTGACTAATTTTGCTTAGCATAATACCCTCTAGTTCCATCCACATAGTTGCAAAAAGATGATTTTTGTAAGAGTAGTTCTGGGTTCACAGCAGAATTGAGCAGAAGGTACAGAGATTTCTCGTGTACCTCCTTCCACTGACCACATGCATAGCCTCCACTATTATCAATATCCAACAACAGAGTGGTACATTTATTATAAGTGAGGAAACTCTGTTAACAAATCATAATTACTGAAAGTCTGTAGGTTACATTATGGTTCACTCTTGGTGTTCTATAGGTTTGGATAAATATATGATAACATGTCTCCATCATGATGGTATAATTAATACAGAGTATTTTCATTTCCATATAATTCCTCTCCACTCTACTTGTTCATTCCCTTCCCAAACCCCTGGCAGCCACTGACTGATCTTTTTACTGCCCCTATTGTATTGTCTTTTCCAGAATGTCATAGAGTTGGAATCATACAGCATATGTAGCATTTTGAGAGTATTTTTTTTCATGTAGTAATAGGTGTTTAAGTTTTCTCTATGTATGAAAACATAGAGAAAAGAAACATAGAGAAAAGAAAACTTCTCTGTGAAAAGAAGTATCTTTTCATTGTCTTTTATTTCGTGCTGAGTAATATTCCATTATCTGGATGTACCACTTTTTTTATTCATTCATCTTCTAAAGAACATCTTGGTTACTTCCAAGTTTTGGCTATTATGAATAAAGCTGCTGTAAATATCTGTGTTCAGGTTTTTATGTGGACATAACATTTTCAACTCTTAGGTAAATACTAAGAAGTGTGAATGCTAGATTGTATGGTATGAGTACGTTTGCATTCACAAGAAACTGTCAAACCTCTTCTCAAGTGGCTGTACTGTTTCTTTTCTTTCCCATTGGCAATGTATGAGAGTTTCTGTTGTTCCACATCCTCACCAGCATTTGGTGTTGTCAGTGTCTGAATTTTGGTCATACTAGTATCTTATTGTTATTTTAATTTTTATTTCCCTTTTTATATGTGATGTGGAGCATGGTTCACTCTTTGGCTATAAAGTTCTATAGATTTTGACAAATGCATAGTGTCATCTATTTACAGTACACTATCCTACAGAATAGTTTCACTACTCTGAAAAAATCCTCTGTGCTACTCCTATTCAACCCTATAACCTCTCCTAACCACTAACTGATTGGCCATCTCTATAACCTTTTCAGGCTCACTTCTTTGTATGGATATAGCATAATTTATCCATTCACTTGTTGAAGGACATCTTGGGTTCTTCCAGTTTGGGGTGATTATAAATTAAAGGTGCTGTAAACATTTGCATGCAGATTTTTGTGTGGACATATGTTTTCAGATTTATTGGTTAAATACCTAGGAGCATTATTGTTGGATTGTAGACTACATTTAATTTGTAAGAAATTGAAAACTTTTTTTTTCCAAAGTCAATTTTATCATTTTTTAATCCCAATAGCAGAATGAGAATTCTTGTTGTTCCACATCATCACTAGGTATTGATACTATCAGTTGTTTGGATTTCGCCATTTTAATAGGTGTATAATGGTATCACATTGTTTTAGTTTCTCGGATAACAAATAATGTGAGTGCTTTTTCATGTGTTTATTTGTCAACCGTGTGTCTTTTTATGGTGAGATGTCCATTTAGCTCCTTTTCCCATTTTTAAAAATGGAGTTGTTTTCTGTTGCTTCTGTTTTAAGAGTTCTTTGTATATTTTAGATGCAAGTTTTTTTTAAATGAGTTATCTGTTTTGCAAATATTTTTCTAAATATTGCTATAGTTACAACAATACATTAACATTTTGTGTGTACATTAATGAAAATCCTAAATTTGCTATAAAAATTGAAGCAGGTAGAGTTGAAGGTTTGAGTAAAGGCCCATTAGGTTTAAGAAATTACATATGCCCTTTCACTTGAAACTGATTAGGACTCTTAGAGGTACAAGCAACATTGTTTCCTTTCTTTTGATTAATCTACCAGCGTATATACTGCTGCTTACCTAGCAGTCATTCTCCTATATTTCTTGCTAGCAGCACTCTTGTTTTATTCTATGCAGATGGCAGTGTGCCCACCCTTATGAATGAATCATGATTGCCCACACTGTTCATGGTAATGGCTTTGCCAATGTCCACATGAAAGTAACCGCTTGTCAATACGATGTAAAGATGGAGAGGAAAGTGTGGTAGGGCACTTTAAGGAAATGTTTTTCTCTCCTATAACTGAGAAGGCTACATGACAAAAAGATTGACCCCTTCCTTCCCTCCTGCCTTGTTTGCTCTTGAGAGTGTGAAATCAGAGCTTTGCCAGCTAACTTGTAACCATGAGGTGGCAAGCCTGAAGACAAATGTCAATGTATGAGCAGATGAAATAGTAGAAAGAAATGAGATTAGGTCCTTGGTGTCATTATGAACCATGGAGCCAATTCTGGAGAGCCTATTTCCATATATCTTGCTTTAGTGAAAATTAAAAGTCCATTATTGAGCCAATACTTTTAAATCTTTATACATCAAGGCACATATAAAATCATATTTGTATAGTACACTGGAGTAAACAGGTAAGAGTCCTTATGGACCAAGACCAGTTGTACAGGGATTTTGATTGCCTTAAGCAATTTTGATTGCCACTATAACAGTGCCTAAGATTATCATCTCAGCCACCTGCCCCGCATTCATGGTACACTGTTGCACATTGGTTGAGAAGTTGTTTCAAACACATTACATAATTGGAAACAGAATATATTCTACTTATGATATATACTATGTGCAGATTTAAACCCCTGCAAAATATTTCTTGTCATGGAAGTGAACCAACATATCAAGATAATGTCTCATAAAAGTAGGTTTACATTTGTACTACTCTGTGATCGCCCTAACTTGTGGAAACTTCCTCGACTACACCTGAGAGAGTTGAGTCAGAAAGGGATAAATTATCTTTGTACTCATACCGTGCTTTTAATTTAATTACATTGGCATATTATGGTAGGCTAACATCTTCAGAGAAGATACCTTTGCATTAAAAAAATGTTAAAGTGTTGTCTAAGTCATTATTTGAACAGCTGGATCCAATTCGTAATATGGAAATCACACCAAGCAGACTCAGGTGAAAAAGTAACTAAAAACAGGTCCAATAATAAGAATCTCTTAGAATACAAGGAAACCGCAATGCACTCTCAGGGCCATCTTTCTGATATACTAAGGAGTGCTGGGGTTACTCCAGTGCAGAGTTCCCTAATGATGAGCTAAGATGACAGTTGTAGTTACCATGGGTAATTTTTAAAGGCTTACAAGGTCTTGTTTCCAAATAAGGACTGCGATCTCTAAAGAGACAATGTTTCTAAGCATTTCTTATTCATAATTAAATAGGTTTTCTGGCAGCAGACAATGAAATTCACAGGATTTATATTGACTCTTTCTGTTTGGGAATAAATTGTAGACTCTGGATATCTCTGAATCACATTCTCACCCTCAGATTTTTATTTATTATTACAAGGCTGCTAATGCATAAATTTCTTGGAAACTAGTACTTTCTTTAGGAAAAATGTAGCAGATATCTGGGGGGGGGGGTTTGCCACATAATAGTTTCAACTTATTCAAAATACGTCATGCATATACATGTACACATTATGTATATGTATTTGGCATATATTTTGATACATATTTCCATATGTTATAATATATATTTTACTTTATTTCAAATGTAATATTTTTTACATGTAATCCCTTATTTACGTATTTAGTGGAATCATTTAACTCATCCTATGAAAGGACATCTGACATGATAACTCTTATGGTTTGGCTATGACTACTAAGATTAACATGATGTTTGCAAGGCATGAAACTACTAGAAACCTTAAATTGGCACGTTTTTTGGTGTTAGTGATTTTTGATACATTGTATCCCATTCTCAATGTGCGGATAGGGGCAAATGTCCATGGAATGAGTGAGACTTTGGCCTGAACTCATGCCAACTGGAAACACAACAGTGGTGCACCCCAAAGTCAACAATGCTGTCAGGACTGCCAAGGGTGTAGAGCTTCATCTTTTCTGGCCTTCTGGCCAGTTCTACTTTTGTTCAGATGTTTTGGCTAATTTCCAGAGTAGGTCAAAGTATTTACTAGCTTTGTGGTGTGCAGTTAAAGTGCTATTTTTAGCCTTGTATTATGAATGACTCTAGTAGACAAGAAGACTCTGGTCAGTCTCTGTTAGACTCCCTGCAGAAGGCGACAGCTCAGGAAGGTAGTTGCATCTAATGGGATCATCTCAACTGAGGAATATGGAGCTTTTGGATGGTGAGCACAGAAATATTACCCATTGGCCCTATTATCATCAGAAAAACCATTAAAATACTTTCTCAGAATCTTTTCTAGGACATAGGGCTCATTTCATAGTCCAGTGGAAAATAAGAGATGAAACTAAATGATATTAAAAAATAATATAATTGCTAAAGTCCAAAACATTAAAGTCTACATCCAAGTGAGTTTCCCAACTACATCTTGAAATTGGCTTCTCTCAGGTGATTTTACTTAGGGAAATAAGTATAATTGTTTTACAGAAACATCTGATTGTACCTAATGACCTTTTCCCCCCGACAAAGGGCCTCATTTCCATGTCTTGAAAAATGTCAATCTATCATATGAAACGTAGAAGTTTTCAAATGACCTTGGAAGCTAATTTCCCTAATCCTATCTTCCTAAAGCAATGCATTGCAAAGCCCGAGAAGAGATGGTCAGTGAAATAGGACAGATGAAAACAAGGTTCAAACAAACAAACAAAAAGTAGAGTGTTGTAAGTAGGTAATACATTATTAACAAGTTAATATAAAAAAGTAAAAAGTGGCCAATAGATTGCATAATTAGGAAGCAACTGGTTGGTTTTTTAAGAGCAAGGATCTGGACAACAGTATTTGAAAGTATAAAGTAAAAGGGAAACAGTGAGCAGACTTTTGTGGACAATTTCAGTGAGAAGTCATGGGGAACAGTATAATATATTGATTAAGAATATATATGCAGCCAGAAGGTTTCTTGTTAGGATGAGAGAAATGTGGGCAGATTATAAACCTAATGAAAAGTGCAAGCAGACTTGGAATGGGGGAAATTAAGGAGCAAGAGAGGACACTTGTTGGAGTAAGATTCGTAAGAAGATAGGAATAAATGTTATCAGGGTAAATATGGAGGGATTGGCTTCTGCAAGGATCAGCTAACCATCCCCCAGTTTATTTTTTTTTAATGTTTTTATTTATTTTTGAGACAGAGACAGAGCATGAGCAGGGGAGGGGCAAAGAGAGTGGGAGACACAGAGTCTGAAGCAGGCTCCAGGCTCTGAGCTGTCAGCACAGAGCCTGATGTGGGGCTCAAACTCACAGAGTGTGAGATCATGACCTGAGCTGAAGTCGGATGCTTAACTGACTGAGCCACCCAGGCGCCTCAAGTATCCCCCAGTTTAGAAGAAAAGGGCCAGAATGAGAGAGGAAGTATATGCAGGTGGTGGGGACTGCATCATGGGTGAAATGGAGCAAAATGATAAAAGACTATAGGGGAACCCCACCTGCCCCAAAGAGTTGAAATGAACTTAGATCCGTTTACTTCAAATAATTTAAAGTATGGAACGCAAAATAAAATGACATTCACAGAGAACTGTGTGTCCAAGTCAATCCATTTCAGGAAACTTTTAATGCTAGCAACTCAAACACAGACCTGCAACATGGACAATGTGGAGACATCATTTTGAAATCAAGACTGTGTAGCTCAATAATTTATCTTATTCTCCAAAGGCAGTCTTCTTGAAGCTCAGGGAGTGCTTACCTCCATGCTCAGCTGCAATGTGGCTAGCCTAGCAGGGCATGCCCTCAGTATTTTTTAAGATTACTATCATATCCAAAGAAATTTATTCTATAGTTAAGAAAGATTCAGGGATTTTTTTTTTTTCTACTTTCTACTTTTCTTGCCCCTGTTTCCTTTTTGCCTTTGACCTGTGTGGTCTTTCATCAGGAACATTATAAATATATAATTTTCCTGTAAGTCTGTAAGTGGGTTCTGAATTATAGGCTTATCAATCCTCTTTCATATGTCTCAGGGAAAAAATAGAATTCAGTCTGAAAACATTGCCCTTGGATGTTTTAGTACAATTATGACCTTGGAGAAAATACAGTAGCTTTTCCCTAGAAATGGTATCTGACTGTCACTGATATCTTACAGATATTTTATATGAGAAAGAATAGAGGGTCACTTCAAACTTCATAAAATATGTCCTAATAGTCACTTAAATGCAAGACTAGAAGATGACTAGGTTAGTAACCCACTTAGGTTGAGTGATAATAGATTTATAAAGCTGAAAATGGAGAAAATCCCAGGCTAGAAATATTGGTTGGGGCTTAACAGGGAAAGAAATGATATAACCATGTTGATTTTAAGATCAAGACCATTTAGGGGCGCCTGGGTGGCTCAGTCGGTTGAGCGCCGACTTCGGCTCAGGTCACGATCTCACGGTCCGTGAGTTGGAGCCCCGCATTGGGCCCCTGTGCTGACAGCTCAGAGCCCGGAGCCTGTTTCAGATTCTGTGTCTCCCTCTCGCTGACCCTCCCCCGTTCATGCTCTGTCTCTCTCTGTCTCAAAAATAAATAAATAAACGTTAAAAAAAAAAATTAAAAAAAAAAAAGATCAAGACCACTTATAGTAAAAAGACTAGATTTAATGCTTCCTTTATATTGAACAAAGGTAAAGAGAATAAATGGGATATTTTCATTTCTTGAAAAACATTTTTGAATTTGAATAGAAATGCCTGAAAGAGGAGCATAAGCAGTGCTGGTAGGGAGCTTACAGAAGAGAGAGGGGACAGAGTTCAGTAGCTGGTATGAGGGAGGTCCCTGCAGACTGTGGAGAGACTGGACAGCTTTTATCAAGCAGGCGAGAATACTTTGAATCCTATTGGCCATCTCTACTGCTGAATCTGTTACTTAGCCCACAATAGCGAAGCCATAAATATTTTTCATATTGGGACTGACTCTTTACATTTTTAAATATTGAAACAAAATGCAGTTTATGTCATAATTTCCAAAGGACCTTTATTTTTCAGTTGCTCCATTTACTTAGCAAATGACTTCTTTCTTATTGTAACAGTTACTATCTCTCCTTGGAAATTTTGTTCCATTGTTATAAGTCGAAGGACTTATCTGGAAATGTTGAAGTGGACAATTAGATTACAGAAAACTGGACGTAGGGTATTTTTCATTTATCAACGTAAAACATTCTTCTGCTCTTGATATTTGTCAAATGTTTATGTTCTGTTTTTCATTTTATAGCCCTGATTGTTTTTGTACTTTATTTGGTATTTTATTGTTAGAAAATTAAATTTTATTTAGAGTGTAATCACCTTCCAAGTTCCTTAGCTCAAATTTTCCACATGAATATTCGTAATTTGATTGTCAAATTTTAAAATTACTCATAGAATAGTCATCTTTTCATTATAGAAAGCAGCATATTTTTAAGGGTTCCACAGTTGCTGTTTTTAATCATAGAAAATGGTTATTTGTTTACTAATAAAGAAAAAAGCTATTGGAGATAAGAAAGGACCCAGAATGTAATGCAGAGTCTACTTTCTAGAACAATATTCTCCTGTATCAGTGATGCAAGTGACTTTACAGTTAAATTGGAAAGGAACCAACAAGTGTTTCATGGTTCCCTAAAAGGCCCTGTAAAGAAACCATAAGAGACTCTTAAAAACTGAAAATAAACTGAGGGTTGAGTTGGGGTGGGAGGGAGGGGAAAGTGAGTGATGGGCATTGAGGAGAGCACCTGTTGGGATGAGCAGTGGGTGTTGTATGGAAACCAATTTGACAATAAATTTCATATTAAAAAAAGGAAGAAAGAAAGAAAAGAAACCATTCCACCAAGAAGCACAGTGTTTTAACACTACAGAGAACACCACAGTCCCCTATTTAGGATTGTAATTATCCATAACTATGTGTGCTGTGCTTCACACCCAGCCAGGCGACTCACAGGACCTGATACCAGTTCACTAGGATGGTAGGATGCTTTGAGGTGAAAACTTTTATGCTTTTTCCCTCAAATGCCCTCACTCCCTTAGACTTTAGGTTGTAGAAGTTTGAACGAGTTAAGTCTGTTCCAGGGCTTATGCCTTGTGCAAGAAAGAGCAGTAGAGCTGATTTGTTCGTTGATGTCTTCCAGATGTTGTGGTTTGGTGTTTTGTTGGCTGAAGAGTTAATTTTTGTTTTCATAAAGTCTCTCCGCTGCCATGGCTTGTAGAGTCACTCTACCTTTCAGCCAGGGTTACAAAAAACTGATACCAAGAAATGGAAGCCAAAGAATGTCAGCCACAGCTCTTTCCTTAAAGAGAAAAAAAACCCTCCACATTCTACTGTGAAATACAGCACACTCATAAAATGCACAAAATAAAAGCATGCAGCTCATTGAATCATTATAAAACAGACACCCGGGCTGACAGACTGCCAATGCACTATTTTCCTGTGTGTTCCTTCCCCATCCAAATCCCCTTCTTCTCAAAGAAGACCTGATTTTAAAAATAAAGTTTCTCTTGCTTTTCATCATTCAAATTACCACCTAAATAGGAAATCATTAAGGACTACAGTTTAATTTAATCTGCTTTTATCATGTTTTGTTTAGTTTCTGATTTCTTTTACTGATAGATAGGAAGATGCCTCCATGCTCTTTATGTAGCTGCAGTTCACTCACTTTTATTCCTCTGTGGCATTCCATTGTGCCCAAAGTTGTTATATTCACTGTTGATGAACAATTAGATTGCTTCCAGAGTTTGGCTTTTATTAATGATATCACCGTGAGTATCCTTGTACTTGCTCTGGGTATTCTTAGGAACATCTGGTGCACGTATATTGGTATATCTAGGAGTAGAATTGCTGAGTTGTAGAAAGCGCATGTCTACAACTTTAGAACTTTTCCTGAGTGATGATGCCAGTTTACTGTGTCAGTATCATTTTGACGGCTCTCCTCATCAACCCTTGGAATTGTCAGTCCTTTTAATTTACATGTGGAATTCTCATCATGAACATATTTTGCGTTAATTTTATATAGTATTTGACTTTTAAGTGGCTGTTCAAGTCTTTTGCCAGTTTCCTTTTCTGAGTTACTCTTTTCTTGTTGAGTTTTAGGAGTTCCCTATTATTCTGAATATAAGCCCCTTATCAGTTATATGTGTTTTAAGTATATTTTCTCAGTCCATGGCTTACTTTCTCACTGTCTTAATGATATCTTTTGAAATAACGGTTCTTAAAGATTACTCAAAGTTATTAGTCTTTTACTCAGTATTTCACATCTCTCCCTTCCTCTATAAACTAAATGATTTTCAGTAAGAATCAAGAATTTAATGATATATGAGACAATAAAACTTTTCTTTATTGAACTTTGATATATAATTTTGCTACTAAAAAAATTAAAATTAAAAAATAAAAAAATTACCAATCCAAAGGAAAACAAGTTAATACATGAATATTTTTAATTAAAATATTTTCTTATTATCTAATCTATTATTATATCTACTGACTCAATCTTGTTTTATGATGACACCAGTACCTCACTTGAAATTCCTTACAAAATTTCTTTATGAAGTTTTCTACAAAATTACTGATTTCTCAACAAAAGTACAAATAATTTCAGAACAGTAACAAAAAAAACCCCACGGTATTTATTCAGTAGTTTTCATATATACCTAACTGTTCAAACATTGGTTTGTTTGTTTACACTGATCCATTTCAAATTTATTTTCATTCAGTGCAAACTATTTCTATTTTCCATTTTAATGTCTCCTTTATTCAAGATTATTTTTGAATTTTATTTATAAGTTTCCATAGTATTGGGATTGTCTAGATATTTGTTTCTAATTTGTCATGGTCTTTTGTAACTTATTAAGTAAGACTTAAGGAGTGTGTATCAACTGTAATAAAATGAAAAAATGGGGTGCCTGGATGGCTCTGTCGGTTAAGTGTATGACCCTTGATTTCACAAAATCGTGATCTCATGGTTTGTGAGTCTGAGCCCCACGTCAGGTTCTGTGCTGATGGTGCGGAGCCTACTTTGGATCCTCTGTCTCCTTCTCTCTCAGCCCCTCCCCTGCTTGCTCTCTCTCTCTCTCTCTCTCTCTCTCCCTCTCTCAAAATAAATGAACATTAAAAAAATACAAATAAAAATAAAATGGAAAAAATATATTCTAAAATTGTTGGGAGTATTCTATTTTGGTCACTTAGGTGAAACGTTAATTACGTAGTTAAAATTATTTATATCCTTACTAAATTTTTCAGTTCCTAAAAATCAGTATAAAAATTGTCCACTATAATTATGAATTTGTCTGTTTTTCTTTTTTACTTTATATATTTTGAGGCTATGTTAAGTTATATGCAAATTTATTATAACTGGAGAACCGATTATTTTATCATTATAAAATGCTCCTCTTTATTTCTAGTAATACTTTAGTCTTAAAGTCTCCTCTGTTTTATCTTAATGAGAGACAACAGGAAAACATGCCTTTAGCATCATTTAGTAAGTTGTAACATAGCGAAATATGATGGATTTATACCTTAAAGATGGTTGTAGGACACCTTCCAACAAGAAAATATTAATTAGCCTGTCAACAAAGTGAGGTAAATATTTGTGGTGAAATGTGCAGAGAATTGTTGGTAATATCATGATGTGTATAAACTCATAGTGGAAGAGGTTATGTTGAGGCAAGTTGGCTACAAAATAAGTTATTTCACCCTTTTGAAATAAATGGTATCCAGGCAAGATGGAGTGCCTCAACGATCCATTAATTGGTGAGAGACGGCTGAAATATTTAGAATGTGGAGTGGGCACCGCTCTAAGATTAGCTAATTTTTAAATTATGTTTATTTTAATGCATCTATGTTTTAAATGTCAAGACAAAAGTTTTAAAGGTGATTGAAAATTAAAATCCTAATGTGACACTATCTGATTTTTTTCCCCACTGGGTAACCCTATTTTGGGAAAAGGACACATACGAATATATATTTACATAATTTTTTAAACCTCTCCAGTAATAATACTACTTGTTAATATCAATTATAGTTACCACTTAGTTCCTTTAATCAACACAAAATCCCTATGAGCTATCATTATCTGACTTTTAGATGAGGGATCACGGTCCAGGGAATATAAATAAACAGCTTAAGACCACATAGTTTATAAGAAACAGAGCCATTACTAAAACATAGGTCTTTTTAAATCTAAAATCCATGCTCTTTGCACTATTATGTGCTGTTAAGAACTACCTGTTTTATGTCAACTGGAAGCAGTATGAGCAAAAATAGTATTGAATAAGATAATGCTGTTAGAACACACTAAGGTCAAACTTCAAGAAATGTATAAATAGCTATAAAACGCTGCAAATAGTCTAGGATATAACATGACAGACTTTCTTGGAATGCAGTCCTGAGGCCATCCAGATGCAAAATCAATTAGAAAAGGGCAGAGATCAAAGTTCAACATTGTGTACATTTGTTTCGTGAATAACATAGATACAGGGTCTGTTTGTCATCATCTTTGATCATTTCTAAAATAGATTGCATGATTGTAGATTATATGCAGGTATTAAAGTGTTTTTCAGGCTACAGCATTGTCTGTGAATAAGGATGTGATGTACATAATGTGATGTATGTATGTGATGTATATAAATGTATTCTAAGAAAACCTGATCCATGAAAATCTGACCTTTCTATCGATGAAATAGGAAGTGATGAGTCACTTTATAAAGTGACTCTTACTTAGAAAAATGATTCTGCAGGATTTCTTTAAAATCCAAGCTCCTCTTATGCCTTTAGAAAAGAATTCCATTTACAATACTTGGGCTTGCACAAGATCTCTCAGAAATATATGTGCTGCACAAAGTATCATGAGCCATGTGCACGTGTCCTTGAATAAATGTAACATTTAAAAGGGATTAAAGAACAAATAATTTGGAATAATAAAATCATATGGACAATCTAATGCAACCAAATATTTAGTTTATTTCAGTTATTTACACTGCAGAATAAGGACAATGCATTGTTACAATCAAGATTTAGGACCCAGCAATCTGAAATTCCAGTTTTGGGTTATTCTGATACAAAATCCATCTCAGAGTTGGTTAATAAGGTAAATGTGTCCACTACTGGTAAGGAGCACATGTTCCAAAAGCATCAACTTAAGGGCATGACCTGAATTGAATGAGTTAAGGTTTTATTTTTATATCAGAATCCTATTTACTTGAGCAGTTTGAATACCCTAGGATGACTTCAAGGAAAAGGCAAGTGTTTCCGCAATCCCTCAGAACTAGGACTGTGATGATTCACACTCTATTATGAGCTGAGACACAACCAGGTACATGTATTATTATATTATTATTAAACACTCACAGGTGGCTTAAATTTACAAAGTACGTGGTGAGTAAATCAGTTAGCCACATTTGTATTCACCAGACAATGGCAACTGTATAAAGGCAAGTAATAATATCATAATAATCACAGTAATAGCAATAATCTAGAGAAATACTTTTCCATTTAAGGAAATTAAATGTATTTTGAAAAAAATTAAGGATGTTTCTCATTGAATATAGCTTCCTCCCTAGCTATGCTTGTATATAGGCATTTCTACAACAGATGATTGTGTATTTCACGCACAACACTTTCCTGTAAGAAGAGCTTGCTGTTCTTGGAATGGATGGCTCCTTGCTGTTCCAATGTCAGCTCAAATGCCACCTCCTCAGAGCAGTCACCGTAAACTCCTGTCTAAAGAAGCCATTTCTTACCACTACTCCGAGTAACTACCTATCCCATTAATATATTTTATTGGATGTAGCGCTCATCACAATGTGGAATTATTTTTTGACTTATTAGTTTATTTGCTTCATTGGTAGTCATACTCCTGAATGGAAGAAGCTTCAGGAGAGAACGTTACACGTATCCCTAGGCGCTGAATCCCCAGCCTCGGGAAGAGCCTCTAGCACAGAAGTAGAGGTGCTCAGTTAACTTGTGTCTCGTGAATAAATGAATGAATAAAGGGTTTTTAGTTGGCATTTTAATTGGCTAAATTTATGTTCATATTTTGTTATATGATTACATTTCTCTGGAGTATAGTTATGGTTAAATATAATAGTCAAGCACTAAAACAATGTTGATAATTATTTTATCCATTTATTCATTTTAAACATAGTTCTTGCCTTTGCGGAAATAACACAAAAACAATGTCGAATAAGTGTCATGTAAGGAAAAGTTCAAGATATAAGGAGATTGTAAAGGGGGAAAATAATTGATTCTAGTGTGGGTTCAGAAAAAAAACTCTAGAAGGAAATGCCTTTTAAGCTAAGCCTAGGGTGACCAAAATAATTTATTGTCAAAACTAGGACAGATTTCAGTGTAAAACATGAGAATAAATGTAATGAAATAATTTATTTGGATCCCATTTGGATCCCATTTTGTTTTATTTTATGGGTGAACTAAAGAACTATAAAAAGAACTATAAACTATAAATTCTTTGAAACAGTTTTTTTTTAATAAGAATTTTTTAATTGAAAGAGGTAAAAAGAAACGTGACAAATTTGGTAGCCAGCCTTCAGGATGAACTTCAATTAGCCTTACCTCCTGATTGTCACACCCTTGTGTAGTCCCAACCTACAATGAGCGAGGGTTGGTCTGTGTGCTTATAGAAAATGACAGAAGTGACAGTGTGAGATATTCAAGACCTCGTAAAAGGCATCGTAACTTCTGCCTTCCTCTCTGGAATTGCTCACTCTCGAGGAAAGCAGTGGCCACTGAAGTAGCCCAAGGAGAGGCTCGTGTGGGGAGGAAATGAGACCTACCAACAACCACCACCAGTTTGCCAATTATGTGAATGAGCCACCCTGGAAGTGAATCCTTAGGCCCCTGAAGGCTTGGGAGGAATATAGTGCCATCAAAACTTTAACTGGAACCTCATGAGAGATTAAGCTAGGCTGTTGCCAATTCTTGATCTCAGACACTATAGACAATAAATGTTAACTCCACGAAGCCACCCAATGTGGGGTAACTTGTTATGTAGAAATAGATAACTCACGCAATAAGTGATGCAATATCTGATCCTGCACCAGGTCTTCAATCCTGCACTGAAGGGGAAAAAAAATGCCGTAGATCAGCTTGGGTCAATTGACAAAATTATTATATGGATGTGAGAGAAAAATCTAACCTAGGTGTTACATTTACTGGTAATGATAACTGTACTATGGTTTTATAAAAGGATATTTTTACTTTTGGGGAAATACATGCCAAGGTATTTAAGAATAAAAGCAAAAAGATAGGATATATACAATTTACTTTCAAACGTGATAGGAGAGTAAGTGCTCAAATGACTGCAGCAAATGGGACAAAATGTTAACAATAGGTGAATGCAGTTAAAGTATATATAGCTATACTATGTACAGTTTTTTATTCCTCCAAGTCTTCTTCTGTATGTTTGACATTAGTCCCTGACAAAAAGTTACACCATGTTTTCTAAAAAATTAATAAAACAACATATAACCTTGTACATTAAAGAAAAATTCAAAATCTTTAATCATAAGACCATCAAAAATATCATAAGTGATTGAACAGTGCATATTAATATATTTCAATCAATTTCCTAGGTATATCTGTTTAATCACTTTCCTAGGTATCTAATACCACTACATTATTTCTCCAAAGACTGTGATTTTTATTATGGTCTATTCTTTTTATAGAATTACTGGCAATCTTCTTAAAATGCACTTTATTGCTGATAAATTAGAAATTATACCTTCAACTGAACCATCTCTATAGAGCATAATAATGTTTCCTTTTTTAAGTGTATTTATTTTTGAGAGAGAGAGAGGAAGGAGCAGAGGGAGAAGGAGAGCGAGAATCCCAAGCAGGCTCTGCACTGTCAGTGCAGAGCCCGACGTGGGGCTCAATCCCACAAATCCGTGAGATCATTACAAAATCAAGAGTCAACAACACTTAACCAGCTGAGCTACCCAGGTGCCTCTAAAGCCTAATAATACTTATAATAGAGAAAATACTCTCTTGGTTGTTGATGAAGTATCTGATAAACTCAGAGCTAATTCTACTAAATATAGGATATGTTTAATTCCAATTTGTTTTGTATTAAGTTGTATAAATGTTTCAGCCCTAATATTTTTATAGGTACTGTCTTTTTTTTCCCTTCTTTTAAGTAACTTAGTTGATTATATTTTTCATGAGGCAAAACTGATCAAGTAGGTTTGCTTAATTTGTGAATCTTGAATCTTTAACCAAATTGAGAATTTCCAAATCATGCCCCTTCTCAATTCCTTTGCATCCTGAGATGGAATATACATGTATACAACCAAAAATAGCTCAGTCAAAAGTTGCTTCAGATATTTCAAAGCTGAATTGTTCAATTTTAAAATGCAGTTTTACAAAGAGATAGGAAAGAAGCTTATGGGCTGTTAGAATATTTTGTATCTTCAGCAGGATGGTAATTATATGGGTATAAACATATACACATAAGTTTATATAAAATAAAACTATAAAACAATGATCAAACAATAAAAATCTATCCAATTGTGCCCTTATGATTAATTTACATATTTTAGGTATATTATACCTGGGGGAAAAAGAAGACAGTGAAGTCTCATACTGTTTTATCTGCTCAGATCCTTTTTTGCTTTTTGAGTGTAAATGCCATTATTTTCCTGGTTGTAAGTTTTAGTTGTAATAATGACAGTTTTTAAAAGATTGAAAACTAAAATTTTGGCACACCCTTGGTTAAATACTTTAGAGATACTTAACTGATTTTTAACAAATTCAACCACAATTTAGAAGGATGATTTAATTTACCGAAAGGTTTATTATTATCGTAGGACACATAGGTCGACTTCAAAGTAGTCCTTCAGTGGTTAAAACATTTCTCAGATCCAAACAATGCTGAGCAGCAAAGTGAGGAAGCAAGTACCCCTCTGCTGAAGCTTTTTCTAATCAAGTCAACATCTGCTTCTTCGCAACAATTTTATAGTTCAGTTAGTTTATCTGCACATCTATATAACAGTATTGTGAAATGTGACATCTACAGGTTCCATTTTGATTAGGAGACAGTGCTGTTTGTTTGAATGTAATTATTACTTATATGTGTACCACAGCAGATAGAGGAAAATTTCTGCCCCATAAGTTCCTTAATTTAGTAAGAATATTGCTTTTACCCAAATGCTGTGCTCCACCACACATGCATCTTGTTCATATTATCACCGCAGAAGCAAATAATTTTTTGTGCCATTTTGAACTTAATCAAGTTTACAATAACATTCACAGTAATATCAGATGTTTCACTTTTAGCAGAATGTACTTTCCAAAGCTTTTCTTTGATTTCATGAACTGCATTAAAAGCAAAAAAAAACAAACAAAAACAAAACAAAACAAAACAAAACAAAAAACAAATGTATTACTGGAATTCACTTATTTTTCTATCTGAAGCATTTAATGACCCCGGTATTATTCTGGTGTCATTTAGCTATCTGTGACAGTCTTTTGATCATAAAACCAATACATTAAACACAGGCACTTCAGGTTTCAAATGTGTTAAAGAAAGCTTAGGATCAAAATAAACATCATTAATTTAGAATAACAGGCAATTTGATTTAGATGAAAAGACGTGGCTCATGGATTGATATGTAAACACACCTTGTGTAGCTGCTGTTGTACCATCCATAAGAGTGAAAAGTAAATGTCAACAAACACTTTTTGCAAGTTACACATTTATAATCAACTATCTTGAGAAATGGAAATTCAGTATTTAATTTTTCATTAAACATGCACTCTCATTTTTGAGCTCATTGCTGCCAAAGGATTTACTGTAAAATAAAAAAAAAAAACATTATAAAACAAGAAAAAATAGTAACTGTTGACGTAGTATTTACAACAAAGGGCAAAATGATTCAGATTCCTCTATGTAAGCACTATGACCGTAGTGTTCAGTCTCTGTTTCCTGTATGTCTTAGTTTACTCAGGCTGTCATAACAGCATACCATAAGCTGGGTGGCTTAAACAACAGAAACTCATTTTCTTGTAGTTCCAGAGTCTGGAAGTTCTTCTGGTTTACAGACAGGCTTCTCACTGTGTCCTCACAAGGCGGTGAGAGAGATCTCTTCTGGTAAGGTCATAGTCCTGTAGGATTGGGGCCCCACTGTGAACACCCCATTTAATCTTAATTACTTCCTAAAGATCTTATCTCTAGACCCAGTCACATTGGGGCTTAGGGCTTTAATGTAGACATTTGGGAATGACACAAATCAATCTATAGTATTCCAACCCTTGCCCCCCAAATTCATGTCCTTAACACATGCAACATACATTCATCCCATCCCAGCAGCCCCAAAAGTATTAATTCATTTCAGCATCAAATATAAAGTCTCAAGTCCTGAATCTCAGCTAAATATCATTCAAATTAGATGTGGATGAGATTCAAGGTGTGATTCAGCCTGAAGCAAAATTCCTCTCCAGATGTGAAGCTGTGAAACCAGACAAGTTATGTGCTTCAAAATACAGTGCTAGAGCAGGCATAGGGTGGACATTCCCATTCCAAGAGGGAGGAATCAGAAGGAAGGGGTGACAGGTCCCAAGCAAGTCCAAAACCTAGATAGGCAAATTGCATTAGATCTTAAGGCTCAATAATAATCCTTAATAAGGCTCAAGATATATCTAGATCTATCTATCATGACGGGGGTGGAGGGGGTGTCTGGAGGTGTTATAAAGAATAGCTCACATGAATATGGAGGCTGAGAAGTCCCAAGATCTGTAGTTCACAAAGTGGGGACCCTGGAGAGACAGTGGTGTGGCTCCAGTCTAAGAAAAAGGCCTGAGAACCAGTTGTGTAAGTTCCAGTCCAAAAGCCAACAGGCTCAAGACCCAAGGAAAGCCAATGTTTCAGTTTGAGTTTAAGACAGAAAGACTGATATCCTAGCTCAAACAGCCAGGTGGAGTTTCCTCTCCCTCAGCCTTGATCTTCTATTTAGGTTTTCAGTTGATTAGAGGAGACTTACCCACAACTGGGGAGAGTAATCATCTTTACTCAGTCTACCTGATTCAAATGTTAATCTAATCCAGAAACACCGTTGTAGACACACTCAGATGTCTGGTGGCTTGGAAGTTTCATCCACCCACTAGCCTTAACCTGAGTCTGGGCTGAAGTGTCAAGTGCTTCACATGCCTAGCACTTGAAAGGGATACTTGATTATCAACTTCTTGTATGAAATTGTTCTTTTTCCACAAGGATTTTACACATGATGTCTTTGTATCTCAAAGATCTCTTCTCTTGCACTTTATTTGTATTAGTTTTTAGTCATTTTGGCTAAAATAGCAAGTACACATAGCAAATGAGAGGCAAAAGAAGAAACCCTATCACGGAATATCTGGTGTGTTATGCTGAGGATTTGGGAATCCTTAAGGACACTGGGACATCACTGAAAGACTTTAAAAATAGGAGTGACACTGTAAGGTTGGCATTATAGAGTTCAATGTAGTAGTAATGTGAAGAATGGATGGCAGGGGAATAAAAGTTATGTGGAAGACTGTAAGGAAACCCAGATTGCCCAGGAAAGAGTGCGCATTAGCTTTTACTGATGTGACAGAAGTGGGGAGGGAAGGAAAAGGACAGATTTGGGAGATATTTAGGAGGTAGACTTAATGGAACTTGAGTCTTCAGGATAGAAGTCTAGGATGTATACCTGTAAATTTTGATAGAAAAAGAGGTGCCAGGTAAGATGAACATGAAGGAGTTGGCAAGCCTGGTAAGAGGAAAATTAGAAGAGTTTTCTAGAAAGCAAAAGATGTAAAGATTTCAAGAAGGAGGAAAAGCTCAAATGGGAAGCTGCTAGAAGTAGAGCAAATTGGGAGCAGAGAGTGACATGAATAGTCATTAGTCACATTAACAAGAGAATTTTTGATGGTGTGATTGGAGCAAAAGTCATATTAGAGTAGATTGAGGATGGAAAGGAAGATGAAAATAACAAAGGTACTTTGTTTTTTTAACTTTGGCTTTTATACTTGTTGGGGAGAGTATGTAACTGTAGAGGCTGCTTTTAGGCAACGAACTTGAGCAATGGAAAACTGAGCAAGGCAAAAGAGCCCACAGAGACCACCAAGCTGAATGCAAACAGGCTCATTAAGCAACCCACTTCGAAATAACCGTAGGCCCTAAGTGACCAATTAGAACCAGGCAGAGCTCCTAAGGTTACCAAAAAAGGGAAAATTCCATCCGTCCCCATATTCCCTCACCACCACCTTGTCTTCTGGCAGAAAGTCTCTCCTTTGCTGTCCCGCCTGCTGCTCCCTTGCTGTGTATTCAATAAACTTCTCTTTTGTTCTGCCTTTGGGTGAATTCTTTCACCACCCTTGCTGCCTATCTCCACCCAAGCACCACATATGGTGCCCCCCCCCATCTGATCTGGATGCCCCACAGTCACTAGAAAAAAAAGATGGAGATGTGAACATTAGCATTATTTTAAATTAAAATTTATGCATATGGAGTTTGACATTTTCCCAACGTTTTCCCCCAGATTATATATGGAGATAGTAATTTATCAAAGCCAACACAAATGGCCAATGGTAAGTCCTCATACAGTTGTTTCTTTAAATTATATTATTTATAGGTATGTTCTAGAGGACTTTAAGGTGGAAGAGAAACACTGAAGTGATTTCTTAAATTGGGAAACTAAGGAGATTAGTACTCAATATAACTAAAATGTAACTTTAAAAAAAAAAAATGTACCCTGGCTGAGTATAATCAGGTGGTGTACCCTTTTGGGCTATGGGAATTTGGGTAAGAGGTGTTTAGGATTTTGCTTACCTCATATGCAGATGAATCACTCAACAATAGAGCCTGGTCATCTTCATATACATGGAGCTGGAGCAGATTTTAAATTCTCAGTGTCCTAGTGCTTGAATTTATAGCCACAGTGGATTCTTGTATCACACCTCCTTGGTGCCAGTGGTGTTCATTGGGTTTGACACCATTTCTGCTGTTTATTGGGGTTTTTTTGTCTTTACTATTCCATGTGGGAAGTGTTGAAATATGAGTTCCTGTAGAAATGCATAGAGTATCATATATGTGTCTTGTTTATAAGCATAGGTTATATGTAAGTTACATAGTAGCCTCCAAAACCAGAGCGGGTAAGCAGCTGCATCAAGTCAAATTAATTTAGTTAACTAAATCACATTAATAAAGAGAGATTGTCCTATAAATTGTATTATAATAATTCATGTTAACCTTCGAAGTAGTTGTTTCTATCTGAATGAGAACTAGTGTTGAATTATCAACAATGGGTTTTTTAGGGTTTGTGATGCAAAATATTTTTCCCTATTGAAACTAACTGTAATTATGCTTGAGCACTAAAGGAATTCAACCTGTAACTGTTATTTTTTTATAAACAAATTCACCGTATAGGCAAGGAAAAACTGTCTAAGTTGCAATTTAGAGGGTATGAGGGTTTATATGAGATTCAAGTCTTTCTAAAAGTGTAGTATCCCTTTTGTTGTAGAATACACAGAGGTCAATAAATAATGTGTTCTAGTGCAGAAACAATAACAAACTGCTTCCTATAAGAAACTGCTCATTTTATAATGAAGAACATTTTTTATCTGGAAGTGTACCATTCGGTGGAATATACTCTCTCTAGAGCATAAAATGTTCTTCAGGCAAATGAACGGAGTCATTCAGCAAGTGTCACAACAATCTTTCATGAGTTCAATTTAATGTGAAAACACTTCATGCCCCTCATCCTAAATTTAGTGGAACTTGAAAACAGTTGATGTTTGGATCCAGATGGTAGACATCTAGAATTTTTATTAAAAACCCAATAATGAATGGGCAAGAACAATTATGTAATGTGGCTATTTGGGATATTTTTAGGTTTTCTATCGATATTCACCAGTCACAATATTTAAATTCTGGCCCAAACACATACTAAGTATTCATCAGTAACTTCAGTCAGCAAGACATTTACTGCCAGGTTGTACTAAGTAGCATGTAATTGCTATAGGTTAATATATTCTACAATGTGCTCTTTTCTAGTACTGTAGAAATGAACTACCAAGATCAGAACTCCGATATTTTGTATTAACCAGAGAAATAAGTCAATAATGGTGTCAGTTTATAAATGAAATCATCTCCTACTTAGAGTTTGCTTCAGGTTTTATAATGATTCTAATATTCTTTCTCCAGTAATGAAATAGACCAAAAAGAGACATGCTCAATTAATTACCATATTTTATAGTAAATTCAGTTTAAATTTTTCCATATTTTGCATTCAAATGACAAGGTTATAATGTATTTTAATTGTAAGATAAGCATATATATAAAACTTCCATCCCCAAACCTTAACGTCCATTAGTAACCTCATGATAAGAAGATAAGCTAATTTCAAGATAAACTTGGATGATCACTCTTCCAAGTTAATATCATGAGTGGGAGATTGTGGAAGGGAAACACATCTCCTAAAGTGACTGTTTCTACAGACACCCCTCCTTTCCCTAACTCTGTACCCTTAGCTCCCTTACCCCTCCAAGTAAAAAATCCAAAGCGTTTATTTCCAAATCCAATTTTTCACTAGGGCCTCTGATTCCAATAATCACATTTCATGAAGACGTCTTCAGGTATCTGTACCGTTGAGGTGACAAGGGAGAGTCCATTTCTCCTGAAGGAACAGTTTAATGGATTAGAATCTCTGAGAATATTTGTAGCACCTTTGCTTAAAATTTGCCCCCTGTATATTAACAGAGAAATGCTTTGGCTTAGCTCAGATGTAAAGGTTCTTATTTTCTTTTTTTTTTTTTTTTTTAATTTTTTTTTCAACGTTTTTTATTTATTTTTGGGACAGAGCGAGACAGAGCATGAACGGGGGAGGGGCAGAGAGAGACGGAGACACAGAATCGGAAACAGGATCCAGGCTCCGAGCCATCAGCCCAGAGCCTGACGCGGGGCTCGAACTCACAGACTGTGAGATCGTGACCTGGCTGAAGTCGGACGCTTAACCGACTGCGCCACCCAGGCGCCCCTAGGTTCTTATTTTCAAAATACAGAGGTTGGAAAGCAGGGTGGGGAGTGGGAATCCAGAACCAGAGGTATTAAGATTCTGCATTGTGACCAAATTATTTTGTCCTCTCAACAATTAAATTGTTTTAAGTTGAAGTCAGTTACATTTATTTGTTACTCAATCCTCCAGCCTCCAGATTATGAATCTTTTGAGGGCAGGCATGTGTTTACTGTTGTATCTCCAGTGCCTAGCACAGGAGTGTCAAGCAAAAATATTTGCCAAATGAGTGAATTCTCTTCATAGCCCTTATTATAGCTATATAGATACAAGGTTTTTCAAGGAGCTTTTAGATTAATTTTATTCATAGTGACCACAATGCTAAAGATAATAATTCTATCAGCTGCAATTTTATTGTAAAGAGTTGTAAGGAAAGATATCATGACACTTATAGGGTATTTATTATCATTGATGAACCCATAAATGATAGCACAGTATGGTGGTTAAGAATAAAGTATTCAATATTGGAATGACTGGTTTCTAATCCTGCTACTGGGTTTTATTGACTCTGTAACCTTGGACAAAATTGATAAACTTTTTGGACCTCAGGTTTCTCTCCTGTTTACATTAATAATAAGCATTACATAATGATCATTATTTTACAGGGATATCATAAAGGTTAAATCAGATCAGGTATGTAAAACTGAGCATCTAGTGAGAAAGGTGCCATTTAGTGAGCACACAATAATGGTACCTATTTTCAGCTGATTAATATAGTTGCAAGAAGTAAGTAGAAAAAAGAAATTCTGAACTTAAGATGATTCCTGATTTGGCATAAATGGTCAAGTGGCTTTGAAAGAATAGAGAATCTTCAAAATTTTGATTAACTGGCACAAGAATCTGCAAGATTTCTCTAGTAATTACCTTTTAAATCTTCATTAAAAGTCTGTAAAAATAACAAATGCCTTGTGTGCACATTTGTTAGTTGTGTTGTGGAAATAAAAGAAAAATGTGATAAATTGCACATCTGGGAGGGTGTATTTATTTTCTATTGCGGTATAGCAAATTACCACAAACTTAGCTGCTTAAAACAGCACCCTTTCATTAGCTCACCATTCTATTTCAGAAAATCGACTTCAACAACGAACACCCATTCATTAATTCACAGTTCTGTAAGTCAGAAGTCTGGGCAGGTTTGATGGAGCTCTCTCTTCAGGCTCTCACAAAACCAGAATCAAGTTGTCAGCAGGGCTGGGTTCTTGCCTGAAAGCTGTGGGGAGGAACCTGCTTCCAAACTTGGCCAGAGAGCTGGCAGAATCCACTTCATTGCTATCAAAGGTCTAAGGCCCTCTTTCCTTGCAGGCTCTCAGCTGGGTGTAATTCTCAGCAACTAGAGGTAGCTCTCCAGTGCTTGCATATTGCCCCCTCCATCTTCAAAAGCCAACCAATTCTTGTGTTTAGAATCTCTCTCCTTCAGGTATCTTCTGGATAGCCCTGTTGTAAAGGGCTCAAGTAATTAGGTTGTACCGACGCAGATAGTATCCCTTTTGATTATCTCAAAGTCAACTAGATCAGTAACCTTAATTACCTCTGCAACATTATTTTTACCATTTAATATAAGAGATTCACAGGAGTAAAACCAGGGAACAAAATTCATGGGGACATCTTAAAATTCTGTGTATGACAGGGAAATGAGAACAGGTCTGGGAACTAAGAAGTAAGGGAGATCAAGAGTCCTTCCTGAGTGTAGAACCTGGGTGAACATGAAGACACAAACCCCAAAGAGACCCAGCAGAGCAGCTTGGCTGACATCTGGCTTAGGTGACCTTTCTACAGCCTACTTCAAGGTACCAGGCACTCTGACATAAAATATGTCACATAGCCACATCTGTCAGTAGTAAGAGGGAAATCCAGAACTCAATCTCAGGCAGCTCTTGTAGAATGTTTCACATGCACACTGGCAAGGTGTGTTTTCATCAGGCTCAAAAGCTATGGACATAAATATGTTGTTAATAAAATTGAAGAGATATGTTGCTAGAACCACAAAATTGAGAAACTTACTGTGAAGTGAGGGAAATAAACCTTAAGATCCTACTCTCAAGGTGTTGTAAAAATGTTGCAGCTCTTGAGTGTGATTTTTACAACAGCATAAGAGAATGACTATCTAAAGCTGTCACAAAGTGCTCCTTGAAAATAACTGAACTCAGTACATGACTAATGCATGCCAATAAAATCTCAGGGATATATGTCAAAAGTGAGACTCAGAAAAGTCTCATCTTTTATTGGCCATCCCAGAGGGCTCCTTGTTCCTGCTGGGGGCAGGGGACGGGGGAAAATAGGATAATTAAAAAGGTAACCTTTGTTAATGAAGCATAACTTACATTGAGAAAAGCGCACAAATGATAAGTGTCCACCTTCGTCAATAATTGCAAAATGAATACACCCAATGAGCCAGCACCTAAATAAATAAATAGGCTAGCCCCTGCACAACAGAAGCTTCCCCCATGTCTCTATCCTTCCTAAGGTCTAGTCTCCTCCCAACCGGTATCTCTTATTCTGATTTGCAATCTGCTAGGTTAGTTTTGCCTGGTTTTCAGCATTGTATTACTGGCGTTACACAATACATATTCATTTGTGCCTGACTTTTTTGCTCAACATTATATATATTGTCAAGTATAGATGTAGTTCATTCTCACTGATGCATAGTATTCAATTGGATGAATTTACTATACTTTATTTATCCATTCTACTGTGATACACTTGGGTTGTTTCCAGAGTTTGGCTGTTAAGGGTAGTCCTACTATAGATATTCACACACATACACACCTTATCCTACCACCTTCCCACATTCCACATTTCTATTTGTTATATGCCTTGGAGGGGAAATTGTTGGATCACAGCAAATGTATATGTTCAGCATTAGTAGATGATGCTGAGATCTTTTCCCAAGTGGCTATTCCAGTATATAATCTGCCTAACTTTAGCAATTCTTTGTGTATAGTAGTACCTCATTGAGGTTTTCTTTTGCATTTCCCTGATGATAAATAAGGTTATGTACCTTTAAAATGTTTATTGCTATTTGGATACCCTCATATATAAAGTGCTTCTTCACTCTTGCCTCTATTTCCTTGTTTTTGGTGTTGGTGTTGGTGTTAATTTGTGGGATTTTTAAAATACATTTTAGGTTTGAGCTGTTTGTTGGTTATATATGTAGAAAATATCTCCTGCGCTGCGGCTTGCTTGTTCATGCTCTTAATGGTATTTGCCAACAAATAAACATCTTTATTATAAAATCCAGTATCATTTTTTTCTTCTTTCTGGTTGGCATTATTTGTGAGTTGATCATAATATACCTCCTAAGTAGTTCCAATTCCACTTAGCAACTAGAAGTCTTCAAAATAACAGTGCCTCTAAACAAAAAGAGAAATTTGAGTGATTTACAAAATCATATGTTTTTTGAACTCAGAAGATATCCAAGGTTACAAAGCAACCAAGCGAACTTAATTGCAGAGCCTCGATAAGGAAACTCAAGTTATTTCAGGTTTGACACTGCAGGAGAGTAAGAGGTAGAAGCAAGTAAGAAGATGTCATGTGAAATTTTAACAGATTCCTAAATGTTGAATTTGATCTCGCTTATTGTTTTAAAGTCCATGGCAAAAACAAACAATCCAATTAGGAAAATGGTTAAAAGATATGAAAAGACATTTCACCAAAGAGGATATATGGATAGCAACTAAGCACATGAAAAGATGCTCAACATCATTGGCCATTAGGAGACAATGGATTAAAGCCACAATAGAGGGGCGCCTGGGTGGCGCAGTCGGTTAAGCGTCCGACTTCAGCCAGGTCACGATCTCGCGGTCCGTGAGTTCGAGCCCCGCGTCAGGCTCTGGGCTGATGGCTCAGAGCCTGGAGCCTGTTTCCGATTCTGTGTCTCCCTCTCTCTCTGCCCCTCCCCCATCCATGCTCTGTCTCTCTCTGTCCCAAAAATAAATAAACGTTGAAAAAAAAAAAAAGCCACAATAGAATATCCCTACATACAATCTGAATGGCTAAAATAATAAATAGTGACACTGCCAAATGCTAGTGAGGATGCAGAGAAACTGGACCCCTCATGGATGGTGGGGGGCAGGAGGATGGGAATGTAAAATTGTACTGCCATTCTAAACAGAACAAAACAAAACTAGACCTGAAGCTCTCATACAGATCAGCAATTGCAGTCATGGGCATTTATCCCAGAGAAATGAAAACTTAGATTTTCACAAAAAACCTGTGCACTAATGTTTATGGCAGCTTTACTCACAATAGGGCCAAACTGGAGAACACACAGATGTCCTACAATGGGTGAATAGTTAAATAAACTGTGATACATCTACCCCATGGAGTACTACTCAGCAGTAAAAAGGAACGATCTATTGACTTGTGCAACAATCTAGACAAATATGCAGGAAATTATACCGAGTATAATAATCTAATCCCAAAATATCGCATGCTATGTGTTTCTATTTATATAACATTCTTGAACTGACAAAATGGAGGACGATTTAGTGGTTGCCAGGGTTTAAGGAGGGATCAGGGGCATTAAGGAAGCAGATATGACTTACAAAAGGGCAACATAAAGGATCCTTGTGATAAAAACTGTCCTATGTTTTCACTGTATTAATGTCAGTATCCTGGTTGTGATATTATAAATTAGTTACCATTGGAGAAAACTAAGTTAAGAATGCATGCAATCTCGCTGTATTATTTTTGCAACTGCGTATGAACCCACAATTATCTCAAAATAAAAAGTTAAAGAAAAGTATATGGGGAGAAAGTAAGCCATGACTTATCAGTGTCTGAAAAACATAGTGGTTTCTAGTTACATTTTGCACTATATGATGAAATGGTATTATGTTACTAAAAACATTAAAAAAAAATAAAACCCTTATAATTTTAGCCTTCTTTAAATGTCTAGAATATAGAAGTTGGTGGTTTCTATTTTGAACTAGCCATTTTAAAAGTGGCATGGTACCAAATTCTGGGTACTACATTTTAAGAGGAATTTAAAGGAAATTCAAAGCCAAGATATAAGATGAAGAAAACATTAGAAACCATGTCATACATGAAATAATGATGAAATTGACAGGGTTTACCCACAACAGAGGAGTTGGTGGACATGAGACTGTACTCTAACTATCTAAAGAATTACCCCATGAAAGAATTAGATTTCTCTGTAAAACCCTAAGAAATTAAAAATAGAACCAACTGGTGGAAGGTTCAAGAAGAGAGATTTCAGTTTGGTTACCAGGGGCTTGGGTACGGGAAGGAGGAATGAGAGACGTGGGTTAAAGAATACAAACTTTCAGTTATACAATGAATAAGTTCCGGGGATCTAAGTTACAGCAGCATGGTAATTATAGTTAATACTGTATTATATACATGAAATTTGTGGAAAAAACAAATCTTAAATGTTCCCACCACAAAAAAGAAATGATAATGATGTGACATGATGGAGGTGTTAGCTAATGCTATGGTGGTAATCATTTGGCAATATATATCACTTACATATTGAGAAAGAAAGAGCAAGAAAGAGAAGCAAGAGGAAGGGGGGAGCTGCTATTATTACTTAGGTGCATGAATGACCCCCTTAACTTCTAATCCACCAGTAGCCCAGGTGGTGAGGGGTTCATTGCATCGACTGGGAGAAGGTCCTCATCTCCTACTCTGTGCTGTATCCTGTACCCAGGGCCGTAACAGCAGCTCTGCTTTTGCCCACAAGCAACAAAATCTTTTCAGAAGAACATCATTAGCTTCTGTCCCACCTCTTTCCCTGCCTGGCAGACACCATTCCATCTCTCCATTTGTCTTTCCTTTCTGACTTTTCCTTCCATCCAGCCTTTCTCCCCCAGCCCCACCCTGTCTCCTCAGAAGTCCAAGTGGAAATGGTCAAAGATCAACAGATACTGATGACAACAGAGTGACATTAAAAGTACTAACAGCAGTGTGGAATGGCATCAGATAATCAGAATGGATTTGAACACAGTCTTGGAGTTCTCAGACCATCTAGCATTAACCCTTTGGTTGCTGGTGCAGCATTGTAGGGGGCCTGGGCAGGAAGGAATGGTGCTTGGTGGCTCAGAGAACTATAAATCAACCAACATAAATTAGTAGCAATCTGTATGGCCATCCTGATGTAGACCTAAAATATCATTAAAGTCTGAGACAAAGTGCAGGTAAGTAAGGGGTAAGGGTATATGGAGGAGGGGAATGGTGGAGGCAGCAGTATTAACAAAAACCAGGCAAAAATGTTTGGTACTTAAATACATATTTGCCTATGACTTACCCATGGTGAAGCTTTAATCTTGTTTGAGGGCCTCTCCCCGAAACTTCCACAGGCTTCCAGATGATACTTTTCTCATTTTTCACCCCCATTCACATCCATCCATCCATCCACCTAATTTGTGTGTACTTTAAGAATGCAAACTTATTCGAGTTTTAGCCTACCCAAAATATAATTAGGAAGCTTCCCTGCAAGTTTGCTGGAGGAAAAGAGCATTAAACAAATTTCGTTTCAAGTGAATTAAAATGCATTCATTTTTTTTCTGCATGATATGACCAAAAGATTGTGATGTGGTAAAAAATGAGTGAATAGAAATTGAGTTCTGTTTCTGTCATTGTCCTGCCAATCATTTATATGTTACTTGATTTCACTAAACCTTAATTTCCTCCTCTGTAAAGGGAGAGAGTGAGGCCAAGACTCTAAAGTAATAATAAGTATTTAAAAAATACAAAATGGGTAAAAGTAAGAAGACAATAAATTGAATAGTAGGTAAAATTACAGTGCAAAAAAAGTTGAATGTAAGTTATTTCTTAGTTTTGTAACTTTTGAGAACTCTTACAGCTTTTATTTACATTTATTATGCTGAATTATACGTCGTGACTACAGTCTGTCATTATTCACTGGCATAGCAGGTTGAAAGTAAATTAACACTTACCACTAAATAGTTTATTTTACAAATATTTGGTATTCTCATTAGGAACAATTAACATTCAAAGGTAAGGTTAAGGGAAAAGTCAATATGCCTTAGGATACATGAAAGTCAAAGCACAAGCTATCATTTTACAACCTTCAAATAGAATTTTGCAGCTTAAAAAACCAGTTAGAGTCTTTGTTAATATTGGTTACTGCTTGGTACTAGGCTTATAGACATTTTTCTTCTTTATTCTCTTTGAACTTTTCCTGTAAGGAGTATGCATTAATTTTATGATCAGAACAATAAAAAAATCATTGAAAATAATTGGAAAACTAGTAAGCAGAAGACAGGAGAATAGGAATAATGTGGTCATCTTTGGCAGCCCATAAGTCTTTGTTACATGGTAGTGCACTGAATTTATATAGTATAGCATATAAGAAATCAAAGTGATTTGAACCTAATTTTTTTAACATGGATACTTTTATATAACTGAGAGAAATTAAGCCGTATATTTTGAAGATGAGCTTTAAAAAAGGAGATTCCCACACTAATTAGTTAGTGATTCCATTCATATTGAAATGCTCGTAATTGAAGTGTGTGTGTGTGTGTGTGTGTGTGTGTTTATGTACAAAGAGCTAGCAATGTTTCTTTTGTATGATAGATGTCTTTGATGATCCATTCATGGAGGATCACGTAGTCCAACTTGATGAAGGCTGTGCCCTTTTCTTACTGATGGAAACACAGCACACGTTGAGGACATACTTCCAGATCCTACCTTGCCAGTTTGAGCACATGTGACAAGAGGAAGAACCCTAGCCAAAGTTTTGGGGGTGGCTCCAGTGGAGCTGCCAGTGACCCATGTTTATGGTAGGAATACAAGGCAAAAGGCTGAAATTCACACATGCATGCATATATTTGCTAGTGAGCTATGTGATATGATATATATATATAAATGGGAAAATAGGCTCCCACGTAAATTAAACTATTCAAACTCACTCTCTAAATAGTATAAGTAAGAACACTACATTTAATATCACATCTTTTTATTGTCACATGGGTATTGAGCTGTAAAGCAAACTTGTTTTTATAAAGGGGATTAGGGTCACCAGAGAGATGGAAAGTTTCTTTATGTTGTCTTGGTTTGTAAAGATTTCCTTTGGATTAGAGGTGACTGGTGAAAATACCTGCTTAACACTCCTTTCCTGACAGAACAGAAATTAGAGTGCAGTCCAAATGAGGTGAATATAAGAAATATGCCTCTGAGAAAGAAACCAAATGGAGTTCTTTAAAAAAAAAAAAAAAAACTAAAAATCCCAAATGATAGAAAATAACAATTTGTTATAATATGACTCTCAGGGAAGGAAGAAAGATAACAGGGCCTAAAGAAAACAAGTGTTGTAAAGAAAAATGGTTAATTTTAATTTCACTTGTGGGATAGAATTCATAATACGATTAGAAGACTTCTCTATGGCTTATATGGACATTTTAAATAGGTTCTTATTAGGCATTCTCTGCAATACAGAGAAAAACATCAAGCATCTTTTCTGCTATTCCTGGTGTTTTCCTTTGCTTTCTTGTTTATTTAAATTTCTCCCCATTGCATTGGGATTCAGATCATCCTAAATTGGAATGGCTGCTCAGGACTTGGGATTAACTGTGGCTTGGAGCCTACACACATCACTGGGATGAGGGACACGAATGGTATCCTAGTTTCAGATAATGAAGGGATGTCATCTGAGAGGACAATAGTGAGCAAGTGTATGGATGCTGAGGCAGGAGCTGGAGAGTTTGGAAGTAGACATGCTGTGAAAATTCAGGAAGGATGCATCAATAGCCGGTAGTAGGACTCTAACTTGAGCTGAGCTCCAGTTTTGGTGTGAAAGAGATCAAAAGGGAAGAAAAGATCAGCATAGGCCCTCAGTTTGAAGAAACTAGCTTACTAAGAAATAATACTCAATAAGGTGAGAACTCTGATGGAATCTGGCATACAAAGTTGAAAACTACATAGGATGCCTCACCTTTTCCCATATGTCTTTAGACAGTAACTCAGATGGCAGAGAAAATTATATTTATGCTTCTTATAATTAATAGTTATAACTGCTAATTTATGTAAAATATCTACCAGCTCCCACTACTATACTTTATCTTTGAGTGTAGATCATTTAGTCTCTTCAACAATCTTCCTGAATTAACACACAAAAAAATTGATTAAAGATTAAAAACACACAGTTCAACTCATGTCTTCATTTTGAGCTTCTGGTATTTTATACTTACCTGGTCTCCAAAGAAACTAGGTTCAATGTTCTGACAAAATTCTTAGCCATTCAAAACTCATTACAAATACAGGTTATATGTCAAGGCTAAGCATCTCATTACATCCCTATTGGGTATGTACACATCTTCATAAAACTCACCATTAATTGAGAGAAAATGGGGGACTGATGGCATGAACTGACCACAGGAAATCTATACCATTCATTCCAAAACTCAGAACCATTCTATAATGCTAGACCATTCATCATTCATTTCTCGACCATCGTGTTGTATCTTATTTGTAATAGAGGTTCTAAGAAAAAGTGCTTTTATTTTGAAATTTCAGCTCTCTGTTGATCTGAATTGCCATTATCACCTGTCCTTTACACTGCCAACATCTTGTCCCTTCCTCCTGCTGAGCCATGAATTTTGACTATCCTTTTAGTTTCTTACTACTTTCACACAATCCTAGAAAAACTACAGGTACATATATACAACTTCACGGACAACTACAGGAGGTATCTTCCCCTTTACTAGAAAGAACTTTTTTTTTTCAATATATGAAATTTATTGTCAAATTGGTTTCCATACAACACCCAGTGCTCATCCCAAAAGGTGCCCTTCTCAATACCCATCACCTGCCCTCCCCTCCCTCTCACCCCCCATCAACCCTCAGTTTGTTCTCAGTTTTTAAGAGTCTCTTATGCCTTGGCTCTCTCCCACTCTAACCTCTTTTTTTTTTTTTTCCTTCCCCTCCCCCATCGGTTTCTGTTAAGTTTCTCAGGAGCCACATAAGAGTGAAACCATATGGTATCTGTCTTTCTCTGTATGGCTTATTTCACTTAGCATCACACTCTCCAGTTCCATCCACGTTGCTACAAAGGGCCATATTTCATTCAGAAAGACCTTTTTTTTGAGGTTAACCTTGTTAAGTTTCATCTGCAATGAAGATCTAGAATCATACTTTCCTATTTTTGCTTTACAAAAATGAACATAAAATCTAATATTGTAATTTTGGTTACATATGTGTATATATATACTGACCTATTGAAACAAATCATATCAAGCTTGACAATTTCTATAGAAAAATATCCCAATGCATAATGAGTAATCCAATCATTTCACAGTTGAAAATATCTACACAACGCTTTTCCTGATATAACACCTTAATGGCATGCATAGTCCATTTTGCAGTCACTGCTTTTGAAACTGGAATTAATTAGCACAATTTTGAAAAGTTCCCTTAATCTTTCCTTGACTATTGTAGATAAAATTAATAGACCATTTTTAGAGGGCTTTCCTGAACTTGTGATGATTTAAGCAGTATGTATGTTGTATAATAGCCTGAGCTTCATTTTAATATAAATTGTTGAAGAAAGCTTTTACTGATTTTTATCATGTTTTCTGTGTCATTGCTAGTACTAAGAGTTAAAAATGACTATGATTCCCATCACTATTGCCAAATTGATTTTTTTCCAAATGTACTTATTCCTTTTATAAGTGATTGATAACTATCTCCACAACGAGATAGTTTTTGCCATTCTCATCATGAGAAAAAAAATGTAATCCCCATTTTACAGATTAGTAAGCAAGCCAACCTTTAAATTAGTGATGTCAGTGCCAAACGATCCTCCCTATTCTGGGCTATTATTAATATTCCTTAAACTTTTGAAATACTTTTAACTTATTTTGTAACCTAACCATATGTGGGAAGTTCATTCAATCTGTAAATTGATGGGGAAGATTGTAAATTACATATGACTAGAGACTTTGTTTTGCTCACTGCAGTATCTTTCTCGCCAAGGAACTGGCACTGGCACAGAGTAGGCACCCAATAAATATATATTGAGTAAAATATTAAACCTGAGTGTTAAATTATCCACAATGTTTTAGACTGTTTCTTTTTTTATGAGAATAATGAAAGCATTACCAACAAGAATAAATAACCAATGCCCAGAGTATTTTATTCTAAGCGAAGATTTGTTACTTCTCTATCCTAAAATACAACTATAAAATCTGGCTTAATGTTTAATAACTGAAACAGTGAGAGTGTATCTTTCAGATACAGTTGCATCAGTCAGATTTACTTGCAGAGAACAGAATTCACTCTACCAGGCTTAAGCAGAAGGGATTTGTAATAGTGTATTAAACAGCCAAAGAATTGCTAGAAGGGCTAAAGACACAGAATTTAGACTGAGCTAGGAAGGACATGGGCAAACTGGGCTGCCATGGAAATTTTGCCTTGATTAGTAAGCTGTAGAATCAAAAAGTTGCCAGTGAGATTGGGAAATTGGTGATAACTATTGCCATAATCCAAACAAAAGTGGTATCTCTGACTTTGCTTGTTTCCAGCTCTAACTCAGTTCATCAAGACTCGCAGAAATACATCTGATTCATGGAATCTCAAGTACATCAAGAATACTAGTTGCAAGAGATTTGGGGAAATAGAATTTTAGCATGTAAGCCTCAACTTTATATAAAAGCACACAATCCACTATAAATGGCTTAGGACTTTCATTTCCCCTAAAACATGGTGGCTCTATGGAATTCGGTTTTCTAATTCCTAACAAATAAATTGGAAAGTCAAGCATTAGACCGATCCAAGGTTATTGGATATGTGAAGTCTGACTAGCTTTCTCATCACCCATCAATCACATATGAAATAGCGAAACCAAATCCCTAGATAGAATGCCACAATATATTTAGAAAGCCATATTTAATCTAATTCCACTCTTAGGTTAGACATTTTGCTCAGTTAACATTTGCAAAGCATAGAAGATGGTAGAATACTCTAGTTGAAACAGAAGGATGAGCAGAGGGGTGGGAAAAATGCATCAAGAACAATTTCAGAAGATGCTGCACAGCTTCTGGCCAACGTAAACTATAGAATCTGGCAGACCAAGCTGGCATCCAGACCATACTAGCTAGCTATGTGACTTTGTAAATCTCCTAACCTCTCTGTGCTTCAATTTCCTCATCAAATAGGTCAAATAAAGAGTATCACTTACTGAGTTTTCTGAAGATTAATTGGGTTAGAGTTGCACCTCAAATATTTAGTATGGATATAATAAATGTCAACTACTATAATTAGTTAGTAAGTCAAATTTGTATCCAATACTTACTTTCAGCTCTAGTGCCTGAGACAAAATAAGATCCAATCCAACTCTCAAGGTACTTAAAGTCTAATTCGGAAGAACCAGCAATACAAAATGTGAGAAAGTATTATCTGTGAATAGCAAAAATAGCAGAGAGAATCTGATTTTTGTTTTGTTCTGAGTAAAGGCCTTATGAAGACTGGAAAGTGGACTTATCACAGATAGCAGCAACCTTGATAAACTGAAACTGCCAGTATTAAACAAGGATGATCTACAGGGCAGCGTAGAAAACACTGTTGGAGTCACGTGGATCTTTCCATCCAAACTAATAGCTAAAAACAAAAACTATCACAGGTCGTAACACCTTCTAGAACTCAGAGGAAATATGATTATAGATAAAATGGATCAGGCTTTTTAGTTTTTGTTTAGATGCTATTTTTATATGAACAAATAGCACAAGTAATCAGGCATTCATTCATCTGTACTTGTGTAGCATCTGTGTGATAAAAAAGCAATTGGATAAAATAAAATAAAAATATATCAAAACTAGTTGCTTCCAAAAGTACACCCAAAGTAGGCTGCTTACACAGTATAGCATTAAAGGTAGCCATAGGAAATGTGATCATAGGTACATTCAAAGATGCATGACTATGGCAACCTGAATCTGGTAAGAAAGATCCAATCTACGTGGAATTTCGTATTACTGTAAAAGTGTTAGAAGAATATTCATTTTAATAAGACATTGCTGTGAAACATTTTCTGGGGAGAATATGTGAGATATTTCTTAACAAAACCTCTTACGATGAATGAATGTACTTCTTTTCATGTAGCTATGTGCTTCACAGCAAGGAAACTCTTTATGATTATTTAATAGTCTAAGAAAAGTTTTTTATCTGGAATCGCAATAACCATTTGATTCCCAAATTCAAGGCAAACAGTACATTCAACATACATTTACTGAGCCTCTCTTATAAGCTTGACACTTACCAGGTGCTGTAGGAATACAAAATTTAAGATGACACTCCTGCTTTTAGAGATTTTCAATCTAGTTGGTAGGGTAAGTTACACATGGATGAAGGCAAATAAAGTTAAACAAGACAAAAAGATAAGGTAACATAGGATTAAGTATATATCTAAGATTTTACAGGTTAAATGTTACTATTCAGACACATGAGATTACTAAGGCAGGATATAGGCAACATAAAGTAAGGAGGAATTAATCATAGGGGGGGTGGGATATTGACAGGCATTGAACAGACTTAGCAGAGAGGAAGAAAGAGGCATTCCAAGAGTAGGGAAGAGAATGATCAAAATGTACTTGAAAGAATCTGTGAAGCTATTATTGTGAAAGTAGAAAATATTCAGAAGAGTCCAATAGAAATAAGAAAGAAAATGCCCTTTTGAGACAGACAGTAGAGGTCTTTGATTACCTGGATAAGGAGCTAGTGGATAAGGGAGTACTACTGTAGGGTATTTGGCAGGGGAGTAAAAAGATGAAATGGGTCTGGCAACAGGAATGCAATAATTTGTATGGAGGGAGACAAGCTGGGTGAGAATTCTACAGAAAGTCAGGCTTGATGTGCCCAGGGTCTAAACTAGACTGACAGCTGCAACTAGAGGGGAGCATGAAGTGAAAGGTAGTTTTTTAAGGAAGAAAGGAGAGCTTAGTGCTTATTAGGAAATAATTGGTAGCATTGTAAAAGTGATGAAATTTTTCTCAGTCCTAATGAAATAGAAAGAGAAAGTTGGGGGTGGAGAGGAGAGGTTCGACTATGTTTCAGATAGATTCCAAAGGGGCAAAAATAGCAAAAATTGTGGGCAAGATTTTTGTATCTTAATTTTCGAAAACAACAAGCTAAGTCAAATGTATATTTTTATTTTTTGAATAGAAACAAACTGAGAAGAGCTTTTTGACATTGCTAGGTTGGCCATTAAGACTCTTGGATTAACACTCAACAGATGTCCATTAATGGTGCTTTTAGTAAAAGAATGACTGAAGATGAGTAACCAGTTGCTACATAATGGTCATCTAAAGTATTCACCCATTATTGGTTCAAGGGATGACCCACTTGTGTTGACGATTGCAGCACCAGTGACTTTGTAGAATACTTGCTGGAGCTTAGTTGCATTTCTGTGATTCTTCTCGATCACTCACCTAGGAAAATATCAATATACCATAAAATAATCTCAGTAACTAAATTTATAGTACCCACCACAATTACAAAAAGAAATAGAATGCTTTCCTTAAAGTGGATTTCAGAATTGGAAGAACGTGAAGCAGTCTGTACTGACAAGTCTTTAGGAGAGGATCTGTTTAATTTTCCTGGACCGCATTCCTTCATGGCCAGGAGTGTGTGAGCAATAATAGAAACATCAGGCATAGAATGAAAAGTGTTGACATAGTCTCCATTAAAAAAGGGTTTATGGGGTGCCTTGGTGGCTTAGTTGGTTAAGACTCTGACTCTTGATTTCGGCTCAGGTCATGATCTCAGGGTCATGAGATCAAGCCCCTTGTCTGGTTCCTCACTGACTATAAGGCCTGCTCAAGATTCTCTCTCTCCCTCTCTGCCTCTCCCCTGCTTGTGCATGCATACACATACTCTCTCTCTTTCTCTCAAAAGAAATTAAAAAAAAAAATAAAATTAAAAAAGTTTTTTAATTTAAAAAGGGTTTAATTTAGAATGGGAATTAATTTAAGCAAGTGGGCATTATCAAATATATCCTCTGAATTTCTTGAAAGGCACATTTCCATGGGTTAAAGGTTAATTTGTAACTACGATTACTATGAAAACCAGGCCTAATGGATGCATCTCGCCAAATGTCAACTGATGTGTTAAATAAGGAGCTACCAGTATGGGGGGCAGGTCCAATTTTGGTTTCTCAGTTAGAAGTTGTCTACTGAAACTATAGAAAGACTTAAAATGGTAGAAGAAAGATACACTTGCAAGAAAAAAAACAATGAATGGATAGCTGAATGAATGAATGAGTAAATGAATGAGTTCTCCTTGCTGTAAGTTCTCTACAATGTGGAATGTGTACAATTTCATATTGTTGCTGGATGTTGTGAGCTCATTCCTCAAGCAGTGCCCTTTCAATTCTGAGACAGATGACTGCAAAGCAAAATGCAGTGCCCAGCTGGGAAAGCAGGTGTAAAATGGCTCAACTAATTACAGCCTTGTCAAGTAATGGCTACAAGGCAGCCAGTGAATGCCCTCCTAGTGAATTTTGTGTGATTCCAACCAATTGGATTAAGAAATAACACATAAGAGGAAAAGCATACGTGTCACAGAGAGAAACAAGACCAACATAGTAATATTTTTTTATCTGAAAAGAGAAAGTGAAGGAATTTTGGGGAAATGGACCATTAAGCCAAACATGGAAAGAGAAAGATGAATAGCTTGTGTCAGGGCAACCTCCTACTCTCTTTGGTTTGCTGGAACTACATTTAGACTTGATCAAGAAAGGAACCCCCAGATGGAACACAGCTTTCCCATTCACGATCTGCACTGGTAGATTCAGCAGGCTTCCCAGCAATCTTTTATGGAACTATAACTATGAAAGCTCTCTGGATCACAACCAGAAAATAAAGAATCTCTAGTATCCTGAAATATTTCAGCGGCAAACAAAACTTGAATATCTGGGACAATGGCCACATTTCAATTCCCATATCCTGGATCTTTTCTTTAAAATCCTCACAAAATGGAAGCAGACTGTAAATCCCAAAGGGAAAGAAAAGTTATTACCAGGATCTATAGGGCTGCTTACTCCCCATACTATGCTTTGCCTGGAGGCCAGGAATATAGCATTTTATCAGAGCCCTGCTCAGTGAAGTGGGGGACACATATCCAGATGGCAGAGTCACCTGCTTCTAGGCAATGCATAGAAGCAATTATTGTTGTTTGGCTTCAATCCAGAACAAAAATAAAGAGTTTAATATGTGAGGCCCAATAACTATATTCCACTTGATCCGGGACATTTTAGAGAAATAATGTATTTTCAGGAAGGAGTTTCATTTTGATCTATGATGGTAATAAAAAAAAAACCATCAATACTTTTAGGAATAATTACCCCAGATTATTTTGAATCAGATGATTCTTTTTTAAAAAAGCCTTCAAATCAGGGTTCTCTGGTAATATTTAGAATGTGTCTTTATTTACCTCATTAATGATGCCAACTACCACTTCTGATAAAAGACTGACCTATAAGGTAATAGACACAGGTATGCTCACACTTGGAAAATAGGTCATTTCAGCTAGAGCCAGGATTGCTTGAGAATAATTCACCATCTGTGTAGCTACAATTCTCGTTTTACTAACTTAATTAATGACATGTGAGCTAAAGTTTTTCTTAGCAGAAAATTACTTCTACTAGACTCATGACCACAAACTGCCTATTGTTTCTTACATAATGTATAATTTTCTAATTAATTTCACTTTTCTAAATAAAGAAAAGTAGCCCTCTTCCTACCTTGTTCCCGAGAGTACTTAAGGAGGTATGCAAAAATATGTAGGAAATAAAAAATAAACAACACACAGATGAAGAAATTAAGAAAGATGAGAAGAAGATATTTTAAGGTTGTGCTTTGGCACTAATGATTCACACTTTGCTCCTTCCCTCATTCTTTATCTTCCTATTCTATGACTACCCCTACCCTGGGGAGAAAAACAGTGTACCAAACATGATGTTTGTTCCTACCAACTACAAAAATCTCTAGACAATTAAACTCTATGAGAGATATGTGACACTCCAATATAAACATTAGCCAACTGCATTTTAATATTCTCATGGGAATGAAAGTTTCCCCAGAATCAATTCACCAAAAATAAAGAGATAAGAATAAAGAATAAAGAAAAGAATAAATAAGAATAAAGAAAAATCACCAAGAATAAAAAGATACTTAACACTGTGTTACTGGTAAAGTCTTAAAAAATGAATTTTTAAAAAAACATTTCAGATGGAGATATTGTCCACCCCAAGGGACATCAAGAGGAAGCATTTATTCATAGGTTTTGGTCCCCATGGTCAAGGTGTGCCCCTGGGGTTGTTAGTTGTCTCATATATCCAGGTTCGTGCTTGTTTCAGAATGACTGAAAGGGTTCACGTAGCTATCTCCTAAGGTGGTAGGAGGGAAGCCCAGGGATAGAAAGAGAGAGGTATATGAGGCAGGATGCTTTCACTTTACCACTGTGTGCAACTGGGTGTCACAGCAATACTTGGAGTGAAAAGGAAGATCACGAGGATAAGCGGTGGGACACACATAGGTCTGTTCCTTAACCCCACTCCTATCTACTCATGCACTGCGTTAAACACAATCACATGGAGCTGTTTGCAATCTTCAGAGACAAAACAAAATATACAAGGGTAAGTGGAACAAGCTACAATCCCAGCTAATGTCCTCTTAATGTCTCTGTTAATATCCACCAACTTTGTCTTCTACCACCCACTCAAGATGTCTCTCATCCTAAGTCCGTGCTTAAGTGGCTTTAGCTCATTCACTCGCCTGATGGGCAAGATGGAACTCACAGTTGCTTCCTTCTTACTGCATTGTGACTGCTGCAGTTGCTCATTTACAGTTATCACTGGGCAAAACTTAGATTTACTCCTTGGGCTCTGACAGCAATCAACTTGCCACCAAGTGACCGGCTGGAATCCTCACGGATGGAGCCGGAACAAAGTCTCTGCACTGGTTTCTGCTGCTGCTGAAAGGGCATTCGGCAATGCCAGTAGCAAGGTCAGGCTTAGCGAGAGGGAAACCATTCAGTTGGGCTCATGGATAACTCTCTTTTCGGCTACCGTGGTTTGTTAGTTTGGGTCCACTTGGGAAAAGTAAATCATAGCCTAATTTGAACAGGGAAAGTTTAGCATAAAGAATTATTAACTATATCTTGATCGTGGTGTTCATTTTACAATGTATACATATATCAAAAGATCAAGTTGAACACTTTAATTCTATATGTAATTTTTATTTGTCAATTTTACCACAGTATGACTGAAAAAAGAGAATTATTAGCTGTAAGGGAGTATTTGAGTAATGTGGGATAGGCTAGTAACAAATAAAGAGAAATCTAAAAAATACAAGGATGGCAGACATAAGGAGCATCCACTACCCCTAGGACTGAGATAGAGCACCCAAAGAAAAAGCCCTCCAACCCCGGGGCTATAAACAAGATCTTATTGACGAGAACACAGCTGTGGCTCTCTGGATGGCAGTAAAGTGACCGTGGTGTCAAGCCAGCAGAACTTGCTGGAAATTTGTTCTGTAATGTGTTGGGGTAAGTTGCTCATGGAGAAGTGTACCCCAGTACCAAAGGCACTGGGCTACAAAACTATTGAAGAAAGAGGAAGCTGGAGGTTGCTGGGTGCCGCTGACGGCTCTGCAATGCAAGGGCCAAGGCTGGAGAAGCCAGCAAACTACCAACAAGCACAATGGAGCGGAGAAGGAACCCTGTTTGCTCTGGCAGGGTCTCTGCCACTCTCTAGAGTGACAACACACTGTGCCATCTGGCAGAGGACAAATATTTAAAAGACCCAGATTTGTTTTTGCAAAGTAAGCAAAAAAGAGTAAATTTGGAGCTGAGAGGCAATAGTTCCATAACCAACATCTGGGGTCACACTCCTCATGGGCCTATTGCGCAAGCACTAGGTCCCAGACAGAAGTGGGCTGACGGTCACAGGACAAATCTACCTGCTTATGTGTTTTTTTTAATGGTCTTCTATGGAGGACAGAACATTAACACCAAATACAAAAATTCCCACACTTTGGGTCCTTCCCAGTTGTCCATCCATATGTCTTTCCCCCCAAGCTTCTTTGTTTCCAATCTTCTAGTATTGTTCCCTCCTATCTCTGGATTAACCAGCTAAGCCATTCACCCCCGGGCAGGAGACTTTGTATATCTGTATCTCAGTCCACATCTGCCTCTAAACAAGATGCATAAATGACCACTTCACAGCTTATAGTTCTGTCCATTGGGAAGGTTTCCCTTTACCAATGGGACCTTCAGGGACCTCTGAGTCAGCTTATAATGTGGTGACGAGGTCGAGATATCAGGAATGACCCATCTGTGACTTAGGCCTTTGTTTTACCTTCTGTATGAGTAGGTCATAGGGACCCCACCATGAAGCCATAGGAACAAATAGAAAGAGATGCAAGAGATGCATCATTGTGACTACTGTAGCTGCCATAGGAATCTGGGCTACATGCTCCTAAAACTTACATGTTTCCCCCAGGCCTGCTCAGGCCCATTTCCAAATGAATCACCCATCATATTGTACATTGCTGCTGCAGTAGCCCAAACTTATGTATTGGTAGATTTGCCAGCACTCATCTGGTGATAGTGTCTCTGATCTCATAGTCACTTAGTTGCCTATGGTGAGACACTCAGTCTCTACTGATCCCAGCAACATGCCAAAAACTGCTTTTCCACACATGAGTAATTCTCTGCAGCAGAGAGCATGCCCTGCTCAGAACCCAGGAAGCTTTCTAGAACTAGCCTTCCTAATGGGGTTTACCAAAGAGGCATGTGAATTTTGTTTCCATTGCAAGGTCCTTTAGCACCATAAGATCTCTAGATTACATGGCATGAGGCTTCCACTGATCACTACAGCCATTGCTGAAGTAAAAGAGAGCCAAAAGGATCTAAGGTGGCACATAAAATGTGTCCAGTGTAAGTAGAAAGGGAAGTATAGAATAGGATTATAAAATAAAGGGACGCAAGATCTTTAGGAAAAAGAGGCGAACAGTAAATGTTTATTTTCCACAAAGTAAGGTCAGCAAAAACCTATGTTGAATAGCAAAGAAATCTTAAGTGAGCTTGGATGAAGAAACAGGTCAGGTTTGCATTAGAGGCAGAACACAGGATGGCGTGAGTTGAATTGAGCAGTGTCCCTCAGTTGTACCTCAGCACAGTGGTGAGCCCTGGCAGGGTTACGAGCATACCATGTTATCGACTCTCTCAGCACTCTGGGATAGTCAGGATGGGCCTTGGACAGCTGGATCCTCTGAGACATAGCCATTGACAGCTTTAGCCACTTACCATTTTCTACGTGTGCCATGACATTAAAAAAAAAAAAAAACTGAAAAGAAAATATGAAGTACTGGGAGGCAGAAAGCAAATAAAGTGTTTCTGGTAAAGTCTTTCATAAAGGTTGTTAGAGGAGTAGAAGGGAAGTACAGCTCAGAAGAGCCTGTGGAAACTCAGAATTTAAGGGTTTTGTTAAAAATATTTAGTATGAAGAGATTTATAGTGTCTCTGAGCTTAAAAAGAAAAGGAAGAGAAGAGAGAAGGGTAAGGAGGAATAGCTATTAGGGAAGGAGAGGTGAAACAAGGAACATAATCCAATTTGGGGTAAATTTTTTAGAAATAATCCAGTACATTGGTGAATAGATTATTCTTAAATGAAAGATTCTTGGATGTTTCCCAAGTAAGATATCAGGACATAATTTTTGGATGGCGTTCTTCATGTAGCATCCAAAGGAAATGCCAGTTTCCAGTGTTTTCTTAAATATGACTTGACTGGACTAAAGAAGAGGTCCTCTATTTCTAAACTTTTCTTCGAGTATTAATTAGCAGTTAATGGAAATACAAGTTAAAGTGTCTCACTCAGAGAGTCTGTAGAAGTTAACACAAGTTCCAATAATATCCAGGACCAACAAAGATCTAAAAATTAGCAGTGATTTATTGAAGGGGTAAAGTCATGGTAACCCCATATAAGATGTTGATAAATCCAGAAAAAAACTGCTATTTCTAACCTCAGCTGATAGTCTACAGTGATACACGATTATTCATTACCTGAAAATGTGTTTGCTGTTTCTATCATCACATCAGTTTTACTTGGCTTGATTTTCTGGATTGATTAATATAATTAGGGGCTTATAGGCCATAATGCTATTATGTTAGATACTTGGGGGCTTTTTTCCTTTTATAGTGGCTATTTTTGCCTCTAAGTCATTATTCAGAAAAAATTTTTTAAACCTATTAACTGATAGCTCAGTGAACATATTCCGAAGGTCTTCTCTGCGTAATTTCTGTAGTGTTTTTAAAAATCAGTGGGCATAGGGGCACCTGGGTGGCTCAGTGGGGTGAGCATCCGACTCTTCATTTTGGCTCAGGTCATGATCCTGGGGTTGTGAGATGAAGCCTCAGGTTAGGATCTGCACTGAACGTGGAGCCTGCTTAAGATTCTCTTTCTCTCCTTCTCCCCCTCTATCCAACTCATGCACTCTCTCTCTCTAAAAAATAAAAATTAAAAGTAAATAAAAAGAATTAATTTGTATCTACTTGTATCATCCAGAATAGATTATATATATATGTATGTATTTATATTTAAATAATCTAATTTATATTATATTATATTATATTATATTATATTATATTAGTATGTATCATACATTGTTCCAAGTTCTTATTTTCCAATAGGCAGAGCTGCCAAAAGTTCTAAAGATAAGACAATTTTGGCATTTTAGTAAGGTTCTGCTTTCATTATCTCTGTTGATAGGTTCTGTTGTTAATCTCATTCTGTTGATTCTATTTTTCTATTTTGCATACTGACATCTTATTTGATTCTGGAAAATGCATCTTTTCTTGTTTGTATGTCTCATTACTAGTATCTACTGTGCAGAACTCATGAGAATTCTCCACTTATTTGCTAGATGAGATGCACTTAAGTCTCTATCCTCCAGGCAGCTCAACTAGAAAGAATCAAGTTACTTTAATATAATAAATACGATGTACCAGTAAATACCTAAAACAATGTAAGCAACATGACAGCCATGGTGAAATCTTACTATAAACAACAATTTATAAAAAATCAGAGAAGATCGAGATCAATTTAGAAGCAGTGGTAGACATCAGAGGACAGAGTTTGAGTGGGGAGTAAGGGCAGAATGAGGGGTCCGTGGAGGGTGGATAGTCACAGCTTCACTGACAGAGAAAAAAGTAGCTAGAATTGTAGATTTAGAACTGGAAGAAACTTGGAGATCATTTGGTCTGTTTCTCTCAATGCACTGAAGAATATAGACATAAAGAGAGTCACCACGTGCATCACTTCTAATGTCAATCCAAGACACCGAGTTCAGTAGTGTGTTTTGAAGCACTTCTAAATTACAGGAGCATTATAAAATCACAGTATTTCATTACATATGCAGCATTCCTGTATTCTCAGGAATATGGGGTTCCTGAATGTTTGTGCCCCTCTTGAATGACTGTAGGTCTGAGCAAGGATTATTTAACATATACAAACTCTATGAAATTGATGTTTTCTCACCTATGAAACATGAAGTATTGGCTTTCATTGTACCCTATGCTTCTCCCTCTCACAAAGTTCTCTTCTATTTGCCCTGATAGGAAAACTTATTCTTTCATATAAACACAAGCCAAGTAAGAATAAGCAACATTTTGCAACTGGGAAGAGAATGTTTTTCTTTAAACCTTTATACTTTCCTTCAACCCTGATGCCTTAAGTAAAGGGCATCTCAACTTAAGGGATATAGTTGTAGCTCATACTTGGGGCCATCTACTTTTTCAAAGCAAAATATTGACATTGAAGGACTTCTCCTTTCTACCACCTGAGACTGAATAATATTGGGAAATTTAAAGATTTGGGGGGTTTTCCCTCCCATTTATTTAGTTTTATTTAATTTTTATTCAATTTTACTTATTTTTTTGTAAGTAATCTCTACTCTCAATGTGGGGCTCAAACTTACAACCCCAAGATCAAGAGTTGCATGCTCTACTTTCTGAGCCAGCCAGGTGCCCCATTTTTCGCCTTATGTTTAGTATGTTTGTGAAACCCCAGAGCTCAGTCATGGAGATTCTAGGTATGACTTGGGTGAAGAGGTAGTGTAGATAGTTAAAGACAGAGGAAAGGCAGAGTACCTGATGGCAAGGAATGTAGGCCTAGAATCTAATTGATTACTACCAATGTAATCTTTGGCAAATTACTTTACCTCTCCACGTTCCAGTTTTATCTTCTATAAAATAATATTAATATTATATTATAATATTAATATAATATTATTATAATATATTATATAATTATATAACTTAAATTATATTGTATATATAATGTTATAATATATGTTATATAATTTAAATTATATATAATGTCATATTATAATGTTATAATGTTATATTATATAATTTAAATTATATTGTATATAATGTCAAATTATATAATTTATATATAATAATATATTATATATAATATGTTATATAATTTAAATTATATTGTCTATAATTGTATACAATGTAATTTAATTTATATTGTATATAGTATTGTATATAATATTATTGTATATAATATATTATACAATAAATGTGAATATGATAAATTATATTAATATAATAATAATATTAATAATTATTAATAAATAATAATGGTAACTGAAATTACAATAGCAATAGTAATAATAGCACCTACCTCAAAGGATTTGGGGTAAGAGTACATGTAATCATATCAATTAAGTCCTTAGCATAATAATCATTTGACAAATACTATTATTTTCATTTCTCTATAGAGATAATATACAGGGATATGCATCTATGCTCATGTATATTTGTATATAATGAGTTATAATGAAGCAAATTGACATTTACGTACTGATAAACTTTTTTTGAAACAAAAATGCAACCATGCATTCACCTATACTGTTAATAGAGAGTACATATTTCAAAGAAAAAATAGTTTTAGGTATAAAGAGTTAACTATGTTGCATTAATACCAAATTTTTAAAATTATATTAATGACTAGGCTCTGTATGACATGACTACTGATAATTTATTGATCATAAAAGTAAAATATTAGTCTTTAAATTTTATCTGTCATTTTAAATTGTGTCAGCCAAGGTCTGTGTGCTATTAAATCCATAACATTTAAAAATATTTCCTCATTAGTGACACTGCTGTAGTTATTGCTTTCATTCATGATCTTGGTTTATATTAATAAATGTTATATAAAGTTCAATATCTGTTGCTGCTCATTATTTTTAGTCATGTGAAGGTAAGCATCATGATTTGTTGAAATATGAGGATTACAGCTCATATAACAAAAGACTGTGCCTTAAGACACTTGAAGATAAGGCCAGTTCTTATACTAACTTTATTTTATGTAAGTCCTGCATTGATTTAAGTACTTATACATGCATATGTTCTATATTATGATTATTAGTAGTAGTTGAAGTAGTATTAATAGGCATAAAGGAGAATGTTTAAAAAAAAAAGGATATCCTACAATTACAATACTCAGGTCTTAACCCAGAAAATCTAACCATAATGCCTAAAGATGGGGAAAATTCTGAGACAAATGATTTTCTTTTGCTACTTTCCCTTGTTGCTCCCTGAATTATTTTAGTTATAACAGTATAGAAATCCCTACTAAATTTTGCAGTTGGAAAATTTTCAGGTTAATTTCTGTTAAATTTTCCATTGCAGAGGCAGCTGGGTGGCTCAGTCAGTTAAGTGTCCAACTTCAGCTCAGGTTGTGATCTTGCGGCCTGTGGTTCTAGCTTCTTATAGGGCTCTGTGCTGACAGCTCAGAGCCTGGAACCTGCTTCTGATTCTGTGTCTCCCTCTTTCTCTGCCCTTCCTCCACTCACTCACTCACTCTCTCTCTCACCCTCTCTCTCTCTCAAGAATAAATAAACATTTTAAAACAATTTTTTTTAACATCTTATTTTGAGAGACAGCAAGAGACAGAGCACAAGCGAGGTAGGGGCAGAGAGAGAGGGAGACATAGAATCTGAGTCAGGCTCCAGGCTCCAAGCTGTCAGCACAGAGCCTGATGCGGGGCTCCAACTCACAAACTGTGAGATCATGACCTGAGCCGAAGTCAGATGCTTAACCGACTGAGCCACTCAGGCACCCCAAAAAATAAATAAACATTTTTTTAAAACTTTCAATTTTCCATTGCAAACTATAATATTTTTAGTTGCTTAAAGAACAAGAAGAAAGTATAATAATTCTTTCTCCCAACACTCATAAATATCCCTGGGTAAAGTTGGCATGCATGTTAGAGGTTATTAATAAGTTTTAATGGAATCACTATTTTTCATGTAAAAATTATGAATCTTTCATAGTTGTATTAGGTTCTCATAGTCTTTCCATGTTAAAATAAAGATATTTATATGTTTATGAGATACATTTTTCATACTGTGATTGATTTCTTCTTTTTTTGTTGTTGATATTTCTCAAACTACATGTATAAAATTTGACAAAATTGTAAAAGTTAAACGGAAATATAATGGCCTTACTACAAAGTTTACAGAGGCATTCCTATAGCTATCTGATTTTACAATTCTTCCCCATGAAAAATACCAGTTCAAATCAGTGGGAGTAATATCCCACCTACATGCACGGTCACAGCAGTAAGATGTTCAAACTGGAAGATATTCAGTGCAGAAATCAGGGTGTTATTTTGTTTTGGTGTGTGTTAACAGCAAGGTTTTCGTGCTTATAAAATAAATACCAGCTTAGAGTAGTGACTGAAGTTGTCCAAGTCTTTTTTTTTTTTTTTTTTTGATGTATTTTAAGACTGTCTTCTCCACAAATATAACTTAATTGCTGGATAATTTTTTGTAAAGTTTTCTGTAGGGTTTCTATCACGTTGATTTTTGGTGTGGTATAGAGGTAAAACTTTTAAAGCCCCTCTCACACAGCAATTTCCAATTTTAAGCCTATCAGAAAGGAAATATGCTTATCAGAAAAATACTTCTCTTTGGTTCTTAAGTTCTGAAAACAATTGAGGGTGTCTTTCAAACTGGGACAGGAAATAAAACAGTCAAAGAGAAGAAGGTTTCACCCAAGACCCATAAGGGACTTTTATGGCCTCTATTAAGCGTTCAGTAAACATTATGAGTTGCTTTGCGAATCAAACTTGCACTATAGTACAAAATGAACTGGTCTTTCTGATGCCAGAACTGGCCTTGCAGCTCAACCTTTGCATAAACACCAGTGATAATTTGAATTCAATATAGTGAGTAGATTTTTCAGCCTTTTGGGGGGATGCATATATCTTACTCCTGACCGGTGCTTCCAGATGGATAACTGGAACTGTTTGTGGATTACAGAGGAAGTGTTTTCAGCTTCTGTTGTTCTGCATATAAGAAGTAAATTTTAAAGTTCAAAGCAAATTGCATTTGGAAACCCTGATCATCATACCTCGCATGTTTGTATCTCAGCTTAGTTTCTCTTCTTTAGAACATAGTCTTCAAATTACTACTGTATACTACCTGAAGTTGAGATAAAAGGAAATAATTATTTATTTAATTCATGGTTCTGGACTTAAATTCAGAAAGCTGTAAAAAGAACTATATAGGTTAGGTAATTGGAAAGAATAGGACTACTCATCCAGGAAAAGAATATTTCAGTGTTTCTCTTTCTTGGTTTTGGTTTTGTTTCTGTTTATTTTCTCAGAAGATATGTTGTTTATATTCTCACTTACTTAGTCTATAAGAAGTATTTATTCCAAGTAATATATTGAAAGTCAGTAAAGTTTTTCAGACAAAAAAAGCCATCAGCTCATGATTACATCTTTCTTACCCCGTGACTGTCAATCATTAAAATTTGTGTTATTACAGTTATTTCTAAATTCACACAAAGACCCCTTTGTGTGCAACGGCCTAGAGAAGTAATGTAATATATAATTATGGTCCTTATGAAAATACTAATTACAGGACAAAGCTAAATATCTTCTCTATCATGCCTGGAATAGCCTTATGATTCCTCTCTTTTCCATAGCTAATCAGGGAAACCTACTTTTTGGCTTTTAACAATGGACCCCACGCCACTCAATTGATTTAATTGCCTTTATATAGATTATTAAGTATGAGCTGGATATGACAACTTGAATATATATTTTTAGTGTCTCATCCATCTCAAAAAACAATTTCCCAAATAAAATTAAAATAGTATATGATAAAAAGACAAATATGTAGAAGAATTCTTAGAGTAAGGATCAAAAAATAATAGCCAAGTAATAAAGGAAGAGACATATTTGAAAATCTAAGCCAAAATAACTGCTCTGTTTCACCATCAATTTCATATCCAAAGCAAAAAGAACCAATAAAAGCAGAATGATTCAAGAGAAACCACTTGTTCTCAGCATTGTACCGCCCATGGCAAATCCATTTATTTCCCACACTGTTTTTTGTATTAGAACTGATGAATACATTGGTAGGACTTATAATCACTATAGGACTTCATAAATTACAAGTATGAAAACTTTATTTATTAAGATAGCCATTAATTCCAGGTAAATATGCACAGTAGGACTTAGCAGGATATTGTCAATCAAGTAACATTTGTTTTGTTCACGTGAGAGAATAAGGTTTGCCTTCAGAATAACATTCCTCATGGCTAGTCTAGGAATTATGATTTTTATTTTTATTTTTTATTTAATTTTAGTGCAACAGTGATTTCAGGAGTAGATTCCTTAATGCCCCTTACCCATTTAGCCCATCCCCCCATCCCACACCCCTCTGGTAACCCTGTTTGTTCTCCATATTTAAGAGTCTCTTACGTTTTGTCCCCCTCCCTGTTTTTATATTATTTTTGCTTCCCTTCCCTTATGTTCATCTGTTTTGTATCTTTTTTTTTATTTAAAAATTTTGAATATTTATTCTTGAGAGAAACAGAGCATAAGCGGGGGAGGGGCAGAGAAAGAGAGAGAGACAGAATATGAAGCAGGCTCCAGAATCTGAGCTGCCAGCACAGAGCCTGATGTGGGGCTTGAACCCACAGACTGCAAGATCATGACCTGAGCCAAAATCGGTCACTTAACTGAGCCACCCAGGGGCCCCTGTTTTGTATCTTAAAGTCATCATATGACTGAAGTCATATGATATTTGTCTTTCTGTGACTAATTTCGCTTAGCATAATACCTTCTAGTTCCATCTACTTAGTTGCAAATGGCAAGATTTCATTCTTTTTGATTGCCAAGTAATACTCCATTATATATATATACACATTATATACACACACACACACACACACACACACACACACACACCACACCTTCTTTATCCATTCATCCATCAATGGACATTTGGGCTCTTTTCATACTTTGCCTATGGAAAAGTATGGTGGATAGTACTGCTATATCCATTCATCCATCAATGGACATTTGGGCTCTTTCCATACTTTGCCTATGGAAAAGTATGGTAGATAGTACTGCTATATCCATTCATCCATCAATGGACATTTGGGCTCTTTCCATACTTTGCCTATGGAAAAATATGGTGGATAGTGCTGCTATAAATATTGGGGCATGTGCACCTTTGAAACAGCATACCTGTATCCCTTGGATAAATACCTAGTAGTGCAATTGCTGGGTCATAGGGTAGTTCGATTTTTAATTTTTTGAGGAACCTCCCTACTGTTTTCTAGAGTGGCTGCACCAGTTTACATTCCCACCAGCAGTGCAAAAGAGATCCTCTTTCTCCGCATCCTTGCCAACTACATCTGCTGTTGCCTGAGTTGTTAATGTTAGCCATTGTGATTGTGACAGGTGTGAGGTGGTATCTCATTGTGGTTTTGCTTTGTATTTCCCTGATGATGAGTGATGTGAAGCATTTTTTCATGTGTCAGTTGGCCATCTGGATGTCTTCTTTGGAAAAGTGTCTATTCATGTCCTTTGCCCATTTCCTCACTGGATTATTTGCTTTTTGGGTGTTGAGTTTGATAAGTTCTTTATAGATTTTGGATACTAACCCTTTATCTGATAATGTCGTTTGCAAATACCTTCTCACATTCTGTTGGGTGCCTTTTAGTTTTGCTGTTTCCTTCAATGTACAGAAGCTTTTTTATTTTGATGAGGTCCCAATAGTTCATTTTTGCTTTTGTTTCCCTTGCCTCCGGAGATATGTTGAATAAGAAGTTGCTGCAGCCAAGGTCAGAGAGGTTTTTGCCTGCTTTCTCCTCGAGGATTTTGATGGCTTCCTATCTTACGTTTAGATCTTTCATCCATTTTGAGTTTACTTTTGTGGATGGTGTAAGAAAGTTTCATTTATCTGCATGTCGCTGTCCTATACACCAACAATGAAGCAACAGAAAGAGAAATCAAGGAATTGATCCCATTTACAATTGCACCAAAAATCATAAAATATCTAGGAATAAATCTAACCAAAGAGGTGGAAAATCTATACACTGAAAACTATAGAAAGTTTATGAAAGAATTGAAGAAGACACAAAAAAATGGAAGAATATCCCGTGCTCCTGGACAGGAAGAACAAATATTGTTAAAATATCAATTCCCAAAGCAATCTACATATTCAGTGCAATACCTGTCAAAATAACACCAGTATTTTTCACAGAGTGAGAACGAACAATCCTAAAATTTGTATTGAGCCAGAAAAGACCCCGAATAGCCAAAGCAATCTTGAAAAAGAAAACCAAAGCAGGAGGCATTGCAATCCCAGACTTCAAGCTGTATTACAAAGCTGCAGTCATCAAGACAGTATGGTAGTGGCACAAGAACAGACACTCAGATCAATGGAACAGAATAGAGAACCCAGAAATGGACCCACAAATGTATGGCCAACTAATCTTTGACAAAGCAGGAAAGAATATCCAATGGAATAAAGACAGTCTCTTTAGCAAGTGGTGATGGGAAAACTGGAATTATGATTTTTAAGTTCATGCTTTGCTTTGGTTTCTACAATATCCATTGCTTAATTTCTGATCATTTGGAATTTGGAAAATGTGAAAAAGGATTTTGTCACCAGACTAAATCTTGTGTTTCCTATTCATGAAACTTCTACATAGTCCAAATCAGATAGATTCAACACCAGAACAAGTTAATTAATAAATAATTAATTTAAAAATTAGTGATATTTATTAATCAACCTCTGTGTGTTGTACATATATCAGCACATGGGAGAGGAGTCAAGAAGGGTACTGAATCAGGGATGACAAACTTCTAAGTTTGTCAAAGAGTCAAATAGTAAATATCTTCAGCTCTGTGGTCTACTTAGCTCTTCTGTTTTATTGCCAAAGTGGCCATAGACAATATGTAAACAAGTGGATGTGTCTATGTCTAAATACAATTTTATTTAAAAAAAAAACAGGCAGTGTTCGAATCTGACTTATCTGTCGTTGTTCACCAACACTTGATCTAAATAAATAGAACAGATGCTCATCTTTGAATTGGAACAAACAAAAGTGGTGTTTTGTTTTGGTTTTGTTTTTTCTGCCTAGGACTTAATTTCAGAGTATATTCATCAGCTGGTGTTCCAGTGGAGTGTCCCATATTTCATCCCGGGTTGAGAGGACATTTTGGAGAAGTAGAGTTGAAAAGTCCTTGAAGAACTTCTCCAAATCCCAGCCCTTAGTGACTTTTTCTTTCTTGCTATGATTCTGGAAATACAGTTTTGAATGAGATGTCTTTTTTATGTGCTATAAACTTTGAGAAGAATGTAAAGCTTTCTAATGTTTTCCCATACAACCACTTTCTCTTAATTACCTAAAATGTAATGCTCCAGTTGAGCCCTATGAGCCTAGTACTATACCATTTTTTTCAAGTTTTATTTATTTATTTTGAGAGAGGGAGAGAGAGAGAGCAGGAGAGGGGCAGAGGGAGAGAGGGAGACATGGGATCCCAAGTAGTCTCCACAGTGTCAGTGCAGAGCCCGACAAAGGGCTCAATCTCACGAACCATGAGATCATGACCTGAGTAGAGATCAAGAGCCAGACACTTAACTGACTGAGCCACCGAGGTGCCCCTTTACAAATTTTTTTTAAGTCATGTGATACTTAAGTGGTTTTTAGTATCATTAGGGCATTAATATATAGATATAAAGGTATTATAAGAGAATATAGGTAATAAAGATATAAATTATAACAAGGAAGTTGATAATTCTCTTTGGAAATCTAGTTCAGTTTGGATGGAACTAACAGCATCATAGATGATGAATAAAATCTATTGATATGACACAGAGGTTTACCAAAAAGCTAAGACTAAACACTGTAAGAAATGTTGTTTGGTCATGTTCTTCCCATGAGTTGTATTTAGTTACTATCATTGTGTCCAATAAAGGAGTGTTTAGTGTGTGTGTGTGTGTGTGTGTGTGTGTGTGTGTGTGTGTGTGTGTGTTTATTATTCTAGAGAGAGAGACAGAGAGACAGAGCATGAGCAGGGGAGGGGTAGGGTGAGAGAGGGACACAGAATCCAAAGCAGGCTCCAGGCTCTGACTGTCAGCACAGAGCCCGATGTGGGGCTCGAACCCACAAGCTGTGAGATCATGACCTGAACTGAAGTTGGACACTCAACCGATTGAGCCACCCAGGCACCCCAAAGAAGGAGTGTTTAAAGGAAGACAAGTTTCTCTTGTAATTGTAAGCATTTGTTCCTTATCCTATGGATATGAGTTGGTTTTATTTTCTAACTTTATTACCATTTCATGTGTTACATCCTCTGCCAACCACTGAACTGAGAAACAGAGGATGAAAATCTGGCAATTCCACTGAATTCTCAGATGTTACAGTAGAATCCATATGTATTAAATATAAAATGAGAAAATAGAAAACTTTAAATTAAAAATAAATCTTTACCCAAAATAGTTGGAATTTTCTCTCTTTTAAGAAAGACCAAAACAAGCTTTGTATCACCAAGTCTGGGTGTAAAATTCACATGTTGGTGTTTTCTAATTTCTAATTTCTGAAATGTAACATTTCAACTTGTGCCAAGCATTATATAAGTTTTCGTAGAAGTCTTTTTAAAAATAAGACCAAGATTTTATATTTACCTTCCACAAAGTTTATAATTTCTTTGGTGAAACAAAGCAAACATAAAAAAGAATATGAATATAGCCCAGTATTTAATCACTGGTACATTGATTCTCGTACATATGTTCTAATTCAGAAAGGAGATCAGTGTGGCTGGATGAGAAAAGGAGAGGACTTCATGAAACTGAGAATTGAATCGGACTTCAGATGGCTGTTAGAATACAAGTACGGGTAATATACAGATCCCTGGAAGTACAAAGAACAACTTGCACTTGACATTTCGTTAAATGGGATCTATTTCAGTGTCCTGAGGGAAGAGTCATGAAACAAATTCATACTCATTTACTTATATCACTTCAAAATTTAAAAATTACTTAATGAATAGATTACCCATGTGTATTAATGAAGCTCTCACCACACAACATAGGTGAATAAATCTTGGCTGCTATTATTATCTCTTGGTATAATCTCTTCAGTGTACAGATAAGAATGCCAGGTCCCTGAATGGTGTAGTGATTCGCTCCGTGTCATACAAGAGAGCCACTTATAGGGCAGGGATATTTCTACTAAATCATGATAAAGGGAGATAAGCCTAGACTGTGCAGAATGGCCTTCCCAGAATGGTTCAGGAATTGTGTTAGTGGTCTTGCATACTAACAGTTTAAAAATAGAGGTCGAATTTAAATGGAGAAGGAAAAGACAACAGTCAGGCTTCTGCTCAGGCCAAATCCTAACCCTCAATCCCTATTGCCAAAATAGATATTAACATGTTTCTATGAAGTTGTTAAGCAGCTTGGTTTGAATTCTAGCTCTACTATTTGGAGACTGTGAGACTTCTAATTTACTGAACAATTTCCTCATCTTTAAAATAGATCATACCTCATGTAGATATGAGGATTAAATTATTTAATATCTAAAAACAGATTAAAAGAGAGTCTGGCATAAAGTAAGCACTCCATAAATGATAGCTATAATTATTATTTGCCTTTACTAATCCCAGAATCTAGCTGAGATTTTGCTCATAGGATACAGCATTAAACGGCTTTAATTATTTTGAATCATACTTAATTCAGCATCACAGATATTAGGGACTTTAGAATGCTATGGATGGAAATTTATTTGAGTAAGATATACTCATTTTTCTGTGCCCCATCCTGAAACCCCACTATTATGAAATTAAAGGAAATAAAGAATAAGATATTAAAAAGTATGCAAAATTTTGAAATAGGGGCAATGGTAAAATGAGAGGAGATGAAAACAGACAAGAAATGTTAACACAATTTTCAAAGTCAGAAAACAGATAATTGAAATGTAATTATTAGTTATTAGCAGAGCAGCAACATCGAAGCATAACTTCCTTGCCAATTTTTATCACAGAATTTTAGAAAGGATCAGAAATTGGAAGCACCAGTTACCTCTGAAAATGATAAGGGGTCAGGTTGAAAACAGGATAATTGTCTGAAAGTTTACCTAAGGAACAGTTAAATCCTACACTCCTTGTCCCTGTGTTGGCAACCCCAAATACTCCTGCTGCCACGGAAGATTGAGGAACCAACCCTCTCCTGAGGGGTTCCAGGCACACAGAGCAGTGTCTAAATGTAGACTATTATGAACCTCATGGCTTTTATCAACTGAATGACTTTTATGCATGAATTTGACTGGAGGTTAGTGGAGTCCAGAATAATCCAGTGATCAGAATGAGCATATATCTTGATTTTAAATAACTTTCAGATAAAGGTTATGGTCAATGAGAATCTTTCAATATTTATTTACCTTCTTTATCCTCTTTGATTCCAATGAATATTTAACATTAGTGATTATTATAGGAGTCGAGGACTGAATAGGATACATCAGAGAAGTGTGGAATAATCCTGAGTGGCCACAAACTAAACAACATCACTGTTCACATATGGTGGGAATACAAATGGCTGCTTTGGGTGTTAGGTCTTAGAGTGGCTCAGGCAGTCTCAAGCATTCCCCCTTAGCACTAGAGGCCTCTATGTTTTCTAGAAGACAGAAGAAGTTAGTTGAGGGAGGGCTAGAAGACCTGGTAGTAATGTATGGTCAGGTAAAAGAGGACAGTCATCCTGCAGGACGTGGAAATCTCGTCACATCCTGCATGAACAGATGAGTGAACCTCACTTCAGGTGCATGAAAATCCAATAGAAAGCTCAACCCATTCTGAAAACCCAGTATTAGATGCTCCATTCTCACTAATGGTTTGGTCCCAAGTGTGCCTTCAAGGACTAAGATGCCTCCCAGGAGTGATGCAGAAACAGGGAGAAATCCTGAATAAACCTGAAATGACTGAAACAACTTGGAATTTATTCACCAGTGTAAGGTTTTTCTGCCTTATGGGGAAAATGGGAGTTTGGGATATTTAAGTTTAGTTATGGAAAAGTCAAGTGACACTTTTGGCAAACATGGGTGTTTTTTTCACTAGAAAATGCCTACCCCCTGGCCTTGTAGCTCTTACTGGAACCCATTCCACCAAAGTTGCCTTGTTTTTAATTTCTGTATTTCCTCTTTGGTGGTGCACTCTGTCCGACAATGCTGACTCCTCTCTATGAAGGTGAATTCAAACTCTCTCCATGTTTAGCCACCATCTTTTCTCTGAATCCGAATCCAATTTCCAGCAGTTGATCTATATAGTCACTTCAAACTCTCATGAGATGCAAAGTTGCTTTTCCTATTTTGGTCCTCTAAGGTGGGCCTACATATTCATTCTGGCCAACTGAGACTCAATTACAGCATTTTCCCTAGACCCAGCCCCTTTTGCTCTTAGCTTATATACACTTGCTGCCTCTCCTTAGATCTAGATTTCTGCTTTTACACTCTGGATTTGTTCATCTGCCACTTTGGCACCTTGTATGTCAGCTGCGTACCATCTTCCTGCATAATTGCCAGTTAGCCTTTCTCAGTTTTGTATTACACCACTGCCTCAAGTGACAATCTTCACTTCCCATTCCCATCCCAAGTACCAGCCTAGAGGTGACAAATTCTGATGATCACAGCCCCTGTGTGTGCAATTCCCACATGGAATTCTTTTCAGAAACTTTCTCTTCGGAAACACCTGGGTCTTCTCCCTCTCTCTCTTTACACCCATGTGGTGTCCAAGGGCTCTTAATTCAGTGTTCATAGTGTGTTTAACATTAGTTTCTTCCTTTGCATTCTCATTGCCATCACCTAAAAGTTCATACTCAGATGACTGAAATGGCATCCTACCTAGTTGCTCTACTTCCAAGTCTCCACCACTGAAAGATAGGATGCATTGCTTTATGAAAGATCTTCGTAAAATTTCTTTCTTTATTTTTAATCTTATTTGTTAAAAGACTTATGTGGAAAATCAAAATAAAATAACATCATTTCCTTCTACCAGTCGTCAATGGCTTTCGTTGTTCACAGAACAAAATCCAGACAACACTGTTTTCATAACCATGCCCTCACCATAACTCCATGAATTCAGGTTTCTGGGTCTACCATACCCTTTGCCATATACAATCTAACATGTACTCTTCTGTTTGTAAACATTTGTCCCTACTTTTCCATATTCCAAGAAGCCTATTTCTCCCATCTCTGCCTCTTGAAATTTCTCTGTCCTTTAAGACACTATACAAGTGTCCCTTCCTTCAGGAAGGTTTTCTTGATCTTTATTTGTAACTAAAGTTGTTACCTGAACTGCTTTTCCCATCCATCTCAAATTTTTTGTGTCCCTCTGCCCATCATGGACCACACTGTAACTAGCAGATAACTTAACTATGTATGTCTCCATCACTAGATTATTACTTCCTTTGATGATAACTACTATGTTTCCCCCCCCCCATGACATTTAAGACTGTACCTAGCACATTATGGATTCTCAATAAATATAAGTTGAGCTGATATACTAGAATTTCAGAAAAAAACATGAGCGGCAAACATTATACCTGTTTAAATCCAATTGCCTACCCTCTCTGATCTTCCCTATTTCATTCTGCTTCCACAGCTGTGTAGAGCTAGAATAAAAGATACAGATTATGTTGGGTTTCTTACCTTTGAGGCATATTCCAAAATGGTGTCCTAAGCTATCAGCCAATCAAAACAAATAGGAATCACTAACGTAGAAGCAAAGGAAATAGCATCTGATTTCCAAAGGTAGCACATAGAACTTATAAAGAGAAGATATTAGCTTAGTCTAATTATTTATTTGTAAAGGAAGAGTTTACTCATAGTCATTGCATTTAAGATGACTCCATCTCACCCTGACATTTATTCCAAAGCAACCCCAAGAGAATCTGTGAACTGGAAATAATCCATGTTCCACATGTGTTGTTATGACTTTAATTTAAACCTGACAAAAATTATCCTTTTATCAGGGTTGATTTTAGTGAAGAAACTTTAATGGAGCGGTAAACTATTTGAAATGAATTCTTTGCTTGCCATTGTTTTGACTTAGAAATAGAGAAATCCCACATTTACTTTTGTTTAGTGGATGGGAATATATATAACATTCAGACCTCAGGATATTTATTGAGTAAGAAGGGTTTAAATGAGCATGGGTAATTTCTAAAACTAAAAATATATATATATATATTTAAAAAAATGTATTCTGAATGTATGGTTACTTTTGCCATTCGTTAAATATTCGCAATGCATTCATTAGGCAACTTCTCTGTTAGGTGAGTTTTAAAACAGACCTACAGTTGACCCAGACTTCACCAAGCTTTAAATAAGTGCCACAAGCACATAACATACTTGACACGTTTTTCATTTGTTACTCGAGGAAGATATTGCTGAATTGGACTTTTGTCTGTATTTCCCGCATTCTGACAATAAAGTGTATTAAATCAGAGAATGATAGAAAGGGTATTCACGACAGAATCCTAGAGAGTTTCCTCAAACAGAAGATGGAACATAGAAGTCAAAGTCACTTATATTATCAGAGGGGTTGTTTGTTTTGACATCTCCTTCATTCCAGCCTTTCTGAGCCAACCAGTAGAGCCTGTTTCCACTAACCAGTTTGCTGTTACCTTTCTCTCCCTAGGCTTATCTAAAGTAATATTATGAGTTGCCTCAGCTTTGCACGGGACTAGTATTCTCACCATTTGTGCCACACAATCCAGTATAGATTCAGTTAGTGCTGACGAAATGAGAACCCGTGGTGCCCACTGTTGTCTGTGTAGGTGGAGGGTTAGAAAAAGAAATAGAAAGCTATGGTTGCAGCTGGGTAAATGGAGGTTCGGATTTCCTGTCAACCTGGACTAAGCCTGAATAATGATTGTGGAAACCTTTAGCATGATTGTCTATATTCTGTTTGGGTTTAATTCTACTAAAAACAAACAAACAAAAAACTACAACTCTTAAAATGCTATGTGTGAAGCACTTTTTCTGAAAAACACACTAGATGTGGGACTTTACATTTACCAGTCAAAATCCCATCTGCATGAAACTTAATTCAAGTGAAGGAGATAAATAATGAATAGAAATAACTATAGCTACAGTTATTATTTAATAACTATGAAGTGATAAGTGATCTAAGAGTGGCATAAAATGCCACAGGAGAGAAGGATGGTATTTGTGTGGTTTTGGGGGTTAAGATTAGGGGACGTTTTACTGAAAAGTTGGTGTATAAACTGGATTCTTAAAAAAATGGTAAGATTTCAAGAAGTGGAGGGTGGCATTGGGAATGGAAATTCAGAAGTCGTTTCTAACCAAAGGGGACATATGGGAAAACCAAACCAACGTGAAACAAAACATTGAGGTTCTAAAGTGTTACCTTTCTGTAAGTAAGGAAGAGAGGATAAATGGATTCTATAGATCATTTTGATCTGCTTTACAGAAGGATTTGAACTTGTTAGCCTGGAACTACATAACACCATTCTTCTAATATGGGTGTGAAGTAGACATTGATATGCCCCATGCATTCTGTGAAAATTTAGACTGAATTACTAGTTATCAAGTTGTGAGGTATTGAAGATACCTTTTTTTTTCTTTCAAGCCTAGAAAATAAACTTTTAAAATAAAGCAGTGCTAGATGGATAAGACATTTGGTACTAATAAGAACCTCAGTGGTGTCTGTGGTCTAACCTCATCTCTGAGACAGCCTACTCTTCTTATGTATCTAGTGGGCAATAGTCTAGGATGGATGCAGAGTGAAAAAGAATGTTGTAGTCACTGAACATCTGGACCGAGAAACATTTGATGGGAGGCAAATAAGCTACAACATGTGTACATTCCAGCTGTGAGCGTGTCGAGGCAGTCTAACTCTTAAGTTTCTGATTTGTGTGGAAGATAAGAATTTTCTTAATGTAAGCTCATGCATTCATTACTATATGTTGGTACTATAAGGTCTTTGAGTTATGTAGCAGCATGTATTATTTATTTGGAAAATGTAAAAGCTTATGAAAAATTCAGATCTGCGAGATTATTTGAATTCATTTTAGATTCCTCAGAATATGATTATGTCAGACCTGAATACAACCACATATATGACCAAGTCTTACAGTTCCCATGTATGCCAAATCCTTTAATACTTCTTTTGAAGAAATTTGTACATTTAAAATTTTCAATAAAGTCAAAAATTATATGAACAGAGGGGTGAAATAGCAAAATGCTTGAATATTGTTACTATTTCTTTAAGAAAGGAAGAAACAGGCTAACATAGAACATTGGGATATTTCCATAAATGGCTGAACCCCTCAAAATCTGAGTAAATCAACATTGAAATAATACAGAAATATGCAAGCCTAGCTTAATACAGACATGTCTGAAGACAACTTCTAAATAATATGAATGGATACTCTCCTATATGGTGATTCTTTAAAAGGTAGTATGGTAGGGGAGCCTGGGTGGCTCAGTTGATTGCATCCGACTTCAGCTCAGGTCGTTATCTCATGGTTCGTGGGTTCCAGCCCTGCGTCAGGCTGTGCGCTGACAGTTGGGAGCCTAGAGCCTGCTTCTGATTCTGTATCTCCCTTTCTCTCTGCCCCTCCCCCGTTCATGCTCTGCCTCTCTCTCAAAAATAAATAAAATGTTAAAAAACTTTTTTAAAGGTAGTATGGAGATCCCTCAAAAAGAGGGAGGGGAGGGCCAAGAATTAGACAACCAGGTAGTTTTCCAGGTAATTTGGCAAGTTTCTGAAACTCTCCTAGGGTCATTTTACTCTGGCACAAATTTAAACAAGAATTAAATAAAATAGGTAGTGTGCTCATTTAATGCTTGGGACGTAGTAGGGATTCATTAAATGTGAGGGATTTTTTTCTATATTCTATAATATAACAACAAATAGAGAGGGTTGAGTTGGTACTAAGTGAACATTTGGCTCTGTGTCTAGGTCAGTGTACAGGGAATTAGCCAACACAGTTATGGTTCAGTAACAATAAGGGGATTTGCCTGCGGGCCAACTTCTTTTCCCAAACCTTAACAACACGATCTTTAGCATACTGTGCAAGCAGCCTTAAAGATTTAAATGTAAACATCTTCTGTTTGTCCATGAATTTACATATTTGCTGACTCAATTACTTGCTTTTTGAAAGGATGTGGGATACGTTTACATTAATCTTTCATATCTGGAGCACTATTCCCCTTCTCCCCTCCCCTACCTCCCAATGAAATCTAAAGTGTTCCTGTTAACTTTGGCAGGGCGTAAGCTGCCCACCTTGATTGGAATTACCCTTCCTCTTTACCTGGGATTTTTGAATTGTGAATGGTTAAAAAACTGGAACTGTATTTGTAGATCAGAAATTCTGGATAGTTACTTCTTTTTTTATTATTACTAACATAGGTCTCTCCAACATCTGTTAAAGCTTATTGAAATTCATCAAGCTAAACACAGCTGCTATTCCACTGGAAAGTGGGAATAAGGGTGGAGGAAGTGAGAAAGGAATTTTTTTCAAGGGGAGGGTGGTTTGTGGAAATAAGAAAGAGTATATGATATTTTACTTTTGTTTAACTTGGATAGCCTAGGATTTTCTTGGACTTCCTAAGACTGTAGTGTAGCAGACAGACAGATGTAGTAAGTATAAACTCAAAATACCGTTTAGAAGAAATACATTTCAGGCACCTTGTAAACCAGGGAAAAGTACACTAAATTCTGTTTCTACTTCTTAAAGAAATGTTCATATCTTTGTGTAATAATTTACAGTGTCTCTTTCCTCCTAAAAGGATGAAAATCGGTCATATATCACACCACTCCCTCAAAAACTGGAATGCACACTTGTACAATGAAATGGTAATCATTGGCTACATACAGGCAATGAGATAGCCAGTGATACTGCCCCACGTAAGTGAGAAGCAATTTGTAGCTACTAAGTCAGTGTTTCTTATTCTCTCCTAGCTTGTTTCTTCTAGTCGGCACTCATTGATCTGGATTAGAAACTCAAGCACATTTTTAAAAGGCATTTCTGTTACTGAGCAAGGGTTTTAAGATAATCTTCAAAAGTGAACAAAAACAAAAAATTCAAATTTTACCTCCTTCCAAACGTGAACCCTGGAAAATACCAGACGCACCATCTTCCTCCCCTTTTTCCTTCCCTCCATTTATTTGTAGAAAGGCAAGGGCAAGGAAGCATCTTGTTTTCTTCCTTGTATTAAAGCATAATAAATGAGGGAGAAGCCAGCACCATTCATCTCCATACTCCCCAAGAACTTAGCAGAAGATATCTGTGAACTGTAACACTGAAACCAAAGCAGCGTTTATCATGTGTTTATTTGAAACCCTAATGCAGGATGAAAGGGGGATGAGCTGGTCTATAGTACATTTAGGAAACATTTCAAGAAGTGAACAAAATCTTGCTCTAGGGAAGAATCTATTATAGAAAACTTAGGATGCATTGCAGTTGGAGCTGAGCTTAGAAACATTCAAATGGTGACTTAGCACTAAATTCCAGAGGCTTGAATAATCTTGATAGTAGGTGAAAACCAGTACTAGAACATAAATTGTTTAATCAAAGTGTCAAGCTTTTCTTCTTATTTCTCTCCCGTTTATTGCAAACCTGTTTACTCTATGTGAATGCTGACACATAGGAGATGCTGAGAAACAAAATGGCCACAAACTTTTATGATTCAAACACTTCCATTCACATTTCTAGAAGAAGAAAGTCATTCTGATGGGCTGAAAAGGCAATATAAGTAGGGAAATGGATTGGAGCAAAGCTTTCCACATGTAATGCTGAAGGCCCCTCTTAACTTGATGACATGTTTCTCTTAACACCCTTGTGCACACCTGCCATTACATTCCTGTATCCCTAATCTCACTAGGATCATTAGGGGATTCTCTGAGCAATCAGACAAGCAATTACTGTAATGCAGTCTCAACACTAGCTGGTCAATGTGGGATCAACAGCCAGTGTACTTAACTCAAATAGCACCATTGCCAATAAAGGGGTTTTATGCTTGCAGAGGGTGAGAATATGCAAGAGGAACTAGGTTCAAAGCTTTACAAGAGAGCTTCCTGGTTTATTTCCACCGAAGGTTTGGCTCCGGTGAATATTTAGGAAAACAATATTAATGCTACTGCTTCAGAGGATCCTCAGGGAAATCTGATAAATATCTGATTAAATTTGTCTCCAACATAATTACATTAAAGTCAAACTTGTTTAACTTTTTCTATGCTTGGTTATCTCTGCACGGCCGAAAGGATGTTAATTGGCAACCTAGCTTCTAATGTATTTATACCACTGGTGGCTTATTAAGTTCAAATTTTATAATGCAAATGAAAAGAGATTGAAGCTATTTTCTAGGAAGTTAATTCAACTTTGAGGTTTCTTATTTTTTAAATGAAAGCTATGAACTGTTCAGTCTACATTTTTTACTATTAATCTTTTAAAGAATGTCCATTTTTATAAGATATTATATGTGCTTAGAAGTATTCATTATATCTCCAGATATTAGAAAATAGAGCTAACAAAATTTTAAAATGTGAGAGAGACCCTACCCTACCCGTCCTGCCAGCATTAGAGAAGGACTTTTCCTTGACGTTTTATCACAGCGAAAGCTTTTTCACATTTGAACTGCCTTCTCCAGCTCTTTCATTGGCTCTTTCTTAAACATGCCCTCAGAAAACTTATAATTTAACACAAAGTGCAAGAATTAAAAGAATACCACAAAAATAACATTTTTAAAAATAGAAAGTAGATTAAATTACTACATATGCAAAAAAACAAAATCGCTATCTATAGTCCTAAGTTTTCCGGAGCATACTGACAGATTTCTATATAAAAATGAAGCAGGTTGTTAAAATGGGAATTGTCCCGTTGTCTTAGTTTTGAATAAAGCCCTAAAGTTAAAACAGTGTCCGGGGCTCACACATTCTTAATAGTGGTGCCAGAACATCTATGCGCAATTTGCTAAGAGGAAATGTCAAATCCGGTTCAATATGCCATACACCATCAGCACCCCCAGGAAACATAGAAGGGATGTGACTGATGAAGGTGTGTTGGTAGAGGGGGTTTCTTTAGAGACTGTACTATCAGAATGCTGTGTTACCTGTCTTATCTGAACACTGAAAGATAGTGACACCTGTCTGCAAATAGCTGTCTGCAGGAGTCTGTGGCTGCAGAACTATGAGACAGTGCTGCTCTGGGAATAGCTTACATTTCCTAGAGTGTAGCTGAGCAAGAAAGCTTATATTTCCTGTAAGCCATATCTGATCCTAGTATAGAAGGATGGGGAATTGGGTCACTTCAGAGGGGCCTTGCCCATGAGGACCACCTGAAAGAATGATATAGCCCTTATGGGGGATGGACTAAAAGATCCAGAACATGTGTAGAGCCCAACCTGCATGGGAAATGTCAACCTATCATGGAACCTGCAGTTGGAAGATTTCCGTTAGAGATCATTAAGGAACCCTCAGAGTGCCCTGCACCCACATAAAGGGCCAGCTGAGCGTCTAACCCTCCTAGAAGGCATGAGCAACAGATTACAACTGTAAATTACAAACTTTTTCTCCTCCCTCGCCTCTCCACCAAGGAGCTACATAGAAGAGATAGAAAGGGAAATCACAAAGAAGCACACCACAAAACCCTTCCCTGCTATTGGGGGAGGGCAGAAGCCTCAATCTGCAAGAAAATAATTTGGGGGTAATATTGGACTGAACATAAATGAGCTACAAAAACTAAAAGTGCCTGGAAAAGCTATGGAACGGGCCTAGGATTTCATCCATGGCCAGGCAAGAGAGAGTCTACAAACCAGGGTGCAGTGAGCTGCCCTAAAAAAGGGAATTCTTTGAATCCACATTATATAATCTGTTACACAATTTTGGGGAGGCATAGCCAAGGAGAACTAAATTACTCTGAATAACAGGGAGAGAGGAATTTGAAGTTTATGAAGAGAAACTTGAGAGAGGGAGAGACAAGGCAGGGGATCAATCAGCACATTATGGGAAAAGATGTCAGAAAGCAAAACCATTGTTAGCAGGGCTGCTAAGCAGGACCTTGACAGAACAGGAATGTCTAATAAGAATTTCCATATTGTTTTCAATGAGGCATATGATATTAGCCTTCTCTTCTGCTACAAAATCTGCCATAAATGAGTGTATGTGAGTGGAATATCTTAGCAGAACCTGAAGGGATGAAGTGTTTCATCACTGAGTCACTGTGGGGACCAGGAAAAGATAAGCCATCAGTATTAGGATGGGTTCATCTAAGAATGTGTTTTGAGGAAGGTGATATTTAAGCAGATTCCCTAGCAAAGAGGAAGCTTCTTTCGTAGATTCCACCATTTATCTCAGCAGGTTTCATTTATCCTTCTGTGTTCGATATTGTCCATCAATGTGTATTTGATTGTGATGGCGATGATGGTGGTGACAATGGTGGTGGTGATGCTAATGATACTGAAGACAATTCCTACCATTCTTGAATGCCTACTGTGATAAGTGTTTTTCGTGAATTATTTTAATCCTCACACCAAACATATGCAATAGGCATTTTTGTCTCTATTATAAATGGGGAAATTGAGCCTTAGAAAGATTTGATAATTTTTTGATGCTACCCAGATATTAAATGGTTGACACAGAATTTGAGCATCTTTGTCTAAAATATAGTAAAAATTTAATTTCAACTGAATTTCCTCTATAAACATAATTCTGACAAATGTGATATATGCTAAGACCCTATTTCTTCTGCCTACTTTGGATTTCATTTTCTCTTCTTTTTCTAGTTTTTTGAGGTAGAAGCTTAGATTATTGGCCTTAGGTTTTTCCAGTAATGCGTTAAATACTCTATGTTTCCTGGAAGCACTATTTTATGTGCATCTGACAAATTTTGATTGGTTGTAATTTACGATGCAAAATATGCTCTATCTTGGTGAATGTTCCATAGGAGCTTGAGAAGAATGTGTATTCTACTGTTGTTGGATGTCAGTTGGATTCAGTTGATTGATGGTGCCATTTAGTTCACTATGTCCTTGATTTTCTGCCTGCTGGATATGTTGATTACTATTAAAGGGATTTTAAAGTCGTCAAATATGATTGTGGATTCATATATTTCTCCTTGTACCTCTATCAGTTTTTGCCTCACATAGTTTTGGTGCTTTGTTGTTAGGCAAATATACGCTATGGATTGTGTTTTCTTGAAGAATCTATCCTTTTATCATTATGTCATACACCACTTTATCCCTGATAATTTCTCTTGCTCTGATGTCTTCTTTATCTGTAATTAATATAGCTACCCCACCTTTCTTTTGATGAGGGTTAGCATGGTATATCTTTCTCTACTTCTTTATTTTTAGTCTGTCTGTGGCTTTATACTGCAAGTGGGTTTCTAGTAGATAACATATAGTTAGGTCTTGGTTTTTATTCTGACAGTCTGCCTTTTTAATTTTTTTAACGTTTATTTATTTTTGAGAGGGAGAGAGAGAGACAGGGTGTGAGCAAGGGAGGGGCAGAGAGAGAGGGAGACACAGAATCTGAGGCAGGCTCCAGGCTCTGAGCTGTTAGCACAGAGCCTGATGCAGGGCTTGAACTCAAGAATCATGAGATCATGACCTGACCCGAAGTTGGAGGCTTAACTCAGCCACCCAGGTGCCCCTGACTGTCTACCTTTTGATTAGTATATTTAGATCTTTGATGTTAGTAGTGGTTATTGATACATTTGGATTAATATGCATAATATTTGTTACTTTTTTTCTATTCATTGACCTTGTTCTTTGTTTATTTTTTATCTTCTACTCTTTTCACATTTTCTCTGCTTTTAATTGAGAATTTTATATGATTATATTTTCCCCGTCTCAATTGTACTATTAATTATACTTCTTTTAGTGGTTTCCCTTGAATTTGCAATACATATTTACAATTAATCCCAGGTGTCCCCCCCCCCCAATTAACATTATACCACTTCATGGGTATGGCAAGTGCCTTATAACAGAATTCTAATTTCTTCCCTCCCTCCCATTCCTTATAACAATGATATCATTTATTTCTCTTATTCATAAGCAATAATCACCAAATAAATTGTTTTTATTATCCTTTTGAACAAACTTTCATCTGTTAGATCAATTAAGAATAACAAAAATAACGAGCCCTGGGTGACTCATTGGTTAGGCTTCTGACTCTTGATTTTGGCTCAGGTCATGATCTCATGGTTAATGAGGTCAAGCCCCACATCTAGCTTTGTGCTAATAGCATGGAGACTGCTTGGGATTCTCTCTCTCTCTCTCTCTCTCTCTCTCTCTCTCTCTACCTCCCTCCCTCCCTCCCTCCTCTGCTCATGTGTGCACACTGTCTCTCAAAATAAATAAACTTTTAAAAAATAATAAAAGTTTTTATTTTGCTTTCATTTATTCGTCCTCTAATGTACTAGTTTTCTTTATGGAGATTTAAGTTTCTGTGTCATTTTCTTCTTTCTGAATAATTTAAAATTTTTTGCAAGGTAGGTCTTACTGGTGACAAATTCTCTCAATTTTTTTGTTTGTCTAAGAAAATCTTTATTTCTCCTTCACTTTTGAAGGTCAGTTTTGCTGGATATAGAAATATAGGTTGGTGGAATTTTGGGTTTTCAACACTTCAAATATTCCATTTCATTCTTCTTGCTTACATAATTTTGGAAGAGAAAGCCAATATAATTCTTATCTTTCTTCCTCTATTGGTAAGGTGGGGTTTTTTTCTGGCTTTTTTCAAGATTTATCCTTTTTCTTTGATTTATTGCAGCTTGACTATGACATGCTGGGTGTAGATTTTTTTGTCATATATGCTGTTTAGTGCTCTATAAGCTTCCTCAGTCTGTTTCCTGGCTCTGTGATTAATTTTGGAAAATCTTCAGCCATTACTTCTTCAAATATTTTCCTGTTTCTTTCTTCTCCTTCCAGTATTTCCATTGTGTGTGTGTTGCATCTTTTTTAATTGTTCCACAGTTTTTGGATATTCTGCCCCATCTTTTTAATCCTTTCTTTTTTCTCTTTGTATTTCAGTTTTGGAAGTTCCTGTGGACATATCTTCAAGTTCCCTAATTCTTTCCTTAGCTACAACCAGTCTACTGATTAGTTCCTCAGAGACATTTTTTATTGTTATTACAGTGTTTTTATTTATAGCATTTCCTTTTGACTCTTTCTCAGAGTTTCCATCTCTCTGTTTATATCACACATCTGCTATTGTATGTTGTCTATGTTTTTTTTTTTTTCCATTAGAGCTCAGGAGAGTTTAGCTAAGCTGCTCCATGGTCTTTCTGCCTTGGTATTCATTTGGTTTGTCCGCATGGCCCACACAGACTTGGAACTGACACCAGCCCCCTCATGCAAGGCACATGCTCCAGATAACAGCCCACAGAATCACAAGAAAATGTAAGTTTTTGGTATGACTTCCGCAGCAAATTCTGTGATCATCAGTCTCCTCTGCCTCCCAAGGCCTATCCCTTGTTTGTCCCTTAGATGAGACCCCATGGAGTTTTCCAAAACACTGCTTTTTTTGGTTCAAATTGACCAATCTGTCCTTAATTCAGGAGTCCCAAAGCACCTTGTCCACAGACTCTAGTAAAGGCATGCACCTCAGGTACTGCTACTCTCTCTGCCTGCACTCTGCCTTGCCATCCCCACATGGCCCCTCAAAGCATGCCATGTGCTTCCTCTAGAACCCATGAGTAATAAACTCTATTTAAACTTCTGTGTGGTCTTTTATTGAACTGTGGCTTACCATTGGCACCCTGTGCTCCATTTAACAACTGTTAATTTGTGAAAGTCATAACAAACCCTTAGTATACTAATCACAGTTATTTTAATTTCCTGGTCTAATAATTCCAAATTCTCTACCATATCTGAGTTGGATTCTGATGCTGGGTTTGTCTCTTCAGGATGTGTATTTTGCCTTTGAGCATGTCTTTTAGTTTGTTGTTGAAAGCCTGATGTGATATATTTGGTAAAAAGAATTGAAGTGGATAGGCCTTTAGTATGAGATTTCATGTTTTTTCTAGCTAGTAGCTAGATTGTGTTTCTTATTTGCTGTAGCTGTGATGTTGAGGCTAAAATTTCCTCTAGTGTGCTGTTTTGTCTCTACTGTTGTCTTTGAGTTTTCCTAGAATTCCTTAAATCGGGTTTGAGGCTTGTAATTTTTTAGCTGCAAACCCCTGTTATTACAGAGGAGCCCGAATGATGTGTAGGTAACATGTGGGGGCAGGGACAGGCTCTCTGTTCCTATGATTAGGAACAGTCTTTTAGTGAAGTTCAATTGGATATTTCCCTTCTTCCAAGTCAAAGGCTGGAAGGTGGTGGATTTGGGTATTTCCCTCTCTCCAGATTAGTTATGTTTAGGTAAAATAGTTTCCCTTAGGGTAAGATCTTATTAAGGGGAACAGAAAGCTCTGGGAATATTTCAGAAATGTTACTGCCCCCTCATCCCTTGCTGGAAGCAGATGGGGATTGTTCTCATATCTTCGCAGTGAGAATCTGATAGAGCTCCTGGGGGTTAAAACTGTCAAAAGTATCCTTGTGAGACTAGCTTGAGAGTTAAAAACTCCCTGGGGGTCCAGTCTTAGTAGAGCAGAGTTTCTTCTACCTGCAACTCAAGCCACATTGGTGGGGGTGGAGTACAGGTGGTAAGGTTCAAGAGAACCTCTTAAGGAGTTTGATTTGGTGTCACTTAGCATTTACGCTGACACCAGTACCTGACACTTGACTTACACTTGAATGGTCTAAAAACGAGAGCTGTTCTGATGACAGTTTCGTGGGGCAAGGCAATGTATCAAGTGAAGACTTGATACAGTCAAGGAAGGAAGTCAGACTAGTCATTATGAAAGGAATTCCACTCAAATGGAATGCCAAGCAAGGTGATTCCCACAGTGGATGAACCGTGGGAACTCAGAGACCAAGGATGGAGCCGTAAGTATCCAGGTACAGAAACATCACCTGCATTAGGGCATATACAGGTGAAGAATCCCTTACAGGACCACTACCAGGAGGAAGACCCACCATTTGGAATACTCCATACACAGAAGACACCAAGACCAGATTACAACAGTACTAGTCAAGTAAGCTGTTCTGCCCTATGTCATGTTCTTTTCTCAGTTCAAACTCTGGAGCAACTAGATACAGCCTGGTGGGTGGACCAAGAGCAGTAGAAGAGTTAGGTGGGAAAATAGAAAAAATTTTATCATGCTCCATGATACCAAGTATAGAAGATTTAACAGGAAAAATGGTTTTGAAACATGTGGTCATTAGACTGGATTAAATAATTACCTAAATCTGACAATAAAAGCTATGGGAGATGGCAGAGATTTCATCTAAAAGGTTGAGGAGTGGAAGTCTAAATTGAGAAAGCGGATTTGAAGGAGCTGTATTGTGAAAGAATGGAATTACTTTCTGCTCCTATGAAGGCCAGTTAATTTGATAAGCCAGTTACACTTGCAATAAGGCCATAAACTGCAAACATTAAGACTTTGCTTAAAATGTCTTGTGTTACAGAAGGTTCTGGGTATGCAGAAGCCTTAGGAGTGCTAGATCTTTTGCATCTAATGTGTGAAATAAAGCCACAGTACTTCTGGTCTACTGTGCATCACTGGGACCAATTTTTGGCAGAGGAAATAACTGCTCCCTTTATGGGATGAGACTGCCAAGCCCTCTTTAAACAGATGGCTGTTATTTCATTATTCAACATATCTTCCCTTGACACTTCTCTCTCTGCCAATTATTGCTGCAGATATAGTCTTTTATTTAGGGGAAGTTATTGAAATAGTTTTTTTGAGAAACTGTCCCAAGATATAAGGGATTTCTCTGTATTTCTTTATCTACCTACCATCTGCACCCAAAATTAGACTGGAGATAAACTAAGACGGATTTCAATCACTGATGAATCACTGAGAATTATATAAACCCACGATTGATCTTAGAGACTTAGTACTAGTACTATCTCAAATCCTCTTTGGAATGGAGTAGTGATAGCTACTTTAGATGACAGCTAATTGGTTAGATAGCTACTATATATGTTACACAGAAAATCTAGACTTTGGTAGTTGAAAGGAATAGTTAAGTTCATCTATCTCACATCTAATAAAGAAATCAAAGCTATTTCATGTGACTGATGTAGACATTTTGTAAGCAGAGTAGAATAAGAGGAAGCTGGTAACAGGACACTGTTTATTTCTTACAACCTCTTAGCTTTGTTTCTTTCTAGGTAGACTTTTTCTTGGACAGTAATTCCCCACACAATAGAAAATAAGGCCATGGGAAACTCTAGGCTTGTATCATCTCCCATCCCAGCGAAAGAATGTCACTTTTACAGTGTTTCCAAAAGAAGCTCTGGGGAGGACTTTGACTTGTCCTGGAGCTTGTGCCTGGAGCCAGAGGCAGTGTCAAACCCACCCAAACTACAGGGACTAAAGACGAAAAAGAGGGGCTGATCCAAAGAGATTCTTGTTAGATAAAAACTTACATTCACTCAACTAAGGAAGATTTTTGATACCTTCCATTTAAAAATATTCTTTATCCCTTGTTCACTACATCTCTTTTCCTCCATTAAATTTCTTTTCTTTTTAAGGATTTTTTTGTGTGTGCTTCCAAGTTTTTATATAAATTCCAGTTTGCTGGCATGCCTGGGTGGCTCAGTCAGGTAAGCGTCTGACTTCAGCTCAGGTCATAATCTCATAGTTTGTGTGTTCAAGCCCTGCTGTGCTGACAGCATGAAGCCTGGAACCTGCTTCAAGTTCTGTGTCTCCCTCTCTCTCTTCCCCTCCCCAACTCATGCTCTGTCTCTCTCTGTCTCTAAAAAAAAATAAATAAATAACCATTAAAAGATACTAAAATAAATAAATAAATAAATAAATAAATAAATAAATAAATAAATTCCAGTTTGTTTAAAATGTAATATTAGTTTTAGTAGAATATATGTCACTTACATACAACACCCAGTGCTCATCACTGGGTGCCTTCCTTTAATACCCATCACCCCTTTAACCCACCCCTTCACCCACTTCTCCGTCAACCCTCAGTTTGTTCTGTAAAGTTTAGAGTCTCTTTTATGGTTTGCCTCTCTCTTCCCCCTCAATGTTCATCTGCTTCATTTGTTAAATTCCATGTATGAGTGAAATCATATGGTATTTGCTTTTTCTGACTTATTTCACTTAGCATAATACTCTGTAGCTCCATCCATGTCATTGCAAATGTCAAGATTTTATTCTTTTCGATGGCTGAGTGATATTCCTGTGTGTGTGTGTGTGTGTGTGTGTGTGTGTGTGTGTGTATCTTCTTTATCCATTCATCAGTGGATGGACATTTGGATTCTTTCCATAATTTGGCTATTGTTCTAATGCTTTCATAAACATTGGGATGCATGTGTCCTTTCAAATCAATATTTGTGTATCCTTGGGGTAAGTACCAAGTAGTGCAATTGCTGTATCATAGGATAGTTCTATCTTTTTTTTAAAGTTTATTTATTGGTTTTGAGAGAGAAAGAAGGTGTCAGTGGGGTAGGGGCGGAGATAGAGGCAGACAATCCCAATCGGGCTCTATGCCTATAGCCCAGATGCATTATCAGCACTGATGCGGAACTCAATCCCACAAACCGTGAGACCATGACCTGAGCCAAAATCAAGAGTCAGACGCTTAACCCAGGTACCCCTTTAACTTTTTAGGAACTTCCATACTGTTTTCCAAAGTGGCTGTACCAGTTTGCATTCACACCAACAGTGTAAGAGGGATCCCCCTTCACATCCTCGCGAATATCTGTAGTTTCCTGTGTTGTTAATTTTAGCCATTCTGACAGGTATGAGGTGATAGCTCATTGTAGTCTTGATTAGTATTTTCTACTCCATTAAATTTCTTAAATGTCTCCCATAACCAAGATATACCTTGAATCCTGGCTCCTAAAGATATTCCAAAGTATTCCTCAAAAGCTGGAGAAATTAATGGAATCTCAGGGGACAGGAACTATTATTACACCTGACTTTATCATAAGCTCCTTTCATTGTAGGTTTGGAGATCATTGTACTGTGGTCTAGTACCAAGTTCATGATTGCTGTTTCTCGGGACATTGATAGCATCTTTTCATGTTCAGGCATTAGAAATTTAAGTGAAGTCAGTGATTCTCATTCAGGGACTACTTCAAGAACTCAGGCTCACAATTTTTAGACATACACTGAATTGTAAAGAATCACATGGAAAATGTGTAGGGTATTAGAAATTAAGGCCTCTTAGAAGTGGGATTTTGCCTCTCAGATTAAAGTTAGGTAGACTGATTCTTCTGTAGGACCTGCAGTTTTAAAAAATCTAGATGTATGGTAGTCATTCTTTCCAGGTGTTAAGGGTCAGACCAATTTCAAATATTCTATTCCATTATCCCTATAAGTATATTCATATTGTCAGACAATGTATCTGAGACGTACATACAATATGATTATAGAGTTAAAGCCAAATCCTTGTTGGTAACTTTATTATATCAGAAGTTCCTATATCCACCCACCATCCACCTAAGAAAGCTCTTAGTTTTTATTTCTAAAGGAAATTTAAAATGTTTCTGGGGGAGGAAAGCAGCATCGAGTTATGCTTGATGATAATTATACAGATTTTCTAACCTAGACCGTGACATCTTTGCGAAACCTGTTTAGTATCATTTCCCTGATTTAGGGAAAAGATGATGAGATAGGGTCTGTGACATCCAGAGTACACAGGTGAGTTCAATATTTGTAGTCACAATGAAGAGAATAAAACTGAATTTAATCATCTTATCAAGGTGGTTCTCCACTTTGGCTGCACGTTTGAATCACATGAGAGCTTTTCAAAATCACTGACTTCTTCCTTCATTTTCAGCCCAGACTAATTAAATCAGAATCTGGGGGCTGAGGACCTGAAAAGCTTCCAAAGTGATTCTAATGACCCAGCAGGGTAGAAAACCAAGTTTTGAGAAATGTACAAAAGTCAGATCTAAAATATGTTAAGCTAATTATAATGAAAATGATCAAATGAAGACAAGATTCTGGCAAGCTTTGTCTACTGTTTATTAAACATGTAATATATGCATATGCACTATGCTAGATACTCCCTAAAACATACCTGTGAGGTAGGAACAATTACCCTCTTTTTGACAACTGAAAAAACTGGTCACAACAGCTTAAGTGCCATTAAGAAGATCAAATAGCTAGTAAGTGGCAGAGCTAGGAGGCCTGATTTATGCTAACAGACCCACCCATTGAAGGAAGATACTATGTCTTACTCATCTTTCAATCTCTTCCACTTTCCATTGCACCTATCCCAAGTCTGTAACAAAGCATCTTGTCTAGAATAGGGTTTTGTGAAAGTTCACTTGATTTAACAAAATGGGTTGAGTGTCCTACTGTGCACGAGACATACATGTATGAAGCAGTACTATTTTTTTTTCTCTTCTACTGCAAATGCCTCTTCAGAATAATCAGCCATCATAGCTAGCCTAGGATAAGATAGAGTTTGAGTGCCTTCCATGTAGCTTAGGCCTTATTATCATGATGAGGGCCAGGAGGAAGGCCTGGAAATCCTAGGTTAGTGAGGGTCTTGGACAATGGCAGAGAAAAGAGCACAACCGGGAACAGTTAGCCAAGGAGTAGGTGTGTGGAGATGTGAATTCAGAAAGTGTATTCAAGTCCAGCATTCAATTCAAGCGTAAGTCATGAGTTCAGTGAAGGTCAAAGTGAGGTTAAGATCTCAACAGGAAGTTGAGAAGCAATTGTTTTTCTCAAGTACAAATCTGAGGTAAGTTGGAACTAGAATACTTGGGTAATCAGAGCCAGGAGTCAAAGAACCCAGAATCAGCAGCCAGGAGCTGGGAGCTAGAAAACAATTCAGTAACCCAACAATTGGGATGCAGAGTATTGGACACTGGGAGATCATGTAAAATTAAATCCCATAAATATTTGTCAAGTAATTGTAATGTTCAATCTACTTGGCTGTTGTGATGCAAATGCAAAGATTAGTAAGACACCAACTGTATTCCAAAGGAGGGAATAACGTAATAGAAGGACATAAGGGGAAGGTGTTGTGAGAGTACCTAGGAGGGAGATAACACTAAGAGTACAGACTTTTCTACACTTAACCCATACTTTCAGTCATATGTTAGTCTGGCAGCACTGCAAGAAAAGAAAAAGTTTTGATTCAAAATTAATATGGTTGAATTCTGATTTATAGTATAAAAAAACCTAAATGGTATTTTAATAATCACTAATTATATCTTCCAGGTATATTTTCTTTTCAAAACATTGTTTTCACATGCTCAAGATTGATACTATTATTATGAGTTCTTGGTCATAATAAATTGGCCGTGTTTCAGAAGAATCTTACTCTTGCACTATAAATATGGACATTTTGGACACCATTTTTCTCTCAGATATTGAGATGACTTTTTATATTTCATCATGTCACAGCAATCTCAAAATTGGTAGCAAGTACTTTATGTGTTACCATTGAAAAAACAGCAGGAATCTCAGTTTGGTGCCAGATTGTAGCCATTCACTCATTTGTCATTTGGCAAAGAATTTCATCCATTATGATTGTACCCTAGCAACTATACCGATTACCTTTCAATTTCCTAATTCTAAACACCTAGGAAACCTGGGTTACCATAGAAATTACTTTTCTCCTTATGTACAATTTAACTCAGCTAGGTTATTTTTACTAAAAGATCCGAAGTTCAATCATTGCAAACTACAATCACGGTATTTCCTCTAAAGAATTCCCATTTTTAGGATTCTGGTCTCTGGGTAAAGTTACGACTCATATGACCAAATTTTCACATTGGTATATTTGTATATTTGTACAGATCAGCCATAAGGGGGCTTCTCAGACTGATGTGCATTGTAATGACCTGGAGTCCTTGCTCAAATGCAGATTCTGATTCAGCTGATCTGGGGTAGAGCCTGGATTCTGCATTTCTAGTAAGCTCCCAAATAAGGCTGATGCTGCTAATCCTTAGATCATACATTGAGGAGAAGGGAGATGAAGAGTCTATTTCATTGTTCTTTAGAAATTTTAGATTATTTTAATAATACTTCCTATTTGATGCTTGGAAGCCTACCAAAGTTTTACATTTTTCTTCATTCACTTGGTCATAAAGTAAGTTGATAGAGCAAAAATACATATGACAATATCAATTTGGAAACTGAGAACAATGCATGTTAAATGACACAGTAAGAAACACCATATGGTCAAATCTCTTTATTATGTTAGCATTTGAAGATCAAGTCACTGATGTCTTCCTCTTGGCATTTTAAGAACAGCATTCACCATAGGGATAAATTCTGCTGATGTAGTTTCTTCAATATAGAAATACAAGAAATAAATATCCCTAATAGAGGAAATGTTTATTTTATAATTTAAAAAATAAGTTAAAAAAAATTTTTTTTCTTCTGGCTCCAAATTTAAATACAGAATACCAGTTTTCATAGCATTAATAATGATGTTGGTATCTGATTCCAAAAGCATTCTTCTGATGCTAGCTGGTGAAGTGTCACTTCTATAAGGCTAAACATATTTTGCAACACCACCTCTGCAAAAACAGGTAGAAATGTACAGGTATGATTTCAATCTTTTGGAGACTGAATAAATTTTCTCCAAGGAAACATTTAAAAAGCTTGATTCAAGGTCCTCTTCTCAGTGTAGTTAGAGACCTATGTGATGACGTGGAAATTGAGAGACAAGTTTGAAGGGTCTGCCAATCACTGGTTCTTTTGCTGAGACTACAGTGTCTAGCTGCATGCTTCAAATTCTTGCCTTCTGTAACCAAGTTTTCAGTGACTCAAACTGAAGATATAAGCAAGACAATAAAAAACAGCTCAACCTTCGCATCTCCCAGCTGAAGTAGCAGTAATGATTTTAGATACTGTTTATTCAATAGCTTAATACCAGTAATATCATCTCCCATTTGAAATAATGTTCTTGTGGAATGAATATTCTAAAGCACATAGAGCCACCGTACCATGGACTGAAATTTACATAGTATTGATTATTCCTTAAGGAACCATGAAGTCAAAGGCAGACAAGCCATGCAGAGAGAATATTTGCTTTAGGTTCAGAATATGGTGCCCCAGGCAAAAACTTCTACTGCACCCCATCCAAAGCACTGTTCAAAGATCCTCATATCAAGAAGGAAAAAAACTTCCACTCTTCCACTTACCCATATTCAAATCATATACTCAGTTTTAAAAAGTTAAATATGTTTATGGAAGATGAGTTTTTCATTTCTAGCTGATCAACTTAGCTTTTACTGTTTCCCATCATTTTCTGTTCTCACGAAGATATCTGTATTTGCCTTTTCTCTGCCTTTAACTCTAAGCTGCGCAGACATGTGACTGCTTGCCGTGGCGGTGCTGGTTGAAAATCTTTGATGTTTCTCCACCACTTAGATTCCAAATACCAAAGAATAGCATAAAAGCCCTGTCACTGCTTAATACCCACCTACATTTTCAATTTCTGTCTTCCTCACCACCTCTTCTTACCCACATTATGGAAGAAACCCTGGCCCTTTCCACAAAGGCAGCACGGAAATGAGAGGTAGAGGCCAAACTCAAGTACATCACCATGGCAGCTGTCTCCTTCAAAGTCTTCATTTCTACAAACCAGCTCTAATTTGTATTTAAGAACTTTCATATTGCCTCTTCTTATAAGGTAAATTTTTTTGGAGGGGAACCCATAACCTTAAATATTATTGAAGATTTGAAAGTGTAGATCATTCTTCTTTTTGCAAAATTCAGCATTCTTATCATTCTATTTGGAGCCTTTTCTTTCCATTAAGACCTGCCCTTCTTATAATCAGATCTGTATTATATTCATGTTTATTACAAAAACAAATAGCACAGGATCCAGCATATAATGTTCTTTTAAAAATCTCTAATGCATAAATGAATATAATACTGTGTCTCCTGGCAGATTGTGTGTACAAGAGTTAGGAATTAATTTGTCACTTTCACTGAAAGCTTGTCAACAAGATGTAGATCTCCTTGAAAGATGTTGCCTTTAAGTACAGTAGACATTAGATTCCAAGTGCCTTGAAACATGAGGCATTTTTTTAATTATGAAATCAGCAGAATGCATAAAACCTACATGTATATTTTAAATAATAACAAAGCCAAAATCAAAGTAGTTAATACTCTCATTGAAAAATAAGCATTACCAATAAATTACATGTCCCTTATCTAGTTGTCTTTGCTGCCATGTCCCTCTCTTTCTATCCCTAAGAATAACTACTATCCTCACAAATGTAAGAATAATTGCTCTTCTTGATAATTTTAGCATCTTGTGTATATGCCCCTAACAATATATTGATTGGTTTTGCTTGCTTTTGAGCCTTATGTAAACGGAATTATACCATGCAACTATTTTGACTGATACATATCTTTTGCCCATTGTGAAATTCATCTCTGATGATATTTGTAGCTGTAGTTCATTCCTTTTCATCGCTATATTATGCCATTAAATAATGATGGCATCTCCCTTTATATATTCAATCTACTCTATGAAGATCTACACCACTATAAATTTTCTTATACATGTCTTTTGTGTGGATGAATAAGAGTTTATCTAATGTATTAAAATCTACAGATTTTAAAATCTACAGATAGAATTGGGAGTGTCATGGGGCATGTGCATTTCATATTCAAGGAAAACTAATCTGTTTTCTAAAGAAGTGTTCCAGTTTATGAGACATCCAGCAGTATATGAAAATCTCTGTTGATTCATATCCTCTCTGATATTTGGTAATATATAGACAAATTTTTTACTAGTCTTATGGGTATAATATGGTATCTCATGCTTTTTATTTTCATTTTTCTGATTATTACTGAATCTGAGTGTATTTTCACATGTTTATTGTTGATTCAGGTTTCCTCTTCTTTGAAGTGCCTATTCAAATCTTTTGCCCAATTTTCCTATTGAACTGTTTGAAATTTCCTTCCAAATGTTAGTCATTATGTGGTGTAACTATATTCTCAGATTTTATGGCTTGACTTTTCACTTCCTTTAGGGTATCTTGTGGAGCAGAAGATTACATTTTTAATATAATCACATCTATAACTCTCCATTTTGCTTTTCACAATTAGTTTTTTGACTACCTAGACTTGGTTTTTTATTTGATAAGAGTTAGGAATATATTTTTTCTTTTTTTACCAATGGACCATATATTGTGATGTCTATTGCACTTTTTCCACTTGATGTCTAACAGCATATCTGTCAAGTAGTAAGTGTGCATATACATGGGAATCTGTTTCTGGACTCTCTCTGTTTCATTAGTCTACCTGTCTCATTTAATTATGTAACTAGAGAAGAGAGTAGCATATGAAAAAGAGGAAAGAATGGCATATACTTCAGAATTAGTTTTCTGGTTGATTGTGATATATGTATTGGGAATATTTATTTTTTAATATTATTTTTAATACCAAAATCATAGACTAATTGGGCAGATCTGTAAAACAGATAAACAGGATCACCAACATAATTTGGAGAATCCCATGTACAATGGAAGTTCAGGCTCCTTGATAAAATATTAGCGAAAATTTCAAAATGGTGGTGTCAGAGCAGTAAACCAAGCACAGCCCCTTCTGACTGTGGGGCCCAGTGTAGCTGCATAGATTATATATTCATGAAGTAAACCCTGCAGGTAAATATTATGAGATAGTTCTCTTTTTTATATGAGAAGTATAAAATGATGCAAGATTAAGCTCCAGATTCTTACATAAAATAGTTTCTAACCAAGAAAAAAATATTACATAAAAGAAATTAAACACCTAGCATGGAACAGAGTAGAATTTTTAGCACTAAATTACATTTAATACTAGTCAATATACCTGTAATGACAAGGGTTCCTACGACTAACAAGGGGAAGAATTAATCTTTAATTGGTCTGCTTTTATTCTTCATTCTCTGACTACAGGTTTGAATGTCTGACCTTTATATATTCTTATGCTTTTGCTTTATTGCAGGGTCATACTACACATAACAGTCTTTAAAGTTTCAATGCTGTAACACACCAAAATGAATTTACTCTTTATACAGTTTCCTGCTGTGTTTACTCTATGATATTTTTAAATAAATGTTCCAAGGAATTTATAGCTTTCTAGTACTAGTTCATGAGCCAGGAGTACTTAGTGGAAAGATTATTTGATTATTCGAATTGGTACCTGTATCTTTTTATATAACCTTATATTAGATGTTTTTATATTTGCTAAAAGACATAAACTATTTGTACTATTAAATAATACAAATGGCTCGATTTTGTATGGAATATATTAAATAATTACTTGTTATGCAGTATTGTCAGAGACTCTTGTATTCCATATCATTGACTTTTAAAGATTACCCCAAATTTTAATATAATATTCAAAGCTTCAACTATTTACCATTTATTTTCTATATAAAAATTTGTTCTGCTCTTTATGACTCAATACCTTGCCCTGCTAAAAAGACTATATCAAACATTGTTGGCCCTTTTCTTTATATTTTGGTTATATTTATACTTTTATTTTATACATTAATTATTGAGCTAAGTTGTAACAGTTCGTTTGGCTCTGTGCATAATTGTAACTACTTTCATTGATTTTCGTACCCCCTTAACTCTTGGTTAGATTGTCAACTGCTGTTTGAGTCTATTGATGTGCTTTAGGTGTGTGCTCTATTCTTAATTTGCTTTTCCTAATTTGATATGGGCTGGGAAGCGGCTTATTAATTTATGAAAAATAAGTCAAATAAGAGTCAGTTTGAAAGAAACAACCTGTCTTCAAAAAAAGTGCACGGAGTTTTGTAATAAGCCTTCTGACCAAAATCACTAACAGACTTTCTGTACTTATGTTTACATTCACAACTTTGCTCAGACTGTGCCTCAGAAAGGGCTGCATTGGTGCATGTAGTATTTTAATGAATAGTTAATTCTCAGTATTTGACTTAATCTCAGTTTGCAGGCATCTTATACCTCCAGGGTTTATTATATTTCCCTCCTGTTGCTTAAAGTTTTATAGTTCCAGTGACCAAATGGTTGCCAAATAGCTCAAGTTCATTTGTTCATGTGTATGTATAGTTACAAGGAAAATAATAGTTACTGTGTATCTACTATGTACCCCTAAGTAGGATGATTATTTATCCATACACAAAGATATAAAAATAAGAAAAAGTATTACCATCTTATAGATCATAAAACCAAACTCAGAAAAGTTATAGAGGTCACCAATGTATAAATCTATCAAAAATTAGGGGCACCTAAATGGCTCATTCAGTTAAGTGTCTGACTCTTGATTTTGGCCCAGGTCATGATCTCACAGTTGTGAGATTGAGCCCCACATTGGGTTCCATGCTAGGCATGGAGCCTGCTTAAGATTCTCTCCCTCTACCCTTCCCCTGCTCATGCTCCCTCTCTCTCTCTCAAAAAACAAGAAAAAAATTAATTTAACAAAGCATGTGCTAATAGAAGAGATTCAACAGACATTTCTTAAATAAATTAATGTCATTGAATACAGTCTGGCTTCAAACCAGCAGATATTTTCACAACATAAAGCAGGGAGTGAACGAGGATAATGAATTTAGTTAGTCATCTTTGGGATTATCTTTGATTTTCATTGAATTCAAGAATGGATATACTAAATAGTAAAATCTTAAAAAGAGATTTAAAATTAGTATCAGAGGTAGAATCCATAATGGTCCACATCAATAAGAAAATAAGATAATCTAAAAAATGCACTTACAATGTTGATAAATATATACAAATAAATAACCTCCTATTTAGGTGGTTTTTATAACTGCAGGACCTTAAATTCAGGAAAAAATGTCAGTTTTCCCATGCTACAGACTGCTGAATAAAATTGAATGGTTCCTATTAGGATCAGCTGTTACTTAGAAAGCTTTATTTTTTTATATAGAAATATTTCAAAAGAAAGAAATCACAATTTCTTTGCTTCTTTATTGATGATGGCTTTTATGAAGCCCCTACTAGTGTACTGGTCTTGTGTCTTCTTGGGGCAGCATCTCTGGAATACAGCCCTGATTAAAGCTTAGAAATAAAGAAATGGTTTCTTTGATTCACCTTTCAGGAAAACTCCATGGATGGTTTGCTTTAACTTCCAACCCAGCCAGGGATGGTTTACTTGCAAGTAATAGAAATTCACCAAAGCTAAACTAACTTAAGAAGAAATGCTCACAGAGTCCATTTAAAAGAAATTTTAGGGGCGCCTGGGTGGCGCAGTCGGTTAAGCGTCCGACTTCAGCCAGGTCACGATCTCGCGGTCCGTGAGTTCGAGCCCTGCGTCAGGCTCTGGGCTGACGGCTCAGAGCCTGGAGCCTGTTTCCGATTCTGTGTCTCCCTCTCTCTCTGCCCCTCCCCCGTTCATGCTCTGTCTCTCTCTGTCCCAAAAATAAATAAAAAACGTTGAAAAAAAATTATAAAAGAAATTTTAGCTAAAGGAACCATGTATGCGTGCACACGCACACATGCACACATACACACACGCACATGCATATAGTTCCAGGGTTGCTTGACAATGGTTCTTTTTGTCTGTTGGCTTCAGGCTTATGACTCTGCAAACTATTTGTCTTCTTGTTTCTCTATACAAACATGTCCCATGATGCCTATATGTAGACCCTACATCTGAGTAACACTCTTTTTAGATCTCCACAGTTAAATGACTCCATCAATGTGCTCCTATTCTAAGTTTTGGGGAGGATCTTATTGGCTTAGCTAAAAGCAGATGTCTACATCAACCAGTCTTCTGTGGGCTGGAAGATAGGTTTCTGTGACACACATCATATCTTCAGGCTGTGGATATTATCCATATTGAGATCACTAAGCCAAAGTGACAGTGGATAAGGTTAGCATGGCCATTACCTCAGAATGTCAGTTGTGACGATCCTCTCCAACAGATTTAGACCAACAAAAATATCATTAGAAGCATTTCTTCTATAGTCCGTCTGATTTTGAGTCTTCCACTATGTTTCCTAAGCTACAAAGTGAAGGAAGCAAAGCATCTTCTCGGCCACTAACAAATTCTAAAACAGAAAAACTCCATGGTTCTATAGCAAACAAAATAATATTATATAATTAAAGATTACTGTCCTTGCTGGCTATATTATTTCTTTTTTTATATATGAAATTTGTCAACTTTGATTCCATACAACACCCAGTGCTTATCCCAACAGGTGCCCTCCTCAATGCCCATCACCCACTTTCTCCTCCCTCCCACCCCCACAACCCTCAGTTTATTCTCAGTTTTTGAGAGTCTCTTATGGTTTGCCTCCCTCCCTCTCTAACTTTTTTTCCTTCCCCTCCCCCATGCTCTTCTGTTAAGTTTCTCAGGATCCACTTAAGAGTGAAAACATATGGTACCTGTCTTTCTCTGGATGACCTATTTCACTTAGCATAACTCTCCAGTTCCATCCACGTTGCTACAAAAGGCCATATTTCATTCTTTCTCATTGTCAAGTAGTATTCCATTGTGTATGTAAACCACAATTTCTTTATCCATTCATCAGTTGATGGATATTTAGGCTCTTTCCATAGCTATATGGCCATATTATTTCTAATAAAAGAAACATGTATTAGTTATCTACTATTGCAGAACCAATTACTCCAAAACTTCGCAACTGGAAACAACAAATAGTTGTTATTTCAGTTGTCAGAAATCCTGGAGCAGCTTAGCTGAGTATCTCTGACTCAGGATCCTTTCAGGAGGCTACATTCAAGGTATTGACCAGGGCTTCAGCCACCTTAAAGCTGAAGTGAGAGAGGATCCACTATGCTCACTCACATGACTATTGGTCATCTGGTCCTCAGTAAGCATTAGGTGCTGGCCAGAGACATCAGTTCTTTGCCACTCTGGCCTCCGCGATATTGTTTTAATACACATTTTGGTTAAATAATCAACTGTTTATGTAATTAAGACAACAAATCTTTTCAAAACTGTATCAAGCAATATACTATGGTCCTTTCTCTCTCTGTCTCTGTCTGTCTCTTTTAGTTTTTGGTGACCTTGTCACTTCTTTTTCTAAATGCTCAACAGATCTCTCAGATAACTGTGGATGTTTTCCCAAGTGCCCATATATATGAAATAAACGATCAGTTCCCCTTTTCCTTCTTTTGGAGACCTTCTTCCCACTGTGTTCTGCCACCTGATTCTAGTGTATATTGTTGCTGTCTACATCTGGTGCTTCCCTTCAGATTTCTCTTGAGCTGGATGATCTTTCATTTCCTGAATCCCAAGTATCCTTCTTTCTCAAATAGCTACTCATTTGTTTTGAAGAACATTCTCCAGTAGTTTCCAAAAAAAATAATAATAGCACATGATTTTCAATGCTTTTAACATCATATTTAATTAATATATATTGTCTGGATATATAATTATGGGTTGAAAATAATTTTGCCCAGAAAGGACTTTCAAAGGCAATACTTCTCTGCCTTCTGATTTTTAGTGTTGCTGTCAAAAAGTCTGAAGCCATTGCCCTTCTAATTCTTTTGTATGACATTTTTTATTCTCACCTTTTATTCTCACCTTTATTTTATTCTCATTTTTTTTTTTTTTATTTCCTATCTGTGACTCTTCAGGGTCCTTTCATTTTACTGTTATTGTGAGTTGGCTTGTTTTGGCCTCTGCCTTTCATGTTGGAGGCTTTCCTTAAATTCTTAAGAATTCTTTAATTTGGCTATCATTCTTATTTAAGTATAAGTCACTGAAATCCTGACTGATGTGCGGTGAAATGACTTGTGGATGAGGGTCAAGCACACGTTCATGTTGGGAGAAGTTACTCCTGCATAAACTTGGGCTACTGACTTCTCCATGCTCCTGAATTTGACAGGGCAGGAAGAGGACAAGCAAGTTAAAGACAGTTTCTGGCTGGCCAGTAATATTTGGGGGCTTAAAGGGGTTAGAGTAAGAGTAAAATATCTAGGAATTGATCTGTACTTTTCAACCCATAGGTCACCTTAGATCTCCACTGCAGACTCCCTAGGTCTGAAGACATTTTTCCAAAAACTTAACCTCCAGTATCCCATGGTTGGAGATGTGGTGGATTAGGGGTTTAGGTGGGAAAGGGTGCTAATCTCTTGACTATAAGATTAAGCAGGGTTCCTTTTTATACAGACCTTCCCCCAGCTGTTTTGTGTTCAATTCTACTTTTGTGCTTGCAAATTTCCCAGTCTGGACTGACCCAAATCATAAGTTAACCTATATTTTTCATAATGCTTCACTTGAGCACTTTTTAATAATGAGTGACCATAATAATAAGTAAACCATGTTTTTATGATAGTGTAAAATCACAAGTGTAAATTTGCAGAGGTTTTTGGTAAAAAAAAATAGTAATAAATGCATAGTTTATGATTATTTTGAATTACTGTTATGACAAAGGTATATATTTTAATAACATGTAAAAAGGATCTCTATTTTGATATAGACATTTGATAATATAAAGCATTTAAAGATAAGAACACAAAATAAAAGTAGATGCTAAATAAAAATCATCCAAAGTGTTGAAATATAATAAATATGCAAAAGTTTTAAAAGGTTTTTTTTTCTTAAAATGAAAAGCTTAAATGCACAAAGCATTAATAACCCTATCCAATAGTCTTTATCTTTATTTTGGAACAAGTTCTCCTTATTGTAGAAAAATTCATTTTGTGACAGTGTTGGTAGAGTGAGTCCAGAAGTTGAGTCAAGCTGAACATTAGGGTATATGTTGCTTCATAAAAACTCATTTTTATTCTTTAGTAATGAAAATGTTTCAGCCACTTGCCCTGAATTTAGTTTTGCATTAAAATTTATATTACTTTTGCTGATGGAGATCTTAGATCGGTTAACCAATTCTATGTCTGAGTATTCTGCAGCAGTATTCTTTCTTACCTTTCTCCCCTTGTATTTCTTTTGCTAAAGTATTTACAAACCACTGAGCCTGTGGAGTATCTTCAGCCACTTGAAAAATACAGCTAACATTATTGGGTGGTATTATAGTAACATAACATCCCAATACACAGTGAACAGCACTACACAGAATCATGTGTGGAAATTGCCAGTTTAAGAACTTACTTTGCTTCTGGAACTTGTTATTTCTTGGAACAACATTTTAAGGATTTGTATAAACAATATATAAATATATTAATATTTATTGTATTTGCAAGAATGATGCACCCTTAGCAGCAGATGGGGCCACAAACACACACTCACAATGTGGCGGCAGCCACTGATGAGACCTTGACTGCTTCTCTCCTCCCTGCTTATGTCCTAATACTAGAAATGTCAGTCTCATCCTCCTACTCTGCGCATCAGTGATTCCTGCTCTTTCTTCCAACTTAAAATCAGTCTATTTCTTCAAACTAGAAACATCACTGTGGTAATTATTAAGTTTAATTCCAGCAAGGGAATTATAATTCTTTCTACTATCTTCCCAACTGATATTTCTCTGGATTCAGAAAAATATATAAATTTCCCAGAAAATAATGCCGTTGGGGAAACACCACTCTATGCATAACACTTCATTCTCTCTAGGGGTTCCTCCAATCATTGAGGTTCTCAAAATTCCATGCAGTAAATTGGCTCATCTATAACCCTCCCCCTGAAGATAATTAGGTTTCAATTTTCTCTACTCTCAAACAGGAACCCTCTTGCACTGTTGGTGGGAATGCAAACTGGTGCAGCCACTCTGGAAAACAGTGTGGAGGTTCCTCAGAAAATTAAAAATAGACCTACCCTATGACCCAGCAATAGCACTGCTAGGAATTTACCCAAGGAATACAGGAGTACTGACGCATAGGGGCACTTGTACCCCAATGTTTATAGCAGCACTGTCAACAATAGCCAAATTATGGAAAGAGCCTAAATGTCCATCAACTGATGAATGGATAAAGAAATTGTGGTTTATATACACAATGGAATACTACGTGGCAATGAGAAAGAATGAAACATGGCCCTTTGTAGCAACATGGATGGAACTGGAGAGTGTTATGCTAAGTGAAATAAGCCATACAGAGAAAGACAGATACCATATGGTTTCACTCTTATGTGGATCCTGAGAAACTAACAGAAACCCATGGGGGAGGGGAAAGGAAGGAAAAAAAAAAAGAGGTTAGAGTGGAAGAGAATCAAAGCATAAGAGACTCTTAAAAACTGAGAACAAACAGGGTTGATGGGGGTGGGAGGGCGGGGAGGGTGGGTGATGGGTATTGAGGAGGGCACCTTTTAGGATGTGCACTGGGTGTCGTATGGAAACCAATTTGACAATAAACTTCATATACTGAAAAATAAATAAATAAATAAATTTTCTCTACTCTCCTAAATTTGTTTTATTATTTTCCTTTTGCTTCTCCATCTCCCCAAATTTCAATGAATGTCTTGTCTTCTATTTTCTTTATTCTAGTTATTTTTGTTCTTGTGGATTAATATCTTTACACTAATAATAGTGACATTTAGGAATTTGAAAGGAGATAAATCTAAGACATGACTCTATCATTTTCACTCATGCCCCTAACTGCCCTTGGTGATTAACTTGCTGACCTACAGCTGATAAAAACAAACAAACAAATAAAACTTTATGTATCACATAACTCTACCCTACTCTCTACAAGTCACAGCTTAGAGGACTTCTAAACTCAAGCTGTGTCTATGAGATTCTGTCACTCAGATATTTTAAATTGGTGTTAAATAAAAAATATTAGACTATGGTAATATTCAAGGTAGGAATAACCAACCTCCCTTTTCCCATTTGTTTCCATTTTTTAACCTATTCAATTAGCAACCAGTTAATCGAGTATATACAATGTACCTACTTTTGTGAAAATACTATGATTACAAAGTGATTTCCAGTCTCTGCCATCCAGGAATTCATACTCTAGTCTAGGGGTTGGACAAATAAATAATTAGCCCATCATACCTAGCAAGGATATATCTACCAGATGTTTGTAATGCAGGGAAAGAAGTGCTCATATGCCAGGAAGAATCAAGAAGGACTTCACAGAGGCCCAGATTGGGCTGCAAGAGATTACATGGAAGTGGACAATTCAGCACCAATAAATAAATTAAATAAATAAATAAGTAAATAAATAAAAATCTGGACAGAGAAAAGAGCATATGCAATATCCTAGAGGTGAAAGAGAAAAGGGCACATTCAGGATGAGCAAGAAGTACCACAGGATTGGAGAATAAAGTGTTTGGGTCAATGGTAGCATGTTTAATGGTTAAAAGTATAGACTGGAAAAGATCATGAAGGAGAGGTTTGGATATTATCCTGAAGACAGAGGAGTTTTTAGGCATAAGAATGATATGATCACATTTGCATTTTTATAAGAGGATAGTGATGTTGTGAGGGTTTGAGGAGTAGCTAAGAAAGGTAGCATGTTGAAGATTCTAAGGAAGCTCTCACATCAATTCAGGGGAGAAGACACTGACTCAAAATTTATAGGCTTCCGTGTCCACCTTGTAAGTCTGGGTGGTGTCCCTCTCTTTTGTTACAGAGGATACTCATAATCATCACACACTTTATCGGAATTTCATAGTTAACTTTTAGGCACGTTAAAAGCAATTATTACCTAGGTTTTATTCACAACTGTATGTTTAAGACCCAGTGACTGTAAATGAGCATTCAGTATTTGTTGAATAAAAGAAAAAAATGAAATGAAAGATAACCATCTGAGACATCTCCAAACAGACCCTTACATTCTCCCAGCTGCTAGGATATGGGAAATTGACTTAAGGACATCCACAGAATATATACCAGAACATCTCAAGAATGATGGGGGGGGGGGGGGGTGCCTGGGTGGCTCAGTTGGTTAAGCATCTGACTTGCTTTTAGCTCAGGTCATGATCTCATAGTTCGTAGGTTCAACCTAGCAGCATGGAGCCTGCTTAAGGTTTTCTGTTTCCCTCTGTCTCTTCTCCTCCCCTGCTCAGACCAGCAGTGGCTGTATTACCTGGGAACTGGTTAGAAATGCAAATTAATGAAACCCACTCCAGACCTATTGAATCAAATACCTCTGGAGTTGAGGGCCCAACAACTGGTGTTTTAACAAGTTCTCCAAGTCATTCCAATGCAAGCTGAAGACTAAGAACCATTGATATATGCCATTCCGAAAATGGTATAGATTATGTGACCTAAATTATTTTACTATTCTTTGAAATCTTATCTTGGTGTTCTGTATCCCCAATTCTGTAAGCAAGGTTCTGTAGAACAAGAACGGTATAAGATGATGACTTTTGTTGTTGTTGTCCTGAGTAGAAAACTCAATAATCAATATTCATCTACTTATAAAAGATCTACATGCTTATTTACTTTATTTGATAAAGAAGTACTCATTTGATGTAACAGACTCAGCAACTCTCCTGGGAAGTACAATTGGCCCACACCACTCCTTACGGGTACAGTTCTGACTTGCATTGAGTACCTGTGTCAAATCAGAAAACATTGCCACATTGGCATTCTATGGACTTCTTTGGTTCAATTCTCTAATAAATGAAAATGTGGCAATGACTGTATTGGAGTCAGTACCATTTCATCAAAATGTGTACTTGATCGATTTTATTTTCATTTCTTTTAAGAACTGCCAGAATTTTAGCTCAAGCATAGCATTCAGCCCTCTGTCAATGAGGCCAGCAGGGTGTCCTAATCTAAATCTGACTTAAAGTCTTTAATGAAAATAACTGCCAAGATGATCACAATTTTTTTATTAAGCCAAATGAAAATGATAATGCTGCTAGTGACATGTTATTTTCATTTAAGCAAAGAGTGACAGTGAAAGTCACTCTAGGAGGGGTTACACACACACACACACACACACACACACACACACAAATTCTTTTGCTCACTTTTTTGCATCCCTAGTATTGTAATCATTTCTTGTACTGTTATGTACCACCTTCACAGTGAATATACATTACATAGCTCAGGCATACTGATTTTCACTTCATGAATCTATAAACCCTATAATTCTTACCCAAAACCTGGCAGTTTAACCTGTCTTTGGAGGAATGATTTAATAACAGAGACATGTAATGAGAGCTCTTATCGCTAAAATGTCACTGTATTTACAAAATATACTACAGGGCACTACTAATATACTACAAAGTGCTGTCATAAATCATTTAGCCTGGGCTACACTTTTAGAAATACATTAATAAAACAGGAACAGTTCAGTATCCTTGACTTTAAAACATCTATTTTTTCTAATCTGAAATATTTGGAGTCCTCTCAATGACTATTACTTCATGTCTTTTCTGTGTTCAGTACTTTTTTTCTTAATAGTTTTGCCAAACATTAATGTGGAACTAGCCTCCTATACACTTTTACTACATTTATAGATGATGATAGAATGTGAGTTAAGGAGGTAAAAAAAAAAGTAGGAAACAACTATTCATTGAATAAATACTCATTATGCTAATAGTGCACTTCATTTATTATCACCCACCATGTGACAAGAGCAATGCGTTGTCTCATGTGCCTGATATTTAATACAAGAAACTTGTGAGGTAGGGATTACGATCTCCATTTTGTAGGATAAGAAACGAAGGCATAGATAAGGTAATTGCACTACCCAGGCATCAGGGCTAATTGGTGACTAAGAGAGGATCTGAAATTTAATCTGTTTGACTCTAAAAGCCATCTATATGCTAGCATGCTGTGGAGCCTCTCACTCATGCTTGGGTATATAAACAGTGATGACTTTACATTTGCCCTCTGAATGAGTGGGAGAATAATTAAATGGCCACTTGAGTCAGCAGCATGAAGTTACCTTTCCAGTAGAAAATATCATTTTCTGAGTAGAATTAGGGAACTCCAAGATCTGTAATTTCTGAAGAACCGGTGTTATGAAAAGAAATCAGAATTCTGACCAAAATTTGCCAAAGGAAGCATTTGTTTTACTACATCTTTGAAAGTGGAGAGAAAAGCAGCTAAGGTGCTGGCATCATTAGCCTAGATACCTAACTCTCTGCCCTGTCACTAAGCACTCCCTTTTAATATCTACACTTTCATTCTTTAACAAATAATACATAATAGTCTGGGGTTAGCAGGAGGGATGACAAATTAGAAAGTGTTTGATTAGAACCCCATTATTTTTCCACTTCCATTCTTATCCTGATTTTTTTTTAATTATATGACCTTATATCACCTTATTCCTTTGATTTTCAACAATTACTGTGATCAGGCCCTAATAAAATTTCATCGTTAATGTTGCTTTCTTCAAAAACTAAAGACAAACAGATATTAGCTGCTTCCAATAAAAAGAAAAATCTTCTAAAGCACTCTTGCCAAAAATGAAATGGGACTTTGATCAAATCTCTAGATCTATCTACCAATATTAAGAAATATAAAGGATACAGATATATGTTAAACAATAAATAGGATGCAATCAGCAAAATGCAGAATGAAAGACACTCTACAGAAGCAAAGACCTAGTTTCTTTAACAAATATAAGAAGAAGAAAAAAGATGATGAGGAAACTTGTGTATAAAAAGAGACAACCAGTTGCAACATATGGGCCTTGTTTAGATACTAATTGAAATTTTAGAGAAAATTATGAAAATATTGATGGAATACTCGATTATATAGATTATTATTTTAGATGTGATCGTGGACTATTAGAAATTTTTTTAAGTATTTTTTAGAGATATATAGTTAAATATTTATAGGTGAAGTAATATGGCTTATGATACTTCCTTCAAAAAAAATCCAGTGAATTTTTAAGGAAAAGATAGAGGTATAGGTGAGGGGCACTTGGATGGCTCAGTTTGTTGAGTATCCAACTCGATTTCAGCTCACGTCATGATCCCAGAGTAGTGGGATTGAGCCCTGCATCAGGCTCTGTGCTGAGCATACAGCCTGCTTAAGATTCTCTTTTTGTATCTCCCTCTGCCCCTCTCCCCTACTCACACACACTCTCTGTTTTTCTCTCTAAAAGCAAACAAAATTTAAAAATAAAAACAGAAGTGTAGGTGAAATATTAATGGCCATGCGGGGATGATTGTTGGAGCTGAGTCATGGGCATGATATGAGGGACTCATTTATTATTTCCTACTTCTACATGTTTTTGAAATCTTCTATAATAAGCTTTTAAAACATTGTTTTATCTAATATAAAATCAATCAGTAACTTACTGTGTGTTTCACGTGGTAGATAATGTTCTAAGGGAAAAATGCTGTTAAAATCTCATCAGAGATAAGACATATAAATATATGCAATAAATCATAACTTAGTTTCTTGACTGAAGTCTACTATACAATTTTTAATATTTCAAGAAGAGTAAGAAAATAATTACCCCAAAGCTACACAGGCTACCTGCCATACCAAGTTATTCTCTTTTGACTAAAGTAATATCAATTCAGTGTTACCAACTTGATTATCTTATTTGAAAAATATATTACTTAATATTTGATAGGGAAAATCTTTCATAATAAGTGATATTCCTTGTGAGGTTGTGGGATTTAAAAACAGTCTCTCTTGGGGTGCCTGGGTGGCTCAGTTGGTTAAGCATCTGACTTCATGTCAGGTCATGATCTCACAGTTCATGAGTTCAAGCTCCACATCAGGTTCTCTGCTGTTAGTGCAAAGCCTGCTTCGGATCGCCTGTCTCCCTCTCTCTCTCCTCCCCTCCCCACTCACGCTCTCTCTCTCAAAAATAAATAAGCATAAATAAAAATAAAAACAGTCTCTCTTTCAATCTTATAAAACCTTGGTGCTATTGACTGAATTGCATCCCCCCCCCCTTCCCCGAATCATATTTTGAAGGCCTAATCTACAATGGGATGTTATTTGGAATAAGGAAGTACTTAAGTGATATCATCAAGGTCCTGATAGGATTAGTGTCCTCACAGGAAGATATATGAGAGAGTTTGCACATTCTCTCTCTGCCATGTAAGAAGGCAGCCACCTGAAAGTCAGGAAGAGGGCCCTCACCAGAAAACAAACATTACCAACACCTTGATCTCAGACTTCTGGTTGCCAGAACTGTGAGAAAATTAATTTCTGCTACTTAAGGCCTTTGTTTATTTATGGTATTTTTAATCACAGCCCATGCTAAGAGATTTTGGTACTGAGAGTAAGGTGCTGTCACAAAGACTTAAACATATGGAGACAGCTTTGGAACAGGTTAGTGGGTAGAGGGTGGGAGAGTTTTGAGATGCATGCTAGAAATATGGATGTTAAGGATGATTCTATAAGGTCCCACATGGAAATGAGAAATAAGTATTGGAAACTGGAGGAAAGGTGATCCTTGTTATCAAATGACAAAGAACTTGGCTGAACTGTGTTCTAATGCTTTTGAAAAGTAGAGTTTGGGAGCAATGAAATTGCATATTTAGCTGAAGAGATTTCTAAGCAAAGTGTTGAAGGAGCAGTTGGTACCCCAAATGCTTATAATAAATTGCCAAAGCAGAGAGGTGAATTAAAGAGGAAAATATTAAGCAAAAAGGAACCAGAACTCAAAGATTTAGAAAATCCTCATCCTATCCATATTGCAAAAAAGTGAGAAAGTTTGTTCTAAAGAGAACACTAAGGGTATGGCTGAAGAATAATTTGGTAATAAGAATATGAGTGTAATACATGTACCTATCAATCATTGTAGTAGAATATAGGACTAGATATGGGATTATACCAGTGAAACACTGCCAGCTAAGACTAAAGGGGAAAGAAAAAATGAGACAAAATGAAGGAAGCCTGTCAGAATTCCTAGATCCTACAGCACAAGACATAGAATTATTCACTTGCAAATATGTACTGTTTTTCAAGAAAAGAGATGAATGCACCGATTCAGGGAACATAAGGGCCACTCCCTCAGTTTCAAAGGGTGGGGCCATTGCCTCAGTTTCAACAGGAAGGGATAGCCTCTACCTGAAGCCTTGGATGTAGGGCTGCCCTATAGTCTTGAAGGTGCAACCCCCACCCAACAGTGTTGGGACTGCCCCCTCCCCCAGCTCTTGAGTCTGGAAGGCAGGACATGAAACCAAAGAGGACTATTCTTGAGCCTTAAGATCAAATTGAATTTGCCTTGCTAGGTTTTGGACTTACTTGGGAATGACCATCCATTTCTTCTTGTCTATTTCTAACTTTTGAAATGAGAATATCTACCCCATGGCTCTCCACCACTGTATTTTAGAAGCACATAACCTGCCTGGTTTCTTAGTTCATAACAGGAGAGGAATTTTGCCTCAGGATCAATCATATTTCAAGTATCACCCATGACTCATTTAGACAATATTTAGATGAGACTTTGGACTTAAACTTTAAAATTTGTACTAGGATGGGCTAAGCCCTAGGGGCTGTTGAGATGCAACGCAAGTTATTTTCCATGAAATGAAGACATGAATTTTGAAGGGCCAGGGGTGTAATATTATGACTGAATTTTGTTTTTCCAAAATTCATATGTTTAAGCCCTAATTTCTAATGTGACAGTATTCAAAGTAAGAAAGGAATTAAATATGGTGTTAAGAGTGGGGTCCTGATAAGATTAGAGTCCTATAAGAATACTACCAGAGTTCTTTTCCTTTCCCTGTTTCTCTCTCTCTTTCTCCCTCCCCCTTCTCTCTCTCTCCCTCCCCCTCACCTCTCTCTCTCTCTCTCTCTCTCTCTCTCTCTCTCTCTCTCTCTCTCTGTCACACACACACACACACACACACACACACACACACACCCATGTGAGGTATGAAGGTGACTATTTACAAGCCAGAAAGAGAGCTTTCACCAGAAACAAAGTTGGCTAGTACCTTGATCTTGGATTTTTCAGCCTTCAGATATGTGAGAAAATAAATTTCTGTTGCTTAAGCCACCCAGTCTATGCTATTTGTATGGCAGCCTGAACTAAGACGTTTGTTGTACATAAGAATCACTTTTAGAGATTATTAAAAAGAAACAAAGACAAAAACATGTAATTGTACATTCAGACGCTCAGGTTCTGTCTAGGTCACACCCAGGCATCTGGAGTTGTAATAAGCACACAGGTGACACAGTGCCCACCAGAGATCATGTTCATACCCACACTGTATGTGTGAAGGGAGAACTTCCACAACCGAGGAAACAGCTCTGGCATTTGTGCTACCTCCCCACCTGTTTCACGCTGCATTCCCAGAAAAGAAGCTGGAATGGCACTCATTTCTCTTTGCAAATCAGATAATCAATTTAATAATGTTTAAAGAACTTCCCTAACCAAAGCAGCTAGGAAGCCTAAAATGTTCTCACCAAGTAGAAATGTCTATGAAGGTTCAAATAGCACTTTGTACATATGCTCTGTAGCCTGCCATGCCTTCGGTGGAGCAGAACTGTACTCGTAGCTCGTATGCAACTAATTGATAAATTAATGTCCAGAAGCTTGTAGATTCCTGAATCTGAGTAGAACAATTAAGCTTTTCAGACATTGAAGGGATGCTAAAATGCTTCTCATTTTAGTAATTTTCACTAACAAATTTCACTCCAGATTAGTTTACCTATGAATCAATGGTTCATTAAAGAAGCCAGATTTACGAAGTTAGAATGAGACTAACACTGTTGTTCCCGTATTTAAAAATCACAAAATAATTCAAACCTGAAAAAAAATACAAAGCTAAGTTAGAATGTCTGACAATACCAAGTGTTGTATTAATATGGAACAACTATAACAAGGCTACTATGAAGGTAAAAGGATGAAACCACTTTGAAAAACTTAATAGCATTTTTATAAAGTTAACCTTATTACAAAACCCAGCAATCCCACTTCTGAGAAAAGAGCTGAAAACATACTCACGTATAGACTTGTACTTGAACGTTTGTAGCAGTTTTTTCTTTCGAATCTCTTTATTAAAAAATAAACACGGGGGCGCCTGGGTGGCGCAGTCGGTTAAACGTCCGACTTCAGCCAGGTCACGATCTCGCGGTCCGTGAGTTCGAGCCCCGCGTCAGGCTCTGGGCTGATGGCTCGGAGCCTGGAGCCTGTTTCCGATTCTGTGTCTCCCTCTCTCTCTGCCCCTCCCCCGTTCATGCTGTGTCTCTCTCTGTCCCAAAAATAAAAAAAAACGTTGAAAAAAAAATTTAAAAAAAAAAAATAAATAAACACGTTATTAGGTGCAAATGAAGACAGTTCTCCTACATGCTTCTGTTTCCATTCTCTTTCCAGAGGTGACTGCTATCCTGAAGTTGGTGTGTTCCCTTCTTATATGGGAGTTTATTCTGTTATTACACATGCATGTTTCCATGAAAAAAGAACAGGTGTGTGTGTGTGTGTGTGCTTTTTTAGAAAAATGTATCTAAATCATAATTTTGTAGCCTTTTGAAGTTTGCTCACATTTTATGTGAGCATTATTTCTAGACTTATCTATAACTCTAGTTCCCTTGTACTTATTACTATATGGTATTCTACTCTCCATATATCTGATACGTATCCAATTTTGTACTAATGGACGTTAGGATTGTTGCAAAATCCTTTGCTATTATAAACAATCCTTCAGTGTGCAAGAATGCTCATGTTTTCTTGTCCACGTGTGTGAGTCTCTTGAGTGTATACCTAGAAATGGTACTCTAGCTTCTAGGATGTACATATATTCAAACCTACTAACTATTATCATATTTCTTTCCAGCGTGGTTATACTGGGTAGTTTCCATCTGCCCTTCCTGACACTGTCCATTCTTTCCCACACTGCTCTGTGACCCAAAAGACTAGCCCATTATGAGCCACATCAACTTGGTTCCCATGACCTTGGGCTTCTATTGGGTTTAGCCAATAGAAAGTACCAGCAGAAGATCAGAGGTCCGAGGTTGGGGTAAATATGCCCCCCACCTGGTGGGATGTGGTTTATCAGTCTCTAGTTCAGCTAGCTGACTCACTCCTAAAAAGACTGCTATCCCTGTCATCACCCTTCAGGCCTAAAGGTAGTAACAGCTTCCTACTATTATTAACCCCATAGTGCTTCACCACCCCTTGTCAACTTCTCTTAGCCTTTAGTTTCAGCTTTGTAAATAGCCCTTCACTACAGGACTCTTCAATTACTTCTTTTGAGTGTACCATCTGTTTCCTGCTGGGATCCTGACCAATACAGTGGCTTTCCATTTACATATAACACAGGAGAATTCCTGTTTCATCCTTGCCAATACTTGATATTAACAGATTTCTTCATTTTTGCCAACTGGATGCGTATGAAATAAAAACCCATGATTATCTTAATTTGAATTCCCTGATTAGAAGTAGAGCATCTTTTCACATTTACATCGACTATTGAGATTTTTTCCTCAGGGAATTATCTTTTCATCTTTATTGTCTATATTTCATTAAATTATCTATCTTTTTCTAACAGATTTGTAGAAATTATGTGTATGTACTAAAAACTAACACTGTGTCAATTATAGGTGTTGCAAATATCTTTTTAGTTTGTGGCTTAAAAAATACTTTTGTATCTTTTTAGTGTAGAATGTTTCGACTGAAGTCTAATTAATCAATATTTACGTTTTTGTGGGTTTTGGCTTGCTTATGAAATTTTCCATACTTCCATATCATTAAATCCTCCTCTAATTTTTTTCAATTAAAAATTTTTTTCCTCTTATGTATTTTATGCATCTGGAGTTTATTTTTGTTTACAATATGTTGATACAATATTATTATCTTCCATATGGATAGCCAATTGTCCCAACATATTCCAATTAATAGCCTATTCATTCCTCATTGAATTGTAATGACATGTTTGTCATTTAATAAGTTTCTTATGTGCATTAGTCTGTTTCTATGCTCCATATTTCGTTCTACTTTTATATTTATCTGACACTGTGCCAATATCAACGAATATAAATCATTCTAGCTGCATAGATTTTTCATCTCTACAGGAGACCAGGAGCGCTCCCATTTTATTTTTCCTTAAATTGTTTTTGACAACTTTTAGCCATTTATTTTTCCATGTGAATATTACAATAAACTGGCTAAATTCTCAAAAAATAAAAATCTTGTTGGATTTTTTTATTGGAAGTAAATTAAATCTGTAGATTAAATCAGTGGAACTGGCTTGTTTATGATATTGACTATGTATGTGTGGGCACACACACGTGTATGTATGTACATGTATGTATATGTCTCTCATTTACCTCTCAAGTTTGAGAACTTTTTAAAAAAAAATAATGTTTATTTATTTTTGAGAGAGACAGAGAGACAGAATGCAAGCCGGGGAGGTGCAGAGAAAAGGGAGACACAGAATCTGAAGCAGGCTCCAGGCTCTGAGCTGTCAGCACAGAGCCCAGCTCGGGCTCGAACTCATGGACCTTGAGATCGTGAACTGAGCTGAAGTCGGACACTTAATGGACTGAGACACCCCGGCGCCCCAGAAACTTTAATTTAAAAATTGCATGTGTTTTGTTAGATTTATTCCTAAGTACCTTAGATGTTTTTGTTGCTATTGAGGATGAGATCATTAAATTCTTTAATAGAATGCTATATATCAAATTTCTATTTCGAGATTTAATTGAGCAAACTTTCTGAACACTATTATTATTAGTATGGATTCAAATATTTTCTTAGATTGATTTTATTTGTGGGTAATCTTATCTGTAACAAATGAAGATTTTATTTTATCCTTTGCAGTTCTTAGACTTCTACTTTTTTTTCTTTTTTTACTCCTTTATCTTTTTTGTCTTACTGCAATGTTTACACTCTCCAATAAAAATGTTGAATGGTAGGAGAATGAAACAGATATCCTTGTCCCAGCCTTTACTTTAAAGGCAGTGCTTCTAACCTCTCATCGTTAAATACAACGTTCCTTGTAACGTATTGGCAGATACCTTTTGTAAGGTTAAGGAAGGTACTTTCTTTTATAGACTGCTAAGAATTTGTATCACGAATTGGGATGGAATTTTACATGTACTTTTTCTACATCTATTTAATTCATCATTCTGTTTCTTTTTTTATTCAGTTAATATTATCTCTGCGATGAATTATACTAACAGACATTAAACTATTCTTTCCTTCATTGGGTAAATGTTTCAGTTGTTATATTTGATGTGATAATATTTTATTATTTTTGTATTTGTGATTATAAATAATATTGGTCCACAATTTTCCTTTCTTACATTGCCCTACCGATGTTTGGTAACATATCCTTCTGGACAGGGGAAGGGCAGCATAGGAGCTGATAAGATTATTTTATTTGTCTCTTTGTTTGCTGTTTGGAGGTTTTACTAATAGGAATATAGGTATAGGTTTGCTTTAATTTATCTCTGAGATAAATTAGGAGGGCTTCACCAATATGGTGATTCATGTCTTTTATTAATTCCAGAAAATTTCTTACCATTATATCATGGAATACTGTCTTTACCACATTTTTTCTCTTCTCTCCTTTTAGAACTCTAATTTTGGTTATTCTTATTCTTTCCCCCATACCTTTTGATATCTCAGATGTTCTATTTTTTTGTCTGGGTACAGAACTCTAGTTAGTTTTTCAGATCTGTTTTTCAATTTAGCTGTGTAAAATATGTTAACACATTCCTTGATCTCATTTCAATGACTTCCACTTCTTGAAGTTATTTTTTTAAATTCTGTGTTTTTCATAGTAATCTATTCATGGTTTATGATACTTATTCTATTTTTTTCCTCACTTGTATTTTCTGTGTCTTCTGACTCTTTGACAGGGTAGAGTCTTATCTCATGCAGATGTATTTTCCAAGGAAGGTCCATAGAAAAGTCCTTATCATAGCATTCCCAAGGAGCTATGTTTTGTTTTGTACCATATTAGGGGCATTAGTACCAATCAGGAATTTTTTTGTTAATTTCATAAATTGAAAGTGGAACACCAGATGGTTTGCAGGTAATACAAAAGTTGACTTCGATGCTTCTGTTGAGCCTTGTTGTTTCTATGTCTCATTCCAGGTACTTTCCTATTCCAGTGGGACGGTCTCTCTAATCCCTTTCATGGAGAAGGCAACCCTTCCAAAAGTCTTGGCCTTATGAAGGGGCATGATTTCCATCCCCTTTCTTCTCACATGCCCATTGCTATGCCTTTGACCCTACTTGGACAACAAGAACTCAAGCGCTGGCATTTGGGCCTGATATCCCCAAAGTGTAAGTGTAGGGCTTACCTCTTAGGCTTTGAGTTTCCTCTTTGCTTCTGGCGTCTGAAGATTTCCATTATTCCTTTCAAGATTAGATACATAGATGATAGATATGATATTTTGCAGCATATCTGTGTGTTAGAGGCATGGAGAGTCTACTTTATCCCATCTTGCCATAGTGCGAGAACAAGATGTCTGAAGTATTTCTGTTCTCAACTGTCTTCCCTGATTCTTTACACTTCTGACCTTTGTCAGGTAAAGCTGGGCATTTGTATCACTATATAGGCGGTATGGTGAAGGCCTTGGCTAAAGATGGGGACCCTAAAGGCCATGCCTACATCTTTTTCTTACAAGTTTAGAAGACGGACTCACAACAGAGAATAACATTACTTCACTGCTCTTGTTGAATCTTTTGGCATGTCCTAGCCTTTTCTACTGTACTTAGCAACAAACAAACACTTTGCAAGTCAAGGAGCTTTGGCTCTGTCCTAATGCAGCCAGAAGCAGGAGGTCCCAGAGCACTCCTAAAGTGGCCTGTAAAATTGTCAGCTATATTCTGAGCAGTCATAGCATTCAGGTTGTTTGACTGAATTTCAAAAAGTATTTCAAATTTTAAAATAGGTTTTATAAGAAAATAAGCAAAGTTCAGTTATATTTCAAACCTTGATTTATTTTTATCAAGTACACTTCATTCATCCTAAGCTTGTTCTATTTTCACTAATTTGTATTAGGGACCCAACACAGCACAAACTGGCTTTGCTTCAGATGTCTTTGTTTGTCAGTGGGAAAACAGTCATCAGGATATTCAAAGGGCATCAGGATTTTCAGAAGCACCAAAAGGGACCTTTGTAATGATTTTAAATTTTCCATAGATTTTCCCTCAATGGTTGTAAAAATCCTTAAACAGCCATGTGAATTATATCACAGTAGTTCAGGGGGAATATTTGCTTATTTTCAGCTGTGATATTTCTATAAACAATAGGTCCCCATGAGGAAGCCAGATTCCCAGTGTGGTCGGCTAATAGTTTGCTGTATTTGCCAAATTGGAGAGGTTGGCAATATTATATTCCTCTCTCTGACAGGAGCTGCTTTTTTTTTCCCTTCTAACAGAATGAAATTATTTCAGAGTTATGTATAAGATCAACAACATGATACTCACTTTGGCTTCACAGTTTGGGTCCTGGGTCTTTATTATGACTCTAGATCCTGTATTTAACACCTACTGAGTTAAATGTCTATGGCTCAAGTTTGTCTGACATAAAAGAATCAGATGAAAACAGGAGGATGTGAGGATTCTCCTTTGAACATTTTGCCTATGCATGACACCATTGATTTTCTTGGCGTCATTAAAATATTACTAGTTTTACATATCCTCTTGAGGGACATATAAGCATATTCAATTTGAAAGCACATAAGATGGCATTTATTAAGTAATGTTTTTAAGGGCAAGACACTAGTTTAGGCACTTTCACAAGTAATGTGTTCTTTAACCTGAACACACTCCTTTTGCAGGAGTGTGAAGGAAACATCAATCTAAGCTGTTACTTATCATGGCCAATTCCATTATCTCCTCTCCTATAATTTGTCTGCACTTCTTCTTTGCCTCCCATCCCTTAATGCTAAAGTCCTCATTCATACCTTAGTTGGAACACACACATCAAGTGGCTTTGACACTCAGGTGCAATTACCAATGATGCATTTGCCTCGATGAAAATGTCAGAATGTAGCAGCAGAAAGGTTACCTCCCCACACTGCAGGGATAATCACTCTGCAAAGTGCCAAAGCTCTATTCACTCCACGTTCTTTTCAGATCTAATTCCAGAGAGGTTTCTCACATCAGTCACAGAAACTGATCCCTAAATCTGCATCTCCTGGGACAGTCACACTAATTGGCAATCCCAGGTTTTGTTTTTTTTTTTTTTTTCTGAGTGCTCAGGAAGGAAAGTTCACCTGTGGAAAATATCAGGTGGGTTTGACTCAGTGGGACCCATTTTTGAAGGGTTTTAACCTCCCGTCTGATAAAGAGCTTCGTTCTTTAGAGTGGCCAGTCACCTCAGTTGGTGTCTGGGGTGGGGGTGGGAGTGCAAGTCAGGGAGAAAGTGCCATCTGGATTCATTATGAGTATCTGGAAGCCCTATCCCTTTCAGCTTCTGAAGATCTCATCTCTTTGTGCCTGTCTTTAATTATCCAATAAGAACAGGTGAGCCAGGAGGCACTTCTGGGGGCTCAGGGAGAGAATGGGAGACAGGAAAACAGAGAGAAAGCGGGGGAGAAGATGAAGGAAAACAGCGTTTCAGTTGTGGTTGCTATTTTGCTCCTCTCCCCAGTTTGGAGAGGAGGTAGGGACACACATGCTGGCTTTCTCTCCAACGCAGCTGAGACCTTTATGAAATCACTGCAGAGGCAGGGGCGGCAGGCACTATTTTTATCTCCAAATTGATTCAGCTGCAGTCGCGGCTGAGCCTCTGACTTCATTGCCGCCCGGCTCCTCCCCCCGCCGCTGCCCGCACTCTCCGCTTCCGCCGGGTTCCGAGACTTATCTGCAGCTCGGCTCCGCGCCGCTCCCTTCCCTCCCGCCCCCCGCGGGGCTGGGCGCTGGCGGGGCTCCTACCGGAGACGACCGTGACAGGAGCCCTGCGTGCCGCGGGCTCTGACAGCCCACAGGGGCGCGCGGCCAGGCATCGGTGAGCCACTCGGGGTTGTGCCAGCGTCTAATTGTTCGCCCCCCCCCCCCAATTTCCCCTGCCCCGGGGAACGGAATTACAGAGTTCCAAAAAGAAGTGTCGTCAATTGTAATGCTGAGCGCCTGAACATTTGCCAATTGTGCCCCGTCTGAGGAGGGTCTATGCTTTCAGACGCGGTTGCCAGGTTGACAGGACGTTTACAAGCCAGGCTGCTCATCTCCTCCCCAGGTTCGTGGGGCTACACTCTGAAGGTCCTGGAGAGGGCGACTTGCAGGAAAGGGCTAAGGAGAGATTTCCTAGTCCCGGGAGGCAAAAGGACGGGACGGGAAGAGACACCTTTGTTCTGCAGGTGGTATTCGGAGTCGCCCCTCCCCTCCCTCTCCCTGAAATGCTGGGAGCTCTGCCAATACGAGGTAGTTTTCTATTCATCCCTCCACCCCCTGTGCCTAGCAAATTAGGGAATGTTTATTACGATAAGATCAGTGAGTGGGGGCTTCTTTTAAGTGCTAAAAATATAGGATTAGAAAAACGAAAAACAGAATGTGTTCCTAGGCTGAGGATCAGGTTGTCTCAGTGATTCTTGGGTTATCCAAACTCTCAGACTTATGGATCCTGTGTGGAGCACAGGGCCTGGCAGGCAGGCAGTGAGACATTCAGTGAAGGATTGGTTGAGTGCCCGAGTGACTCTCATTCAGGGTGGGCAGGTATAGCCTCTCAGTAAATGTGTGTTGGATAGAGCAGTCAGTGTTCTAGCCACAATGCTGAACAAGACTGGACCCTACTAGAAGGGGCCTATCCACTAGTAGGGAAGATGAGAGATGAGCAAATCCAAAACGCAAGTTACAAGACACAAGCCTAGATGGAGTTAGGTTGAAGGTGAAAGGAAAGATGACAGGTAAGGGTACAAATGGAGGCTTGGAGGATGAAGAAGGCTATGAACTAAATAATGATTAAGTGGGTATTATTTGGATGAGAAATGATAAAGAATAACATTTAGGCCCCTGCTGTCCAGTATGGCAACTACCAGTCACATGTAGCTAGTTAAATTTAGATTTAAATTAATTAAAAAAGTTTAAAATTGAATTCTTCAGTGACACTAGTCAATATACAAGTACTCAATAGTCACAAGGGGCTAGTCGCGACCATATTGGATAGTGCATATAGTTTTCATTATTGCAGAACCTTCTCTTGGATGGTGAGAAAACAAGGGCATAAACAAAGGCACTAGAGTAGGAAAACTCAGGATAAGAAAAGGTATGCTCAATAGCTTGGAGTGACTGGAACAATGGATGAATAAAAGGAAGCAATCAGAAATAAGGGGACCAGAGGATGCAGGCTACCAAATTTGAGGCTCAGGAATTAAACATATTTCCAAGTAATAGGTAATCCTCAAAGGTCCATAAGCAGGGAGATAGACATGATCAGAACCATGCTTCTGAAAGATACACACAAAGGCTGTGTTTAAGATAGTTTGGAATGTTTTTTTGGTTCAGAATCTTTACATGTCTATTGTTTAATTCTCAAAACAAGCCTCTGCCTACAGCAGGTATGGAAGAAAGTTTCCAGTGTCACTAGAGAGTGGAAGAACCGTGGAAAAAGTCACAAAGGAGAAAAAAAATCCTACCTGTGAAAAACACCTTCCTTCCCCTACCACATTGTCCCATTGGTGAATTTTCCCTCTTACATCAGAAGCTCCTGAGATATGTTACTGTTCCTTCCAGGAGTTGAACTACAGTAATAGAAACTGATAACCCTGAAGAAGAGGCAAAAGTCATGTGACAAAGTAGCTTCAGATTTGAAATAGGAAAGACAAAATCACAACAACAAATTGGAGCCATTTAAAAGAAAAACATAGGGAGGATTTAGTGTGATCAACAGGGCTGTGTGGATGGTGCCCCCTGGAGTTGGTCATGCACAGCATGCTCAGATGACCACAAGCAGGAAGAGAAAACAGCTGGACCCCTCTGCCGAGAGGATGGTAAAGCCTGAGAACAGTATTAAAACTCAAGCATGATACGGGTATTCCTGAGAAAAACCTTTTGGAGACCCTCAAATCATACTTCGTGGGTAACTTTAAATTCAGAGTTTGGGAAGAAGAGCCTGGATCAAGCCAACTCAGGATGGCTTTCTATTCTTGCCATTCTAGCCATTCTAGTCAGATGCCCCTGGGTAGGCTAATTAACTTCTCTGCCCCTAAATTTGCTCATCTGTAAATCTATAAAAATTTATAACTAGAGGCATCTGGGTGGCTCAGTCGATTAAGTGTCTGACTCTTGATTTTGGCTCAGGTCATGATTTCATAGTTTATGAGACCTGCATCGGGTTCAGCCCGGCGCCTGCTTGGGATTCTCTCTCTCTCTCTCTGTCTGTCTCTGTCTCTGTCTCTCAATCTCTCTCTCTCTCTCTCTCTCTCTCTCTCTCTCTTTCTTTCTGTCCCTCCCCTGCCTCACTCAAAATAAATAAATAAACTTTAAAACAAAAAAAATTGTTTTAATTTATAACTATTCCTTAGAATTGTTGAGAGGATTCAATTATTTCTTCCATACCCGTGAGACGTATAAAACAAGTAGTGGGTGCCAAGTACACTGGTAAACTTGCCTAAAGATAGGTAAAAGCTTTCACCTTTTCAAGGCAAATGGACTATTCTGGTTCCAGATCAGGAAACATGAAGAATGTTTATCAGACTGCCTTGAAGTCTCCATTCCAGGTCCCCAAGACTTATCACCCTTCTCTTGGAAAACAAAAAACAAAACAAAACAAAAACAACAACAACAAAGTTTTTTCTAGCTCCCTGGTGAGAGACAGTAAATTCACAGAATATTGCCTGTTTGCCTGCCATCCATCAGTCTAGTTGTGGATGTGAAATACACATTGAGCTGGGGCTTCTGAGAGAAGGTTTATATGGATTTAGTGAGGTGCAAATCCCAGTGCAAAGGTAAACTTTGATTTTTGTTACTGATATAAACACATTGCTTCAGGCCTAAGCTCCTGTCCCCTCCTGCTTCTAATCCTGCTTTCTTTAAACCCCAATAAACAGAGCAAATTTTGCTGGTTGCCTCATTCCCAATATTGCTGTTGCCTCTTTTGTACAGGTTTGTGATGTATTCTGGGCTTGAGTAAGCTACAAGTATTTATAGGGCCATTTCCTCTTCCGGTTATACCATGTAACGATTACAACATGGAATGTCAAGAAGTCCTATTTTTTTTTTCCTCTTGGCTTCTTCTATTTGGGAAAAAGGTTTTCTTCTAATTTTCATCAAAACGGCTGCCTCTTCCAATCTCTTAGGTAGCAAAGTAAATGGAAAAAGAACCTTCTTAAACAAGCTAAATCAAGACCACTATTTTAAAAGGTTTAAAAGAAAGAAGACGACGGTATTTGAAGTGAGAGAAACAAATGCCTTCTGAAGCTTAAACTAAATCCCCTGAGAAGTGGGGGTAAGCAGATGGATGCCTTTTCTTCCCCCAGAGCACCTCTAGATCCCTTGCTGGCTCATACTAGCTAAGAAATAAGAAAGAGGCAAGTTTAAAACTACATTCATCTTCTGCAAGAAGAAGCTGAGAACTTTGAAGGCATTTTTTTTTCATCATTCTTTTTCTTGCAGCCCCAATTACTCTAGGTATTTCTGAGTTTCTGGCCATTAAAGATGCTTTTTAAATAGAACTTGGATGGTCACACAAGCAACCTTCTCACCAAGCCCAGGTTGATGTGGATGAAACAAATGCCCCTTTAGGACACTGGGTTTTGGAAGGGAGCCCTTTTTCAGGTCCAACTGCAACCTTTTACAGGATTAAGGGTGCAAAGAAAAAGAGACAGAAGTTCATTTAACCTTTCCATAATTGTGTTACCAGTATTTGCTTGCCACCTTTCAGTGTATCTCCCTTACCCTCAGTAGCTTCTCAGTCTGGATTGTACTGATGGACGAAGGCCACCTTAGCTGGCAGGAAATAATCTGGCTCCTGAGCTGAATTTTAGGATAAGGTGATTCATGGTAAGCTAGATCTTTGTGCTTCTCTTAAATCTCCTGCAGAGAATGCCATGTAGGACCAAATTACACAGCCTTTAACAATAAGGCCCTTGGAGGCCCTCAAATGAAGACAAGGGGTGGCTGGGAGTACTGTCTATTTTTGGGAAGGAGAATTGTTCACTGAGAGCTTGAATTCTATAGGAAGGACTCGGAGGAAAGTCAAGGAAAAAAAAATGTGTTCTTTGCCTGGAAAGCTTTACCTTGGGAATCTTTTAACCACACTAATGACTTTAAGTGCGAAAAATTACAGAGGCCTGATTTTAAAACATTTTTGTTGTTGATTTTTGAGTAGATAATTTGACCAAATTATGTGAATATGGAATGAATTACCAAGCTTCCCTCTTGATTTCTGAGTATATTTCTCCATTGTGCATATGAAAGAAAATTTCAAAAGAGCAAAATTAGTGACAACTTCACTGTCTTTCATAAAAATAAAACACAATCCTTTCTGAGCTGGAATACCCCAGCCCAGCTAAAGCTGTGTCTTGAGCACGAGTGGCTCTTACACTGGTAAGAATTTGCTTGTGGAAGATAATGTACAGGATCTGAGCTGGTTGTGAAGATTGGTGAACTCCTTACACACACGCCATGACCTTAAAGTGAGCTCTTTGCACAAGAGGAATGTCTGTTACTAGCATGCAGTATTTTTCTATAGAGGGATATAAAATAGGATGCACGTTATCATTTCATAATTATTCTTGTCCGTTCCATGATATAAGTATGTTTTGTAAGTATTGGCTGTCAAAGACCGTTTTCATTCACTTCAACCAGAAAAAAAAAATTGTAAACATTATACAATGGCCATAAAAGAGTTAAAACGTGGTGGAGCTGTCATTTCCCTATCTGTAGTAAGTAGCCTCTATGTAGCTTTTTCCACAGAATTTTCAGAAGAATAGACTAAATGGTGAGATTAATAAATTAGATTAAATGTACATGAAAATGTCTGCCAGTTGCAGCCACTATGTAGGTGCTCAATATATATATTTTTCTTCCTTCTAAACAGGTTGGAAATTTTTTCAACCTCATCAAGATTATTTATTGTATTTCTGTAGAAAAAGTCTTTGAATAAAGGAAAAGAACCCTCCATATAGCAGTATAGCCTTAGTAAGATATATCCTCATTTGAGAAGAACATAAAGCACATTTTTTTTTTTTTTGGAAATAACTGTCTTCTAGAATGAAGGTTAGTAATGCTTGAGCAATTTTTTCTCTTTTTTAAAAAATTTTAATCCCGGTATAGGTAACATACAGTGTTATATTAGTTTCGGGTGTAGAATATAATGACTCAACAATTCTGTAGATTACTCAGTGCTTATCATGACAAGTGTACTCTTTAAATTTTTTTTTTTTACTTTTTTTTTTTTTTTTTTTTTTTTTTGAGAGACAGAGCACAACCAGGGGAGGGGCAGAGAGAGAGGGAGATACAGAATCCAAAGCAGGCTCCAGTCTCTGAGCTGTTAGCACAGAGCCTGACCCGGGGCTCGAACCCACAAACTGCGAGATCATGCCCTGAACTGAAGTCGGGCACTTAACCAATTGAACCCCCCAGGTGCCCCAAGTGTGCTTTTAATTTCCTTTACCTGTTTTATCCATCCCCTCACCCACCTTCTCCCTGGTATCTATCAATTTATTCTTATAGTTATGAGTCTGGTCTTTTTATTTGTTTCTTTTTTTTTTTCTTTGTTTTGTTTCTCAAATTCTACATGTGAGTGAAATCATATGGTATTTGTTTTTCACTGACTGACTTGTTTCACTTAACATTATACCCTTTGGATCCATCCATATAAGGGATCCATTATGCCCTTTGGATCCATCCTTTGCAAATGGAATGATTTTATTCTTTTTTAAGGCTAAGTAATATTCCATTATTTATTCTTTATCCATTCATCTATCATTGGATATTTGGGCTGCTTCCATAATTTGGCTGTTATAAATAACACTGCAATAGGATAGGGGTGCTTGTATCTTTTTGAATTAGTGTTTTTGTGTTCTTTGGATAATACCCAGTAGTGAAATTATTGGATCATATGGTAGTTCTGTTTTTATTTTTTTGAGGAACCTCATACTATTTTCCATAGTGGCTGCACCAATTTACATTCTCACCAACAGTGCAAAGAGTTCCTTTTTCTTTACCTCCTTCCTCACCATTACTTGTTGTTTCTTGTGTTTTTGATCTTACCCATTCTGACATGTATCAGGCAATATCTCATTGTGCTTTTTTTTATGTTTATTTATTTAGAGAGAGAGTGCACGCAGGGGGTGGGGGGGGGGCATAGAGGGATAGAGAGAGAATCCCAAGCAGGGTCCACACTGTCAGTGCACAGCCCAATGTGAGGCTTGAACTCAAGAACCATGAGATCATGACTTGAGCCGAAACCAAGAGTCAGACACTTCACCAACTGAGCCACCCAGGTGTCCCTCTCATTGTGGTTTTGATTTCCATTTCCCTGATAATGATTGATGTTGAGCATCTTTTCATGTGACTGTTGGCCATCTCTATGTCATCTTTGGAGAAATATTTGTGCATATCTTCTGCCCATTTTTAATTGGATTATTTGTTCTTTTGGTGTTGAGTTGTATAAGTTCTTTGTAAATTTTGGATACTAACCCTTTTGGATATGTCATTTGCAAATATCTTCTCCCATTCATTAAGTTGTCTTTTCAGTTTACTGACTAGTTCCTTTGCTGTGCAGAACTTTATTTCGATGTAGTCCCAATAGTTCAGTTTTGCTTTTATTTCCCTCACCTCAAGAGACATATTTAGAAATATTGGTAAAGCCAATGAAGAAATTACTGCCGGTGCTTTCTTCTGGGTCTCACATTGAGATCTTTAATCCATTTTGAGTACATTTTTGCATGTGGTGAAAGAAAGTAGTCCAGGTTCATTCTTCTGCATACGGCTGTCCAGTCTTTTCAACACCAGGTATTGAACAGACTTTTCCCCCATGCATATTCTTACCTCCTTTGTGGAAGATTAATTGACCATATAATCATATGTTTATTTCTAGGCTCTCTATTGATCTATGTGTCTATTTTTGTAACAGTAACATAGTACTTTGATACTACGACTTTGTAGTATGTCTTGAAATATAGGATCTTAATACCTCAGTTTTGTTCTTTTTGAAGATTGTTTGGCCTTTTGGGGTCTTTTGTGGTTTCATACAAAATTTTAGGATTATTTATTCTAGTTCTGTGAAAAATGATGTTGGTGTTTTGATAAGGATTGCATTAAATTGTAGATTGCTTTGGGTAGTTTGGACATTTTAACAATATTTGTTCTTCCAGTCCATGAGCATGGAATATCTTTCCATTTATTTGTGTCTTCTTCAATTTCTTTCATCAGTGTTTTATAGTTTTCAGAGTACGGGTGTTTCAGCCCCTTGATTAAGTTTATTTCTAGGTATTTTATCAGTTTCAGTGCAATTGTAAATGGGATTGTTTTCTTAATTTCCCTCTCGGCTACTTTATTATTAGTGTGTAAAAATGCAAGTGATTTCTGTATAGTCATTTTGTATCCTGCGACCTTACTGAATTCATGTGTCAATTCTGATAGTTTTTTGTTGAAGTCTTTAGGGTTTTCTATAGGCAGTATCATGTCATCTGCAAATAGTGAAAGTTTTACTTCTTCCCTACCAATTTGGATGCCTTTAATTTCTTTTTGTTGTGTGATTGTTGTCGGTAGGACTTCCAGTACTGTGTTGAATAAATGTGGTGAGAGTGGACATCCTTGTAAAGGACATTCTTTTTCGACAAGGAGAACATGATGTCCTTTAGTCTTGGAAAGAGTTGCATAAAACACTCATGCCTATGAAGGAAAACAGGGATATGTGTAATGGAAATAAGGGACAAAAAAGAGCAAGAGTAATATAATTGATGGACTCCATATAATAGAGATAGAAAAATTGAATTTTGAAACTGGTATGTTGCCCAGTTGCAGACAAAGTTTGTCCAATAGGAAAGCTTCCTGACATTAGCATATTAACATTATTGCCAAGAATTGGTACAACTAATGTAGAAGCCAGCGTATTGAAGTGACTGATGCAGATCGTAAACACTGAAGCACAACAAAGAAGCCATAACAGAACAGAAACATGAGCCTACCTGCCTCTGCCCACAGGTAAGAAGGGATGTCAGCTAATGAAAAGGCCTATCAGGTGAGACAATTTGCATACTTCCTTTAATCCCCACAACTTCAGAAAGTAAGTATTACTATCACCATTTTAAAGAGAAAGAAACAGGTCACTTAATTTACCCAAGGGCCATCTGTTAAATAGGTGAACAAGAAATAGGACCTGGGTATATTTATCTCCAAAGTCAGACCTCTTACACTACAACCTTCCTTATTTTATAGTTTTGTCTGGTTTTTATTTTTAATACACTTAAAATAAGTGCAAGTGAATTTTGAAGTTCATACTATGAAATATTTTTTGCTCAGTGATTCAGTTGTCTTTGGAAAGTCCCATGTAAAATTATTACCTTCAGGTATTTCTAAAGATCTGAATCATATCTAAGTGGTCTAAGCTGATACTTGTCGTCAACCTTCAGATGACCTGACTGAACAGCACTGATAACTAAATATTTCTGTCAGCAACTTCTACAATGTAATGAAAATAGGCAGTAAAAGTGTCTTCAAAGATATACGATGCTTGAAGGCATTGGAATTTAATTATCATCACCATCATTGCCATTATCATCATCATGACTGCAATGGAATGAATATTTGTATTCCCCCCAAATTCAAACACTGAAATCCTAACCCCCAATGTGATGGTATTGGGAGGTGGGGCCCTTAGGAGGTAATTAGGTCATGAAGGTAGAGCCTTAATGAATGGGTTAAGTACCCTTGTCAAAGAGACCCCAGAGAGCTCCCTGGCCTCTTCCTCCATACAAAGACAATGAGACTTTGGCAGCAGGCAGCCCAGAGGAGGGCTTTCACCAGAACAACCAAGCTGGGACCCTGATCTCAGACTTCCATCCTTCAGAACTGTGAGAAATAAATCTCTGTTCTTTAGAACCCACCAGTTTAGGTACTCTGTTATATTAGCCCAAACTAAGATAATAATCATTATTTTTAGTCATTTAAGTGTAAACTGGTAAAACAGAAAAGTGGGGCTTCTGGACTTGAAGCCAGCGGCCAAGCAAGGCCTGCAGATCACTCTTCTCTCTCTCTCCTTAGCTGCATTGAGGGCAGGCACTCTGAAGAATTTCTGTGGTATGGGGGATCTATCTGGAGAACAACTGGGATAAGCTGTTGGTTATTTTTTGTGAGCTTTTTTTTTTAATGTTTATTTATTCTTGAGAGAGAGAGAGACAGACAGACAGACAGAGTGTGAGCAGGAGAGGGATAGGGAGAGAGGGAGACACAGAATCCGAAGCAGGCTCCAGGCTCTGAGCTCTCAGCACAGAGCCCGACTCGGGGCTCAAACTCACAAACTGCGAGATCATGACCTGAGCCAAAGTCAGACACTTAACCAAGTGAGGCATCCAGGCGCCCCAGGTTTATTTCTTTTTTAAAGAATTGTGGTAGGCTGCTAGATGTTATAGTTGTAAAGGTAAAGGTAATTCACATGTAGCTCTTTACCCCTCAAAGTGAACAATCAACATATTAAGTTTCTATTTCATAAGGAGTGATCAGCCTTCGTCCTTTATTGCTTTACCTTGAAGGCTTCTTTAGGTTACACTCAGTGTTGACATGTGGCTCTTTTGTGCATACCTCCATTTTTGGTGCTCACCTACACATTTACCTGAAAGATTCAGTATTGTGATACATGTAGCATGTACCTTGTCTGTTCTCTTATTGGCCAAAAATGGAGGGACCAAGGGGGATCTAGCTCTCTCTTCTCCCTTCTTCTCCTTTTCCTTTTGCAAATGATACAGTGTCTAAGCACATTTTCATTGTTTGGTATAGGGAAGAAAACAAATGATTAGTTTTTTCAGAAATGTACTTAATAGTTCTAGGTAGAAAACTACGTTATTTCCCAAGTTCTGAGCATATAACATGCCAGGCCCAGGACAGAACACCCTGTGGTTTCTGGCCAGGAGACCGTTTCCCTAAGTCACCATGCGCCCATGCAGTGTGTGCTGAGAGAGGTTACTACTCTTGCTCTCTTGTCTTCTCTTGGGCCAGACCACCAATGTCTGATATGGCTGTCGCAAGGAATTTAGAGAAGACACCATGTCAGGCCCTGATGTGGGCATTTGGTGACCTCCTGTATCCTGGAAAGTACCAGTTTTTCTGCAGTTCTGTTGCAAGTTCCTTTTCTCTAGGCTGTAGTCAGTCTGCTTAAATTCGTATCCTGCATTCTCCACTTTGATCGGTGTGACTCTGAGCGAGCCGCAGTTCCCTTGTCTGTACACTGTGAGTGAAAGCGCCACTGACTTGTACTTGCTCTGAGATGGAGTGAGTTCATGTGAGCGGCATGCCAGAACAGGTTTTGTCGAATAGTGTCTCTTCCATAACCAGGGTCTCCTTCACCACCACCATGATCATCATCAGCTCTCACTGGCAAACACCTTCCTACCGCTGGGGTGCACAACCTCATTTTGCATCTCCTTTCCCCCCATTTAATCTTTACCAAGGAAGTTTTGTTTATTTTATAGTTTTGTCCATCTCTTTGTGTTTTTAAACATTCTTTCTTTGGGTGATTCCAGTCCCTTCTGCCCTTAAATAATACACATGCATGAATAGTTTTTCCATTTACCTTTCTAAATGTATCTTTCCCCCCAGTATCAAGTACCATAATTCGGACTGCTGTCAACTGTTGCTTAGGTGTAACACCAAAACCTCAAACAAAACCTGCATAAGGTGAACTAATGGTTGATATTATCAGGCACTCTGCCAGCCTTCCAGAAGGAGCCCTTCCTGCTCAGGCCCCCATAATGACATGATAACCTCCATCTTCCACCACCTGTGCAATCCTTGGAACGGCTTTTAACTTTCCCTCCCACTTCAGATAGTTAAGATACCTCAATGCATCCACATTAGAGACCTGTGAATTTTCCCAGAATGACTGATCTCAAATTAGAATTTTGCAAATCATATAATTAATTGAAGTATTTCAGAGTTGTTAAAAATCAGTTTGCCATCAGAATTACAGATCTTAGTACTTGAAGGAATTTGGGCTTTCTGCCATCTATTGTGTACCTTGTAAACATCAATCACTGAGCTCAGTGTAGAGAATACAAATAAACCCAAGACAGACCCTTCTTTGAACCACGTACTTGTTCATTAGGGAATGAAGATCTGTAAGCAAGTTGAGTACATAACTCAATGTAATGTACAAGATCTACAATGGCAAGTTCCATAGAAACATAAAAGGGGCAGATTCCAGGAAACTTAGCCCAACATCTCAGCAGTGTACAAATATTCCCAATTTGGGCTGATAATTCAGAGAAAGCATAATTTCCGTACCCCCTCCCTTAGCTCCAGTTTATCCACCAAGCAACTTGTACACAGTCACTGAGACATCTAGTGCTTATTCACCTGATGTTAAAATTCTCCTTCTTACTTGCTGTGTCTGAGTAGTTGTACAGTTGGTAAAAATCTCTCCCTCTAAGCTTGAACCTGTTTTGAGTATACTCAATTATCTTTTGTTATAGACTACTTAACTAGGCATGATTGACTTCCATCACTAAAAGTGCTCTCTGCATACTTCTAAGAGTGGTTCTAGATTCAAATATAGTTTAGTTTAAATCACCACATGGTAAAAATCGTTTCTGTGTTCTTCAGATTCAAATCACTCATACATGTCAACATTTAACTTTTTTCATCATCCAAACTCTACATTTTATAAACAAATTTAATTAACTCTTTTGTTTCACTAACCGACTATAATAGAGAGAACCAAAGGTAATTTAGTGGGTGGATAGTCCTTAAAAAGAACCAGGTGGTTTACTTTCTGTGAACATTATGCCTATTTTCTCAGTGTTGTCATAAGGTCCTTGGCATTCATAATGTTTCTCTTGCATAATGGAAGAAGGAGTTAGACATGTCATGTCCCATATTATAGACATGTCATCATGCCTACTCTTTTTTTTTTTTTTTAAGATTTTTTAATGTTTTTTATTTTTGAGGGAGAGAGATACAGAGTGTGAGCAGGAGAGGGGTAGAGAGAGAAAAAGGGAGACACAGAATCTGAAGCAGCCTCCGTACTCTGAGCTGTCCGCACAGAGCCTGATGCAGGGCTCAAACTCATGAACCTCGAGATCACGACCTGAGCCAAAGTCAGACCCTTAACCAACTGAGCCAGCCAGGCGCCCCATCATCATGCCTATTCTTTATACTTTTATCCTTTTGTGTAAAGTTAAAACACACTGTACAGTTTTTGGGTTTTTTTTGTTTTTTTTTACTCTACACTACAGGTCTGGTCTCAGTGTACATACAGCCACTGTCACCAGAAGTCTTAAGTCCTGTTATTTTAAAAGTTCCACTCCAAAAGCTCCACCGGCCCTGATGTTTGATGCTACCAATTTATTCCATTTTGTAAGCTTGTGGTCTTCTTTCAAAATTCGAAATAGCCTAATCTACACACGCGCACACACAAAAACATAAGTTCTTACTATGTCAGGGTATTATTAGTATAATTGCCTTAAACAAAACAAAACAAACAACAACAACAAAAAAAACCCAATGAGTTCTGTGTTACCATAAAATGGCAGGCATGTTTCAGAATTCCCTCTGACCCACAGTCACCGTCACAGCACTGTACCCACAAAAGGATCGTTCTATGTTTAGCAAGAGAAGAGAAATTATATCTTTCTTTCCACCTTTTAATTCAAATCAAATTCACAAATTCCAGTAGTTTGCATGGGATCTGAGGGATACAGCAATGGTGGCATTCACTACCAACCACACCAGCTGCACCAGAAGAAGCAGTGTGACTGGGCAGCCACTCAAGGCCAAGAACTGTGCAATTATCACCTCTGTTATGTTTAGTGAGAAGGAGGTCTCAGAAGGCATTTATACCACTAATCACCAGAAGAGATCTACCTGTGCCATTGGAAATGGGATAATATTAAAGGATAATTCTAAAGCTCACATTATTCCTAATCCATTGGAAAATGCTCACCCTAAAGTCAGTTTGCTCCAATATGTTGCTACTTCTAAACATTGCTAGTCATGGGGAGCTGAGTTTCAGTATTATTCCAGGCAAGACCTTTTGTATTGGAGTATTAATATTTTTCCAAAGAATAATTCGGGGACATTTCCCAGATCAGCATCTGGCTTTTTCATAGTTCCCTAAGGAAGGGGCTTACAAGGGAAAGCAGTGGAATAATTACATTAATTAACAATTTATTTTATGCGTGAATTTTTTTGCACATCTGTAAGCAGCCCACACTTTCTCAGGTACCAACTGGTTCTGTTTCCCTTTATTTGTCTCTGAGTACCTGACATGAATGATAATACCTAGCAATGCACCTCCCCCAACACACACACAAGCAAGCACGTGCGCATGCACGCGTGTGCACGCGCGCACACACACACACCCCCACGCACACACACACACACTTCAGTGAGTATTCAATAAGATTCAGTTCCATAATGAGTATCTGTAGTGTGTTGGGTGGAACACATTTTTCCAACACAGAAACTCTTCTTTTATAATGGAATTATTTTCAAGAGCTATCACTAATCACACTAATTTCAAATTAGGAAACAATTAAATAGAACATGGAGAAGAGTTAAACAGCCTTGACATGAAAATAGAAATAACAAGGGGAACAGTAGTTCTCCAGCTCCACTGAGGCAGCAAAATAAAACAAATATAACCATGCAAATGACTGAAAATTTTGAGAGTTATCCTGTTTTCATAGGGAGAGAATCTATAAGATTTACTGGGTTCTCAGCAAAGTCCACTGTCTTTTACATTAGTTAAGTCATTATTTAATTTCAGAATACAGATGGTTTGGGGTTATTTAAATCTAAGTAATAGTAAGATTTATTATTTGCTTCAACATAGAATTTATTAAGTCACTGGGTAAACTTGATGTGACTAAAATAAGGTATCCCCACAGGCAAAATGTACCCTAATAAAGGAGACATATGTAGACACAGACAAATATAATGCCAGACACAATAACATAAATGACCTAAGTGGGACATCTGTAAATGGTACTGGAATTCTAAGAGACGGCTAGCTTGGAATTGGAACAGGGGGAAAAGATTCATGAAGAAGATGGCATATAGAATTTTGAATGATGATTGGGATTTCAGTTGGTGGAAATAATGGGAAATGCAATCCAGTTAGAGACACTTTAATATCATAGAAGTAAAAAGAAAGGGGTAAATGAGTTTTTGTCTCATCAGAGTGTAGAGCACTCTTGGAATATAGCAGGGGGAAGGCAATTTGGGATAAATTTTGTGTAAAAGAAGAAAACTTGGGTATCTGAGCAACTAGTTATGTGAAACATAGATAAACCACTGAAGTATGGGTGAGAAACAAAAAGATATATTTAAGTTATAAAATGTAGCTTCTAACCGTAAGGAAAATGAGTCCTATTACTAGGTGATACCATTGTTTTACTACATACATGGCTTCTTTGCAGATAGAACTTTCAAAGTGAGAACTGGAGGAGAATTAATTATTCTATATGAAGGAACAGATAAAAACATGAAGTTTCCAGGAAAAAAATCCAAGAAAAAGATTCAGTGAAGTCAGGTTAGTGATACTGTTCAGAAAAAGGGTCAAAGAAGGAAAAAATAGTTGAAGAGCAGCCAAAGAGAGATTTAAAAAGAGAGAGAGAGAGATCTAATGAGACATTTTTCAATTGTTTTCTGAAAGCCTTGGGATGTCAGTCCCTTTGTCTGTCTTTCCCATATATAGTACATTCTAAAGCAGATACACAGGAATGCTGAGTTCTGTACCCATAGGGGCAGACCTCTGGATGTCAGCAAGCTATAGACCATGAGTTCCAATGACATTTGACAATATTGCATATTATCCTGTGGAGGTGGGCCTTCACCTTCAGGGCAAGGAGTCTGGATTTCGGTAAGCAGAAATGAGGAGCCACTGAAGTTTAGCTCCTTTTGCTTATTTTTTGAATCAAATCTGTGTCTTAGAAATATTATCTCTGACAGAAACATATAGATCTTGGAGAAGTAGAGGTTGAGAAGGAGAGAAACATATTATGAGAATATGAAATAACCTGTTTTAGAAGGATTGATAAAACGAATTAGGGCAATGGTAGTAGGAATGGAAATGGAGAGACAGTATTGACAGGTGTTTGCAAATAAAGCCAAAAGGAATTGGCACACCACCAATTTGAGTAATGTTGAAAAAAGTGATCTCAAAGATCTCCTGGCAAAGAAAATGCAAGCTGCTTTCAGTAGTATAATCATCAGTTGGAAGATTATATTATCATTTCAAAAGTATTTTACAAATAATTTCGCTAATTAAATTAAAAACTGTTTTCACCATGAGATAATACTATGAAACTGAATATAGGAAACTTTATTTAAAATAGAGTTGGGAGGCCAGAATGGGAGGGTTCTTACACCCTACCACTCATCCTTAATTGTAGACCACAACAAAAGAGAGGTGGCTTGAATTCCCAGCAGGAAGAAGCTTATACTTTACACCCCAGCAGGAAGAAGAAGGATTTTCTCCTTCCCTGGCAACAGCTTAGCTACTGAGAGACCTTCATAAGTCAGCCAATGAAAAGCCACTACACTTCCAACTCCCAGTTTATTCCAATGGACTTTTGATTTGTAACAGCCCCTCCCAAACTCTCTCCCCCTTTCCTGTATAAAAGAGCATTCCTCTTTGTTGTCTGGACTTGCTTGTAGTTCTGCCATAGTTTGCATGTCCTAAATTGCAACTGTCAGCTATTCCCAAATAAACATTTCTACTGGTGAAATAACTGACAATTTTAAGGTTAACAATAAAAAAAATTCAACCAAGGGAATTAAATGTAACTATGTAGGGGCGCCTGGGTGGCTCAGTTGGTTAAGCGTCCAACTTTGGCTCAGGTCATGATCTCACAGCCTGTGGGTTCAAGCCCCACATCAGGCTCTGTGTTGACAGCTCAGAGCCTAGAACCTGCTTCAGATTCTGTGTCTCCCTCTCTCTCTGCCCCTCCTCCACTCACACTCTGTCTCTCTCTCTCTCTCTCTCTCTCAAAAATAAAATAAAATAATAAAAAAACTATGTTACCTTATATTTGATTGTAACTATCACTGTAAGCTCAGTTTTTGTGTGAATATATGCACATTTAGCTCTGTCCTCTGAAATTTCCTAGAAGCAGTGAGAAGTGATAACAATATGCGTTCCAAATCTTTGATTATGGTCTCTCTGTACCATTTTTATATCAATAGGGAACAGAATCCAACTTGGAGTGGTTTCCACTCATCCAAGATGGGGCTGTTTGGCAGCAAGCATCCAAATACAGGAGGTAGAGTATTCTGCAAGAGAAGTAACACATTTTCTCCAACAAATCAATGGCCTAATAAAAAAGGATCAGGGTGTCACTGTAGGATAAAAGACATTTAAGTTACATAATAAGTTTAGATCTCATTAGAACAACTTAACTGTTCAAACTTACCTTCAGTATAATCAGGGAAACATTGGATGGTATTAAGAATTTGCTTGTAATTCTATTGCATGCACTGTTTGATTGGAAGGAGGAGGAGAAAACAGATGTCTTTATAAGTTGAAGATGTACTCTGAAGTTTATTTCTGGTGAAAAGTTATGATATCTAGGATTTCCCTTAAAATACTAAGGAAGCAAAGTAAAACAATGTGTGAAGATGAGTTGATGCAGTAGGGAGGGAAACAGATGAAAACAGCTCAGCAAAATATTGAAAATTATTGAAGTTGGGTGATATGTGTATGCAATTCATTGACCTATATTCTCTAACTTTATGTATGTTTGGAAATTTACACAAAAGGATATTCAAAGAAAAGATTATGCGTTGGTTTTAGATTACAAGGTAGACTACTTCAATAACCATGTAAATGCTCTCCCCACTTCATATACATCCCCATTTGATACATTTCCAGAATTGTCACTATCTTCTGTTGTTTTGATCATGTGACTTCTCCACCTCCATAAATTCCAATTTTGAGAGAGAGTGAGAGAGAGAGAAAGAGTGAGTGAGAGTCAGAGTGAGAGAGAGAGAGAGAAAGAGAGAGAGAGAATCCCAAGCAGACTCTGCACTGTCAATGCAGAGCCCAGCGCAGGGCTTGAACTGATGAACTGAAAGATCATGACCTGAGCTGAAATCAAGAGTCGGACACTCAACCGACTGAGCCACGAGGTGTTGCCTACCGTTTAAGATTCTTTCACTTTTTTTTTTAATTGAAGTGAAATTCTCATAACATGAAATTAACCATTTTAAAGTGAACAATTTAGTGGCATTTAGTACATGCACAGTGTTGTGCAAACAGTACTCCTATCTAGTTCCGACACATTTTCATCACCTTAGAAGGAAACCTCATAGCCATTAAGAGGTTACTTTAAGATCCTTTCTAGTCTGGAAGTGCCTGTAAATCTGGTCAATGCCTTTCTTATTCCACCTTTGCTCACGTTGGTTCTTATCCAATAATGTCTACCCTAATTACTGCCTTTGTATATAAAGCTCATTCAAAATCCAAAGCAGGGGCCCCTGGGTGGCTCAGTCGGTTAAGTGTCTGACTTCGGCTCAGGTCATGATCTTGTGATCTGTGAGTTCGAGCCCCGTGTCTGTGCTAACAGCTCAGAGCCTGCAGCCTGCTTCAGATTCTGTGTGTGTCTCTCTCTCTCTTTTGTCCCCTGCTCATGCTCTCTCTCTCTCTCTCTCTCTCTCTCTCTCTCAAAAATAAACATTTAAAAAATTTTTTAAGTCCAAAGCAAATTCTGTCTTATTCATGAAGTCTCAACATTGCATAAACTAAATTGATATTCCACTTTCTCTGAATTCAAGTTTTGATACATCTTATACTTATGAAAGACTATGCTCTTTGTTAGGATTATATTGAATATTGAATTTATATTTCAAAATTTATTATTTCAATGATAATAGAACCAAAAAACCTTAGAAAAAAATCTATCCACAGCCAGTTCTTTTTGCTATTATATCTGAAGGAAATAAAAGGGGCTCGGAATAAGAGAAAAATAGAGCTCAACCTCTGCAGTAGGTAAATTCTCTGGAAAAAGGCTGAGTCCACACTAAATCACAGTGTGGGGGAGAAAATTACCATGATTGCCAATACTGTCACAGTTTCTATAATAGAGAGGGTTCCAAAAATCATTTTATAAAACAAAATGAAACAAAACATGCAGTGAGGCTAAAAATAATGGGAAAATCTATGGGCATAATTGTTCAGCATTTGAAAAATCTCCACAAGGTCATTGCTGGCAAATGTGTATTTGTTGGTTGGGTCTGGCACTCAAACTATGTAGGAAAGCCAGAACCTTCCATACCCACCTGGTTTTATCCCATGGCTCCATCAATCCCATGGTCCCAAATCCTGCCAGGAACAGAGCCTGGTACAGATGAGGTTGAATCACAGGTAACAGAGGAATACGGGGATTCTTAAGGCCCATGTGTTACGAGGGAGCTCAGTCCAATTGTCTCATCTTGAAGAGGAAATGGCAGTCTCAAGAGGAGAGGTAGACTTTTCCAAATTTGCTTAACTGGTAGCAGCAAAACCCATCTTAGAATTCATAAATTCTGGTCCTGATTCCAAGACTCTGGCCCAGACCTAAGTTATTTATGTGTATATCCTTTTATTTTTATTAAGTTTTGATACACTTGTTCATTTTTCCATGCATAGGACTTTTCCTTAAAAGCTTAGTTTGTGATATTCCTTGATTTTCCTTGAGGAAAAGAGACTTTTGAGCAAAAGTAAAAGGCCCTTTATAGCAATTGGTTACAGTTTACTGAGTATTGTTAGGTCTAGACCATACTGAGGAAAAAAAATAGCAATAAGGTAAAATCGTTATATCTGTTAAAGAGACAGGGGTGGTGTTATAAGAAAAATGCTGAAGACTGGTCTGTGACAGACACACGTCCCACCCTTGGGAATAAGTCCAACATCTGACTCAGTTTCTGGCTTTCCTGTGGATGGACAATAAAATAGAGGTCGAGCTCAGCCAAGCCATGGGGCCTCAGAGACTGGCTAATGTTATATCCACTGCCTTGGTCTTTTAGTTGGGCATTGTGTTAGTTTTCTAGGGCTGCTGTAACAAAGCACCAAACACTAGATGCCTTGAATAACAGAAATGTATTGTCTGACAGTTGTGGAGACTAGAAGTCTGAGATTATGGTGTAGGCAGGGCTGGTTCTGAGGGCTGTGAGCTCCCTCTATACTATGCCTCCTGGCTTCTGGTGGTTTTCTGACCGTCTTTGGTGTCTTGGGCTTGTAGATGTATCACCCCTGTATTTGTGTTTATTTCTCATAGTTCTCAAGGCTAGGATGTCCAAGATCAAAATGCTGGCTGATTTGGTTTCTGGTCAGAGCTCTGTTCCTGGCTCAGAGACAGCCATCTTCTTTCTGTGTTGAAGGACAGAGAGAACACTCTGGTGTTTCTTCTTATAAAACATTAATCCTATCAGATCACAGCCCCACCCTTAAGACTTCATTTAACCTTAATTCCCTTTTTATTGGCCCTATCTCCAAATACAGTCATATTGAGAGTTAGAGCTTCAACATGATTTGGGGGAGGACAAATTCAGTCCATGGCAACCCCAATCTCTGCCTTCTTGTTGACTTGATATGTTCTCTGTATGTATGTCTATCTCTGTGTCCAAATTTCTCCCCAGTTACATTGGAGTAGGGATCCACTTTAATGTTAATGAATCACATCTGTCACAACTCTGTTTCCAAATGATGTTACATTCTGAGGTACTAGGGAGTTCATCATTTGAATTTTGGAGGGGATACAATTCAACTCCTAACACATGTTTCTTTGGACCAGGACTTCCAACAGGTTAGGTGGCATTTTGGTTTTCTTTCCTCCACAAACAAATCCTGAGGCAAGACTTTGAATGCAAGTAGGTATTTAGGAAGTATGTAAAGATGAGCAATGGAGTGGTGAAATGACATTGAGAAGGATGCATGCTTAAGTCAGCTGTCACAGTGGAGACTGGGAAAATCTTATTAATCCCATGAGGGAGATACAGGAAGCAGAACTAATCCTCGAGAAAGATAAGGGAGCAGGTATATTTAAACACCTATTTCTGTATCTACCATTGATTAGTAGCTCCTGTGTCCTTCTTCTCTCCATCTCCAGTCTTGCCTGATCCCTTTCTCTCTCTTTCCCTCTCTCTCTCTCTCTCAGATTGATTAGTAGCTGCTGTGTCCATCTCTCCCTCTCCCCCAACCTCTCTCTCTCTGTCTCCTCTCTCTCTCTCTCTCACTCATTCTCTCTCATCCTCTACATCTCTCTCATTTCTCTCATTATTTGCTTCAACGTAGACCAGCTACCCCTGTGGAGAATGCATCAACATGAGCAAAGACACCACCACCCTCATGCCCCCTTCTAGTCCTACTTCCCTGTAGTACTAATCTGGATTTTTGCTAGTCTGGGATAACACTTAGAAACATTCTTGTTAAACACGATTCTCTTCCACGTCTCACATCTGGCATCATAAGATTGTCTGCACCCCAGACCCATTCTAGGTACTGAGCTATGTTCTCAACTTGGAATCTTATTCTGGAAAACATGCACATCTATCTACATTCTTTATCTTCCCCTAGGCAGAAAAACAAACAAGCATAACAGATGTGAAAAAAAAAGTAGAATCTGCTTGCTTATGGTATTTGGCAATCTTAATTTGTATTTATGTTTTGTAAGTGAACCCTTGATAACACAGATTCTAGTTTTGCTTAAAATTATTTTGGCCATTGATTGTGGCTTTTCAGGCCATCTCTAAATGTCCTTCAGTTCCTAGAATATTTGGCCCAAGTATATGACTGTAATAAAAATAAGACAAAATAATTAATCCCAAACCTTCTAACAAGTTTTAAAAAGATACACCCCAGCACACGCACATGCGCGCGCGCGCACACACACACACACACACACACACACACACACAAAGACTGAGAATCAGTATCTACTTGCAAATGCCATTCCCCAAATTATTTCAACCTGTCATGGAAATGATGGTGGGATAAGATCTGCAGATGCCTAATGCTGAAAGTGGCAGATAAAAGGGAGTGGTAAACCACTGTCAACTGCTGCGAGATGCATAAAATGAAGGCAGAGAACTGGCAAAATGCAAGACATTAGTGACCCTGATAAGAGGTATTTCAGCAGAATGGTGGAAAGAAAAACATGATAAAACTAAATAAGACAACAAGGAAGAAGTACGAAGGTGGAAACTGTATATTAACAACTCTTTGGGGAGATTAACTGTTGGGGAAGCAGAAAAAATAAACAGTATTTTGGGAGGGATATGAGGTCAAGGGAGAAAAAAGAGTGTTTGTATCAAGGCATGTTTTTAAGCAAATGGAAATGATCCAGTAGAGACTGATAATATTACAGAACAGAAAAGGGGTAATTGGGTGATCAAACTGGGTAAGAAAGAGTAGTAGAGAGATGGTCTGATAGGAAGAGGGACCATAAGACAGGGCCAACTACGTATATAGACACCAGTGCATTTATGGGCTTGGTGGAAAGATGAGATTGATTTTATCTGGTCGCATCTATTTTATTAGTAAACTACAAGATGAGGTCACACAGGAGAAAAGGGAGGGATTGCCAGTTTTGAGGCAAGAGTTACATTAGTTTCCTAGGGCTGCTATCCCATGCCAGATTGTTCATTTTTGCTTACCACTGCCTCACTCAGTGGCTACCAATATCAGGTGATCAGAAGGACCATGGGTTTATGGGTTTTCAACTCCAAACTTTGGGCCTTTCTACATATGTTGCACCCTCTTCCTTGAACACTCTAGAAGAGCCTCTGTGGTGGCTTAAAAGATAGTCTACAAAGTCTCCACTACGTCTTCTATCAAGAGGCAGAACTTAATCCCCTTCCCTTCGAGATAAGTTGGACTTAGTGACTTCTCTTGAATATCAAGATGGAAGTGATATCACTTTCAAGAAAAGATTATTTTTAGAAGACTTCATTCAAGTGGGGCACTGACTCACAGTACTTATAGCAGATGGTTATAAGATGAGGTTGAAGTTCAACTCCCTCTTTTTCTAGCTGATAATGTCCCAGAGACCATAGAGCACCAACCCACACAGAGAGTATAAGATCAGCTCCCCTTCGGCCCCACGGCTACCAGGGAGGGGACAAGGAGGAGAGAGTACCAGTGAACCCTGAGACCCACCTCCCAACACTTCATTCAGCTTCACTCATGCCAGGTGGATGTGGAGATTCAGGAGTTTTTCCCTTCAGTTTTGGCTGAAGTAGGGTGGGTGTTGCCAAAATGTTTTTCTATTATTAGACCACTGTTTCCCCAGGCCTTTGGCAAGAGGATACAGGATTTTCTTGGAACTTTTTATGTCTATGCCTGTTGTTGGTTATGAGTTGGTGGCTTCTGAAGTACGCTGTCTGAGATATATGGGGAGTAATAAGGAAACCCACAAAGCTCACCGCCATGATGTTTTTCAAGTCCTGAGGTCCTCAGCAATCAGCCTTCTTTCACCTTGCAGAGACCTCCTGTGCTGATACTCTGTCCAGAGTTTTATTGTTGTTGTTTTAGTGTAATGGGGGGAGATGGCAGGAATGGGGCTACTGTGTCTTGGAGGAACTGGAACCATCTATATTGTTAATTTTGATCAAAGTTCCTCACTGTACTAAGTTTTGAAGGAGGAAATACAAGCTTCAGGTTTAAGACCAAAAAAGATGGACTGACCATGTTGTGTGTGCAAATGATGATGAAGATGTAAATGGATTGCATTCACTTTATTTTCTTTTTACTATGTTCTGTGATTTTTGAGTGATTGGTCCCAGCCCTGTTTTTCCTATAAGCTCTGTTAATTTTTTAGGCATTTTTTGCAGAAAAGAAAGTGTTTTAAGGAATACTTATATGGTGTTAAAACAGACATTCCTGTAATCTCTAATTAGTATTTACCTTCAGCAGGTTAGTTTACCATCTCTCCTCTCTCTTAGCACTACCTACTTTAATTACCTGTTTGTTACATATTAGTTTGATTTCCCCTAACAAAATCTCTTTCAGGTAAGAATGTCTGTCATATGCTACTCAAGGTCAAGGACCTCACTGTAAACTTTTTCTTTTACTGTTTGTGGTCTATATATCACTTGGGGAAGCATCCTCACAAAGGACAAGGTGTTGTCCCGTTCTTGTCCATGAGGTACAATTGAACACCTTGAATGTTTTACATACAAATAATCACATTTTATTTATTTTAAATACCTTTACAGCAACAACCAGTTCAATGGATTCTACAGATAAAATACCCCCGAACAGTGTTTCTCTCCTTCCAACAATATGGCTAAATATGATTTTTCATATCTCAACTATGCTTGAGTAAATAAAGCAGAAGTATATGCATATACAATAATCATATATTTTAGTTTATCTTTCTTAGTTGGATAAAGTATTCAGTTCAGTATAGGACAGATGGTCTTAAGAGAACCCCTATCCACTATATATTCTTCTGCTTTTAAGTACCTAAGACTTTGCCCAGTTTTTCTTGGAGTAAAATCATCTCTGTACAAAAGGTGATACATTTGATCTCCAGTAGGCACATTGGCTATATTATATTGACACAGTCCTTTATATTTGCAAAATATTTTCTCATATCCTTTTATCTTGACCTCCTCAGTAGATCTTGAAGTTAAATATATAGCATATTTTCCTATTTGCATCTTTCAAATGAAGAAATGGAGTGTCAGTGAGGTGAAATGACTTTGGAGGCCATGTTGTGATTGATTGATATGCTTATATATTAAATCACCAGAAGGACAGTCTATCTTTTACATGTGAACAAACTCAGATCTGATAGTTTTTGTTACATATGCTCATCTTCTTGGGGACACTGCTTATACTTTATTTTATGCAACTAGCAAAGCCCCTCATTTATCTCTCCATTTCTTTCAATACCTTCACCTGTGTTTCACATGACTGAGGGTGTTGTTTAGGGAATCATGAGAGTATTATTCCAAGCAGAGAAAAATCAGATAGAACTCAGCATCCCTGGCTGTAGCCTGTGTGCTTATGAACACAATACTTTACTTACAGTGGGATGTCAGCATGAATAGACTGTTGCCTTTGAAAGCATGAGTGTGCGTTCTGACCTAATAACTATCTAACGCCGGCTACAATTATCTTTCTCCAAGTGGCACATTATTATCTGACACATTAATTGTTGTGTCATTTCCTTCTGAAAGACATGTTGGGTGTCTCGTACAAACCAGCAGCTTCATGAATTATCCATGTCATCGTGCTGCAGCACTGATTTACCTTTTCCAAAATAAAATCAACCCAATCTCATCGCTGTTTTCAATTACCACAGGCAGATCTGCGCTGCCCTCTGACACCAAGAGCTTTCTTGTGTGTCTTGGCATTTCTGACAAACAGCAGCAATAGTCTACGTATTCACTAGGGCTATGAAAGCATTCCTCCTCTTAGGTAAATTGCAGAGACAGATCTTTGCTAAGTGGGGGCTTCTTCATGACGTGGGTTTTGCCCAAGAAGTATCGTACAATAGTGACAGGTCTCCTTTCTTTGTGTCCATTTAATTTTGGTGACTTTTCACTCTTCCAGGAGGGGCTCTCTGTATGGAAGAATGTTTCCAGGGCAGAGAGACCCCAGCAAGACCCAAACGTTCAAGTCTGAATGACCTTCCATCTCTATAGCTGCCATTTGGCAGTCTTCAAAGCTGATGGGCTGGCCGTCCTCGGTGTGCCTGTGGGCCTGTCATTTGTCTTGTTGTTAGACCACTGATGGGCTGTCACTGCTTACCCCTTAAGCCTGCACTTTCCTCTTACAATTTTGGCTGCCAGTAGAAGATCAAAACCAAGCAGCTGCATAGCCCTTCACCCTCCTTTAGAGCCCAGTGGTCGAATCGGTTGAGCAAAACACAATCTTTCCATTGTCTTACCAAATACACAGGGTATGCATATTCCACTGCAAATTACCGCTAAAAAAATCGGAATTAGAATGCATTTGATGTTCCATACTTTGCTGCTAGTTAATGCCATGCCACCCTGAAGACTCATCTCCCCTTTTGGTTTTAATTGGGTTCTTTTCTGTTGCTTTCATATCAGTTTGCACCTGACTGACATATACTCCTGCTGATTACCAAGTGAGTTGTTCGGTGAGCTAGAGGTGTGATAAATTAAACATGATATGTATCACTCAATCCATCTTTGGCTGCTTCATGGTACATTATAATTTGGGAAGGGACTATTAAAATAAAATATTAAAGAATAAGCAGAAACAGCCCACTGTTAGCATGTCCAATGGCAAGAGAAAATTACAGGTTTCATTGTATATGCGGCACCATCTGCCTCTTAGCGGAGGCTGAGCCTTTGGCTCTCCCAGGGGAAATAGCTGTGGATAAGTTATTCAATTAGAACAGCATTATTGGCCAGCTACCTTGGAGAATTGGGTTGATGATGTTGTGATTATCCCGCTCTACATTCCTTCATGTCTCCAGCAGGCTGCAGCGCGTGGCAACTTGCTTAAGTGTTTACCGAGGCCTACAGTAGAGGGGAACAATTGGAATGAAGAATATCAGGGATTCCTGAAAGAAAATCAATTTTGAATGAACTTTTCTTGCGTAGCCACAGCTTCCGTATTCTGAGTCCTACTGTATTTTGGTGGACTTTTCATTGAATTAACGGAGAGAAATGGCAGTGGAGAGGAAAGTGAACTTCATGATACACACTTAACCTGTGGCACTGCCCAAAATTATCCTTCATGTGGGATTACAAGGTAGAAAAATACTCCATCTTCCTCAAATATATTAATCTTAGGGGTGGAGAAATTTCACAGGGGCATAATACATTTTTAATAAGGACTTTAGCTGTCCTTCAAAAACATTTGTATCATAGAAGTAATAATTATTTACAAGTGACTCCCATGCCATTCAACCAAATTCCTAAACGGGATGTTGTTGGGATGTTCTTTCTTATCTTAAGATCCTGTGGTGGTTTGCAACTATAATATACAGCAGTATTCCTTTTGTCTCATCCAAATATTATACACACACACACACACACACACGCATATATATGAAGAGAGAGAGAGCCATTTTTGTAATATATATTTTTTAAAATTGTAAGTGCCTGCTGAAGACATTTAGAAATACCAAAAGGTATATAAAAGTTAAAATCTAAAATTATTTATTTTCGTACTTCTAAGAAATATGTATATATACATAATACACTATGGCATGTCAAATACTTCCAGAGTATTTATTTGTACCCTAGGGTCAATTTAGGCCATCTTTCATGATTGCTAATTGAACAGGAACTCAAACGTGTATTCTCATCACTGGTTCAGATGCTGTTGGCTCTGGAAGGTAGGTGTCTGTATTTTAGCTTTCATGAATTGTAACAATTTTAACCTCCTACCCTTTGCCTTTTTTTTTTTGACATGCCACTATTTACAGTCACTATTTCTAGGACCTTCTTATATAATAGGACATTAATCCTTAATTTCCAGTGCATGGTTATAATGAAAAGGAGAGGAATTTTATTCAGTTTTATTATTGTTTTTAAATAACTGTGCACCCTTCTGTAAGTCATTTGTAAGTCACTGCCTATCAGAACTTAGAACTTGTAGCGTTCTTATATTCCTGGAACGAGCACTATTCAGACAACTCTTATGTATGTGTACTGTGTAAAGTATCATTTATAGATCTTTTATATCGTAGGGATTGATGTATAATTTTTTGGTGTAGTGGGCAGACATTTTACTTTGGTATCAGGATTGTATTAACCACATTAAATAAATTAGATAATTATCCTTTATTGGTTTTTTACATTAATTTAAAAGAATATATTTATTTATTCTAAATTCTAAAACTTAGGAAAAGTATGCATGGAATGGAAAGTATTGCCTTGAAAGTTTGAAAGAACTTATCCTTTAAAGTGTTTCCTTAGTAACTTTTTAATTATCTTCCTTTGTTTAGTGTGATTTTTACTCTCTAACATAGGAAGTAAACATTTCACTGATATTTTTTAAATATTCACAAAAGCTTTTTTACATTTTATTGTCTGTTAGTTTCCTTTATTATTCCCTATTTTATGTATCGAGGTGAATTCCAATACTCCTGGATTATATTTTTTAGAATTTGGTCTACATTTTCTTTATCAAGCTATGAGAACTTATCACTTGTTGTTTTCCTGTATTCTGATTTGCTGACTTAGGTTATATTTGTTGATTCCTATTTCATTTTTTTTCTTTAACTTATCTAATCTGTTTGTTCAATTAATATATTTTTTCCTCCATTTTTTAAAGCTTTTTTTAAAGTTTATTTATTTTGAGAAAGAGTATGCATGTGCATGTGCAAGCACCCATCTGTGTGTGCATGTGCACGCAGGGGAGGGGAGAGAGGTGGCAAGGTGGGGTGGGAGTGGGGAGAATCCCTAGCAGGCGCCCCATACCCCACGCTGTCAGTGTAGAGCCCTAAGCAGGGCTCAGACTCACAAATAGTGAAATCATGACCTGAGCCAAACTCAAGAGTCGGACGCTTAACTGACTGAGCCATCCAGCAACCCCTCTTATTGAAGTTTTGAAATATTAAGGAATAAATTAGACTGTTAATGGATAGTAGTATCATTTTTTTTATATTCTACATGATCTGATATTGTCCTAGATATTTATTTGTTACAATAATTATTTAGGATTCTTAAATTTCCATGTTTTTTATTTCTTAAATTTTGTTATTACTAATTATATTATGGTCATTGAATGTGATCTCAATTTTTGTTTAATGAGTAAAGGGATTTTCTGGCTTAGTTTATGATTTTTTTCTTTTTTTTACTGTTCTATATTTGGTCATAAAGAAATTTTGTTTAAATACATGTTTTATTAAAAATTATGTTATTTACAGATCTTTGACTAAAAAACTAAATTTAAAAATGAAAAACATTCTTTTGCACGTTGGCGTGGATGAAACAAAATGTGCCTTTTTCTGAGGACTTTCAATTGTAATTAAATTAATGAGACATTGCTTTTTCTATTTGTACCCAATATAGAAAGACCTTTGTTGAAACCTCAGCCTTGCTACTTACACATTACCTTGTGATGCTAGACAAGTCACTGAAATTCTTACCTCTTAGTTTTCTCATCAGTAATATAAGGACAATAATAGGACCTATGTGAAAAGGTCTTCTGAGGGTTAAATGAGTGAATGAATGTCAAGTGCAATGTGTGCCAATAATCAACTCCCCCCCCCCCCCCGCAAATGTCTGTTCTTTCTATTTGTATTATTTTTAGAAGGGCTTCTTTTAATGATTTGCGGGACCCTGATGATTCTTTGCTCACTCTGTTTTGAGGACACTGTTTTGTTCTGCTGTCTTGGCTCTCAGCATAGTATCTGTCTTGCACATTAGCAGTTGGGGGAATTTTATACCATCCCAGCTTTGGATACAAAGAAATGCTGCTCTTCATATAGCAACTGTAAGCTGAAATTATATCTTCTAATTCTTTAAAACATGGTGGATTCTTTGACATTTCTGACAAAAGGTACAGGAAGATGAGCAGAGATTTTACTGTTTAGTCATTTCTGTCCAGAGTATGATAGGTGTCTTCAGTGTGTGTGTGTGTATGTGTGTGTATATATATATGTATCAAACCTATGAGGCTTGTAGATAACTATAAAGATCGTTTGTTCTAGTGATTTTAACACTGAAAATGGACCCAAAGTATTAGATTATTGTCGACACTTCTGATTACTTATATTTTGATCTGTGTTATTGAAACTTGCTAGTCAATAAATAAATGACGAATAAATAACCAACTATGTATTTCAAAACACTGAACCATTGCAGAATGTTTGAATTGATTATTTATAAAATGTACGTTTTTAGCCCAAATTTTGGCACACATTAATCACTTAGCAATACTTCCTGATTTGTTAATTTCAATTTGCAGCAGAAACATGGAAAGTCTTTCCTATGAGCTGTAGAAAATGTACAATAATTCTTTATTCTTATTTATCCCAAACTAGAAAATCAACATTATATTATTAGCTATCATTTTTCTTGATCCCACTTTTTTTAATTGTTGTAGTATAGTTGACACACAATGTCACATTAGTTTCAAGTGTACAACATAGTGATTCGACAAGTCCATATGCTCTGCTCTGCTCGCTACAAGTGTATGTAGCTACCATCTGTCACCATATAATGCTACTACAGTATCATTGACTGTATTCCCTGTGCTGTACCTTTTATCCCCATGATTTATTCATTCCACTACTGGAAGATTGTATTCCCACTCCCCTTCACCCATTTTGCCCATTCTCTCCTCTGGCAACCATCAGTTTGTTCTCTGTATTTATGAGTCTGCTTCTTCTTCTTTTTGTTTGTTTATTCATTTGTTTTGTTTTTTATAGATTCCACACATAAGTGGAATTATGTGGTATTTGTCTTTCTCTGTCTGACTTATTTCACTTAACATGATATCCCCCAGATTCATCTATGTCATAAATAGCATGGCTGAGTAATATCCCATTGCCTGTGTATACCACATCTTCTTTATCCATTTATCTATTGATGGGTCCTTGGGTTGCTTCCGCATCTTAGCTATTGTAAATAATACTGCAGTAAATATAAGAATGCATATTCCTTTTCAAATGAGCGTTCTTATTTTCTTTGAGTAAATATCCAGTGGATATTTCACTGGATTGTATCGTATTTCTATTTTTAATTTTTTGAGGAAACTCCACAATGTTTTCTGCTGTTGCCACACCAGTTTACATTTCTCCTATTTCTCTGCATTCTTGCCAATACTTGTTATTTATTGTCTTTATTATTCTAGCCATTTTAACATGTATAAGGTGATATCTCACTGTGGTTTTGATTTGTATTTCCTGGATGAATAATGATGTTGAGCATGTGCCTGTTGGCCATCTAAATGTCTTCTTTGGGAACATATCTCTTCAAGTCTTCTATTCATGTTTTAATAAGATTATTTGGAGTTTTTTGATGTTAAGTTATGTAAGTTCTTTATATATTTTGGATACTAGCCCCTTATTGGATATACCACTTGTAAATATCTTCTCCCATTCAGTACATTGCCTTTTCATTTGTTGATGTTTTCCTTCACTGTGCAAATGCTTTTTATTTTGGTGTAGACCCAGTAGTTTATTTTGCTTTTGTTTTTCTTGCCTCAGGAGACATATTTAGAAAAATGTTATGAAAGCTGATGCCAAAGAAATTACTACCTGTGGTTTTTTTCTACGAGTTTTATGGCTTCATGTCCCACATGTAGGTCTTTAATCCATTTCAAGTTTATTTTTGTGTCTTGTGTGAGAAAGCAGCCCAGTTTTATTCTTTTTCATGGAGCTCTCCAGTTTTCCCAACAAATGTTGGGAAAACTCTCTTTCTCCATTGCATATTCCTGCCTCCTTTGTTGTGGATCAATTGACCATATAATTGTGGGTTTATTTCTGAGCTCTCTATTCTGTTCCATTGATCTCTGCATCTATTTTAGTGCCAGTACCATACCATTTTGATTACTATGGCTTTGTAATTTACCTTGAAATCTGGGATTGTGATACCTGCTGCTTTGTTTTTCTTTCTCAAGATTGTTATGGCTATTTGGGGTCTTTTGTGGTTTCATACAAATTTTAGTATTTTTTTATTCTAGTTCTGTGAAAAATGCTGTTGGTGTTTTGGTAGGGATTGCATTGAATCTATAGACTGCTTTGAGTGGTATGGACATTTTAACAACATTAATTCTTCGAATCCATGAGTATGGAATATCTTTCTATGATTATCAGCTGTCTAATTACTGAAACTATTTACAGTGCAATTGCCTTTGCAAAACCATAAATCTTTCTTTACATTCAGAATGCATTCCTCTAGTCATTAATTTAGGATCTATATAATGTTTGTTGCTCTTTATTGTTTGCAGAGATTTTTTCTGTTAATGTCACTATGTAAATATGCTAATGAGAAGAAAATGTCAGTCAATATATGACAGTATTTCTTTTGGCAAAAAGCATTGCCTCAATCTGAAAGGCAAATAATATGAGAGCACTTAAAATCTTTGTGAGATTACAAAATATGAATAAAGTTTGTGAGTCAGTGAATAAACAGATCATTTAAAATGTCATCTTAAACTCAGTTAACAACTATCTGATAAAGTCTCATAAAACACCTCTTCAAACTTAGTATGAATTCTCAAATGTTACACAATAATCATTATCTGTGAACACAATCTTCATTAACTGTGAACTTCATAGAATGATGTGTGACTTCATTCTAGACTCTACACATATTAACTAATATACCCATCACAGTAATACTATGAGTTATGGCAGTACCTTTATTGTAAATTAAAAAAACTAAGTTCACAGACCTTGTCAGTGTTAGAACTCATTTTCAAGTATACTTTCTTTCTCTCGTGTGTGGATGGATTTTGAAATTTTCTACCCACTTTCCCTACTGTTAGAGCCTTAAAACTTCCTTTCAGCTAGCATTAATTTAATACAAAGAATGGGACTGCATCTAAGATAAGCCACAGTACGGGGCTTTGGCCCTGTGATATAGTTGCTGGCAGTAAGGATACAGATGTTAACAGGCTAGAAAGCTTGTAACCAGAGCTATTCCATGGAAAAATAAATATTTGTAAGATTTATAAGCAAATTATATACTAATCAAGAGTATAGCATTAGGGAAGATGGGTAGGAAATTTTAAAATATTGACAAGTATTGGCTGCCCTGTGGCTTTCAGTGAAGTCTGACATGAAATATATGTATTTGGGCTAGATCCTCCTAGTTTGCTCTGATAAGGAAAGCTCTCTCTACTTGAGGCCAGAAATTTATGTTGACTTAGATACTGAAGATTTGAGGACTCCAAGGTTGAAAAACTACTTGAGGGGTTCTGAGAATATAGTGACACTATAGTTTATAATCTCTCCAAATCTGACCCACACAAAAATAGACACACTAACAAGAATTTAAAAAGAAAATCATAGTCACCCATTACATCAAAACTAGGTAACATGCTATCACTATGAATTCTAAAATAAAAATGTATGGAGACAAACCAGCTAAAATGTGTACCTTATGTCAGCATCTGTGCAGGAAGAAATAGAGAAAAGCAACACAATGTCTGATAGACCCTAATGGGAAGCCCCGAATTTCCAGCAGATACTCTGGAAGGTGTGGCAAGCCAATTTAAAGATAGAAGGTGAAACTGAGCTGAGTTTATAAAAGATCCAATTTGTGAGTGAGAACAAGAGCTCACCATAGGTTTTGGAGGATTTGTATCACTCTGTTCTATAAAATCTCAGAAAACTCAGCCAACTTTCCCTCTAAGAAAGCTCCTCAATGAGAAGAAGAAGCTGTTGGGAGTAGGATTTAAATTGACTAGGATAAGAATCAGAAGACCAAAAAACAAAACAAAACAAAACAAAACAAAGCAAAAAAGCAACAAGTAAATTAAGAGGTCCAGACAAATACAAGGGAAAGGAATATAGCTAAAAACTTAAGAAATCACACTTTTGAACACTTCATAAAAGCTATTAAAAAAGAACTACAGTAAAACCTTTGTTTGCAAGCACAATTCGTTCTAGAAACATGTTTATAATCCAAAGCACTTGTATATCAAAGCAAATTTCCCCATAAGAAATAATGGAAACTCAGATTATTTGTTCCACCACCTCAAAATATTCATATAAAAATTATTACAATACTGTAATATAGTACAAAATAATAAGGAAAATTCAAAATATAAAGAAAATAAACAAACTGCACTGACCTTTGAAAACCTTCATGGCTGGTGTGAGGTTGACGAGAGAGGAGGGTTATTGTGTAGTTACGACATTCACTATCACTAATGGAATCACTGCTATCTCTTGGCTCAATGGAATCTTTTTTCTTTTCATGCAACTTTAACAAGGAACCTATCCAATGACATTTGATTTTGCCTCCTTTTGAAGATATCACAGAAATGTGACATTGCATTATCGTGGAACAGATTAATCACTGAGACTGCTACAGCCGTATTTGGGTGGTGGTTTTCTGCAAAATTTTGCAGTTTCCCACATTTGATATATCTTGCTAATCTCATTGGAAGTGAGAGATTCCTCTGCCTTTTTCTCCTTCTCTCCAGAGGAGATTTCCTCCGCAACCTCTTGCTATTACTCACAATGCAGATCCATCAGTTTGTTGGGGATCACTGTGGCCTGAGATCTAGGATCCAAGCATGGGAGATGATCACCCACAATCCCTCAGCAAGCAAGAGAGTGAGAGAGAGAAAGAGAGCGAGAGAGACAGAAGAACCATTGGCTCAGTTATGATCATGTGACATTTGGCATCACGTACTACTCGTATTGCAAGACATGCCTCATTTATCAAGTTAAAATTTATTAGAAATATTTGCTCATCTTACAGCATACTCACAGAGCAAGTTACTCACAATACGAGGTTTAACGTATGTATAAAACTAAAAAGTAAAAAAAGCTATTGCTGTGGTCTGAATGAATGTGTGTGTCCCCTCTGCCCCAATATACATGTCAAATTCTAACATCCAGTGTGACAGTGTTAGAAGGCAAGGCCTTCAGAAGGTTATTAGGTCATAAGAGTGGAGGTTTCAGGGAGGGTAGTACTCTTTTTATAGAAGGGACCCCAAAGAGCTCTCTAACCTATTCTCCCATGTAAGGATACCATGAGAAGTTTACAACCCAGAAAAGGGCCGTTACCCAAGTATACTGGCACCTTGATCTTAGACTTCTAGCTGTCAGAACAGTCATTGATAGATTTCTGCTGTGTATAGGCTCCAATCTGTAGTACTTTGTTATAGCAGCACAAACAGACTAAGACAGATATATGGACCCATCTCTTACCCCTAGAAGTTTTAGAAAATAATTTCTTGGAAAATTGAGTAAAAGAAAAGAATCATGGTGAAATTCCATATAAAGTTATTACACAAAATAAAACAATGAAAAAGTGAAATTATATTTTTGCCGAATAAAGAGACATCCTTACCAATATATACAAATCAAATAAATCTTACAGATTTATTCAAACACTGTCCTCTGTTAATAAAACACACCTTCATTTCCAGGGCACAGAGGATATTCCCATAATTTGATCATATCTTGGGTCACAGAGAAAATATGATGAGAAAAGATTTCAAATCAAACTAAAGGAAATTAAGAAAATGATAAAGATCTAAAAAGTCAACGTTTCACTACTATGTGTAACCTAAAAAACAAAACAAAGAACAAAGAAACAAACAAGAAGCAGAAACAGACCTATAAAAACAGAGAACAAACTAATGGTTGCCATGGGGGAAAATGGTGAGGGGATGAGCAACGTAGGCGAAGGGGAGTGGGAGGTACAGACTGTCAGTTACAGAATGAATAAATCACGAGTATAGAAAGTGCAGCATAGAGAATGTAGTCAATGGTATGGTAATAGTGTTATATGGTTACAGACGGTAGCCACACCTGTGGTGAGCATAGCATAATGTATAGACTTGTTGAATCACTATGCTATACACCTAAAATTAGTGGAACATCATCAACTATACTTCAATTAAAAAAAATTAGAGTTAAGAAAAAAACAAAATGATGTGATAGAACTCAGCAATGCATTAGAAAACAAATTGTTTCAGAAGTGAAGACTAAACTAGAAGGGACAACAAACAAACACAATAGATAACGGCTTCAGAGACATAGAAATTTTTAAATTTTTTTTTTAACTTTTATTCATTTTCAAGAGATAGAGTGCGAGCAGGAGAGGGGCAGAGAGAGAGGGAGACAGAATCCAAAGTAGGCTCCAGGCACTTAGCTGTCAGCACAGAACCCAGTGTAGGGCTTGAACCCAGTAACTGTGAGATCCTGACCTGAGCTAAAGTCAGATGCTCACCGACTGAGCCAGGTGCCCTCAATAGAAAGGTTTTGTTGTTTGTTTGTTTGTTTGTTTGTTTTTGTAAAGAAAATTTGAAACTCAAAAGGAAATGAAGAGATTAAAGGGTTTCAGAGAAAAATCTAATATATGCACAGTAGAAGTCCCCAGAGAAGAAAACCAAAGCAATGAAACAGAAACAATGTTAAAAAAATTTTTACGTAAAAAAACTTTTCCTTAAATAAAATATACTTGAGACAATATATTAAAATGATATACCATATAGCTAGGAAAAATTGATACTCAAAATGTCAAGCATGAAACATATTCTATAAAACTACTGGTCTTACCAAAAACAAAAAATTTGAAGGAAGAAAAAATAAATTTTTTAAGTGTAAAGATATCCATAAAGGATCAAATCACTTATAAGGGCAACAAAAGTAGATTTACATCATATTTCTAATAGTATCACTTTGTGCCAAATGATAATAGTGTAATAAATTTAGCTACTTTAGAAAAGAATTTAAGTTTGAGGATTTATTTTATATTCAGCCAAACTGACTGTCAGATGTAAAGGCCATAGAAAATATGGCTGTGAATATTGTTCATATTCTCATGAACTCCTGTGGAGGAATCTACTAGAAAATCAGTTTCCAACAACTAAAAATACTGGAGAAACATCAATTTAAGAACTCATGATAAACATTAAAAACATGTTTCCCTTGACACTAAGATAAATGATGATTAAGTAAGGAAAAAATTATATATATATACATATATACACATACATATACATATATACATACATATACATATATACATATACATACATATATATACATATATATGTATATATATATATATATTGTGTGTGTGATTTATACTCTATATGTGTGTGTGTGTGTGTGTGTGTGTGTGTGTATATGACAATTATCAAAGCGAGGCGGAAGGCAAAAGAAAGTATAAAAAAAGATTACTAGATATAAAGGGATATTACTTCAAATTGCATACTGGAAGACAGCAGAGGGAAAAGATAAAATTAATAGATCTAATCTCTATAGTGTTAATCATAAGCAATCTGTATGCAATAGCCAAAAAAGAAAAAGGCTGTTCAAGAGAAAACTATGAGTCTAATATGGTGATATTGATACAAAAGTACCCATTAAAAAAATTAAAACCTATTATCAAAATACAAATACCAAATATCTATTTAAATACCAAAATATACATTTGAAAGAGAGAAAGAGAAAAAAAGCCATGAATACTAGACTATTTTTTTTAATTTTTTTTTAATGTTTGTTTATTTTTGAGGGAGAGAATGAGACAGAGCGTGAGCAGGGGAGGGCCAGAGAGAGGGAGACACAGAATCAGAAGAAGCTCCAGGCTCTGAGCTGTCAGTACAGAGCCCCACGCGGGGCTTGAACCACCAACCGTGAGAACATGTCCTGAGCTGAAGTCGGATGCCTAACCGACTGAGCCACCCAGGCACCCCAAAGATAGACTATTTATATAAAACACTTGTATAAATATTAATATAACATTAAAAATATGGTAGAACTGAAAATATAGATATACAAATACATATATACACATACTTATACAATCTGAAATTTTTATAAGATATATATACATACAAATATGTATAACAAATTATATATGATTGATGTGTTTGTGTATACATATGTATATAAATAAAAAGAAATTTTTAGATTGGCGACCAAAGAAAATCACACATCTTGAAGAAAGCAATCCAGAAAAATGCTTTTGTTTTTGGCTTTAAGGATTGACAAAAGTATCTGAGACAAATATAGGAGTATATAGGACAAAAGTATATGAGACAAATATAGGAGATCTTGATATCTGATAAGATAGAATTCAGAATAAAATAAATGTGCTAAGAGACACAAGGCCACATTATGATGCCAAAGACTGTAAATCACAATAATTTTAATTAATCTTTATACATCCAATGCTGCAGCAACATCTTTTATAAAGCAGAAGTTGTAGGAGATACAAGGAGAAATAGAAGCATCGCAAAAAGCAAAGCAATGAGAGGGACTAATCCCATCAAATGCTAAGACATGTTATTAAGTCTGTATAGAAACACAATCTGCTATTAGTGAAGATATTTAAGGAAACAGAAGAGAAAATTTAGAAATAAACCCAATTATATGTGTAAACTTGGCCTACAATAAAGGCAGCATTTTTAGTCAGAAAATATATATTTTTTTATTTTTTTTTTTAATTTTTTTTAATGTTTATTTATTTTTGAGACAGAGGGAGACAGAGCGCAAGTGGGGGAGGGGCAGAGAGAGAGGGAGACACAGAATCGGAAACAGGCTCCAGGCTCTGAGCCATCAGCCCAGAGCCTGACGCGGGGCTCGAACTCACGGACCGTGAGATCGTGACCTGGCTGAAGTCGGACGCTTAACCGACTGCGCCACCCAGGCGCCCCAAGAAAATATATATATTTTTAAATGGTGGAAAAAAGTACCTGATAAATTTCAGATGATTTAGAGATTTCTTAGTAGAAATGAGGTCATGCAAGTAATACAAAGAAGCTTGGTGAATTTTTCTGTATACCTGTTATATGGAAATATTTTATAGTTTGGCACAAAATCCAGAGGTAAGGAAAAATACATCTTATTACATAAAATTTTAAAAATACATGAAAAGGAAAAATAATCAAAATAAAAAACAATAATATTTATGGGAAAATATCTGCAACTTGTATCACACAGAAAGGATAATATTGCTAATACATAAAGAGCTTCTAAAAATATACAAGAAAAGCACCAACAGCTGTAGAAAACTGAGCTACAGAAATAGTTTACAGTGAAAGAAATGCAAATGGACTTTAACTATATAAAATTATCCTCAATGTTGGTCTTAAAAAGAAAAAAGGCATATTGAAACTACACTGAGTTACCATATTTCACATATTTTATTGACAAATATCCAAAATTTCAACAATATATTCTCTTGTAAAGGCTGTAAGGAAGTGAACACTCCCATATATTGCTGATGCAATGCAGAAATATACATGGAGGGAAATTTGGCAATATCTACCAAAATTGTGTATGCATTTACTGTATGTCCCAGAAATTTTACTTCTACCTGAAAAACACACTGGAAATTTTAGCAAAGAGGTATATAGAAGGTACATATGTGCCATATACACATATAGTAATTGCCAAATTATTTGTGAAAGCAACAGAATAAAACACACAAAATGTCCATCAGTAGAAGAACAAACATCCATACAATGGAAAATCTTGTGGCTCGTGTAGCTGTAGAAAAAAATGGGGAACATATATGCTTTTATGAAGTAATCTCCAGGATATATTGTTCAGTGGGGAAAAGAAAAAGAGAGAGAGAGAAAAGTATCTGAAATATACTTTAGATGACAACTCTGAAGCCCTTACATACACACACAATCGTATGTGTGCACACTTATATTTTAATAAAAGCAAAGAATGAAAGAATAGGTTTTAAAATTTAGAAAAAAGTTGATATCTACAGGGTCGAGTGTTGGAACGGGGTGAAGAAGATAGAAATAAAAGCTAGATTTCTGGGTATATGCTTTGCTTATAATCTCTCTTAGAATACCCATATCTAGGCTCAATAGGTAAAAATCTATTTATAGCTGCTATTTTAATGCCTTGACAGCAGATAGTCTACATCCATTTGAACTGCAGTACTCAGGTCGATCAGTTGTCTTTATGTGGAACATGAAAAGCATGGCCTTTTAAGAGTATAGTTGTATGAGGATCATATATAATGATTTCAAGATGAACACTAAAAGTTTAATTATAGTTCAAATATCTTTGGGAAATGGTGCATCAGCACTGAGGAAAGAAACAGAAAATATAAGGATTTTCCAAAATTTCCAGAAAGACTGAGAAAGTTATGTGTAAGTAAGGAGATATGGTATGGGGCTAATAGGGTGAGACTCCTGGCCTATTGCCCAAGCTTTGACCAAAAATATTTCCACTTCATTGTATATATTGGCATTCAGTGAAAGATTTTCTTTATAGAACAGGATCTGCAGCCCACAAAACAGTTTAAAAACTACTGACTTAGGGGCGCCTGCGTGGCTCAGTAGACTAAGTGTCTGACTTCGGCTTAGGTCATGATCTTGCGGTTTGTGAGTTCGAGCTTTGCATAAGGCTCTGTGCGGGCAGCTCAAGGCCTGGAGCCTGCTTCCGATTTAGTGTGTGTCTCTCTCTGCCCCTCCCCTGTTCGTGCTGTGTCTCTCTCCGTCTTACAAAAATAAATAAATGTGAAAAAAAAAGACTATCGACTTAGAGAAGAAATAGTGTTTAATTAGAATTATCTCTCATATATTAAGTCTATATAAGATTATACATTTTTATTATTCCAAAAATGTGGGTTACAAAACACAACATATGATCATTTAGATAAAAAAGAGAAAATTGAAGAATTATGCTTATACCAAATGTCAACATAGTTGTTGTCACTGCACATAAAATTGGCTCTAGTCTTCCTGGAGGTCAAAATAAACTAGATAAGCTACACAGCTCTAATACAAAGTGTTTCCTGCTAGTATATTTCAAAAGAAATTGATTAGAAAATAAGCAGTGACTTCATCAGTTAGAATCCCTTCAGCTACAAGTACTAAAAAGACCAATTTGAATTAGCTTAAATAATAAGACCAATTCTAGAAACCTCTAGGAAACCTCTCTTCATGTCTCATTGGCCCAAATTGGGGTATATTTTCCTTATATCACTAGGTACCAGGAAAAGGAGGAGGAATCCTGCCTTCATCTTTTGTACTTCATGGAAGATGGCTGAATACCTTAACAAGCTGACTTCTGTTAGAAAAAAATAGGAAGGAGGATGGATTCTATTATAAACAGACCACAATGACTCTTTCAACGATTTAATAGAAAGTGTCCTTGTCATCAGCTTTACCACAGTCACCAAGATGAATTTTATGTGGCCACTTCTCGTTCATCTTTCTTAGAAGTCAGGGACTCATATGAAAGGACATCTCAGCCAAGGCTAATGAGATTCAAATATGCAGCTGGTTATTCAACTTTATCCAAGGGAGATTGAACTAAGGATTCCTGAATGAATGAGTTAGAAGCACTTCCCTCTGACTGGAGTTTTCTAACCCAAATTAAACTTTGGACCAGTCAGCTGTTAGCATTCTATAATATAGATTCAAGAAGTTAGGAAGCAAAAATGAGAGAGACAGAAGGAGCCACTACTCTGCAAGATCCATCAACACAGGAAACAGGAAAAAGGACAAACTTCCATGCAATGCTGTAAACAAGCCTCCCTAAACAGCACTTTCTAATTATATTAATAAACACTTACTCTAGGCACTAGAGTCATTTTATTGCAGCAAACTATTTTAGGTTGCTTCTATGACAGGGAACTGATGCCAGCAGTATTCTGAAAAGGTAGATCCATAAGCATAAGTATGAAAACCAGCTAAAAGGAGGGGAGAGCTATTCAGTGGATTATGAAGTTATCTCGCCAGGGGAAAGACTGCATTACTTCTTCACAGAAGTAAGAATTCCTATAGGGACAACCAGGTTTTACCTAAAAACACTTCTTTGAATAAGTTCTAGGCAAATTGCTTGATGGAGTCCAAAAACTTCCACACTGGGGAACAGGACAGTGTGTTTTCCTGAATTATTTTCAGATCATGAGTTACTGTAATAGTGCCATAGCCATAGAATAATCTTGGTAGCATCCTCATGAGGAATTGAAGCTAAGCATCAGAACCACCAACCTGAAGGCGAGATGGCTTATTGGCCCATGATATCTACTATCGAGGTAACCAAATAAATTTTCTAAATATGTAGAGTTATTTAAAAGTAATCCATTCAAGACTAACATTAACAACGCAGGCAACAACAGATGTTGGCGAGGATGCGGAGAAAGAGGATCTCTTTTGCATTGTTGGTGGGAATGCAAGCTGGTGCAGCCACTCTGGAAAACAGTATGGAGGTTCCTTAAAAAACTAAAAATAGAACTACGCTACCACCCAGCAATTGCACTACTAGGCATTTATCCAAGGGATACAGGTGTGCTGTTTCGAAGGGACACGTGCAGCCCCATGTTTATAGCAGCACTATCAACAATAGCCAAAGTATGGAAAGCGCCCAAATGTCCATCGATGGATGAATGGATAAAGAAGATGTGATATATATATACACTATATATATATATGTGTATATATATGTATGTGTATATATGTATATATATGTATGTGTATATATGTATATATGTATGTATATATGTATATATATGTATATATACACACAATATATATATGTATATGTATATATATGTATAAATATATATATATTTATATATATACATATATAATGGAGTATTAGTCGGCAATCAAAAAGAATGAAATCTTGCCATTTGCAACTACATGGATGGAACTGGAGGGTATTATGCTAAGTGAAAATAGTCAGAGAAAGACAAAAATCATACGACTTCACTCATATGAGGACTTTAAGAGACAAAACAAATGAACATAAGGGAAGGGAAACAAAAATAATATAAAAACAGGGAGGGGGACAAAACAGAAGAGACTCATAAATATGGAGAACAAACTGAGGGTTACCAGAGGGGTTGTGGGAGGGGGGGGATGTGCTAAATGGGTAAGGGGCACTAAGGAATCTACTCCTGAAATCATTGTTGCACTATGTGCTAACTAATTTGGATGTAAATTTAAAAAAATAAAAAATAAAACAAATTAAAATTTAAAAAAAAATAAATTAAAAAAAAAGTAATCCTTTCAATGTTAGGGAGTGTCTGTTACAGAATATGCTTTTAGTTTTCTTATAGTGCTACTGAGCACCTCTTTTCTAACAACAGTTAGATAATAGAATCATTTGTCTCTTAAGGCCATTCTTGGTTCATGCTGTTAAAGCTGTCATCACTAGAGGTGCTCATACATAAAGTTTATCTAAAAAAGCAATCAAATCATTAAGGTATAATTTTAAAAAGAAGGGGGAACAGCTGACTCAATGCTTGAAATTATTTTAGAATAACTGGGAATCTGTTAACCTTCTGCATCTTGGCCCATAGCCATTTTCCTGTCCACAGAATCAATGACAAGTGAAAAGTTAATAAAAGCTATCAAGAGACTTACATTGCTGAATTGTTCAGGATTGTATTGAGCTACATATTACAGAAATCTGACAAACAATGGCTCAGACAAGGAAAGATTTTTTTTTTAATCTCCTATAACAAGGAATAGAGTTGAAAGTTGTGTAGGACTGATGTGTAAAGAGCCAGACTACTTCTATCTCTGGACACAGAAGATAGGAAGGCTGTTATATTTCTAGGCATCACATCTATGTTTGAGGGAAGAAGAAGGATCAAGATGGAGTGGCAAAAATTTATACCAATTGATATTGTGTGTGTGTGTGTGTGTGTGTGTGTGTGTGTGAGAGAGAGAGAGAGAGAGAGACAGACAGACAGACAGAGACAGAGACAGAGAGAAACAGAAACTTAGTACGTAAGCTACCAGAAAATTTCCAATAAATACCTCCACTTATATCACATTAGCTAGGCCTGGAAAGCATGAATACAGAAAGGAATATTTTAAACACAATACATTGCTTTTTTCCAAAAATTAGAGTTGTGTTTATCAGTAAAGGAAAAATGAATATAAGGTGGGCAATTAAGAGAAGCTGCCTCAATTATTCTTAGATTTTCCTATAATGTTAAAAGGGGAGTAACTGTAAATTCTAGAAAAAGTTGGACCAAAAACTTACTTGCTCTTCACATCCTGTGTTAGACTAAAAAGATGTTTACTTATTCACCCAAAGATCATTATTATATGCAGATTCTGATGAGGCAACTGTAATAAATGTGAAGAAGACAAATGAGACATAAACCTGCCCTCCAGGAGCTTACAAAAGGTACATGAGAGAGACTTTTAAAAATTGGTGAAAAGGATACTTTTGACATAAAAATGATTTTTGAGTTCAAGGCAATTAAACAGCAGCAAACGCAGAAAAATCTCTCTCCTTTCTGCCTAAGGGCAGGATATAAATTCAACTTTGACTGGAGACAGACTCTTACCAACCTAAAGACAGTACCAGAGGATCTGCAAACAAACCATACTCCATTAGTTTCCTTCCCACAGTTTGCTGCCCTTGGAAGCCTATAACTGCTTTTCTTTGTCCTACCTTTTCTCTATAAATTTACTGCTCTCTGTTCTTTGTTGAAGGTGCTATAAAAGGTAGAATTCTAGGCCACCATTTTGAGTTACTTTTAGTTTAGGTTTCACCCACCTGATACATACTACCGACTCTAATAAACTATTTGTTTTTTTTCTCTTGTTAAAGAGTCATTACCATAAACCTAAGATGGCTAGAAGTAGTTTTGTCTCTCCTACAGGCACTTTATATGGTGGCCAGTAGTGACAACAGAAAAGTGATGAATTTTACCTGGAGAGATTGGGAAGGGGAGTGTCAAGAATGACTTCCTGCCAAGTTAGTCATTGAGCAATATCTTGAAAGGACAGTAGGCATCTGCCCAATAGGTTGCCTGGGGTGATATGGAGAAAATAGGACATTTCCATGAGTTTAAGCAAAACCACATAGGCATCAAAGAACTTATTCATGGTACTGCTACAGTGCTCAACCAAACTTTTTGTTGCACAAGGCTATGAGGGAATACAAAAAATTAAACTCAAGTATAAAGGGAAATACTTTCTGTAATATAGTCAATTATCAAAGAAACATTTTTCAAGACAAAGTGATATGAGTTCCCAAACTTGTTGCTTAGAAAGGAAGCCCCAATAAATCTTAGATTGAGGTCTCCTGAGAATTTAAATTAAAATGACAGTTTTAGTTTTTTTCCTACCACAGCAACACAATAGTGCTGCATTAGCATGTGATGGGGGGTTTCCACCACCACTGCTAGCCTGAGGGAGGGGAGGGAAGGGGGGATTTGTAATTCCATAGTTCACCTCTCCCAGCTATATTGCAAAATCCATTACTTCCTCCAGCTCAAAGGGTGAGAATGTCTCTATGGAGTATGCACAGGATCTTTATTAATCAACATTTTCATTTTCTTGGGTCCATATTTTTATAGTGGCTAGACCCTACTTGACCGTTCCTAATGAAAGTGAAAGTTCCATGCCTTATGGATGCCACTGCTGATAAGTGAATCCTTGGAATCTCTGGCTGTTTCTCTTTTATTGTTTCTGCACAATCAGATACTTCTCATTTTGGCTGCCAGCATAACTTCCAAGCACCATTGTCAAAATATCCTGTCTTCATTATCTCTGTCACTGGAAAATGTAATCTACTGACCAGCCTAGTTCACTTTTTTATTTTTCCTTTTAACTGATCGGGACCCGGGGAAGAAACAGAACTCATTCTTTAAAGTTCATATAAAAAGACCCCAGTGAAGGGACTACTTATGGAAGGGGTAAGCAGGGTTAAAAGCACAATAAGGGATGACAAGGCTTCCAGAGACTGGCAAGAGTGGGATGCCATCGTGCCAGCTTGGGTTGAAAGGAGAAGAAAAGGCACTTCCTGAAATCAGTGAGAAAGTCAACTTGAAGGAGCTGCCAGGGCAGAAGCTGTAAGTATAGGAGGGCACAGCCATTGCCAGGGACCTGTCATCAAGGAAGGGAGAGGACGAAATGCTTTGATTTTTTTCTCTCCCTTCCTCCATCTTCTATTGGTTTCTTCCATGGACCAACTCCAAGGAAAAACCAGATGGGCAACCTTTAGGCTCAGAACAGGAAAGAGAAGAGAATGGATCTTCTTCTTGGGGGGGGGGGGTGGGTAGGAAGAGGCACAATAACCAGGAAATCACTCTGCTATTTTTCAGGTTTTGACAACACTAATTTTTCACATTCCAGAAAACTCCCAAGAACCAGATAGCAAATTACACCTTGGGTTCTGTTTAGGATCCAATTTCCTGGCACTTGGTCACTGAAATGGTTTACTATAACATTTCATAAAGACTCATCTTTTTTTACCTGGGCTTAAGTTATGTTACTGCTAATTGGCTTGGTCAAGTTACTTTACCTCTATGAACAGTCTTCCCATTCAATGAGACAAATTCATAAAATTATCAGGAAAAAGATTAAATAATTTATATTAAGCAATCATCATAATGACCAACACAGTATAAGCACTTTGTAAATTTAACCATTATTATTAGAAATTATAAATGTGGAGGTTTTAATCATGTAGCTTTGGATATAGCAACAGTGCCTACATCATAAAATTATGAGAATTAAATAGATAATGTAAAGCACTTAGAAAAAAAGGCCAAAAACTATTATTGTGAGCATAATCATTATTATTATTTAAAATAATACTTTAAGAATATATTCACTGGGATTTTTAAAAGGTTCATAATACATTGTCATGTTTTAAAAAGCAGAAGATAAGGGGCACTTGGATGGCTCAGTCAGTTAAACATCTGACTTCAGCTGAAGTCATGGTCTCGCAGTTTGTGAATTCGAGCCCTGTGTCAGGCTGTCTTCTGTCAACAAGATCCCACTTTAGATCCTGTCTCCCTCTCCCTCTGCCCCACACCCACTCACTCTTGCTCTCTCTAAAAATAAATATCTTTTTTTTTTTTAATTTTAGTGTTTATTTCTTTTTTTTTTTTTGAAATTTTTTTTTTTTTTAAATTTATTTTTGGGACAGAGAGAGACAGAGCATGAACGGGGGAGGAGCAGAGAGAGAGGGAGACACAGAATCGGAAACAGGCTCCAGGCTCTGAGCCATCAGCCCAGAGCCCGACGCGGGGCTCGAACTCACGGACCGCGAGATCGTGACCTGGCTGAAGTCGGGCGCTTAACCGACTGCGCCACCCAGGCGCCCCAGTGTTTATTTCTTTTTGAGAGACAGAGAGAGATAGGACATGAGCGGAGAGGGGCATAGGGAGAGGGAGATACAGAATCTGAAGCAGGCTCCAGGTTCTGAGCTATCAGCACAGAGCCTGATGCAGGGCATGAACCCAGGAACTATGAGATTATGACCTGGGCCAAAATCGGATGCTTAACCAACTGAGCCACCCAGGAGCCTCAATAAATAAACATTTTAAAAAACAAAATAAATAAAAAGCAGAAGATAAAAGAGCATGTATAGTATAGTCCCATTTTTTAAAAATCTCACTGTACAGTGTTGCCTAGTGAAGAACTTTAAATTATTTTAGCAAAATGACCGTATTTAAAACTGTTAGCTGTTACTAGTAGAAGGTGCAGAACACCACCATGGAACATGACCCTGTTTTGGAAAGGACCAGAATGGTCATTTAGTTTGACTCATTATGGAAAATGACTGGCATTATTGGCTAGCCCACAGATCTCAAGCAACTACCCTTTAGGGATTCTCTGTGATAGAGTGTGCTTATTGACTTTAGGGAACCCTGATGTCTGATGCACATATAACTTTGGCATCATAATTCTCTTTTGGTAAAAAGTCTTTTTACACTGGGAGCTGCCAAAAGAGGCATTATGTCCATTTCTTGAGGTGAAGTAGAGTCAAGAAAGGTGGTATAGGATTGAGAGCAATGGCGAAAACCATGTGACTATGTGAACTGTGAGAAGGTCTATGATGAATAAAGGGAGAGCCTTCTGAACTCGAAGAAATTCAGTCCTTTACCTGATTAAAATATTTATGTTCTATGCCTGAATGCATACATGAAGTTGAGAAACATTGAGAGTTCAATGTAAATCATTTATCATCAGGGTGATGTGATGTATAAAGATTTTAGAAAGACAGACAGGCAGACAATAATGAAAGAACATCTAGATTAAACATCAGCAGTCTGAAATGCTGAAGACATTGATTTAATTTTCCAGAACAAAATGAAGCTGAAAAAAAAAAGAAATCATGAAAGATGATGTGAATAAATATTTTATGCTAGAAACTGTATTCGACAATTATATTTTAAACGGCTGCCCTTTCTTTCATCTTCATTGTAACCAGCCTACTTCAGACACCATCATGGTTTGCCAAGACCTCCTAAAACCCTTCAGTGGCTTCCATTTGTACTTTGAATAAGACTGAAACTTTATGCCCTGACACTTAAAACCCTATCTTGGTCTTGCTTCTGAATAGCTTGAAAACTCATTTTCACATCTCCTGCTTACTAACTGTACTCCAACATCTCCTGAATGTGAAAAGTTTCTTCTCATCACAGGGACTTACCACGTGTTCTTCCCTCAACCTGAAACCTGTTCCTGTAAGAGTTCCACATTATTGGCTTTTTCTTCTTCTTGTGGCTTGATTTCAAATGTTACCTTCTCAGAGAAGCTTTCGATAACCGTCATTTCTAAAGTCCTTTAATAATCTACTTTCTCTGAGATTTATTTCATTACGTGAAACTACACCTTTTATTTATTTTTCTGCTCTTGCATCTGTCTTGCTGGCCTGGTAGAATCACTGAAGGTGTAACATCAGAAGCCCCACTGGGATGTAGCGTTGATTCAGACTGGTGCAGGTTGACCAGCTGCCCACATACATTCAGTACCAGCTCCAGATCAAACCCTCACCCTGCCATCCCCAGCACCTGCCACCCAGGTTTGGTAGAACACAACCAAACAGTACTTCTATATTGCTACCCATTTTTAAGAGGTATTACCTGACCAAAATTAGCAAATCAGACTGTTCAACAGTGATTCTGTGGTATTTGAATTCTCTCTGCTATGGCTCATCCCCTCCCCTTCCTCCAAAATACAAGGTACAATATACTGAAATGTGGTAAATATACTTAAAAGATAAGGGGAGGTATTCAACATATATAATATGATAATGTGATAGCATATATAGCATTTTCATATATAAAACAGAGAAAAGAAGTTATTTTTAAAAGAGAACCATGTAATGTAGTAGTAAGTATAAAAAAATAGGATGGAAAAATTATGAAACATGTTGAGTGGGAAAACAGCAGGATGAACCCACAGGTAGGATAATTAGCAAGCTGGAATATCAAAATGTGGAACTGTCTGATGACAGGAGCAAAGAAAAAAAGAGAGAAAACATTGAAAATAATCACAGAGATATACATAAAATTGCCAAATCTAGAAATTAAATACTCCTAGGAGAAGAAAAGAATGGATAGAATGAAACACTGTCAGAAATTCCCAGATTGAAGAATGAAAGACCTGCGTTTGGAAGTACTCATAAAGTGCCAAAAAGAAGGCCTCATGCTTAGATCCAAGACAGTGATGTTAAGAAATACCAAAGTGAAAACATTTAAGTTCCAAAGAGAAAGAGTAGTTTATCAAAAAAGAATCATACTGATATCATGCATTTCAGTAAGAATTGTAGATTAAAAGGGCAATGGCATAGTATTTTAGAGTACAATAATTTTGAAACTAGAACTTGACGTGCAGCCAAATTATTACCTAAATGGAAGGGTATAATAAAATAGATCCCGGCAAATTAGTCTTCAAAAGATTTGCCACAAAACAGCTCACTTTAAAAATGCTTTTGCAGGAAATAATGAAATGAGAAGGGAAATAAATGTTGGAGGTTGTTGGAGGAGATAAAGGAAATAAGGATGATAAAATACCCCCAAATCCCAATGCAAACATTGTTGTCAAAGAAAGCAGAGGTTAAAAAAAAAAAGATAATAGAAATTCTTAGAAACTCTGAATCAAAATTCTAGAAAATGGCAACACAGGCAGACAAAAATCAAATGCAGGAGAGATTGTGCTGAAATGTATGTATTATATAAATAGAGGTACATAAGCATTCATATGTTTAAGTAATTAACATGTGTGAAGAAACATGAGTGTGGAACTTAAAGGCAACTACAATAAAAATAAAGTTTAATGTATAATTCTTTAAAAAGAAAACTTGATTGACCCAATGAAAAGCAGGAAAGAAGAAAAAAATGTGCAACAGTAGAAAATATGAAAAAAATAGCAAAAATGAGTCTTCAGATAAATTTTTTGATACAAATAGTTTATGATCATTAGTTAAAAGACAAAGAATACAGGTGTTTTTTTTTTTTTCTTTAAGATTCTATAGTATGCTTTCTGCAGTGGACACACTGAAAATGAAGGGCAAAGAAAGATTGAAAATGTAAATTTGAAAAAGAATATGCCAGGTAAATATGAACCAAAAAGATCTTTTTAGCAACCTTACCAGTTAAGAAGAAAATTATTTTAAGAGCCAAAAAGGGAGGTTATAAACTGGTAAGTGGAAAGACAGACCAGGAATATATACTCCTTATAAGTATACAGGTACATAATATAATTTAAACTATAAAGAAACAATTGACAGAATTTCAGGGAGAAATTGACTAATCTCATAAATTTACCTTTTAATATAGCCTTTGAAATCTGTAGATCAAGCAGACAAAAATAAACAGCAGTATCAAATATCTGAGCAAATCAATTAATACACCAGGCTATTGGATAATATAAAACTGTTCAATCAAAAGAAAAAGGAGAGAAAGAGTATGCTTATTTTATACACACACATAGAAAATAAAGTAAAAAGTCCATATAGAGAAAGCTTCAGTTTATTCCAAGGAATCAATGTCATGCAAACTATGTTCTCTGCTTATAATTCAATAATATTAAATATTAACAACTATTCTATATAGTTGAAAACTACCATTTCATTTAATTACCATTAGATTAAAAAGGAAATTATAAAGGGAAACTAAAAAATGCTTAGAACTGGATATCAATGAAAATGCTAACGGACAAAAATTGTGAGATAAAAATGATGTTAAAGCTTTAATTACAACAAAGTTTAATTCCAAATAAATTTATCAGTAAATGAAAAAAGGATAGAAACTGAGCAAGAGCGTAAACTCAAAGAAAAAAGATAATAAGATGACAGTAAGATTAATAAGATACAGAACAAACCAAAGAATATTAACAAAATCAGGGACTGATTCTTGAAAAGTTTAATAACGTAAAGGGTTTTTTTAAGTGGTAAAAGATGAAAGAATTTACAAATAAAAGTATAGAATAATAATGATGAAATAACTACAGACTAACGGAGGTAGAAAACTAGTCAGAGAATAATGTAAACAATATTTTTTTTTTAGTTTATTTTGAGAGAGAGAAAGACAGAGAAAGCAGGGGAGGGGCAGAGAGAGAGAGAGAGGGAGAGAAAGAATCTCAAGCAGGCTTTGCACCGCCAGCAGAAATCGGAGCGGGGGGGGGAGGGGCTCAAACTCACAAACCATGAGATCATGACCTGAGCCAACATAGTCAGACACTTAAGCAACTGAGCCACCCAGGCATCCCTAGACAATTATGTTTTAAAAAGCAGATCAAGTAGATTAAAAAAAAAAAAAAACTGAAACAAGAAAAAATAGCAAAATTGAATAAGCCAAAAAGCATTATGATTGGCAAAGATATGCTCTTCACCAAAAGCCCAAACCTTTATGGTTTTGTAGATAATTCTGCCAACATCTTAAGGCATATTTAACTCCTATCATATACAAGTTATTCCAGAAATGAGGGAAAAGTAATTAAAAAGAATTAGAGTTACCTCACTAACTGTGAAGGTCTGATGAAATCTTGATTCTAAAACCAGGTAAGGGAAATCAAAGAAAATAAAATTATAGCCCCATCTTACTTACAAATGCAAGTGTAAACATGTTAAATGAAACACTGATTTCATAAGAAAAATTTTAAATGCATATGATCAGGATTAATTAGTACAAAGATCCAAGGATAGTTCAGCAGCAAAAAATGTAATAATTTGCCATAATAATAACTAGAGAAGAAAAATACTTATTAATCATATGAATACACAAAATGCATATGATAAAATTCAACACTAACATAATTATTTAAAAACCCAAACCCATGGAAAATATTAAATAAAATTGCCTTTCCATAAGTTCATAAAGACTATATAATAAAAGCCTATTACAAATATTTTTGATACAGAAAGACAAGATATCTCTTTCAGTACTACTGTTTGACTTAGTATTAAAGATTCTAGCCAGCACTAAAAGTTCCAGAAAACAAATGAGATGTAAGAAATGGCATAAATTGATGAAACTATCATTTTTAAATTAAAAAAAAGTTTTTTAAGAGAGAGCACGGAGTGGGGGAGAGGGGCAGAAGGAGAGACAAAATTTTAAGCAGGTTCCATGTGGAGCCTAACACGGGACTCGATCCCACAGCCCTGGAATCATAACTTGAGCCAAAATCAAGAGTCAGACGCTCAACCAACTGAGCCACCCAGGTGCAACCTATCATCTTTAGGTGGAAGAAAACCATAATCAACAAAATATTTGAAATAATGAGACCTCAGACCTCAGCAAAGTAACTGCAGATAAACTAATAGAAACCAATAGCATTTCTTTGTACCAGAAGTAATCTAGAAAATAGATTTAAAAGTACATCATTCACTATAGCAACAAAACTATAAAATATCAAATAACTCAAGAAAAATATATGGAATCTTTCATCAATTCCTGGTGAATTACATATATGCATACCCTATGATCCAGTAATCTCAGTACTAAGGAATTTCACTTATACATACCCAACCTATCCTCAAAACAAGCTCTTGTAGCAATTTTATTGCAGCATATTTTGTGTTGACAGGGAATTGGAGTCAAAGTATCTCTCAGTGGGATTAGTTGGCATCAGTAGAATACAAAGGACCTTAGAAGTAATGAGTAAATGTACACAGAACAACATGGAAAGATATTAGAAGCATAACTCTGTGCGAAAAAATAACAGGAGATCTTTACTGCAGTGTCATCCATGTAAAGTTCAATTTCAAACACACAACATAATAATACGTTTCACAAGAACATATAAAAACAGCTATGTGACTAACATGTTAGAAGGGTGTTAATGTGCCTAGAGAAGGGGAAGGGGTGAGTGTGAGAAATGGGGTCAAAAGGAAATAGATAAATTAAAATGTAACTAAAATCATGACAAGGAAGGAGTTTGGGTGGACAAATAAAGGTAGAGTGCCAGCAACTGAGAACCTGTAGCTAATTCAATCTTTGCACATGACATCCAGGAAAATTAGATAACCTCATTCTATACCTTTAAGTATCAGTTTTCAGAGCCCCTGTAACAATGGCAGCAAAGGGGAAGTGACATGGTTAAAACAGGGCTGCTCTGGTAAGGGAGCCACAAGATAAATGAGGCGAGGACGCAGCACCATTGGTTCTGGGCTGTGCCCATCTTTCTTGCACCAAAGCAAACAAGACAGCAACACATTGATTTACAGTAAAAGGGCCTATCTTTGCAACCAGAAGGCTTGGAAACTTTTTTTTTCTTTCAATGAGAGCAAATCACTCTTTTAAGAAAGTCACTGAACATCTAAAGAGAGGCTTTGAAAAATAAGTTGATAAAATAGGTGGGTGCTTTATGTGTCTCCTCAAAGAGCATCATAATTTTCAGCTTTATAGTAGCCATTTTTCCTACCTTACCTGGTTCAGCTGCATCCCAGGTGATTATAGACTTTATTGGGAACAATCCTGAAGTGGTGAGAGCTAATGATAGCCTGTGTTACTAGTCTTCAGTTTCCTTAAGGCATAATGCATAATACATAGCATCATTATTATGCCCTAGAAAAAGAAAGGGGGAGGGGCCTGCTTGTGGAGAGATAAAAGTAGGGACTTAGACTGAATCCCAGAGGTGACTGGCATTTAGGAAAATGAAGGATATTATTTCCTGCAAGCGATTCTTGTTTGCTGCCAGATGCCAATTTAGGATTCACATAATACAGTAACTGCTCTGCCACTTGAACTCAAAAATGAAATAACCGCTCTGTCTGGGACTTCTTCATTGCTGTCAGCTAGTTTGCTTGGAGTGGCCACCTGAATTTCGTTTTATTCCTAAAATCTATCTGAAGGGAAAAATTATTTGCTTTTAGCTTTTTTAGCAAGAGCCCAAATTTGAAGCTCAATGAGAAAAAAAGAAAGCATGATAGATTTTGGCAAGGTTTTCAAAGTTACTTCTTTGGAGTCTGAAATGACATTATTAATCTCACTGATAAAGGCATTATATTTATTCCATTAAGAAAAAATAAATATTTTTCTATTTATCTAAGAGACTCCTGGGAATTGAAAGCATAATTTTAAGGAATACAAAATGTGCCAGCCATGTAGTCTCCAGGGTATAGATTCAATGTACTAGGGATAATAAAATGCAACAATTTGACTTTTATTATCTCCAACATTTTTATTGTTCAATTCAGCTCACAGTCATTGAGGGCCTGATATTTCTAGGTACTCTGTATGATGCCAAATATAAATCTGCCCTGACTCTTACCCTGAAGGAAGTTAAATATCAAAACTTAAAGAAGAAGATGTATACACTACTAATTGCAATCAACATATACTGTGGAAAATAATACAAAATGAGCCTAGAGAAAGTAACAGAGGAAGGAACTCATTTCTGAGATGGAAATCTGGAAGTAATGTAGAAAGTGACATTTGAGCTGAGCATTTAAGGATTTATAGAATTTCACGAGGTGGCTATGGGAGCACAGACTCATTCTGGACAGCACTGTCAATACGTACAGGGTAAGGAATGCAGATTCCACATGTGTGAAATAGTGAATACTCTTTATTATTGGAAGTGTGAGACGAGTGCATTTCTTGGGCATGAGAGTGTAAGGTGAGGTTGTGGAAGGCTTGGCTTTGATGCAAATAAGGCTGGGTTTTCTGTGTGGATAACACTCAGGTTCTGGAAACTACCTGAGTGGGGTGGTGACAGACTGTGACTATTAACTGGGTAAGAATGGGAAGGATGAATTTGGGGGGAGAGGCTGGATCCATGTAAACAATGTGAGGAATTTCACTGACGTCCAAGAGAAAAGCAGGAATGGAAATGAGGATCGCCTTCAAGAGCCATCATAGGCACATCATTTCAACAGGGTTATGTTATGAGTTGTGTTAACACGCTTTCTTCTCTTAAGCGTACTTTTACATGACTTTCCCCCTATTCAGCCAGAGACAGACATTTGACTTAGGAATTGTTAGAATTATAATAGTAGGAATGAAAAAGCGATAAAAAGGCAATGTTGAGCCCTTAACCGTTAAAAGGGAATTTTGATGATACTCTTAAAGACTAGCGCTGTCACATCAAGACTACTTCTTACAAAAGTGAAAAGGAATGAACTATGGAAAAGCTGATCACTTCTGCAAAAGAGACTGTTGTGAACTTGAAGGAACTGCTTTAAACAGGAAAAGATTATATACCTTAAACTGACAATTTCAAGTATTCTCAATACCTCCCTCTCATCCACCACCACCACCAGAATAAATAAGTTGTGAACTCAAAAGTGGTATTACAAGGATGTAGAATATAACGTTACATGTTCATTGCACATTATAGTCCCCTACATAATCCATAATCTTTGCTAACTGATTAGATGGGGTAATAAGAGTAAAGGATAATGAATCAGACGAATAAAATTTGTAGCAGCATCCAGACTTTTGAACCTGGGTTAGAAGGAGCCCAGTAATCAAGTTAGGGAACCAGTCAGAGAAGTGGAATTACTAGGACTTGTTTAGGGCTGTTGACTCTAAAGTACAGAGCAGCTGGAAATGGAAGCCTGGGTGGTGTTCTCTCCTGGGGAGTCATCCCATCACATTGACTATTGAAGCTGGAAGTGAATGCAATTTACTTCCCATCTTAGCTCAGGCTGCTATAACAAAATGCCATAGACCAATGTATGGCTTGAACAACATACAGTTACTTCTCACAGTCTTGGAGTCTGGAATTCCAAGGTAAAGTGGCAGCAGATTCTGTTCCTGGTGATGGCCTATGTCTCAGCTTACAGATGGCCACCATCTCACTATGTGCTTACCTGACTTCTTGCATGCATGGTAAGAAGTCTCTGTTGTCCTTTTCTTATAAGGGCACTAATCCCATCACGGGGAGACCCCACCACCCTGATGACCTCATCTAAGCTTAATTATCTCCCAAGTGCCCCACCTCCAAACACTATCATATTGGGGGTTAGGGATTTAACATATGAGTTTGAGGGGACACAAACATTCAACCCATTACACCCACCCTGGAATGAAGTACAGGGGATGAGGAAATTCACACAAAAACAAATCTTTAGGACATGTATGGGATGGGGGTAGGGGTGGCAGATGAGAAGCCAAGGACTAAATAGAATCAATCACCAAAGAAGAAACTGAACCAGAGCAGAAGAAAACCGAACTAAAGAAGTGCAAGAGAAGTGCAAGGTGTGAAAACTATCACAGGAGGAGAGCACTAGGACAGAGGAGGCAGTCCGCTCGGCCAGATGCTTCAGAAAAGGTGAATGTGAGGAGGACTAGAAAAGATCACAGGGTGTGGCTGCTACCAGGTCACACCATTTAATATGGGTGATATTTTTTGACGTTCTGTAAAACTCAAGACTGCCAGATGCTTTTCTTGGTTGTTCTTTTAATTATATTATTACACAGGCACCCTAAAAACACTTTACCTGAATCAGCTTTGCCTTCTGGTTCTTTATTGAGGAATGAAATATAATGCAGGTTTAACCATTCAGCTTCCTTATGAACATATTAGGAAATGAAATCAACGCTTCCAAGTCAGTGATCAAAAATGAAGGTCTCGAGGCCTGTCCAAGTTAGCAAAGCTTTCCAAGCACTTAATTAATAGATGCTTTGAATAGTGTTCACAATAGGGACATTTCCTTGTGCTCTAAGAACCTCCCTGGCAATAAGTTTTCTACAAAGGTATCAATTAGTGACCTGCAACCACTAAATGGATTTCTCATTCCAGCTTCCACCAAATGACCCCTAAATTTGCAATTGCCATAATCAGTCACTATGCTGTGTACATAGTACTTAGAACTATCTCCATGTAATATTTAGAAATTACTTGCTTGCAATCATTATGAATTCAAATTCAGAATCTACAAGAAAATTTTCAAAAAGCATCCCTTCATGCTTTTTAAAAAGCCAAACAGGTCAATGGTGGAAGATAACCCAACAAAAGATAGTGCAAAATAACCCTGTGCTTATAGCATCAAATAAAAAAGCATTCATCATTTTAGTTCTTAATGTGAACATGAAAAGATTAAGCATAAATATGGTTATAGTATCAGCTAGAGTAACAGGAGGCTATATAGTTGATTAGTATGTTGTCTTCAATTATCATTGAATTAAAATGTCTATAAACATGATAATTTATAATGAGAGACTTAAAATGAGATTCCTAAACACTTCACAGGATGTACATCTAAACAGCTGACTGAGGTCTTGTTATCTTCTGACAAAAAAAGCCTAAGATATAGCTACTGAATGTTTGTAATTGTTTCATTCTTTTAAAAGAAGCTAATTCTGAGGGAATGACTGGCAGATAATGATAAATCTAGCAGAGCATACCAGTACTTGGATTATTAGGCAGCAAATGATTAGGCTTATCATGTGCCTAATTGTCTCTTTTATTAAAGAATAATAAATAATAATAGTAATAGTAAAAAGAAGAGGAAGAGGCAAAATTTATTTAACTCTTATTTTTTACTAGTATCCAAATGTTGGTCACATAATGTTTATTGAATCTGCACCATAACCCTCTGCAGTAAACACTCGAATTATCTGTTCTAATGGATACTATAATTATCCCTATTTTATAAGTTAGGAAAATGAGGCCCAAGAGGTTAAACAAGTTTCCAAAAGTTGTCACACCTTGTTTAGGTTTTTTAAATTATAGTTCCTACATTTCTTATCTCTTTGATGTATGTAGCCTATCTCCTAATATTCTGAAAAATACGTAGCGGGGAACTGATGTATATGAACCCATAGAGGGTGGGGAGCACATCCGCCCTTTTTCTCCCATCCTAGGTGTCAATCATACCTTCATTATCTTTCACTTATTATACATCTTTCTACTTTCACTTACATATGTCAGTTAGGTCCCAGACCAAAGCATGTTGAGTATCATATTTTACAACAAACTTAAGGAGAAGGGTTGCTGTCATGAATATGAGATTGCAGTCAAGAATTTGGAATGAATTCTAGCTCAGCTGTTGAATGGCTTCAGATAATTGTGCTTAGCTCTTGATTTTTTTTTTTCCTAAACTAAATGAAGTGAAGGCAAAGGAGAAATATGCTCTGAAGTATGTTTAAAAATAGAAAACTTAACATCAGTACTATTTCTTTCGACTTGTAAATTGGATGTGATGGTCCTTATATACAATACAAATAGACCAAGATATGGTAAATATTCAGGACACTACAACATTGCCGTTTTTAAACATTCTCATTTGCCTTGTTCTCCATACATGATAATTTTTACAATTATGAGGGATACCAGTCCTACGTATTATCTAGTTGCTGTGAGATAATAGTTCTGAAGGCGTTTTGTAAACCATAGCACATCATCAGAAGCTAAGTTGTTTTTATTATCAGAACTTGGGGGAACATTCTCTTATGGCATTAATTCCCAGTTACAGGGATGGAGGTGAGGTGCCGAGATACTATTGCTCTTGGGAGAAGTAGAGGTAGAAATTACAAGCTGTTCCACAGCCCACTGGACCATGATCTTGGAGTTCACGCATCACTCTTAGAAGGCTGAATCCCCCCCCCCTCCTTTCTCTCCCACGCCTCTTTTTCTTCCCCTGCTTCCTTCTCTGTCTATAATTGATTGGTTGTTAAGGCTCCAGTGACTTTAATTAGGCTCTCCCTCCGGTGTATTCTCCAGCTCTAAAAACCAAAGGAGTAGTTAAGCTATTTATTTATTTATACTCAGATTTTTTTTAACCATAAAGAGTTAGGGGCCATAAGAGGTTAAATTATTTGTGAGAGTATATTTCATTATTCAAATTATATGCATGATACAAAGCTCAGAAAGGAACCACTGCACGAAGACTAACTCCCACAAATTAATTCAGTTACTCTATCCCTGGGCATAGGGTTCCTACCATTTTAATAAAAAGAATGTGCTACCACTTATTGAGGCTTTTTCACATGTCAAACACCTGCTAAGTTCTTTACTTAATCATTACGGCTCTCAGTAACCCCGCAAAGGAAATTTTATTATCCCCATTACAGAGATGAGGAACCAAGGCTCAGTAAAACTAAGGGAATTCATCTCAAACCAGGCACTGGGTAATGAATAGGATCAAAATTTGAACTTAATTCTAACTGACGTCAAACCATTACATCATTAAGGGAGAGTGTTTGCTTGTTTATTTGTTTATTATAACTTCATTCACTAAATTTAAACCCTGATGTGCTTATGAGCTTCAAGCAACATAATAATCTTCTTAAGGCCATACAGAGGATCATTCGGTCTAATTCTCCATATAATCTACTAATGTGTGCAATAATGTCCAATTTTCTCTTCTTTCCTTCCTTAGGCTTTATTTTAGTTATACCACTCCCCCTAGCACGACGTCCCTATTTCCTCAAAATTTACCTTGTGTGAGGACACTTCTTGGATTCCACCTTCACTGCTCCTACCCCTCTCTTGGGCTCTCCCAAAAGTACCAGGGACTCTACAAAGCTTTTTTGTCCTTAAATGACTCATCCTACCAAGAACAATGCTCTTTCTGTTTCTCTCCAGAATATCTTTTTTTTTTTTTTTTTCTGTTAGGCTCACCTTGGTATCCACAGACTTTGAAAATTCTCTTTCCTTATAAACTCTTTGCTATTCAATATTTTCTCTCCTCCTTTGCACTCAGTGACACAATTCCTTCAGTACTTTCTCTGACCCTGTCTATTCTAGGATAATCGTTAGTTGATAGTTCAACAATTTACATTAATATTTTATATCTTTCTATTTCTCTCAAGTCTCCTTTTAACTGTGAACTTTTCAAATAGCAGAAGCTACCATTCATTCAACTTCCAACAATTGCCAACACGTTTATTTGCTGTAAGCAAGTACCTCAGTATTGACGACAATAGAGCATCTTACAGCATAAAATCACAAGTTTTCTTTCTAATCCAAGTAACAGTCACATTAACAAGACCTGTAGGTACATCAGGATTTTTCCAAATCTCATAAAAACAATGGGAAAAATAGATGCAGTCATAGGATCCATTTCTCCTTATAAATATAGCATGTGTTCTATTTGATTAGAACCTCTAATTTGAATACCTGAAGGACATAAGGGTATTGGTTATTTTACAAATTACAAAAGAAGATAAACTTTTCAATGTCTCCATTCTCCATTTTACTGTCACCATTTTGATGTCATAAAAGATAGTAAAATTTGACATGATATTCCAGATGTTATAATAAAACAGTATGGAGTTAAGGGGTTTTTTTTGTTGGGGTTTTTTGGGGGTTTTTTGCCCTTTTGCCTAGTTAAAGTGAACTGAATGTATTGTTTTCCATTTTGTAATTTTGTTACTTAGCAGCCAGGTGGAGTCAAATTGTAGAAAGTCTGAAACATTATCAGCTACTTTTAAAAGCAACCCATGTGAAATTATGAGTATATAAATTGCTAACAGCCTGAACTACTACTTCTACGCTTAAGCTGGTCACTTGGTCATTTGCCAAGAACAATACTGGCTACGAAAAAGGCACTTCCAGACCTGGGCTTTAAAGTAGAATATGATGAGTCATGTTCACAGCCTGGATACACCTTCCAGGATGCTCATTCTTCCCCTCCAGGTCATTTTTTCTATAAGTCACTGATTCATCCACTCAACAATAACCAAACGTTGAATATTTAACCGAAATCACATATTTTGGTTTCCTTATACACACTTTCCACCCCCTTTGCGTTTCTTCTTGGAGCTGTGTAACTCACAGTAGTTAGCCATGGCTTTACTAAACGTCTGTTCAACGTCACACAATGTAGAGGTATGCTCAGGCACAGACCCTTCCACTCCAGCCCTGTTCTTCACTGGTGATTCTACTGACACACACATTGTGCCTCTCTGGGCCCCATGACCTCTGCCGGTGAAAAGTAGTTGGAGTGAACAGTAGTTGAAGAAATCCCACTGAAAAGCTAAAGCACACAAACTGGGATAAACAATAAAAAAGTATCCATCTGTTTTATAGAAGACTGGCTATCTTTTGTCCAAATCCATTCCTCTTTCCTCCTGGTAACACACAGGGACTGCATATCCCACCTTTCCTTACAGTTAAATTTTACCGTGAGATTGAGTCTTAAGCACTGGAATGTGGTCAGAAATAGGACATACCACTTCCAGGTGTCTCCCATGGCTTTGCCTCACCAGCTGGCTGGAATGGAGATAGCCTTCCAGAACACATGTTCAGTATGCTGGATCTACATGAAAGCACCAGCCTGGGTCCATGATTTATCACTTCAAAGGAAGCCACCCGACAGGAAGACCCACACTGTGCTGTTACATGAGAAAAACTAAAATTTTTAAATTGTATTAAGCTACCAAGTTGAGGGAGCTTATCTGACAGTCTGGTATTATCTTAATTAATACAAAAATGTATGCCCTAAAGTGAGATGCTTCTGTAGGAAAACCTAAACTGTGGAGCCTAGCTTAGTGCTCTGATGTTGACAGGAAACTGGTATCAGAGGTTTGGAAAATAGAGGCTCATGTTATGAAGGGGCAGAGCATTTGGTAACGATGCCTGTGCTTCCAGATTGGCCAAACCATATTGACTCCTTCCTCAGAAAACCATGAAAAACGAAAAAGCATTTACCTGAATGCACTAGAGAGCAAACAAAACCAGGCAGATTCTGAAAAGGATGCGACACCTGTAAGAAGATAATGGTCTCAAGAAGAATTTTCCATTTTTATGCCTTTTAGCCTAAGAAGAGTTTCCAGTTGGTGATGGGCTGAGTGACTACAACTTTGATAGGAAACCCACAGATTTTCCAGGATGAAGAACCTAGGGATAGATTTTGGGTGACCACAACCAGTGCAAAGTAAGAAGGAATCCCGGAAAGAAAACATCCTGAGAGGTAGAACTATACAAATTCTGTATAGAAAGTCTGCCCAAGTCTCTGGCTGACCTCTGAACCATACATATGGGGAAGAGACGAAGCAGTATAACTAGTAACTAAAGATCTGAAATGTTATTTTAACCTCCTACCCAAGAAATGGATTTTTCAGTTTGAGTCCAACCAAACTACTACTACAAAAATAAAAATAAAAATAAAATCTGGCAAAGCAAGATGATAGCATCCAGAGTCCCCACTTTAACCACTCAAACCCCAAAACACTAAAAAATACAAAGAAACAAGGAAATATAATTTATTGTTAAGAAAAAAGGGAATCAATAGGGACTACCTCTGTGATGACCCACATGTTGGATTCAGTGAACAAGAATTTCAAAACAGCTCTTATAGCTGAGCTCATAAATGTGAAGGAAAAATTCTTATAATGAGTAAAAATACAGAAAATTTTAGCAGAGAAACAGATACTATAAGAATCTATGGAAATTCTGGAACTGGAAAGGAGATCTTAAATTAAAAATGCACAGGATGGGTTTAGGCGAGGGAGATGACAGAGTAGTCATGAACTTGAAGATAGATCAACACAAATTATTCAATCTGAAAACCAGAAAAAAAGGAAGAAAACGAAAATAGTTTCAGGCACCTGTAGAACAATATAAAAAATAGAACATGTGTGACAAGAGTCCCAGAAGGGGATGAAAAATAGAGCAGGATAAAATATTTGAAGAAATAATGGCCAAATTTTTCCTAAATTTTGTAAAAGACAAAGTCTTACAGATTTAAGAAGTTTGCCAAAGCTCAAGAAAGTAAAATGCATATATCACCACACTTAGGCTTAGCATAGTCAAACTGCTAACCAAAGACAGAGAGACAATCTTGAAAACAGCCAGTGAAAAATGACACATCACACACAGGGAAACAACAATTCCAGTGACCTCGGACTTCTCATCAGAAATGATGGAGACTGGAGGACAGTGCAACAACATCTTTAAAATGCTGAAAAAAAGGTGTGTAGGGGAGAGAGGGTGGAAAACCTGTCAACCTAGAATCCAGTGAGTCCTGGATGAATGAAGGCAAAATAGGCATTTTCAGATAAAAGAACACTAAGAAACAATATCCAGGGAAATTGTCACCTGTGATGAACTGGAAGGCAGATCACATCCCTCCTGTACCTGGAGAAGTGATAGGAGTCAGAGAAACCGTGTACGCCTGCCCTTGTTTTATTCCTTCAGCAAAGTATCACAGGGGAGATATAAACTCAGGGAGAGCTGGCTGGTTTGCCAGCAAAAATTGAAAGCAATAGAAAGAACCCAGAAATTTAAGACCTTTAAAGTTTAGAGCAACTAGCTAGAATTTAAGTGGGTGAGAAATAAAATTCTATTTTGTTAAATGACTGAGATCTGGAGACTTTTCTTGGTAATAGTGGTTAGATTGATCCTAATTAACATAGCAATGATCATCTCTTTGATGTGTGTATGTCTGTTTGCATGGATAAGTCATAGTAAAGAGTTTATACATTTTTAGTTGCTTATCCCACCTAATTCTTTGACACTATATTATGTTCACTTAGTATTTGCGAGAATTGAGACAGCTTTATATCTTTTAATATTTTCTTTTCAGATTTATATTCCTCTACCCCTTTTTAAATCACTACTGTACACGGGGCGCCTGGGTG